>NC_073360.2:8672500-9361500 GCF_027580225.2 Misgurnus anguillicaudatus
GCGCTCCGTCCAGTGGCCACGTAGATCGAGCTTGCCTTCACTTGTGCATAATGCAAGGCATCTGCTTTTTGCTTTTCCATCGAGAAGAGGACACCTTGAGATCAGATACAGAAACATGCAACCGCAGCCCGGCTAGCTCAGTCGGTAGAGCATGAGACTCTTAATCTCAGGGTCGTGGGTTCGAGCCCCACGTTGGGCGTGTCAGCTGCTTCTCTCGTTGGAGCTCTTCTCTGCAGCCCTGGGTTCCATGTCGTGGGAACTTCAGAAAAATCCTGACCAAGGCATCTTTGCGTTTCTGTTGCAAAAGAGGTTTCCCATGCTCTCCTGTGTACACGGTTGTGTCTCCACTCTTCGCGTTATCCTTTTCGCCTGCTGACAAGAGCCCTCTGATGTGTCTGCCACCATCCCACGTCACGCTGTCGTCCGTCTCTGTGGCGCAATCGGTTAGCGCGTTTGGCTGTTAACCGAAAGGTTGGTGGTTCGAGCCCACCCAGGGACGTTGGAAGCTTTTCAATGACACGCAGAGCGCCACAGGGCCATGTCAGCCTTGTAGCCATCTGAAAAACAATAGGTTCTTCTTCTTCACTTGTGCCACTTCACTGGGTTTTTGAAGGATTTATTTACAGGAATGTATGATCAGAGTCTTACAGCTCAAAGACCCGGAATTTAAAAAACTGTGTAAAGAAGTACCTTGGTGCCACCAAAAGGAACAAGTCCAAGCCGAAACCCAGTTGTAACCGTGACTGAAAGAGGTTATTGCTCTAGGGCATGCTCACGCTACAGGACTGTGAGAGTAACTGAAGTGTTGTGGCGCTCACACTGCACGACAAGGTTCCTGTCATCTGCCACGAGCCAGAGGTCTCGCAGCAGACCTTGAATATTCTGCCTGCGATAGCGCCCTCCGTCCAGTGGCCACCGAGCTTGCCTTAACTTGTGCAACATGCAAGGCATCTGCTTTTTGCTGTTCCATCGAGAAGGGGACACCTTGTGACTGGGCTCTTTCACTTGTGCCACTGCACTGGGATTTTGAAGGATTAATTTAAAGGACTGTCTGATCAGAGTATTAAAGTTCAAAGACTGGAATTTAAAAAACTGTGTAAAGAAGTACCTTGGTGCCACCAAAAGGAACACGTCCAAGCCGAAACCCAGTTGTAACTGTGACTGAAAGTGGTCTGAAAGAGGTTATTGTCTCAGGGCAAGCTCGTGCTACAGGGCCGTGAGAGTAACTGAAGTGGTGTGGCGCTCACACTGCATGACAAGATTCCTGTCATCTGCCACGAGCCAGAGGTCTCGCAGCAGACCTTGAATATTCTGCCTGCGATAGCGCGCTCCGTCCAGTGGCCACGTAGATCGAGCTTGCCTTCACTTGTGCAACATGCAAGGCATCTGCTTTTTGCTTTTCCATCGAGAAGAGGACACCTTGAGATCAGATACAGAAACATGCAACCGCAGCCCGGCTAGCTCAGTCGGTAGAGCATGAGACTCTTAATCTCAGGGTCGTGGGTTCGAGCCCCACGTTGGGCGTGTCAGCTGCTTCTCTCGTTGGAGCTCTTCTTTGCAGCCCTGGGTTCCATGTCGTGGGAACTTCAGAAAAATCCTGACCAAGGCGTCTTTGCGTTTCTGTTGCAAAAGAGGTTTCCCATGCTCTTCTGTGTACACGGTTGTGTCTCCACTCTTCGCGTTATCCTTTTCGCCTGCTGACAAGAGCCCTCTGATGTGTCTCCCACCATCCCACGTCACGCTGTCGTCCGTCTCTGTGGCGCTACTTGGATCAGGATCGTCGGTCTCTAAGGCTCTGTTCTCGTCCAATCGCTGATCTCGCTGTCCATTGTGAGAATGGACGAGAGCCAATCACGTCGCTCGCTGTCCATTGTGAGAATGGACGAGAGCCAATCGCATCGCTCGCTCTCCATTGTGAGAGAGCCAATTGCAAGCCACTCACCGCCGCTTATATTCGTTATAGGGATATCGACACTTTACTCTCTGGAAATTATCTGTGAAGTTATAACTGATCAAAGTAAGTAATAAATATACTTTCTTCTTCTTTTTACTATATTATTAACTGTCAATATATTCGTTAATTTTTTCCCCGTCACACAACGTCGTTTTGTCGAGTGTCTCCTTTTAGTAATCGATAGTGATATAACGTTAAATTTGAATGCTATCCTTATTAAATGCATTTAAAGACTTTATTTTGTGATGTGTTATAAACTGTGGTCACGTTATCACGACATTTAAAACACCATTTAGTCAAATTAAAGTTCGGTTTGAATGTCATTTGTTATATAAACATGGTTTTACTGTGGTAAAAGTTTTTGTGTTTATAAACTGTGGTAACGTTATCACGAGTTGCATATTATCTAACATTTAAAACACCATTTAGTCAGCTTAAAGTTCGGTTTAAGTGTTATATTGCCATGATTTTACTGTGGTAAAAGTGTTTGTGTTTATAAGCTCTAGTCACGTTATCACATGTTGCATGTAATCTAACATTTAAAACGCTAAAAGTCAGCTTAAAGTTCGCTTTGAATAAAAAACAGTGTGTGACTGTATTACTAATAACGCCCATACTCCAGGCTTTCAACCAAATGAAAAGGACAAGCAGAGACAAGATCACAGATAACAAATTTATTAATCCATTAAATTACTAAAACCACATTGAGCGAGACAGTAAAATTTACACAGGTCAACGAAATAGACTTTGTTGTGGTTGGCTTACATGGGCCGTCCACCATACACTAACCAACACAAAAAAAATCAAAATACAAGAAGAGAGGAAAATAAAAAAATAAACTAATCAAGTTAGTTTATTTTCTCTGATTGCAATAAACAATTTACTGCTCAAATAATAAACACACACTTCAAACCAAATAAAGAACAAAATTATGTAAATCCACCCAACACAAACCAAATAAGTCAAAATAATAAAAAAACACAATCACCCACAATAACTACACTACATTCTTGAGCAGTTTTAATGTAAAGCAGATCAAAGAAATAATACAACTCAGATAACAAAATAATCAAAATACTAAATCAATTCAAAAAAACAAAGCCTAGTAAAACTATTATACTTGTACTAATAATGAAAAAAATAAAGCAACCAAAGACAAAATTTCAATACAACTCACACACACCACACACATACAACCAACAAATACACACAAACCAAAAGATTATACCATAATCAATCTGCTCCGTAAATGAGCAGCATTAATAAAAAAAACAAGAAATATCACAAACCCCAAATTCCAAAATAACCGAAATAAATCAATAAATAGACAGATCTAAATAATAATACCAGATAATGACAGTAAAAGAAAAACACAATCTTACGTTAACTTCATTGTAAACACAGGACAAATACAATGAGCAAATAAACACAGGTCAAAAAGATTACACTTGATCTGCTCCGTTTAGCAGTATCCATACAAAAGAAGACAAAAAGAAATTTAACAAACCCCGAAATAACCGAAATGACTAAATCAATTAATAAACAAACAAACAAACAAACAAACGAAATGATAATAGCTGATAATTACAACAAAACCGAAAAAAAATAAAAAAGCCAAAACAAACACACAATTTCAGTTAAACTCACACACACAACAAAATACGATCAGCAAATAAATGAAAATCAAAAGGATTGCGTCACCGTTAATCTACTCCGTAAGTGAGCGATGTCAATATGCAGGAAGCAACCCAAATACCAGATTACTAAATAACTAAATAAGTAAATTAACCATACATAAAGTTGCGCCGGTGAGGTGGCGAACACCATACAATCCCGAAATCAAGTTACGGGTTTAGAGTGGCTCCAACATGGGCACCGTACAGGCATTAACAATGTTCAATGAACTTGCGGGCGCTCGATACAACCACGAGCGTACACTAAAAACCCGCTTCTCAAAGAGGAACGCTGATTTAACCGCAGCAAAGCAGCAACTGGCACTCTGAAAAACATTAAACATACTTTTGTTTGCTTTTCTTCTTCCTCCCCACTCCTCTCCTATTTATAATCACACCAGAAGGGTAGGGAAAAATAAAATTACATTTTGCGTGTATAACACTCACATACTCACAGCGGATGCCTGGATATACCCAACTAATCTAAAATAACACCAAACAAGCACATTAATCACACCTGTGAATTAAATAAACTTCCCCACAAACACCCGTATTCTAAATTTATAATTCCCTCCCATCTATACCCTTAAATTTAACCAAACCTACCTTTCCTGAGGAGTGAAGGAGATACAAGACCTACAGCAACAGGTCACATCGGTACAATGTCATGAAGAAAGCAAACTCACCTGTGCCTATATAGCTACGTGATTACCTGACGTACGCAACCACGCACCTGGTGCAATCTGTCTGCTCTTTTAAGGGGCTATGCCAGCTATTATTAAAGAGGCAATTCCACTACAAGTGTTATAGTTGTAAATGTTGTCATTCCTTAACATGGTTTTACTATGGTAAACGTGCAGTAAGCATAATTTTGGTTGGTGGATTGATTTCTATTTGTATTAAACAGTTTTTACTTTGAATATAATGGTTAAACTGTGATTAGTGAAACAAACCAAGGTTTTTGGTTACCATGGTTTAACTATACATGTTTTTTTTTGTAGTAAAACCATGGCTAATCATACATCATTTAGTTAGCTTGAATTTTTGTTTTTTTAATTAATTTGTTTGGCAACACTTTAGTGTGGGTATTAACTATGACTTGTCCCTTAAAAAGCTCCTTGTTTATTGCTTTATTTTATTAATAGTTAGTAAATTAGTTATTATGTTTAGGTATTTGGTAGGATAAAGAATGTAAAATAAGGTCATGCAGAATAAGACATTAATATGTGTTTAATAATTACTAATAAACAGTCAATATTCTAGTAATATGCATGCTAAAAAGCCACTAGTTAAAAAACCCTAAAATAAAGCTTTGCCATTTTATAGCTGTCATCATTATAATTTAATAAAAAGAAGGTGTAGTTGTCCAGTACTTGCAAAAATACACTTGTTTACTATTATTTCCATGTTATGTTCAGAGGAGCACAAAGCCAAAGAGCCACAAGGCTATGGGAGATGGCGAGTGGATGGCCAGGTTGAGGGCTTTTGCCAGCTCTGGAGTTTGGCCATCTGGAGGAGGAAATCGACCTTCCCCAAGACAGCGGAAGTGGTATGACCTCTACCAGAAGGTAAAGCAAAGTTACCTGTATTTTAGTATTTATTATGTTGTATGCAGGTCACCTGAAAATGATGCAGAAAACATCAGTAATGAGTCTTATATTTCAGATTGAGAATGCCCCATGCAGGCTCATGGACAGACCACCCTCTTTGGAGGGTCCATGACCTGCAAGTGTGGTTTCCACACCACTAAGTTCATCTATTTGAAAATTACATTTAATGTCGCATCACATATCTGTTATGCTGTTTCACTACACGTTATTCTATTCTGCTGTTGTTTTAGCAGCCTGCCACTGCCGCTTCATCTCCTGCCGCACCTCCAGAGTCTAAGGCTTCAGACACAGCAACCGGCACAGTTGCCCCACAGTCTGAAGCTTCAGACACGGCCCCTGCCCCACGGACCTTCCTGAGGCCCCCTCCAAGTTTGTCAATGGTGAATGTTCTATCTGTAATTAATGTTTACTTAATTGTTTGTAGTTAAAATAATGCCGTGTAACTTAGTTGCATTATGGAATTAACTTTGTTTCTCTTCTTAGTTCACTAAGTCACGGTTTGGTGGGTCCCATTCGGCTTTAATAAAGCCAAATTTAGTGGATCGAAGGAGCCCCAGCCCCTCTCCTCCACCCTCTTCAAGGACCCCTAGTCCTTCTCCTCCCAGCCCCTCTCCTCCATCCTCTGTGAGGACGGCCACCCCTTCTCCATCCACTATGAGGACCCCGAGCCCATTCTCTGTTAAGGCCCCCAGTCCTGCTCCACCCTCTGTGAGGGCCCCCAGTCCTGCTCCACCCTCTGTGAGGACCTCCAGTCCTGCTTCACCCTCTGTGAGGACCCCTCATCCTTCTCCACCCTCTGCGAGGACCCCCAGTCCTGCTCCACCCTCTGTGAGTACAGCCGCATCAATTTAAAAAATTTTAATATAAATTTAATATAATTTAATAAGTAAGGTAAACATTTTCAAAACTCCACACAGCTAGCTATTCTTTCAAAACCTAATCTAATGCTTTCATTCTAGTGAAACTAAACGAAAAGAGATCAAAAGTATGATAGTAAGAGTTTTATGAAAGGCAGTTATTATGAATTAAACATTTACTGTAGATAAAATACTTATTTTGTGTAGTGAAAACGATACTTTGTGGTTTAGTGTATAAGTGTATTATTCTAACACAATTGAAAATACGCTGAATGCTTAGATAAAAGGGTGCACTTTTATTATCTGTGATTTGATTATAAACATTTTAAAAAAATTACTAACTGCTTGTGAATATTCCACCAAAGCAATAAAAAACTAGTGGACAGCTTGTGGTGTATATTAGTGCAGCTTTTATTTATACATTAAACAAATTGTCTTCCAAACAGGAGGAGCCTGGAGGAGTCCAGCCAGCCCCTGCTGGGGCCCCAGCTTCATTCTGGTTGCCAGGTGAAATGAGCAAGACCATCCCTGTGCAGGACCAGCGGTGGATTGCAAACACCTTATTTCACTCTGGCAAGCTGCGGCCAGATTTGAAGCTGTGGTATGAGCCCCCTGTCCCAGCCCTTATTTACCACCAGACACCAACTCCTGACAGGTTCTTTACTCATCGGTTGATGGTGTGGATGCCCTACCACCTGTGGAAGGTGCGGGTGTCCTGCCCAGCTTGTGGCAAGAACCTGACAGGTTATGGTGTCCACAAGAGGGCTCGGAAGGTCCTGGACATTGAAAGATATTACCTGATGGTAACAGAGACACTCAGGTGCACTGTGTGTTCTCTCAACTATCTGTCAACAAGTCAGACTGTCCGGGACCAGCTTGACCTGCCTCACCAGAAAATGTTCCGGCTGATCCTGACCCAAAAGTGAGTAAATCAGTGTAAAAAATATGTTGTTTGGGAAAACTGCCCTCGCAATTTAATTAATCACAGCAACAATGTGCATTTCAGGTATGCCTGTGACATCTGTGTCATTAGGCTGCTTCGGGACCGGACGCTGGGCAATAGTCCAGCTCGATTGGTGAGGCAGTTAAAGGAGAACCATGGGGAGGAATGGCTGAATCGGTTGGCACACTATGTTGGGGAGTGTGCTTACTTTGTGGATCGACCCAGCCTCTTTCCAGTGGTCTGCCAGGAGCCTCCAGAGCCCATCGACATCCCCACCAGTCGTTGGCTGCTGTCCGTATACGGCAGGGACATCCTCTGCCGTTTAGACCATATAAAGGCCAGCATCACATCGACTTTTGGCACCATCTTAAAGATGGATTCCACCAAAAAGGTAATAAATATTTTTTTCTCAAAACAGTAAGTTTGGATTAACAAGCAACTGAGAATTTTTACATGTATACGTGAACTTAATGTAAACATATTCTGCAAACATAAATGTAACGTATAATTCCTAAAGTTAATGTAATGTTTTTTGTGTGTGTATATATTGGAATATTGGCTTTTATTGAATTTGTACCTACTGTCTGAATCTGTATTTAAAATGCTCAGTGTAATACACAAACAAAACTTACATTCTTGTATAGAATATGAAGCAGATAGTCAACAAAACAAATCCATGAAATTTGTGTCACGATCATCTCAGAACCGCCAGAAATAAAAATGTAAGCGAATGTAAATGTAAAAATATTTATTAACAAAAATTAAGTTAACTCATAATAATTAACATTGAAAGCACTGCTATTTAGAAGTAAATAAAGACTGAGTAAGTAATGCAAAATAATAAACATTCCAACATAACAAATAGGCCTGCTAACATATAACCCAATACTAAACAAATACATAAAGCAGACAAATAATCACAACAGAGCAACCCAAAACTAATGAAAAGCCAGAGGGCAACATAAGGGGGCCAAATCAGAGAACCAAAAACTCATATATCCTACTCTGCAGGTATTTCACATGATGATTACCTCATAAGTCTGCCCCACAGCCAACTAAGCAAAACGGACCCAGAGGACCGTCACAATTGTTTATAACAAGTAAATATCCATGGTGAAAAAACATCTAAACATTTTGATCAGTGTGACACATGATCACAAAAACACCTTTTTGTCACCTATTTAGAGACACAATAATTAGACTTTGAAGCATTAATTACATTTTCTGGTTTAGTTTAACATTTAACATTTGTGACAACTGCACTTAAAGTTCAGAGAATGTAAAGAAGACTGTTTGAAATGCAAAGACTGTTTGGAAAAATCTGTCAAAGCGACTGAGAAAAACTGTAATGTTAATATTACATCATGTCATGTGTCATTACATTTTTTAATTTCAGATCACAAAGAAGCTGGCTGGCCATGGACGGGGGACAGCACTCTGGGTCTCCTCAATAGGGAACGAGTTTGGCCAGATAGTGACCAGTGTCCTGTCAGTGCAGGAGGGGCCAGGACTGGACAGGATGGTGGCTGGTGTCATCGAGAGGTATCGCCAGGCAGCAGTTCCACCCCCGGTTCTGCTGTATGTGGATTGTGGCTGTTGTGTCATGAGCGAGGGTGCAACCAGCAAGCTGCAGACCAGGTTTGGGCAATGGCCAGACCTCCACATACGGCTGGATATCTGGCACTTTATGAGAAGGCTGGCCGTGGGCTGCACCACCGATGCCCATCCCCTCTACCCCACCTTCATGGGATGCCTGTCTGCCTGCATCTTTGAGTGGGATGCTGGGGACCTCAGCCTGTTGCGGCAGGCAAAAAGACTGCAGCTGATGCAGGAGGGTGTGCCAGGTTTTTACTGATGTCCTGGTGGACAGGAGCATCAGTAAAAAGGACCTCAGCCTTTACTGCCGCAGGAGGACGCGGGGTGAAGAGGCCACCATACGCCTCATTGAGAGGTTGCTGCAGGAGCTGGGAGGGACCTTATGGGTGTGCCACTCCTGGATGAGGTGCGCATGGAGCACATCTGGCGTGTGCAGAAACGCCATGTCAAGTGCATCCAGGACTTGCCAGGAGTGGCACTTTACACAGAGATGGGCACCACAAAAAAATCAGGGGTCATCCTGACCAGGTATCGGTGTGCCAGAGGGTCCACATCCCTGGAGTCTTTTCATTGCCACCTGAACAGGTTCATTCCAGGTTGGTGTCTCACATGTATGATGTTTTAAATAATGATTGTTTTTTTCTATATTTTTGAATAATTTCTATGCATTATTCAGATTGAATGGTAAGTTATTTTTTATTGGTATAAATGTCTTGTTCTTCTTCTAGGAACCAGTGCTAATGCGCTGAATTTCCAGCTCTACCTCCTGGAAGGCCTGAACAGGTGGAATCAAGTCGAGGGACTGCAGCAGTGACCAGCAAGCCAGCCTCTCTTCTCACCTACTCCGGGGATATGGCCCACTGCGTCCACACCAACAGCCTGAAGGTGTTTGGTCGGCCATTTGTGCCAACTTTCAGGCCCCCTGCCAAATATACTGGTATGTCTTACCCTTATCTGGCTGCATAATATTTTTTGGTTTGTGGGTTTTCAATGTTCTAACTAAACATTAAGTCTTTACTTTTATTAATCCCTCCAAAAAACAGTAATATTGTGAAAATTCTTCAATTTTAATAGGCTTTAAAGTATAATTTATTTCTGTGATGCAACGCTGAATTTTCACATCATTACTCCAGTCTTCAGAGTCACATGATTATTGTTACTAAATATTTCTATTTTAAGTGAATCCTGAAAAAAGTATCACAGGATATAAAAAGCAACAAGCAGCACAACCATTTCCAACATTAATAAATCAGCACATTAGAATGATTTCTAAAGGATCATGTGACACTGAAGACTTGAGTAATGATGATGATAAATTCAGCTTTGCATCATAAAATAAATTAGATTTTAGAAGTATGTTAAAATAGAAAAGTACTATTTTAAATATTACAATACAATTTTACAGTATTACTGTTCTTTTTTGTATTTTTGCAGGCTTGATGCACATAAAAGAATTCTTTCAAGAAAATTGAAAAATATTAATGTTTCCAAACTTTTTTTTTACAGGAGAGCTTCTTGGTGTTGACTACCTCCCTCCTGAGTCAGACTGGACAGCCCCTGGTAGTGGAGCCTGACTCAGAAGAGACAGAGAACATGCTGGAGGATGTGGATGAAGACGAGGCAGAAGAAGACGAGGGCTTCGGGGAAGACGAAAGACATGATGTTACTGTGTCAAGTCTTACTGATGACCCAAGCTTCTCTGTCTCCTCCCAATTTCTGCCCTCCTCTGAGTCTCTCTCCTCCACTAAGCCTGCTGTCCCCTCTGCCCAGCCTGCTGCCTCATTCACCATGGCTGCAGCCTCCTCCACTCAGCCTGCTAGCCCCTCTGCCCAGCCTGCTGCCTCCTACACCCAGACTGCTGGCCCCCCTGCCCAGCCTGCTGCCTCCTACACCCAGACTGCTGGCCCCTCTGCCCAGCCTGCTGCCTCCTACACCCAGACTGCTGGCCCCTCTGCCCAGCCTGCTGCCTCCTACACCCAGACTGCTGGCCCCTCTGCCCAGCCTGCTGCCTCCTACACCCAGACTGCTGGCCCCTCTGCCCAGTCTGTTGCCTCTTCCACCATGGCTGCTTCCTCTGCTGCCTCCTCCACCCAGCCTGCTGCCATCTCCACGCCAAGTGCCTCGGCATCTTCAGAGGAGTCTGTGGTGTGTAAATACCTTATTACAAAATCAGAAATCACTGTGGTTATGTAACTGTAAATGTAAAACATGTAAATGTTAGGAAAAACCCATAGAAACTGACTGACCTGTATCTGAGACTTCCAAGAGTGTGAAGTTTAATGCTGGTCAACAAAAAGAAGGAATATGTATATATGTATTTGTGTATTGTCCCACTTCACTGTCTGTTTTTTTTTCAGTGTTTGGATAGCTCTGGTATGCCAGGCATGGACAGAGTAGACAGCCTGATGGAGTATCTCATGGAGCTTAGAAAACAGCCCTTTCTGGCCCTCACCAACCAGCAGGTCAGGAGCATTCAACTTTCTCTATTTTCCATCTTTGCCCTGTCATGCATTAACATTTGCACATGTTTTGTTTTCTCATATGCTGTGTATCATATGCTCTTTCTGCTTAGGTGAGCAATATTGTTGCTCTTTGGCAGAACCTGCTGGAGTATGACAGGCAGAGGGTGGTGTTTGCTGCCAGATACCAGATCAAGCAGAACACAGGGAGGTACAAGACCTCCAAGAAAAGGCAGGAGTTCACTCCAGGGGTGGAGAGTGTAAAGAGGCAGGCACTCACCACCACTGCCCCACTTGCCCAGTGGCCAGATTGTTGTCGCCTGGTTGTGACAATTTTTATCAGGCTCTGTGCTATCTATAAGAGTCCCAGGAAGAAGGGGGATAGCACAAAGTCCAGATGGGACCTCATCCTGGAGGACTACAGGAATATCAGGCAACGCATTCTGGACAGGGCCGCTGTTATGGAGCACACCACGCTAGTTCAGTGGCACAACAAAAGGGTAGCTAAACATGACACTGCAGTATCAAAGCAAGGGCTGCTACTGCCTAGTAGGTTGTCTGTGGCGACTGATCCTTTACTCCCTGCCCATATGCGCCCCCCGTCTGCATCCCCCCAGTCAGGTCCGGCTCACCAGTACCACATGCCCAGCAGCACTGTGGGCCAGGCACAGGTGAAGAGGAAACGGAGAATCCCTTCAGCCCCAGTGGTGATGACAATGCCAGCTGAGCAACAACAAACCCGGCGGCAACTTTTCCCTGCTCCACCCCCGGGCCCTCAATTGGTCATGGTGACGCCAATGGTCTCACAGGGACTCACAGGGCCTGTCCTGGTTGCTGCTCCACAGGCTCTCAGGGTCAGCCTTTCCTCTGCACATCCTGCCCCTCCTGCTGCTGCTCCCCCAGTTCGAAAAATGACCCGTCATGTGCCACACAACACATGCAAAAAATGCGGGCAGTTCAGAACAGCTGATACTGGGCATAGCCAGTACAAGGGGGTGATATACTGCCCCTCTGTAGAAACAGTTACAAAGGAGCAGTGGTTGGAGGAAATAAAAAAAAACCTCTTAGTGTGTATATAGTTCTTTTTCTTTTTTGCGCTTGCAAAGACTTAATGATAGCCATGGACACTGTAAAAGGTTATCAACGTATATAGTTCACTGTTATTATGTTCTTTTGCACTTACAAAGAATGCACAAGAGCCACATACACTGTGAAGTGTTATTTATGTGTATAGTTCACTGTTATTCTGTTCTTTTGCACTTACAAAGAATGCACAAGAGCCACGGACACTGTGAAGTGTTATTAATGTGTATAGTTCAGTGTTATTATGTTCTTTTGCACTTACAAAGAATGCACAAGAGCCACGGACACTGTAAAGTGTTATTTATGTGTATAGTTCACTGGTATTCTGTTCTTTTGCACTTACAAAGAATGCACAAGAGCCACATACACTGTGAAGTGTTATTTATGTGTATAGTTCACTGTTATTCTATTCTTTTGCACTTACAAAGAATGCACAAGAGCCACGGACACTGTGAAGTGTTATTAATGTGTATAGTTCACTGTTATTATGTTCTTTTGCACTTACAAAGAATGCACAAGAGCCACGGACACTGTGAAGTGTTATTAATGTGTATAGTTCAATGTTATTATGTTCTTTTGCACTTACAAAGAATGCACAAGAGCCACATACATTGTGAAGTGTTATTAATGTGTATAGTTCAATGTTATTATGTTCTTTTGCACTTACAAAGAATGCACAAGAGCCACATACATTGTGAAGTGTTATTTATGTGTATAGTTCACTGTTATTCTGTTCCTTTGCACTTACAAAGAATGCACAAGAGCCACATACACTGTAAAGTGTTATTTATGTGTATAGTTCACTATTATGCTCTTTTGCAATTACAAAGAATGCACAAGAGCCACGGACACTGTGAAGTGTTATGTGTATAGTTCACTGTTATTATGTTCTTTTGCACTTACAAAGAATGCACAAGAGCCACGGACACTGTAAAGTGTTATTTATGTGTATAGTTCACTGTTATTATGTTTTTTTGCATTTACAAAGAATGCACAAGAGCCACATACACTGTAAAGTGTTATTTATATGTATTGTTCTGTTGTCTGTTCTGTTGTACATGCAGAATAATGACTAAAATAATTAAAATGTGAATGAATCAAGGAATTAATGAATAATCGCATGCTTGTGATTGACAATAAAAAGTTTGGACATGATTAAAAAACACTCTCCTTGTGTTTTGCTTTGCTATATTATCATTACAACCTTTTTCACAAGAGCCTAGAAGTTTTGAATGTCAAGATGCTTAAATAATAAATGGATAAATTGCATATTAATATAACTAAAAGTGCACAACTCAGAAATGTAAATATCCAGAATCAGTAATATGTCATTAAAACAATGTTTATTTACATTTCAAAATGGCATAGCAGAAATGATTTCAATAATATGGACACTATTTATGTGATTTTACTGACAAAACACAAATTTACATCATTAAGTAAAAAAATTTTTTGGGCAGCAGTGTGATTCGAACCGGCAACCTTGTGATCAACCTAGAGACATAAGCCGCTTTTGCACTATCGGGCCTGTGCGAGCCAGGGCTTCAAACGGGCCTCACGGAGCCAATAGCCTCAGACCTCCAGCTGTGTAGCCAAAATCACGACGCGTTTGCATTGTCAAGCCAATAGCGCCGCAGCGCTTCAGAAAACCCCGCCCTTAATACGCCTACCTGGATGTAACGTCACACAACTCCGCCTGTTTTACTGTGAGGAAGTCACTTCAATCTGACAGGAGACAGGAGTGAGATCGCATCATCATTCAACAAACAAAGAACATAACTGAGGCGGCTGTTTGCACGGTGAAAGCCAAGATGAGAAGATAGATGTTTGCTCCATCCGCGGTGTTACTCTTGAAGTTTATGTTGGCTGCACACGAGCGATCTCAGGACGGGACAATATCAGATCAATAAGCTTTATGAAGTAGGATAATTACAAATAAAGCATTCATCTACCTAATGTGCCATTATACTATATACACAATATTTTAAAGAATATAACGAGTCCTAGTTTTACATTTATGTAAAATAATCTTATTTTAAAATATGCACGTGTGTCTAAATATGTAACGTTAAGTTTGTAATTATAGTTCTATGGCGATGTAAACATACTTACACATTATAAGATATCTTTAATATCTTTAATCATGAAAACGTTAGTTGAGCATCACATGAAACACAAGGTAACTGTCTAATAGCTATTTCAATAATGTGTCAATCAATAAATACTTTTGTCTATAAAGAACTGCCTCGAATAGCTGAATAAGACTGAAAATCACTTTACTTGCATCTCAAAAATCAAAACGTTTGAGAAATCATTAGAAAATGTACTCGTTAAGAATCAACTCTGAATATACACAAGTATTTAAAAAGCTATGTTACAGTGGTTAAGTTAATGATGGTTATATTTACCATTTTGTTGCATCTTACCATTTCTGTGTTTCAGATGTGATCCTTATTAAGCAATCATTTTCAATAAACTGACAAGCAGTCGTAGTAATTATAACGCGGTACTTTATTTACATATGAAGTTTATATCAGTGCACAGACAGGTGTATTTAAAGACATCTTCTCCGGACGGATTTCAACATCCATGGCTCTTGTCGTCTCATCATCATCATCTTCGTTTCATCTCCTGCTCTTTCATCTGTTGCTGTATCATCTCTCATATACAAAATAAAAACTCCTGGATGACAAACTGAAAGCTTTACGTTGGCATTTTTCTGTAAAACGGACACAAAAGAAAGCAGCACATGTGACGTTTTGTATAAAGGGTTTGTAAATAAACATACAGTTTACCGACATATAAAGTTTGCTACATTCATAAAAGAGTTTAATTAATCTCCAAAATACCAGAAAGCATGGCTATGACTATAATAAAACCATGGTTACTTTTTCTAAGGGCTGACTAAAAAATTCAACAGAGATGACACTATAACACAAAAAACACCCATGTAAGACACTTCTGCAATCGTTATTTGTATTTTAAGTGTTTTGTATGCAAACGTAATGTAGCATTTGTATTTGTATTTTAAGTGTTTTGTATGCAAACGTAATGTAGCATTTGTATTTGTATTTTAAGTGTTTTGTATGCAAACGTTATGTAGCATGTTAACTCACCGACTGTAGATACCATCGTGACTCGATCGCTTTAATACATGGAGTGATGGACGATGAAATGATGATTCAACACACATCTTTAATTTCTCAGCACTGTTGCACTTTAAACACTTTGTTATGTGCCCGAAACTTTATAAACTTCTCCCGAACCGGTAGCAGTGTGCGCCGGA
Organism: Misgurnus anguillicaudatus; assembly: GCF_027580225.2. Classification (NCBI taxonomy): domain Eukaryota; kingdom Metazoa; phylum Chordata; class Actinopteri; order Cypriniformes; family Cobitidae; genus Misgurnus; species Misgurnus anguillicaudatus. Next base: position 8,687,962 of record NC_073360.2, read on the forward strand.
TCCTTAGCATGGCGAGTTCGGCGTTGTAACGCGTGTTTGTTTTTTACATATGCAGATCATTTTCTTCAGTCCGAAGTACAAACATAGCAGGTATCTTTCGTGAAACAGTAAATTACTGGTGATCCCGGTTATTTTTAAAGTTTTAAATCTGCAGACAGATGGATGCGCATCTTGCCAGAGTTCAGATAAACTCCGCCTTTGACCTTTACCACTCCCCTAGCCCCGAGAAGCCCGCTGTGGCCCAACGATTTCGGCGGGCCAGAAAAGCCGGGCCTTAAGCACCAACGAAGCACCAGTGAGGCGCGATCATGCCCCGGAAGTGACAATGCAAACGCCCCAGGCCTCGGCAGGCACTGGCACGCCCGCTTGAAGCCCGATAGTGCAAACACGGCTATAGAAAACAACATATAAAACTGAAAAAAAAAGTTTTTACAATTATTTATTGTAGTCGCAGACATTCAAAAACATAACTGTTGGAGGAGAAAGTCATAAAAATCCTTTTTTCTTCTTTTTCCCCTTTTTTCTCTCTTTTTTCTCTCCTTTTCCTCTTTTTCCCTTCTTCCCCCTTCTTCCCTTTCTCCCCCCCCCCCCCTTAACAGACTACTGTTCCCCAGCTTCATATTACTTGAGGGCTGTTTAGTTTGTTTAATAAAATAACAAATTGTTCTCTGGCGCTTCAAAGAAAATCAAATGAAATTTACTTGACCTTCAAGGGGTGCGAGTCGAGCCGTAAGGAGGGCGGGGCGCCCCCCTTATATAATGGTAGGGGAAACACTGAAGATACAATCATTCTGCTTGCAATAATTGTTCATCATAATGTAGATAAAATAATGCACATTTTGTTGATGTTGAAAATATGTTGTTTATTATATAATGTGTTATTATAGATATATTGTAATGAATGCAAATCTCTTCCTTTGACTACTACAGATATGCATTTGATATTTGCGTCATACGCCTGCCAAGCAGTGTTGGGTAAATTACTTAAAAAAAGTAATCCACTACAAATTACTAATTACTACTTTAAAATTGTAATTTGATTACATTACTTTTTGCATGTAGTAATCAGTAATCTAATTACTAATTACTTTACTTTTAAGTTACTTTGACTACATCAAATGTAAAAAAGCTACAAAGTGAAACTGTCGGATACAAGGACGGATGAACCCAAACGCAGGCGATGATGGGGGTGAACAGAAAACACTTTATTATAACACAGACAAAACAAGAGCCCATGTGGGGACAGAACAAACATGGAATACTGACAGATAACTTAAACTAGACTTGACTATGATTCTAACACTAGACAGAATCACACAGTAACAGTACAAAATGAACGAGCACAGGACTAAGAACACAATGGCATTAAATATGAAAAACTAAACAGGATAAGGAGAAAATAAGTGAGGGTAATGAACTAATGAACTAATGATTAAACTATTAACAGGGAGAAGAAGGGGGCGGAAACAAGAGACGAGACACCGAAGGCCATATTTGAATGCTTAAAGCTATTTTGGTGTGATTTGCACTCTCCTAAAATTGCTGGTCATAATGATGCAGATATATTTGTAGCTTTCATAATAAGTTACACATGTTTAACATTTCTAATTAAACATTCTACATTTATTAACATCTATCTATCGATCTATCTATCTATCTATGCACATTCATTCGCGGTCGCGGTGACAGAAACTAGAGTTTTAACACGTCATCGCAATCGCGAGGGCTTTTTGGTCAAGTTAAAGAATGTTATATTTAACGAACTAACATGAATATTAACAATCAAAAGTTGTTTTGGTAATTGTTTAAATAAACATATGATTAATTAATGCAAGTGCACGCATTGAGCTCATGATTAAATAACATAGTTAAATAATGTTAACAAAGAAAACCTTATTGTGCATTAGTAATTTAAAAACACACCTGTACAATCGCTTCTGGCAGACCAGATGTCATCGCGCAAAGCCCACTTATTTGGACATGTATTGTCTGTATTCCACTTGAATGATCAACCACCGCTCACACAGCATCCATTTGCTTGCGTCTCCGAGTGATTATGCACATGCTCGTTAACTGACACTGCGCGCATGCTCGTTAACAGACGTTGCTGAGCAACAGCAAAACGTCATTTTAAAATACATTTTAATTAATTTTTCAACACTTAATTTGTAACGCTAGTAAAGTAATTTTGTTGTCATTGGTAACTGTAATCAAATTACATACATTTAAAATGTAAAGCGTTACGTTACCGCGTTATCAGGAAAAGTAATTAGAGTACAGTAATGCGTTACATAGTAACGCGTTATACCCAACTCTGCTGCCAAGCAGAGCCGGACAGTAACGGAGTACATTTACTTGGGTACAGTACTTAATTACAATTTTGAGGGATCTGTACTTTACTCGAGTATTATTTTTGGGGAGTAGTCATGACTTTACTCAAGTACATTTGAGAGGCAAATATTGTACTCTTTACTCCGCTACATTTCTATCCATAACCGTGAGTACACGTTACTTCTTCTAAAAAATAAGGAAAAAAGAAAAATCTCAGAAACCCTCGATTTGTTGTTTCCCTTTTCTCAAACGTGATTGGATTGTGCAGGCCCCACTGATTGGGACAGCCTATCAGCTATCACCTTCAGCTTTCCGCCAAAGTCCCAATAGTCAGATTTAGATAAGAGAAGAAACCATGGATAAAACAATGGATGAAAACACAGCAGGTCCATCCTGGGAATGTGACAACCCGTGGCTCCACCTCGCCAGACTATTTTAATTTTCTAAACAAGTTAATGATAGTTTTCGCTTTAAGTGTTTGCTGTGTTTACCAAAACAGAGCTTCATCACCGCTTACAAAAATTCAACCCCTTGAGAGCGGCAGGGATCACTGGTGATCCCGAATTATTGTTGTTCAAAATTCATTACTCTTCAAAACATCACACTCTTACTTGATCTGGACAAACTCAGCATCACAAGACAGGTTTAAGACTCCAGTTTCGACATTTGACCACTGTTTGTTTTTAAACTGGTTTGCAGTGACTTTCATTTCTTAATTTATTCCAGGAGTGCAAAATAATTAATCTGTAACGTTCGTAATTTTGAATAAAACATTCATTCTCGTCTTCTCCGGTTTATTTGTATTCCAACACATAAAATATAAAGAATTCGCCAGGGCTATTAGTATAATGGTGCGCATATTTGGAGAAATAATGATTAATTATCACATGTTAGTAAAATATTTAGTCTTACAGAATAAGATTTCTATTCATTTTCCACTGAATAATGCGATCTAAAGAGCTCAAAGAGCGAACGGAGTGAGATGTGTGTCTCCTCTTCCTGATTCATGTCATATTTGACCTTAGAGCTCTATCATTTGCTGTACAGCTGTCAATCATCTCACGTGGTTCAATGTGCACTGTGGCAGTAGTAATGCAAAATTTAAAAATGTACTCTTGTACTCAGGTACTTTTAAAAACAAGTACTTTTTACTTTTACTTGAGTAGACATCTGACTGCAGTACTTTTACTTGTACTTGAGTAAAATTTAGCAAGGGGTAACTGTACTCTTACTCAAGTAATGAAGCTGTGTACTCTGTCCGCCTCTGCTGCCAAGGCACCGAACCCCTGGTAATAGTCCCTCCAGGTTGGCCAAGCAACTGAGGGAGAATCATGGGGAGGAGTGGCTTGATCGCTTGGCACACTACTTGGGCAAGTGTTCAAACTTTGCTGACAAGCCCGCTTTATTCCCAGCTACTTTCCAGGAGCCTCCAGAGTAGAGGTCTACACCCAAAAAAAACATAAATGTGCTACACTGATACCCAGACCCGTCTATTATTTTAAAAGTTGGACCCGGAACCTAAGCGGACCCGTATATTATTCAAAAGCTGGACCCGAACCCGTCCGGGAAGACACAGACCCGACTGGACCCGATCAGCAAATATTCTTCAGCTAAATGCTATAAATAAGTTAATAAACAAATGCTGAAAATAAACTTTTTCTCTTACCCGAATAGCCTTCTCCCTCCTTTGTGTCAGGAATGGTGGTGGATGAACCCAAGTGTAGACAGCTCTCAACTCAAAAGACTTTTACTATAGAACAAAAAAATCCCTCGAGGGTGTAAACAAGGCAAGATTGAAATAATAACAAACATGACAAAACTAAAAAGACTCCTGGGGCCTATACCATGAAGCCAGTTTAGTTGGTTAGCCAGCTTTGTTTAGGATTAGTTTGTGCAAATCCTGGGTTTTGGGTACCATGAAAATAGCTTGTACCAACAAGGCCTGAACATTGGCTTGGTTTTGTCAACCTGAAACTAATCCTGTAAACCTGAGTTTGTTTAACCATTTTCATGGTACGGGCCCCTGACAATGACGTATACAAACACATACAATGATACCACAAAGACAAGAGACACAATGGCATTTAAATAATGGAACTAATTAGGGGACAATAACAAACAGGTGAGGAAACTAATCATACATAATAAGGAAACAGGAGGGTAAGGTTAAGACTAACGACAGGAGAGCACGTGCCACACATAGGTCACGTGACTCTCCAGACAAACACAGAACACTTATATGAGGGTGTCAGGATCCTGGTACTAGAAACAAGACTAAACACATATAATGACATTCAGGATCCTGACACTACCCCTCCTTTAAGGGATGCCACACGGCATCCCAACACAACAGTACATGACAAAACAATAAACAAAGTCCAGACTAAACACATATAATGACATTCAGGATCCTGACACTTTGTACCGGACTGTGATGCACAAACCTCCCTGCCAAGAAACTTCCATCCATGTTATTCCTCTTTTGCCAATTAAAATGCTTAATCCACTCATTATTCCAGCTTTAAAAGTCCAGCATTTATCATCGCATCCCTACTGGATCATATTAAGACCAGCATAACATCAACATTTGGGTCAATTTTAAAAATGGATTCAACAAAAAAGGTGCAAGTTAACAGTTTCATACTTAATTTTACTTTAACATACATAGCGATGTGTTTACATATACATTGCATTGTTATTCCTTCTTAATAGTTGCTGTTAGATAGTTGCGGGCACCATGTTGGAGACCACTGCTTTAAAGCATACTGTCATATGATGCAATTTTACTTCATGCAATGGAATTTCACTTTTTCAGGCAGTGGATGACAAAAATGTGCCAGAAATGGGCTGTGTGTCTGATAAAAGCATCCTTTGCAATGTAATACAAACGCGTCAGTTGTGGCCTTGGTAGTGATGTAAATGCCAAGTGTGTGATGGAGGATATTAATAGATTTTTGTTTGAGGACACCATTTCACCTGATCTGTGTTTTCTTTGCTAAAGCCAGCTACAGAGAAAAACTTATTACTACATGCTGAGAATTCTGGGAAGAGAATGGTTTGTTTGTGTCGTGTTGAACCAGACTCAAATGGAAACATATCTGCATACTGGAAAAAGGCCTACTGAGTGATGTTTAAAGGCCCAGTAAATTTTTTTTATTGAAATATCCAAAGAACTACTAGCAGTGTTATATTTTTTGTTTACATGTTTTTTTCTGAAGGTTAGAGCTGTTGCGGCTGTCAGTTTGGTTCCTCTCAATGAAACTTCGGATTACCTCAGGTGACGTGCAGAGTAAAAACATTCTTTAAATTGTAATATACATTTAGTTTAATTGCTAAACTACAAGTGAACGAAATGTCAATTAATTTAAACAACACGCACAGGCGTTTTAGCACCCGCAAAATGGAATACAATGGGACAAAATAGGGTGATGATTTTCGAGTTTCAAATGGCCTATAATGTGAGTAAGCATCTTTTTTATGTATTTAGAACTAGGCGTATGTTTGTGTAGTGCTGTCACCAGCAGTGTTTTTTCATATGTTATGGTGCGCCATCACCAGTGTTTTGTTTTTGATGTGTTGCGTGTAGTCTATTTCTGATTTTGTCCGTCATCTCATCCCTTATGATGTTTCTCTATGATCCTATCCTGTCCTATGCATTGTAGCCTGCTTGTGGACATTGTGTCATCACTTGCTGTAGTAGAGGGCCCGCCTTGATAAGCCTGCTTAGGGGCCTGGTGTTGGCTCATTACACTGCTGGGTGTAGTTGAGGAATTGAGTGGTAAACAGGTACAATAGTACTTCATATCTCCCAATACACAGCATTAATGTATAGATGGGAAGTAAACAAAAAAAAAGATATATTTTTTGTAATCACTCTTTTAATTTCTGGGGTCATTTTTACCCCCGCAGAACTCTAACGCATACAGAAAAATCAAGGCTTATGAGGGTTAAAAAGCATTCTGCCCCGTTTTACATCACAGTTTTCTAGAACACAAACAATAATGCCCAAAACTGAGATTTCTGCTATACAGCAGACTTATTTTAAAACAAAATGTACAGCAGGCTTTTAATCTGATTTGGAAATCTCTGACACACGTTCAGTGTTACCCAGTTAAAGCCTGAATAGGTCAGTGAATTTCAGTCTGACAAATTCATCGCTAAAGAATGTGGGTCAGTACACAGCACAACCCAATTCTTCAGCCATATATAAACCCAACACCCACAAGAGCATCTTATTCCCTAACTAAAAATGATATCTGGTTTTATTCAAAATGGGTTAATAGAGTGTTTTCTGTGTAAAAGCCTAACAGTACAGGAAGTTAAAGGGATACTTCACCGATTTAGCATTCAGCTTTGTGTCTGTGGAGGCCCGGCAGTGTTGCTGAGTGACCATGTTTCCCTCCCTCGTTTCCCCCTGGGAGGAGAGGTGTCTGCATTTTGGTTCTGCGGAGAAGTCCTCCGATGATGTAATATGACGATTTTTGCATCGTCGGAGGACTTTTTTGCAGAGCCGGGGTGCAGATGTCTCTCCTCTCGGGGGGAGGTGGTGGAGGGAGGCATGGTCATTCAGTGGTGCTGCCGGGTTTCTGCAGATGCAGAGCTGAATGCTAAATCGGTGAAGTATCCCTTTAATAGCTTGTGATATTAGGATTTAAAATCAAATCTTCTGTTCATGCGGATCAATTCTTTTTACATGCATCTTGATATTCAACAAACATCACAGGAAAAGGAGGGAAATGAGGACAGTTGCAACAAAGAGCTAATTCTAATTTTCAGAATTTATTGAAATTAATTAAATTTTCACTGCCATTCGAAAACATTTTAATTCGTTTTTAATTAATTGGTGTAATTACAGAACATGTATAACCTGGAAACATAAATTTCTTCAGACTTTTCTTCAAAAGTTTGAAGTCAAGGATTCGATTCAATTTTATTTTTGTTGCACTTTTCATAGTGTGCATTGTTGCAAAGCATAAACATTTAAATCAAAAACTTGATATAGACCAAATTAAATTAATGTACCAAAGGAATGAAAGGAAAATATATAACATGTGAAAAAGATGTGACCTGGTTACTACATGAAATCATCTTACATAAAGAACATCTTGAGATAATTTTGATATCTTTAATATTGACTGAGTAAGGTCATGTCAAAGATTGAAATCAATGAGTGAAATCAAACTTTGATCATCATCTCATCTCATCATTTGATTATGAGACAGAATTTAACATACATGGTCATATATGCAAAAAGGTAAATCATGTGGTAATAAGTACAACTGTAACAGAGAGTGATCAATTCTGTAAGAAGAATTATGGTCATGATTAGTTTTGCAGGGCAATCCTCTTCTCTCTAAACATTGTAGACATTTGGGAAACTTTTTAAATGCTTTAAAGAAAAAGGAAATCATCTGATTATTATGTGTTTCTGTGATTCTACAGCACAAGTTTAAGCATTGTCTGTCTGTCTGTCTGTCTGTCTGTGTGGGTGCGTGGGTGGCTTCTCTTTTTAAATATTTAGTTCAGGACACAAGTCATTCTGACACTTTAATATCAAAGATTTCTCTGTACCACCAGTGCCCTTGTGAAATCATTCTTTATTTTTCAATGTGGGTGGAATATAAAGCTATGATAACAAATGTAATGTCTGCAGGGGAAAAACCACGGCTGATTGGTGCTGTAGCAGGTTCAGAAGTTCAGTGTCGCGTGGAGCTCTCTTTAATCTCATATACCTGCCAGCAGCGACATAAGAGTATCAAAGTCAAACTGCAGTCTTACAGCACAGATAGAAACAAAGACCTCATACTGAACTTTGTTTTGTTGTTTTCAATTTGTGAAGTAAAATCATTTGAACAACTTTACTAGCTAACATGTCAAACTTCCAGCTAGTGATAGAACAATTTCATTGCTATAATAGCCATTTTAATTAAAGGACAAGTTCAGTATTTTACACTTAAAGTCCTGTTTTCAGATTGTTTATGATGAAATAGAACAGTTTTGACTGAAATTTGGACATATGATGCTGGCCCGAGAATTTTCGGGTGTTTCTTGTATCACCTCCCTCCTCTATAATGGGTTTATAGGTGCACAGGAACAATCCTTCCTAAAATGCATTAAACTCTCATTTACAAAGACGTGAAACTCACCGAGTGGTCAGGGGTGTTCACTGATATGCTCACACAAAAATCGTTGCAAAATACGCATTCCAACAGGTTTTATCGTAGTTTTTGCCAACTCCATTGACTTGTATTAGATGTGCTGTGAGGTACAGTATTACTCCGCGCCGGGAACCCGTTTGTATTCTTGCAATTGGCAAAGGTGGATTATCGCCAGCACCTGGGCTGGAGTATCTATTATTCAAGCTCTCAACGGAAGAATGTACGGGTGTGAGGCGTTTGGAAAAATAGGTCCACAAGTTTACAACGAATGCTAAAACAGCTTTTGGAAAGCATCTTTTGCAGTGATTTTTTGTGAGCATATTAGTGAACATCCCTGAACGCTCGGTGACTTTCACGTCTTTGTAAACGAATGTTTAATGCATTTTAGAAGGATTGTTCCAGTGCACCTATACACCCATTGTAGAGGTGGGAGGTGAAACAACAAATACCCGAAAATTCTCGGGGCAGCCGCATATGTCGAAATTTCAGTCAAAACCATTCTATTTCATCATAAACAATCTGAAAACAGGGCTTTAAGTGTAAAATACCGAACTTGTCCTTTAAGGGAAACATTTGAGAGTTATAATCAGTATAAAGCCTACACACTAAAAAATGCTGGGTTATTTAATCTACCCAACCGCTGGGTTATGAAATGCTTTACCCATTATGGGTTATTTATATGGAATTTGGGTTATTTTGTGCAACTCATGAGTTGGGTCAAAATATATATCTAAATGTTATATCGTCGAGGCTATTTGATTGGTTTGGCTAACAATTTAGCTAATGTAAGTTAGTCATTATCATGGAAGCGCGAAGCCTACAGCTTATGGTCTGAATTATATTAATGAATTAAACTTCATAATGCCCATGGGCATGTAGTCATGATTATCAAATTAACGTTAGCCATGCTAATTTGCCAGCTAGTTTCAAGCTAGCCAGGTGAGGTGATTTGCCAGTTACCATAACTAGTTTATTAGTCCAACAGGCTGTCATTTAGTTGCTTTTCTATGTTATTTTAACTGGCTATAAACGAACACTCTTGTTTTTCCTGAAGCTTTTAATGTGACATGTGAATGCATAACACAGTGTTTGGCTGATTAAAATATGTAAAAACGGTGAGATAATCTGATATGTCACAGAAAAGATGAGAACAAAATCTTATTTAAAATGGCACCATGACAAACGACAAGGGCCACGTTAGTGAAGGGTTTATGTCACACACAAACTATGTGCATATTTAGTGTAAAGTTGTTATACTTTAAGGAAAAAATATTTTTTTATTCATGAGAATTGAAACCAGGACTCTTATTTTGAGAATTGCAAGGAGGACTCTGATAAAGGGAGAAGGGTCGAGAAGGGTCTGGCTGCAGACATGGTGCACTCTCAGCCCCATGTGTCAGCCACTTAGGGTGTTTTCACATATGTTGGTGAGCACCGTGGTGCGGCCTCGGAGTGCACCAAAATACATTGTATCATTTTTCAATTAGTGCGGTCCGTGTTCACATGTACTCGAAATGCCGCACTGTACACCATGTGACAACGGTCAGCGCTGTCATTGGTCTCTGACAGCTCTTACCGTCTCATGACCACCACCACGTTTCCACGACAACCAGCCTGACAGGGAGAGCGCAGCTATCAAGATGAGGAGATAAAGGTTGCACGTCTTTGCGAAGTTTCTTTGCTTTAACGTGAAATTGGGTAGCTGTTCTATTAAAGCCTCTCTCACGGAGCTGTTTGCTAAAAAGCCCGTAATGTCACTATTTGTGTGTGGAGGACAGCTATGCATTTATAAAATCATCAGCTCAAACGTAAAGGAGACAGCGAATCTCTTCAACGGACCAGGATTGGCTTGTTTGTTGTTAACCCACAATATAACACCCGGCTCATGTCACGACGGAAGCCCAGTGGCTCAAACATGTGGAGAACTTCCTGTATTTGGTTCGGCCCGAGGTCCAGCAGTGTTCACACCACAGGTGGGTCGCCCCAGAGTTCGGCGACAGCCGCTCTGAGACCACCTGTTTGGAGCGCCCGTTTAGTGCGCACCCGAGTGCGGCTGTTGTGTTCAAACTGTCCCAAATGAACCGTACTCGGAGCGACACGTCATTTGGGCCGACCTAAACAGTGTATATGTGAAAACACCCTTAGTCACATGCACGATCAGCCTCGCATGCGCACTTAGACACTACCGCGTGTAGGCAATCGGACACACTCAGGCACGTGCGCTTATGCCAATTGTAAGTATATTTACTAAATTCGTACAAGATTAAGATTAAGTTGAAGTAAAAGTGTTGTTTTAATAATTATGTGTTAAATGTTAACGAAAATGATCCTAATATGTAACGTTATCTGAAATGTATTGCACCGCATGCACATCGATGTTATGCACGTGTTTTCGTTTTCAACGTTGCAAGTATAAGTTATTTTTTCATTTATACACGATTAAGTAGATGTGAAAGTGTTGTTTTAATAAAGGAGCTGTGTCCGGCCCTGAGCCTTTACAGATGACACAGATTTTTCCTCATCATTTTTCCCTGTTATTTTTGAGGTAGTATTGTTACAACAACTTGATAATATGCACACGTGATGTGTTATGCATTGAGAGTGAGGAGTCACGTGACGATTTGAGCGGGGTCTGAGACGGTCGGCCATGATGGTAGGAGACGTTATGGGTTGCCAGGGGCAACTTCACAGAGGGGCGATTTCTAGAGCTCTTTAGTTATTATTTCGGCAGGACAGAGACGATCTACAAATACAATAAAGAAAAGGAATAAAGCAATGCAAAAAGACAAGGGAAAGAAAGGTACCTTACAGGAACAAGCTCACAAACAGCGTTGTACTGGTAAAGGTAACTTAAGTTTCTTCACATGCGTTTAGTGTATTGTAATTACATTGCATTTAGCAGCAACTTCTTGACCAAAATGACAAAGTAATTAACTGCGACGGTTTCTAAACACTAGATTGTAACGAGATGTTCAATTTACACAAACATTTCCAACATGTTTTGATGTAGAATCTTTGGGTATTTATTTGTAATTTGATTTTAGCCCAATGACAAATACTGTTGTAACTTTACCAGGTTTTTGTGTTGGGGGCTGCAAAGTGGACAAACCAGTTCTGGGTTGGCTATGGTAGTTATATGTGTGATTGCAAGATGTAAATGATTAAAGATTAAAGCCATTAACACTGTGGGTAACACTTTACTTGAAGGGGTGTGCATAAGACTGACATAAAACCTTCATAATTATTTATGACATGACACATGTCATGAATATAAAGGAGGTGTTATGCATGTTTATGACAATTGTAAGTGTCATTCGTTCAATTATGAAATTTTTTATGCAAATATGCCATTGTTTGAGATGTCTTTGTTATGCATGATGGTGTCTCCATTTCGGTAACCTAAAAAACTGTATTCCATATGTATCTCGTGAGGTACTGGAACAGTTTTTAACGCAGCAGTAACTGCAAGGCATGGTAAAACAGTGTAGAATTGCGAAAAACTACTCTACTACAGAGCTAAGAAAACACGTAAACAATCATGTTCTGCCGCCGGAATCCTGCCAACATGGCGGAAAGGGGGAGGAGCTCTGTACCATGACGACAGCTCCTCACTCTCAATATGTTCATACCGTAGATATTTCGGGTAATTACGTTCGGTGTTGTGAAAAAGTTAAAATGCAGACTCTGCCAATTTGTGAACGCTGTAACACGAGGTGAAATGCGTCTAATTCAATCCGAATTGACTGTAGTTACAAAGTTACAGTGCTTATTATGAGTTGACTTCAAATTACTTTTTGGTTTATTAAGTTATGTAGCGTTAAACATATAAAGATCGGATGCACTTATTTTGCAGAACAACTGTCTTTTCTGTCGACTTGGCCTTCTGCGCGGGGTCTAACGTTATAACAAGAAATATGTAATATAACTTACCGGTTTTTAATGTCATGTGCACTGAAGGCTATGCTGTAAGCAGCCACAAATATTCGTGTGCAGTATAAACATAGACAATTTACATGTATGCAATTTGTAATATTAATTGTATAGAGGTAGGGAGGATTTTCTCTATATTTTGTGATTCTAAATAAAATGCTTGGTATCTTCACATTGTTTTACATTTCTGCTGCTATAGTATTCATTGCTTTTGCATGGTGACACATTAATAGTTAATACAATAGCAATTGTATTTTTGCTTAAGCTCTTTTTGTGTTTGTTTCAGATCAATGGATAGCTTTGTCATTAACACTTTGACAGACTGGCAGCTGACAGACCTTTTCGACAGCTTAAAAGGAGAAATATTTTCCCCATCCACTGCATATCAAGTCTGCATGGCTACAAAGCGCCAACTTCCCGCTCTCTCTTGTGAAGCCAACAAGGAAGTGGCTAAAACTGCAATTTATCGTCTGGCTGCCAAATGGAGTCAGTCACATAGATTCCCCATGTTAAAATTCCCAACTTTACAGCAGAAAAAAAAAACATGTTTACAGCCTGGCGCAAAACATTATTTTGGTCTAAATGGCTAATTTTGTCCTTCATGACAACTTTGAGGGGGGTGAATTTTGTTATAACTCATCCATTTAAATTATATTAAGACTTAAAGTTCTGCATAATTAAGAGCGGGCCACTTTTTTATAACTCATCCGTTTAAATTATATTAAGACTTAAAGTTCTGCATAATTAACTCATTCACCGCCAGCCTTTTTGAGAAAAGTTGCCCACCTGCATTTTTGTGATTTTAACAAAATTTTCACAAAATTCCTTGCAGGAAAAATTTTCTTCTATAAATATATAAACATACAAATTATATCAAATTAAAGAACACACCCTCTGCTTTCAAATAAACAAACAAACAAACAAACAAAATGGGGAAAAAACGTTTCATTATATATTTACTTTTTCTACTTAATTTAACCACTGAAATATGGATATTTCTCTTCAAAAATACAACATTTTGAGCAAAAAGCTTAAAAAATTGCGTTTTTGTAAAGGAATTTATGTTAGAGATCAGACTCAGAATGACTATCAAACATAAAGGCAGTAAAAAAAATCATTAACTCTTTTTAACTTCCGTTTTTGATAAATTCGTTCTGGTGCCATCTAGTGGATAATTACACTTTCACTTTGAAATTCGTCCAAAAAGGCATATTTATTAGTTAAATATGAACTCATAAATGACGAGATAACTCGTCAATGTGTGAATGAGTTAAGGGCGTGGCCACTTGAGTGACAGGTGGATTGCCGCTGCTGACAGTGCTGTCGTGCTAGGTGGGCGTTGCTTCAACTAGATCTCTCCTTGTGCCCATTTTTGATTGTCTGGGAGATTCGAAAGATGGCGACGGCCCACTCAGCACACTTTAAGCTTCAAAAACAGAATTCAGGAGTCTACGAGTCCATTTTTATATAGATTGCTACTCATGCCCTTTTCAGACATGAATTCTTATCAAATATAACTTCCTTTTTTTAAATAGCTTCCATGAAATGTGTCAAAATGACTCCAATATATGAATAGGGCACATGTATTATTTTGTAATAACACATGATGGAATATGCATGTTTATTACTATATCTTCCATTTAATTACCCATATATTTTTGTTTTGTACTCTTCTGTTGTTAAAACAAAGATGTATTTGTGTTTTCTTTTTTTGTCTTTCAGAGGAGATTGATGAGAAGAGTTTTCTTCTTTTAGATGATGCTGAATGCGGATATGGAGCCAGCACAGGGAGAAGGGGACGTCGAGGAGTGGGATGAACTACACCCAGAGTGTATTACCGATCGGGTGGCCCTCTTTTTAGCCAACCTTAAATCTAAAGCTTCTACGACGTACTTAAACTTTGTAGTTCAGCATACCTCCAGTTTAATTAATAATATTGTCAGCAGACTGCAATCAAAGACTATGTCTTTATTTCGTCAATTTGGTCTTGATCAAAGCCCAGAGGTAGAAGAGCTTGGGGTGGAGTTCACAGAAGCAGCTGAGCCTTTCAAAGAATTGGCGACAGATTATAAACAGATGCAGTATTTTGGTAAATCTGGAAACTTCATTCAGCCAGTTGAGGAGATTCTGTCTGGGGTTTCCTATGTTTAGCCAATGTCCTCTGCCACTGGAATTGTTAGACAAGTTGCAGTTCCTGATTCATATCACCGTATTCCGTTAAAGAGCCTTTTGACCAAAATTCTTGAAATTCCTGGGATTTTACAGGCCATGTTGGAATGGCAGCGCAGAGAGGGTGATGCAATTCAGGATGTCTTTGATGCGGAATTTTGTAAAACACATCCATTGTTCCAGAATGAGGTTTCAATCCCACTTGTGATTTACCAAGATGATTGTGAGATAGTAAATCCCCTTGGTTCTAAGACTGGGATTCACAAGTTAGGAGTAATTTATTTTATCTTGAAGAGCTTGCCACCAGACCTGCTATCAAGTTTGCAGTCACAGTTCCTATTAGCAGTGTACAAATCTGATGATGTAGCAACCTATGGCCTTGATGCAATCCTGCGCCCTATCGTGGATGAGATCAGATGTCTAGAGAGTGAAGGCATCTTTGTTAATACCCCCAACTATCAAGGTGTTGTCAAGTTCACAGTGATCCAGGTAGTTGGAGACAATTTAGGCTTGCATACCGTTCTTGGCTACATTGAAAGCTTCAGTGGAAACTAAGTGTGTCGGTTCTGCAAAGCAGATAAAAGGGGTGTGAGGTCTCTAACGCTTGAAGATCCTGCACTGTTGCGTGATTGCAATATTTATGAGGCAGATTTACGTACAGCTGACTCCTCCCAGACAGGTTTGAAAAGAGACAGTGTCTTGAACAACTTATCTTTTTATCATGTATCAGACAATGTGGCAGTTGACATCATGCATGATGTACTGGAAGGGGTGGGGCCCTATGAAGTCAAACTTGTGTTGAATTCACTTATTGAGCAAAAGTATCTCACACTAGAAAAGCTCTATTACAGAATAACAAACCTAGTGTCATAAGCAATCTCAGAAACCCTGAAGCCCCCATGCGGCAGTCAGCATCTCAAATGTGGTGCCTACTTAGGTTACTACCAACAATGATAGGTGATCTTATCCCTATGGATTACAAGAATTGGGAGCTTCTACTACTCCTACTCTCGTGCATGGAGTTAATCTTTTCTCCGTCACTTACTGTAGCAGCGACACTGTACTTAAGCAAAATCATTGAAGAGCATCACTGTCTCTTCCTGGAGCTCTATCCTCACCTACATTTACATCCAAAACACCACATCATGCTACATTACCCAAGAGTCATTCAAAAACTCGGAACGTTGAGGCAGTTCTGGGCGATGAGATTTGAAGCTCGACATGCATTTTTCAAACAGGTTAGCCATGTAAGTTGTAACTTTAGAAACATTTGTAAAACCATGGCATTTCGCCATCAGATGATGCAGTGCTACAATTTCATGTGTGGAACTGTGTTGTGCCACAATACAGAAGTTGGTCAAGGGTACACTACATTTCTGGCCATCATTGAAGGATTTAAAGAGATCCAAAGTGGTCTAGAAGGTAGTCCCCTTTTTAGTGAATTGTATGTGCCAGCCTGGGTTACGTGTAAGGGAACGGAATATAGAGCAGGCATGACCGTATTCCTGTCCTATGATCCATATGGAGAACCTCAGTTTGGTGTCATACAATCAGTTTTACTACTGGAGCAAACATCACATACAGCAACAATAAAGCTTGTTGTAAAGAAGTGGGAAACACAGTGGTTTGATAGGCATTTATTTGCATACAGTGTGATTCCCACTCAAGTTTTGGCAGCTATAGATGTGAGAGAGCTGCTTGATCACCATCCCATCCATATCGTCAAGTCGCACAGAGAAGATGAAGACAGTTTTTACATTTCTCTGCGCTATAGACTTTTTTAGATAATCAGCTGATTGCCATCAGGTGTGTGTGTATGACGCTTGTAAATAGTATTTTGACAGGTTTAAAGTTGTTGAAAATACATAGCTTGACATTGTCCGGCATATTAGTTAAGTTTTTAGCCATACATGCTGCGTGAAGTGGCCATTGCTAATGGGATGAGAAGAACTTCTGCAACTACTTCTGGGATGGGAGGACGTTACCAAACTACTGGGATGTTATAAGTTATACTGTACTGTAAGTATTTGTTTTCACTTAATGTGAATCTGCTCCATATACAGTATTTATCACTGCCATAGTTATGTTTTAGAAGTCACTTTTTTAAAGACACCTGCATGCTCCAAGAAAAGAAACTTGTAATCTTTTACATCTAAAAACTGCACACTTGTTTGAAAAATTGTGTGGTTTCGTGTGTGAAACCATGTGCACTCTCTTTCCAAATATATTGTAACAAATGGCGGGGAGTGCA
Organism: Misgurnus anguillicaudatus; assembly: GCF_027580225.2. Lineage (NCBI taxonomy): Eukaryota > Metazoa > Chordata > Actinopteri > Cypriniformes > Cobitidae > Misgurnus > Misgurnus anguillicaudatus. The sequence continues at coordinate 8,704,801 of NC_073360.2, forward strand.
CACCACTGGTCTCAAATCCGGGTCCCCGTGCATGCTTCCTAATCGCAACACCAAGTGGGGCAAGAGGTTAGCATCATATTCTTCCCAGAGTTCGCTACAGTAGACATTCTGTGAGAATGCCATCTGTCACACCATGGTACTGCATGCAATTTTCTGACTCCACTAGTCTAATGTATCAGAAACAGTTTTATATCTAACCCTCAACCCATATGTCACCTTCACAATCCATCCAGTAGTTTACATTACTGATGCTTAGCAAGCTATTCTTAATTGGCTGCCACTGTTTATTATATTGAATTGGATTTTCTGCATAGGTTGGACCTGCTGTTGTGCCTGCTATCCCACCTACAATCTCTGATGTCACACCAACTGCTACTCTTCCCAACCCCATGGAGGATAATCAGCTGAATTCTTTTGATTAGCACCTTAAGCCCTATGTTATATTTTGGTGTACGATAGCGGTGCTTGAAAAGAGTAAAAATAACTCTGTGAAGTGCTGTGAGCTAACAGTTTATTAATTATTAATTGAAATCATGGCAAATGTTTTAATAATTGTGATATTGATTTGAATTCATATCACCCTTCACTTCTTAAAAAAAGTAACAAAACTGCAATGTTTTGTGTTGTTGCTATTTTTTTTAGGATGTCCGGAGTATTCTTATAGGCTTACAACAAGGAAATTGTTGAGAGCCTTGATGAAGATCAAGGTCATATCTGATTGAGAAGTTTGGAGAAAAGTACTTTATTAATTTTTTTATATAGAGTAGAGTTTCTGTTAAATACACCAATATTCCAATTTGGAAAGTAAATTAACATGTAGTTTTTTTCACGCTTTTTACCTGTGATGTGTTTTTTTCTGTTTTACAGTCCTACATCAGATATCAAAAAGGCACTGGCATCGGGTTTGGTTGAGTCATTTGAATGTTTGAAAGACTCCTCAAGCACTGGCAGTGTGAATGGGTTTCTTATGTAATTGAGATTTCTTTTGGTTGTCATGATCCTCAAACTGATTCATTACAGCTTAATTTCCTTGAAACACTTCTGTGCTTTTTGATGCCTGCTGTTATGCACTAAGCAGCAGGAACAATAATTTATCTACTTCTCTGAGGACAGACAGATGTACAGACAAACCCTGTTCTAACAGAAGCCCATGCTGTCAGTCAAATGTGCCTCATCTATATTCATTAAATATTTTGATTTCTTTGCAGGAAATATGGTACTGTACACCCCAGGACGAAGGCAACGACCAGCCACTGGATTCCTGGAGGAAACGATGCGAAATGTTAGAAAGCGGATGAGATCCACCAGCACGTCGCGGAGCATGACACAGAAGACACCACCACAAATGCCAGATAATGGTGCTTCTGCAAGGGCTCTCTTACCAGGTAGTTATTAAACTGAAAAATGATTTTAAGCAAAACATCCATATTTCAGTGACTGACAACTTTGTTCTTTTTTTACAGAATGTACGATACCAGACGAACATGCGTTGCAGTTAAAAGAATGGTTGAGAAACAATTCTCAGCCCCTCAGCCCGATAGAGACCTACATGCAGAACACAGCAGTCTACAGGGCCAAGTGGATCAGGGACAACAATTGGACCATTGATCAGATCCTCGAAGAGTTCCCTCACTTGATGACCAAAGGCATGGTAGGTATAGGGAAATATGATCTTACATATGAGGAAACATTGTTTTATTAGTGTGCCACGTTACATTTGTTTTAAAAATGTGTTTTATAGATTGCACAGGACTTTCTTGTCCTACATGGGGATGCTGCATCAAAGTTATTTGAAACTTGGCTACCCATTTATGCTGACAAGATTCTGTACCTGGCGAGAAAGGAGGGGAGGCTGACATTGCCCCTGGATGGATTAACACCAGGTAATATATTCTTGTCAGCACATCTTGTAAATGCAGGCATTGCGATGGAATATGCAGGATATTTTTGCAATTTTATTTTATTCATTTATTTTAAAAATCACTGGTATGCTATTTTACATTTTATTGAGACATATGTCTTCCTACAGATGGTGTTGGGGAACTCGCCCTGAGGCAGCTGCCAGCCTTGCTTCCACCGACTACTTCAGACCTGCAAACTTGTTGGTTTTCGGCGACAATCGCCGTTTTCTTGGTCAATTGGGTCATTCACGTGAATCGTGTAGAACCGGAGAGTTTTTTTTTTGAGGTGGTTGGGGGGGGTCGGGAGGTTGCCCTTTATCTGAATGCCATGCGGGCTAGAATTGCCAAACATTATTGGATAATTCTTATAATTGACACTTCTCTGGGCCAATTGGAATCTTAGCACTTCCTTCAGAATCTTGAAGACAGCGCGGCCATTTGGATGAGAGACACACCTGGCTACCACGCGAGTCTGATGGACACTTTTAACGTGAAGGAACCATCTTATTTAATGGAAGTCAACTTTTTTGGACCAAAAACAACAACTATGTGTTTGCTTGATTTAAATTAGCGTTAGCTACCGCTTATATTTTATTTTTAGGAACAAGTCTACGCCGAGTAATGCACAAACGTAGACCTTGCATAAAGTTTAAAGCAAAATGACTAATGTTAGCTAACTAGCAGGACGATTGTTAGCTAGGCTTATCGTTACCCGGGTGCTCTGCGCTGAGTTCCGAGATATACGGCTACTACTCGAATTCTGAGCTAACGTTACCCTGAGTAACTTCATTACGGTGGCCGTGGTGCACGCTTGCTCAGGCAGTCATTCGTGATGTGGGTAAATGTGACTGTTTACACAATAGCTGATGCGAGAGTAATGTTTTTCAATATTTTACTATGTTCTTACCTCAACTTAGACTAATTAATACATGCCTATCTTTTTTCAATGCATGCACTTAATCTTTGTACATTGCGTTGTGAATGTGTTAGGATTTAGCCTAGCCCCATTCATTCCTGGTGGCTGTATACCTGGTAAACAGTAATTTTTAACAACATAGGGCTGTTTAGATAAAACAATATGGTGAGTGTGTTGTCCTAGGCTAATACACCAACAGCAAATTTCTGTATAATAAAGGGCTACATTTTGCATCAAAGTCTGTCAATGAAATCTTTACATTGTGTTGTTAGTTGAATTTACATTATGAACACTAGCACTTTGAGATCGTTTATTCAATGTAAGGAGCCCTACATATAAAATGCATTATTATTATTATTATTGAACAGAAAGGTATGTTGATATTCACTGCATATCAGCCATACAGTATAGAGACACGTTGTTTTATCATATTAGTCCTATGTATGATAGTTTGCAAGGTTATATTTTAATGATTTTAATTTACTTTCAGGCAATGGTTCTGGGCACTTTGGTGGAGTACTCACAATGGCCCGTCATTGTCAACCTTGCACAGACGCCGGCTGAGGACAAAGTGGCTCTGTCGCACAAAGCTTTCGCGAACATCTGCAAAATATATATATATTTTTTTATTTCTGTCTGTCTCTTATTTTTTATTTCAGTGGCATGCTTCACAAGTTCACAACACTTCCAGGCGTTTCCGTATAGAGATAGATTAATCTCTTTAATAATTCACGCAAAAAAACATAATTCACACATGCGTAGACAATTTCACATGCATGAAATCTAATTCACATACACAAAAATATATATATTCACAAAAAAACGATGTACATACACAAAATAAAAATTAATATTTATAAAATATGTTTCACAAACGAAAAAAACAATTCACAAATGTAGAACTGTGTACGAAAAGTTTAAAATTTTGAGTTTATCATGACTGTGAATGTACGAATCGTCTTTTTCGTGTGTGAATTGCTTTGAATTTGTGTGTGTGTTTTTTGAGACTTTGGTGGCAGCGCGCTTCTCCAACGTGGGTCACTCGTACGCTTTAGCCTATCAGATGCAAGCTGACCATTCAACCAATCATAACCCGCCAAGAGCGCAGCACTCAAGGAGCTCAGCAATGCACACCTTTTGCGCAATCAACTGAAATGAAGGTTCACGTCATCAACCAAGCATGGCGAATGAAGTGCGGGATATACGTGTAAGTTATTACTTTATTTCATATTGTTTAATAATTTAATATTGCTAAAATAACACACATTACACTTGCTGTTTACAAAAGATTCCCGCGATTAACGTGAATGACGTTAATCGTGTTGCAAGACAGACTATCTTACCTAACAGTAAGAAGGAGAAGTGTTTTTTAAAGTTAAATCAACAACTTTGAGAGTACGTTATGTATTCTCATCTCATGCTAAATCCTCGTCTCTGTTTCTGACCAGTTAATATTGATCTTTGTATTATTTATCTATTTAGTTAAATAGTAAACACTTACAGTATAGTCTTTATGTTATGTCTAAATTCTTTGTTTTTGCAATGTACGTACAGGAATAAGATGTATACTGTATACTGTATGAGATCAGGCTCATTTCACTGAAAATGTTTATGTAACAGATAAAGTCCATACGAGTGGTTATTACAGAATAATCCATTACAATGTACAAAACAATAGTCCTGTCCAGATTGAGGCTGTGGTGTGACATTCAGGACGTCAGACGATTAGAAGTATTGCAAATGCCATGTAATAAGAAGCAGTATTTGGTAAAAAACTGCGAAAGATTTTAAAGACTAAAATGATAGGAATTGACCTTTTTTCATTTCAGGAGTACCTTTTAAAAGAGTGCCTGACCTCACAGTCCTCCAAGTAGCAGAGGCGTTTAAGGACCTTGCCAGTGCTGTAGCCCCTTCGGTCACCACTATCAGGATGTCACATGTCAATTCTTTGGTGGATTTTTGGCTTTGGCAGAGTTTAGTATGCAAGTGTGCTGTCATACCAGCAGCAACAACACGCAACCTTAATCGCTATCAAGATGCCCCATAACTACAACCTCTGCAACTATTTGGCTACAGCCTTGACACATCTGTTTGCTTGATAGTTATTTATATTTACATGTTTACATTTCTGAAGTTAAGGTAGTTATTTACAGTATATTACATACATACTTTACTGCAATGTAAATGTTCGAAGTCATTTAGTTTTACATTCATGCAGTGCAGGCAACACTGTATGAAAGTTATTTACATTATATTTAAATACATTACTGCATTGTAAATGTTCAAAGCCACATGTTTACATTCCTGCAGTGCATGCAACACTGAATAAAAGTTACTTACAGTATATTTACATTCATTACTGCATTGCAAATGTTCAAAGTCATTTATATTTACATGTTTATTCCTGCAGTGCATGCAACACTAAATAAAAGTTATTTACTGTATATTTAAATACATTGTAAAGTATTTAAAATATTAAAAGTCAATATTTAAAATTCCTGCAGTGCAGGCAACACTGATTAAAAGTTGATTATATACATGTCAATATTATTTATACCTGAACAAAACTAAATGCAATACTTGGTTCACTGGATAAGGCAACGTCCTTTCAAAGCCAGCGACACACTTTAAGGCTCAATAGCACGATCAAATCATCACTTTTAAAATGACTGCAGATCCTTGTATGAGAAGTGATGTTAAATCGCTCGCGTCGAATGTTGTGAATCCATTTTCTGTGTGATTTTTGTCCACAAAAAACATTTGGAAACTCATACAGAGTTGAACTTTGAGGAGTCCTCACATAACTGGACACAGCAATGTTCAGCTTAACTTCTTTCTTTCCGCTGTTGATATTTAAATTTTCTGGAAGCCATTACTATAATGGTTAACTATATAATGCTATAAATATACTTTAGTTATAAATCGCTCTCAAATAAATTTTATGAAAGCATTTTGCTGCTAGTACACTCAGATACGAAATGCGCTAAGTAAATACGCTCAGATTTTTCCGGAAATACGTGAGGAGAGCCAGATTGCGCAAAAGGTGTGCAATGCTGAGCTCCTTGAGTGCTGCGCTCTTGGCGGGTTATGATTGGTTGAATGGTAAGCTTGCATCTGATTGGCTAAAGAGTACGAGTGACCCACGGTGGAGAGCGCGCTGCCAACAAAGTCTCAAAAAACACACACACGAATTCAAAGCATTTCACACACGAAAAAGACGATTCGTACATTCAGTCATGATAAACTCAAAATTTAAAGCTTTTCGTACACAGTTCTACATTTGTGAATTGTTTTTTTCGTTTGTGAAACATATTTTATGAATATTAAATTTTATTTTGTGTATGTACATCGTTTTTTGCGAATATATATATTTTTTGTGTATGTAAATTAGATTTCATGCATGTGAAATAGTCTACGCATGTGTAAATCATGTTTTTTGCGTGAATTATTAATGAGATAAAATTATCTCCATATTTCCGTGAGTTGTAAATAAAAACATTTGTAAAATATTAAATGTGTCATTCTCCTTAAGCTTCAAGGATGTTTTAACATTGATTTTTGATTACAGTATGCTGATTTTTGTTAAGTCACGCCCAGAGTCACACTAAAATCAAACAAAAAATAGAGCTGGGGTAACAGCCCCACAAATACACAACCACCCCCCCCCCCCGGTCACCTTTTTTACTCTGAGGAGTTTGCAGGTCTTCAACTTACAAAGTTGGCCGGGGCCGCGGTGTGAAAGTAGTTGATTGAGATCTGAATCCTTTTTTTTATTGTTTTCAGTAATGTTAGCTATATGCTCTAAGACTTAGTCAAAAAAAGGTTTGGAATATTTTGTTATGTGCATTGAAATGTAGACTATTACAGTTCAACTTTTTTAATTAGAAATGCACTTAATCTTTTCCAAATTGTACAGCTAACTAGACTTTTTAGACATTTCTCTAGTGAAGACAAGGAAAATGGTCCTCCACAATTTCTTTATTTTAATTCCACTGTAGTAGTTGCTAGACATTTGGTCCTTACTCACTCGCACTGTTGATGTCTTGTATTTTCTTTTTTAGCCTGGAATAATCATGGTGGAGTACCTTCATGAGTCCAATGAATCCAATCCATACCCCCACATCCTGTCACTGTGAAATGATCTGAGTGCATTTCAGGCCTTTGTCATAATAGCTGGACAGGCCCTGGAACAAAAAACACTGCTTCAGGCCATTGATGTGTGCTTCAAGGCATTCTTTGTCTTTGATATTAAATACCCAAAACAGTGTGAACATGTTTGGGAATTCATACAGACTGTTATATATGAAATCCCAGGAGGGGAGTCTAAACTCGTTAAGTTTATTCAAACTAGAATACTTGCTTGCAAGTAGAGCAAGTGGCTCTTTAAAGCCGCATTTATGAAGTTGAATTAATTGTTCAGTATAGAGCTGCTGACTGTTGGCCTGTTGAATGTTCAGCCAATTCAATTGAAATTTTTGTTTTACAATGAATATTTCTAACCCTTAGTGAACTGTACCAGTTCCATATTTTGTTGATATGAATGTAATACATTTTTTCAAACATTCAACTGTTTTTGTATTTAAGTGTTTATTGCATAATATATGCATAAATCTAGCATGTGTTCGGTTATAGGTTTGTAGTTTCACAGTTTTATATGGGTAGTGTATTTCAATTTAATTTCCTAAATTGTACTGTAATTTGTTAGACTTAATCTGGCATATGGATTAATTTTACCCAGCTTAATATGTAGTTAAATCAACCCATAGTTGTAATTAATTTGACCCATCATTTGGGTACACTATATAACAAATATGTAGTTAAATCAACCCATAGTTGTAATTAATTTGACCCATCATTTGGGTACACTATATAACAAATATGTAGTTAAATCAACCCATAGTTGTAATTAATTTGACCCATGATTTGGGTACACTATATAACAAATATGTAGTTAAATCAACCCATAGTTGTAATTAGTTTGACCCAACATTTGGGTACACTATATATAACAAATATGTAGTTAAATCAACCCATAGTTGTAATTAATTTGACCCATGATTTTGGTACACTATATAACAAATATGTAGTTAAATCAACCCATAGTTGTAATTAATTTGACCCATCATTTGGGTACACTATATAACAAATATGTAGTTAAATCAACCCATAGTTGTAATTAATTTGACCCAACATTTAGGTACACTATATATAACAAATATGTAGTTAAATCAACCCATAGTTGTAATTCATTTAACCCATCATTTGGGTACACTTTATAACAAATATGTAGTTAAATCAACCCATAGTTGTAATCAGGGTGCGATTTGCCAAGGGGGATGCGTGGGATTTTCCCCTTTCTGGTCAATGTATTCCTGCCTCTGCTTAATTATTTTTATCCCCCCCTCAAAGTGATAGGTGCTACTACACTAGTGGCGAGACGGATCACAAAACTAATCACGGATTCGTGGTTTGATTAAAGTCAATTTTGTTTTAAAATGCGCTACTTTGGCTGGCTCTGATACAGCTGCTGCGCAGCCTCTCTGTATTCACCACTCTGCAGACTTTCTCAATGTCCCGCCCACGGCGCTATCTGATTGGTTACAGACCCGGTTACACCTCACGAGTAATAGCCTATCAACACTTGCGAGATGGTTATGGAGCTGTGTGTCGAAACGATGAAATGCAGCATATTCAGCCGCAAATTAATAAAGCGGGAATAAACATAACAATCTGATTATCTGTTTATGATGACAAGCAGAGTTAGTGTCCCAGTCACACCACTGAGAATGGCCGAAGTTACACACGATAAATGCCGATGAGGCGTTTAGCGAGGCGCGGGCGCGTCCAGTTTGCGCAAATGAGGCTAAGTGACTAATGCATCTGACTTTTCTATCATTTCACTGTAGCTCAGCGTCGCCGTGTAAAGTTAATGTTATTACTTTAAAAACAGCATTAAAACTGTTTCTACTGTAATGGTTTAACTTTGCAATCGATACATTGTTCATATTTATGTTTAAGTTGACACTACGTTGTGCCATATAGTTTTGCCATTCAATATTTAATTCTTGCGTGTTTTTTCGTTGTGCATGATCACAGTTCATATGTGTGGGGAAAGATAAGCATTAGAGTAAAAATATTGCATTAGGCTGCTTCATGAGTTAATGAGAAAAAAGATTTTACAATTCCTGCAAATGCAGTGATGAGTTCATGTTCTCATGATTTATTTTTATGAATTAAAATGTTTTGAAATGTGCTGTGGACAGAGACGCATTATGTCAAAAATGATAAAAAATCGTCAATAAGCTCATAATTTGTGCTAAAATAGTATAAATGTTTAGTTTTAAAACCATTTTGAAAAGCTGGTTATATTTTTGTGTTTCTGCGCAAGTTCAGCAGACAGTGAGGTTCGGGTTTGTTCCGATCAGAGCTCGTGACCGGAGAGCGCATTTCTGAATATTAGAAATATTTTAATTAGAAATATATAAAAAATAATAATTATATTATAATGGATTTTTGTTAGGTCGGACAATGATTACCAAATTTCTCATATTTCTCATGAAAACAGTCAAAAAAGTTAAAACTAGTGGTACAAAATGACGAAATATGGTGGGTACAAAATGACGAAATATGGTGAGTACCCACCGTCGCCAAAATCGACGCCTATGAAAACATCCACCCCTCTGTTTTTTCCACAAATCGCACCCTGGTTGTAATTAATTCGACCCAACATTTGGGTACACTATATAACAAATATGTAGTTAAATCAACCCATAGTTGTAATTAATTTGACCCAACATTTGGGTACACTATATAACAAATATGTAGTTAAATCAACCCATAGTTGTAATTAATTTGACCCATGATTTGGGTACACTATATAACAAATATGTAGTTAAATCAACCCATAATTGTAATTATTTTGACCCAGTGTTTGGGTACACTATATAACAAATATGTAGTACTCCTCCTCTGCACAGACTCTTATATGCTGAACTAAATGATTAATTCAATTTACTAAATTTTTAAGGTAAGTGGTTGCAATCAATTTATTTAAGCTACATTTAAACAAAATAATTTAGTTGAACTTAATTTTATTTAGTTATTCAGTGATAAATAAAATGTTCCTCGTTATACATAAGTAATGGGACAGTTGACTTAAAAGCTGTTTAATGGATATGAATTTTGTTAAATAATGAAGCATGTTAAGGTCTGGAGTTGATTCTAAGTGTGGCATTTACAATGGGACGCTGTGGCTGTGAACATGCATGTACAAAATGTACATCCATAAAACAGCTTTCAGTTAACTATCACATTACATTTGGACCCTTTACATTTGGACAAATTGTATGTGAAAACCTTCTAAATAAAACAGAGTGTACACGTTTTAGCCAACATCCATTACGTAACTCTAACTAAAATACATTTTTTGTAAACAGCTATACACACACACACATACATGTATACATACATATATATATGGGCCATTCTACCGAATTCGTGCAAATTGCTGTCCCGGAACAAAAAACTAATTTAAAAAGCATTAATGTAGGAAAATGTTTGATGATAAAAAAATATAAGCAAATAGCAATCAGAACCCAAAGTAATATTTGAGTTAGCGGCAGGCTTTGTATATAAAATATCATCATTTATATGGTGCTTTCAATTGAGAGGTGGTTGTCCCAAACCCTAAGGTCTGAATTTCACCATAGGAAAAAAATATGAAATAATTGTTTTAATTTTTTCTATCATTGTTTTAAGAAGTATCATTTTGAATACTTTTGTTAATTAAAAACAAAAATATATTTATTGGATATTTTCAGTAAAAATCATGTAAAAAAAAAACTGTCCCGCATTTTCACGTCACTACCGAAACATTGCATAGTTTGGTCAATAATATAATAATGCTTTAAGCCACTCCCCTCCATTTTGAATCAGAAACTTTGTCTGTGCCTCTCTCCCTTGTGGTGACATGGTGATTAGATCAGTCCCATGGTTTTGAAGTAAATGTGATCAAAAGTTTGGAAATCAGTGTGTGACATTTATGAATGTCACTACCGATCACACATTTTTGATGATTAATTAAGTTTTTTTGATTTTTTCTACTGGTCATTTAGGTTTTACTCATGTTTCAATGTTGAGAACCGTGCTAGCTAACTACGTACTGATTAGCATCTTAGCAGTAGGATCAAAGTTAGCTTAAATTGTCACTACCGAAACAGTCACAACCGAAACAGTCACAACCGAAACATTTGTTGACATTTTGGTTGTGACGTGATTGTTTCGGTAGTGACAAAATGACACCTATTTCTTTATTTTAATAAATAAATAGAAACTTTCAAGTGCACATATATTCTTTTTCAGTACAAATTATTTGTTAGTCATATTTCTGTAATGTTGTACGTGATTTGACTAGGACTACAAACTAAGATAAAATGAACTAGGGCAGATTAATTTAATTAATTCATACAGTAGTAGCTTGACTCATTATTGATATAAATGAAGGCTATATGATTCTACCTCTGGTCTCTAGGAAAACATTCTGCGCTAATTTAGCGGGACTTTGACTGATTGCTTTATATAATTGACATAGCACTTATCAGTATCATTGTAAATTAAGATGTCATTGTTAAGTGTAGACAGGGCAGGCTCACACTAATAATGTAAATGTAAATATCTTTGGTTAATTTGTAGAGATAGCTACAGAGAGAGAGGAATCACCAACATGCATAGACGGAAAGATGAAAGTAGAGCGGACAGACAGAGAGCCTATTTTCTTGAGCCGATACTTCTTTTGCTCCCTTAGTTTACTTGTAACATTTGGCATCATCGTGTCATTTTTATAAGTCTCAATTTAAAAAAGTAACATTTATTGAACTTAAAAAACTATATTTCTGTCTGTAAATAATGCCGGAAAAACTCGGTGAACACAGCAGCCACAAATCAGCCAATGCCAATACACATAAAACTCGCAAAAATCGACCGATATATCGGTCTATCACTAGTTCTTTATATGAAAATGTATTCAACCTCCCTCAAATCAAATAAAAAATTAAGTTTACTTTAAACTCAAAAAAGTCAAACTCAGCAACAAGAGAATCAGTTAAGGAGGTTTAGAGAAGTTAGAATGTGTAATAGAAAAACAGGCACACATGTCTACACCAACATAACAGATGGACATGGGTGCACACACACCAAATTCTGTAGTTTATACTGTGGGACTGAAGTTTTATATGGATATACATTATGTCATCTTTTTCTCAAGGGATGTGAAAATCAACACAGAATCTTGCATCCCTTCAAGGTCTGAACTATCCACCATCTCTTCAGCGTAATTTCAGTGCAAAGTGCTTTTATGTGGTGTTGCGTTAGATATTTTTTGTGCTGTATGTTTTGACTGCATAATGCCAACCATGTTTGACTAACTAATTACTTTTTTTACACAAAATATGGACAATCCAATATGGTCGTCACTACCGAACATTTGATGTCACGACCGAAACAAATAATGTTCTGGAAAAATAAAGTAGGTTTTGTTATCAGAAAAGATGACATAATTTTATTTAGTTAGATAAAAATTTAAACTAATGAATCCTTGAATTTGAAAACTGTATCAGTGCATGTATGGCAATTACAGAGAAATATTGCTTTCAAAATGCATTTAATTTGATGAACCACTCTTATAGTTTTGTTAAAATAATATTTTTAATCAATATAACCATGACACTGTCTTTAAAAAAATGTAAAAAATATATTTAGAAGGTTAATGTAAAGAAAATCAGAATAGGCTATTAAAAACCTAATTTTTATATCAAATGTTGTTGTGTTTCGGTAGTGACAAATTTTGGGAGAGAGAAAACATTTCGAAACTGTATAAAAACATGCTAGGAAACTAAAGTGTCCAATCAGTAGATTAGTGTTTCTTAGATGTTCTACTATGTTTATGACTACAAAGCTTGCAGGAAAAAACACACTTTTTTCAAGAAGTTTTGAAGTGTCAATTTGCACCAATTCGGTAGAATGGCCCATATATATATACACACACACACACACACACACACACACACACACACACACACACACACACACACACACACACACACACACAAATAATATATATATATACACACACACACACACACACACACACACATATATATATATATATATATATACAAACATACATACATATATATGAATATATACAGTATAGCTTAAGTTGAGTAAAGAGCGCTTTTTACAACTTACCAGATTGTATGATCTACTTTTTCACCTTCTTCCAAGCAAGATCCTTTTTATTCCCGTTTCTATAGACGGTTTCAGCAGTAACAACATAAACAAGCGACTGCTGCGGTCTGCACGTAACTTCTGGTAAACTCCGCTAATAATAAATAACAACAAAGTACTTTAAACGTAGTTTATTTAAATAACAAGCAAAAAAACAACACATAGATTACCTAGGAAACCAAAACATTTGTTATTTTCGACGAGGCATTTGTTCAAGAGATCATATTGTTGTTTCATATTTATGCCTACACTCGCTACATTGTAATCATGTTACTACTAGAGCAAGCTACTAATTGCTTAACGTGGCACGAATATCCGGTAAAGTTCAAAGAAAAATATTTGGTTATTATATGTAGGTATGATGACGAAATTGTCAAAAAACCCAAAGCTCAAAATGTATCAAATGACTAGACTCAAGGATTGAGAAAGTTGGGACATTTTTAATATTAGAAATCAGAGGAAAAGTTAAATATGGCGTCAATGGAAGGTCTGTGACTGAAAATATTCCTTTTTTCATGTTTTTGCTTGTAATTTTCTCATTTCATCAGATATTAACATGAAATTTTAACAGACTGTAGAATTTTGTTATTTCTTTCAAGTGAAATTATGAACATTTACTGTTTTACCCCCCATTCAGACAGCCAGCGACCAGCAGTACCAGAGCGACGCGATCTCATTCATTTCAGTGGAAACCGGGCGACTTCCGGCACAAGTGAAAGTGACCGTTGGCGACCATATGGGCGTGTCCAGCGAGGCAAGAAAGTTAAGAAAAGTTTAACTTTATGCAAATGTCGAGCAAATTTCGGGAGCGACTACCAATGAGAACAAAGCAGTGGAGTTCATGTCATCTTTCTCTCGTCAGTTACTGGAGTGGATGGTACTCATTTGTTTATGACAAGCAGATTTAGAAATGCCTCATTGAAAGAGATAACACAGCAAAAACATCGCTGGCTGTCTGAGGCCCTGTTTACATCAGAGCATTTGCGTTTTAAAACGGCATTTTAAATGGAAAACGATCCTCGTTTATACTGGCATTTTAAAAAGAATCTTCATCCACACTATACACCAATCCAGCAAAACACGGAAGTAAAGCAGCGCCGCCATTACTGCGGTGCTCTGCTGGATACGGAAGTAGCGTGTTTGTCCTGTAGGCTGCTTTCGTAGATGTTAGCTGTGCGAAGCTTTCTTAATTTTTTTAGTACGTATTCTGTCTAGTGATGCCTGGAAGAGCGTGTTGTGTGGTTGGCTGTTTTAACAACAGCAAAAAAATACAAGCCTGGAATACAACCGTTTGTGAAATTCACAAACCTTTGTTGCACATTGACTGCCCATGTTTACGGCCATACGGACTACACAGAGTTCCTGGTCGAGCGGAGGACCAAGATATGCGTCAAAAGTGGATGAAACACATAAACCGAGATGGCTTCAAGCCGAACAAGAATACTGTGGTAAGTTTGGCTTTGACTGTTCAATATGTTAATGCTACACGTTAAATGCATAGGGTGTTACACACAGTGATACAGCGATAGCTAAGTTTGCTAGCAAATTCGTTAGCTACAGGCGAAAACAAAGCTGAAGCTTTCACAAGACGTTACTGCTTGGTAAACTGTAGTTCCTCTCTATGCATCAGCTTAAATGTTAAAGTTAGTCATCGCGGATATAAACGTCTGCTAGATGGATAGGTAAACGTACACATCCAACTGGTAATTGTTTGATTATTGTGTGATGGGTAATGTTTACTAATTAAACTCCTATGTACATAGTAGTAAATAAATAGTTCATCTGATACAACAGGAGACTTATCACAAGACACTAGACAAAACAAATAAGATGGAAAGGACAGATAAACAACAGTTTTGGCAATTGTGCATGTTTGACGTTTACTAAGAGAGAAAGTGCTATTTAGAGTGCTGTCTTGTTCACACTTATTTGAGAAGTAATTTTACCACCAATGTATCGTTCATTCTGTATTTATCTTTTATTTATTGCTACTACTCTAAGGTTTGTGGAATACATTTTCCTGACGGACAACCAACAAGAGAAAACCCATATCCTGTGTCGTTCATGGGTTATGAATGTCGTGTAAGTAGGTTTCTTGGATAGCCATATTATTGCATTACATTTTGTTAATTTAAATATGATTGATTGTCATGTTTAACTAAGCACATCTCTCTTCTTTTTTTCCCCCTTTAGGTAACACCAGCTAGACCTCCCCCCAAAAGATGTCTTCAGCCATTACACCGGAAGTCAACTACTCAACCTGAAGCTATGGAAACAGATGAGGATGTTGGAAATTTGGAGAATATGCCTCTGCAGACATGTGACGTCGGAACCCAGTGGCCAGATCACATAGAGCACAACTACAGTTTCAACTGTGGTAACAAGCAGATGAAGGACAGTGGCACTCAAACAGATCCAATACTGTCAGTATCGGCACATAATTTAAATAACAAAGACTTTATATTTTATACAGGCTTATGTGCTGACAGTTTCTGGCAACTTTTGCAAGTCTTGTTGACTTTTTGCTCACAACCACTTAATTTCAAATTGGCCGTCCATGAACAAATTTTGCTTGTTTTAATGAGACTCCGTTTGGGTTTATTGTTTACTGACTTGGGTAAACGATTTGGGGTGAGTCGAAGCACGGCATCTGAGATATTTACATTTTGGAGACCAATCCTTGCAAGATTCATGAGGGAAAAGGTGATTGCTTGGTTGCCCAGGGATACGCTGAGCAGAATCAGGCCCAAGACATTTCACAAAAACTATCCTAAAGCCACATGCATCATTGACTGTACAGAGGTCTTTGTACAAAGGCCAAAGAACTTAAGAAAAAGATCACAAACTTATAGCAATTACAAACATCATAACACATACAAACTGCTATACTGTATAGCCCCCAATGGTTATGTCATGTTTGTATCAAAGCTTTTTGGTGGAAGGGCCAGTGATAATTTTATTACAAAGAATAGTGGTTTTGTTCATCACCTGATCCCAGGTGATGAGATTTTAGCAGATCGTGGATTCACCATCATGGATATATTGCCTCCAGGAGTGAGTCTAGCTCTTCCTGCATTCACACGTGGACGTAAGGAGCTGTCTGAACATGAGGTGACATCCACACGTCGCCTAGCTAATGTCAGGATCCACATTGAACGTGCAATTCGAAGACTAAAGGGTTTTAAGATTTTGTGTAATGTTATGTCTGGTAGGTTGCAAAGTGTTGATGAGATTGTAAGTATTTGTGCAGGGTTATGTTATTTGCAACCTCAGTTAATCCGTAACAGTACTGAATGAAAAAGAAATACCTGAAATGGATGTGTGTGTCTGTGTCATGGGCTAAGCTGTCATGGGAAAGTGTGAGTGTGATATGGTTAATTTTGTATAGATTATGTCCCTAGGTTTAAGATGGTCACGGTACACCAAATATTAATTTCATTGCATTAATTAATTTTGTATTTCAACAGAAAAATCTAACAAACTAACAATTTCAGACAGCAATTGTAAATGGTTACAATGTACCTTTGTAAACAGTGAACAAATGTTAAACATTTCAGATGTGTATTTAGTTGCCATAACAATGCAATGCATATAGTTAAAATGTGCAGTTGTAAACTGTGAACAAATGTTGAACTCTTGATATGTGTATTACCGCTAAGTTGTAATTGGAAAGCTCATTAAAGTGTAATAGCTACTTCAGTCCACAAATTGTCATGACCCCGTGTGCAATTCTTGTTGCTACTGCTGGTAGCAGATGCTGAAAGTACACCCTCTTCAGGTGGCAGATTTTGTTCATTGTCCACTCCTTGTTGTAGGGTACATCTATGATCACATGTTCATTTGGGGTACACACTATAAACTGACAGTTCCTTTTTTTTGCACAGTGCATTGCCACCTGGACCTGATAGTAGTACCCTAACCCTCAGAACGTACTTTCCATCACTCAATCTAACATCATATTTGTTTGAATCTATCATTTTTTTTAGACTGCCACCATGTGCTTCAAGCTTTTTTGGTGTGGGACACTTAATCTCAAGAATAGTATGTGGGTCAATAATTCCATCGAGACTGGCACCAAGCCAATTTTCTTCATCATGGACAACCAGGCCTGTAGTCTCCACCGTAAGCCCTGTTGTCTGCTCGAAACATTGTCTAGCCAAAGGCTCAGCTTGTTGACCGTACCTAGTAGCCTCATTTCCAGAAAACCTTGTGTTAAGTTTTCTTTCTACCCAGTTTGTTGGGTCTGTCTTTTTTGGTACCTCAGATGCCTCACTACTGGTGATTCTTATTTTTCTCTGGTCCAGCCACAGCTGACTATTCTGGCCCTTGGTCTCTATTTGTAATCTCTGCCTGTCATATTCCCCACATTGTATATAATTTTGAAATGTTGTGTTGCAAAGTGTGCATTTTTGTTCTGCACACATTGTGTGCTCTTTGGGTGGACCTACTACAGTTTGTGCAGTCTGTGGTTGAGCAGTCAACACATGATGTAAAATAGTTCCAGGAACCATAGATAACCCAACCATGTCTGGTGATGAAAAATGTGCAATGACATTTTCATCTGTCTCAAATGCAGTAGAAATGACACTTATACATTTTCTGGGACCACTGCGTTGTGTTTGCATATTTTCCACTGTCTCTGGCACTACATTGTCACAAGTAGACCGGTTCCAGGCACAAGCTGTGTCTGTGCAGGCCAAGCCTGTGAACCCTCTTGCTGTTGCATCTTTAATTTTGTACAGTAGCCCTGCTGTATGACTACAACACTTCCCTCGGCCGGCCATGCAGTCACACATTACTTCAAAAACTTTGCCATCTTCTCTCTGTATGGTTACTGACACATTATGGTATGAGTTCACTGCCTGTGAAAACCTCACAACACCTTTCAATGTGATGACCTCATCTGCGATGACATGAAGTATCTGGCCAATCCATCCAGAGCTCATGTAATTCTGACCTTCAATCAATGCCCTGTAGTTTAGATTCTGAAGCTCATCGCATGCCAGACGATTAATAAAATAATCCTGAATACCTGTAAGCAAATGTATTTTACTGCCACAACTGGTCATGACTAATAATTATTTGCAGCTTGTGAACATATTAGCAACACAGCTATTAATGACAGCGTTCGGTTTTATTGTTGTGATCAATTAATACACGTCTAATACATTATGTTGTCAATAAATTACCTTTATCAGTAAGTTTTGGCCACTGCCTGACATCATCTACCCAATGTTCCCTTTCACCTGTCATTTTCTTTCATGAGCAGGATCCGCTTTAATTGAAATGCCACTAGAGGGCACCGGCTACTGTCACACTCTGCAGGCACGCAGTAATGGCGGCAGTCAAGATGGCGGCGACCATAGAGTTCGCGGCGGATTGGTGTATACACGACCATAAAAGCATGAAACATGACCAATCACGTAACTGGGCATGCGCATAAAAGTGTAAAATAACTTATTACTCTAATAATAGCTTACCTTTGCACATTTGCGCAGCCTAGGGTTGTGCGATATTGACAAAAATTCATACCTGGATCCTTGCCGGCAACTACAACAGACACTATTTTTGAAGCTATAAAAATGTGTCTTATATTGTTCTAGCTCCCCCCTACAACAAATTAATATGATTAATAGGTTAATGTTGATGTTATAAAGCAAACAGAAAGGTCTTTATGATTTAAAAAGGAAGCATTCAAGTGAATAGTTTTAAACAGTAGCGAATTTGAAGCAAAAATACATTTCAGCAAATGCTTATTGCTTTAATGTAGGGAGTCCCTTTTCAGCCATTTCCCACTGTTTTTATTATAATAGCCTAGTTCATTGTTCGCAGTTCATATATGATCTTATAGTCCATTTGAAATTTTTCGTACGAACTGACTGTATTTCTCAGAAAAGCACCAATGCTGAGTCACAATTCGCATACTATCCGTCCTAAATAGTATTCGAAACTAGAATTAGTACATCCCAAATCGTAGTATGTTGAAATGAGTATCCCAAAGATACCCGGATGGTCTACTATTTCCGGTTAGAATTCAAAGTGCAGATCAATGCACACTCTAAGGGCTAATATTGCCCACAACCCATTGCGTGCGGGAGCAAAAATGGCCGTTCGTGAGCTTTGCTCTGGTGAGCGCGCTCTGGTGTTAAGCTCGCTTTCCGAGCGTCATAACGTAACTCATTGTGGCGGGTAGCAAGCTCACTTGAGGTTGATATTACCCTTAATTTCTCAGAGTATTAGAGCGGAGCGGAGGTGTGAGCGTCTTCGGATCTACTGATATAAACCAGCTATATGGCCGAAAAACGTCATAAACCGCTTGGCTGTAAGCCTTTGAGTGGCCGTCCGGAAAGGGCGCGATTCAAAGGCTTGGAGCCATGAAAAAGTCTGAGGCTGCCGTCTCTCTTGGAAGAGAAAATAACAGCCGTAAAACCGTGCTCGCTTGCACAGTCAGTATCGTAGCGGAAAAACTGAGGTGGGCTGCGAGCGAATTTCAGCGAGAAAACGTCAGAATTATTGTTTAGAATCCAGCCCAGTGTCCCGGGAATGGATTGCCAAATCGGGGTTTGACGGCGAGCGTCGATACAATTATGGACGGCGGGCCGTGTGTGCGTATATTGACTGCTTGTCGGTAGGGCAAAAAAGTGTTTAGAGACACCGTACAGCCGTGGGGTGTCAATACACAGTATAGTAAGCACGGAAATTGCTCTTAGAGAGGAATTCAATACCGTTCGCCACTACAGTGAGGTCGCATAACCGACAGTATTACATGTGTATGTTTCTGGATAAACAGAGCACACAAAAACATTTTAGGGCAGTCCAGCCGAGGCACGACTTAACCCTTCCTCTCCCAGACAGTCTGTTCTCTGTCAACGCAGCTATGCTGCGAGTTAGACCAGAGCTTGGCTGTTCAGGTGCACAAGCCTCTGTAGTGACGGTGACCAGAGCGGCTCACAGAACAGAGCAGTATGCAGTGGCGGTTCTAGACAAATTTCACTAGGGGGGCCAAGGAGGGGCCAGTGTTTTACCAGAGGGGCACATTAAAAAATGGCAAGAAATTATATTTAAAGATTATAGGGGTGGTTACAGGAATTAGTTTAAGCCAGGACTATGCCTTAGCTTAATTAGGAAATATAACTAGTTAACAAACACGCCTTACTAAAAACATTACTTGTGTGCATTTTGAAGCAAAACAAAGGACACTGATGTATTTTAAGATATGGCATTGCTAGTTTTTTTGAGGTTGGACAGCTCTTACATTTATTTTAGTCTAGGACTAGTCTAATCCCTGTACGGGAAACCACCCCTTAAACTTTATTTTACTTTACAATCATATACATATTTATTTAATACAAGAGTGAGTGCAGCTGCAAAAGAGGAGCTGGGGTCTCATCAGCTCCCCTGTTGAGTAGTCAGGGCACTGTGGTTAGGTAGTCTGCCATTATGCCAAACGTTAGTTACCTAAAAATTCCATGCAACGCAAAAACAAGTGAACATCGATGGTCCCTATGTTCCCTTACTGGAAATCACGTGACCTTTTCTAAAGCCCTCCAACCGAAAAACACGCGAGCCTACTCAATAAACGTTATAAAATGCAAACTTTTATAAAGACAAACCTTTGTTTTAGTTTAAATATAAACACACATTGCTAGACAGTTAGGGACCACAATCTACTCAATATTTAAAATAATATTTATTTTAAATTGTAAAGATTTTTATATGTAACATTTAATAATCCTCCAATTTTATGCACGTATATGTAAGAACATAATTACAGCGCTTTTTACAATGTGTAAACTTTAAAAAGTTAGCGAGATGTTGGTTTTTCCGGTTGTTGATAACAGCTGTGAATGATCACAACGCGCAGCCACGTCACAGGAGAATAAGTAGTGTCCCAATGTCAAGTGAGCTAGAGTCCTTACCAGTGCCCGAACCTGCATACACATTCACAACATCGGGAGATTGGGAACGAATTGAGACACTCGCCTAGCAGCACCCGCAGCCAGCTACAGTGCAGTGGTTGGGTGCGCCGCTCTAATTTGCCCGTGTAGAACGTTGCGTCGCATTAGTTCCGCTTTTGGCGCTCGCGTGTAAAATCAAAATAAATGTATACTTTTTTATTTGGTCAGCTCGGGGTGGCCACAGGGGTGGCCAGTGACATGTCTACAGAGGCACGGGCCACCCTTGGCCTCCGTGTAGAACCGCCACTGGCAGTATGTCTAGGTGGTTTGATGTCAGACTGGACCCATCACGCAGAGAGGAAGTCTGCCGTGAGGCCCGCGTTTTGCCGTTTATTAAAAGGGCAGAAAAACCGGGGTATATAAGAAATGTACCAATATTCAGCGCACTGATATAGGAAGGGACTGAATAAAGGGAGGTGTTCGGGCCTCAGCATATTATCAAACAAATTCGTTCTGCCTCTGATTCCGTCTAAGCCAGAGAGAAATGACAGGGCAGACAAACATAGTGAGCTCTATCGAAGTGAGACAGACTCAGGAATAGGAGACAGACTCAGAACACAGACGAAGGGAGACCTCGTCAGGCATGTGTCCGCTGCACAGGGCTCGTACAACGCAAAAGGCTATCTTCGGTTCTCAGCCGGAAAGCGGCAGGGGAAAACGCTAGACCTGGATTCTGCTATCTTCGGTTCTCAGCCGGAAAGCGGCAGGGGAAGACGCTAGGCCTGGATTCCGCTGCAGGGCTTGTGTCGATGGTGAGTAAGGCTTCTTCTTCTTCTTCGGAGCAGCGAGAGGTTCTTGTGTCGATGGCGAGTAAGGCTTCTTCTTCTTCTTCGGAGCAGCGAGAGGTTCTTGTGTCGATGGCGGGTAAGGCTTCTTCTTCGGAGCAGCGAGAGGTTCGTGCTGAAGGGGAAAATGAATGAGCTCTTGACGCTTGATCCCGGACTTATATAAAGACGTGTATCACGCCCCGCGCGGGCTCAAACGTCATTGGTCTGTATTTTCTACAGACGTTAACCAGGAACAGGAGTTTCCCCCATAAAAAAACAGGAGTCAGCAACTGACGCAATGCTCGTTCCCATTATTTCAGGGAACCGGGGTTACGTGAGTAACCTAAGCGTTTTTAGAACGGTGCCTGCAGTTCTGATGTTCTGACAGGACGTTCGCTAATCTTACAACACAAACGTGACTACCAAATTTCTGCAATTTATTCAAATACCTCCTCCTCCATAGGTTTTGAAGAAAATTTGTTAGTACCAAGATAAAAGCTGTATATTTTGTCACCCCAACCCTTCAGTAGTGTTCCAAGTCTAGCGGAAGCACACCGACCGGTTAAAAGTGACAAATTTTCAAACAGTTGCTGTAAAATAAAAACACCTCAGGACTGAAAGTTTAAAATATCAAACGCTTCCGGTGGTTCGTCTTCACGTATTATTGTAATATATAGTGCAAAAATACTACAACCATACGGCGGGAAGTGGATATTGCATGACACGCATTTTAAAGTAACAAGCAGGTTGAAACATATATTTCGCCCCAGAAATTCAACGCACCTACCCGCAATGTCAGCATTGCTATCATATGTACTGGTTCGTCTTGGGCTGGACGATATGGCCAAAATTTTCATCATGATATACTTCTTAATTTCGGTCGAATCGGTATAAATCCGATAACGGTAAGCATTTAAAAAAAGCCTCAGGAAATACTGCCAAGAATGCCTGCAATGGATGTCTGAACCAAAAACAAGCCTCTGAAAAAATTTATGTGCCAATGAAACCTTCTCCTATAAAACGATATCATATTTAAAATGAAAAGGGATAAATATATTAATGTTCACCTTTAATACGTGTTAAGTCTTCACACAAAAAAAGTGATATCACTTTCCCGTAAACCAGACTTTCAGGCTCAGCTTAATATCATTATAAGTGGACCCTGAATGTCAGTCAGTGTTAAATGCTGTAATGCAGGGGTCTCAAACTCAAATAGGCTTGGGGCCATTTCTGAGATCGACATCATAGAAGGGACGAAGAAGAGCTATTTTAACATAAAAAACAATTATTTATTTTACATTTATAAACTATTATGCATTTTTTTGCCACCAGGTTGTGTTTTGATATATTATGGATTTCTTCAGTCACAGTATTGACTTTCATAGTTCCATATGTGTTAGTCCATAGTTTTGATCAATTTGCTATTATAGTAATATGTGGAGAAAATATTAATAAGTCAATGTGACCCTAAAACTTTTCAATGGTAGTATTTAATGTTACATACTGTAAGAAAAATAAAAATTACTGATCTACTTGTAATTGCTTAGCAAGCTATATAATGAAATTTTTGATACTAGACATTTAATTATATTATACATAGTACTTATAACCAGGTGACACAGCAGCATACATACTTATCTTTTCTCCTCATCATTACCCTTTTCTTACCATGGCACTTTATGACTTAAGCCTATTTATTCTCACCAGTAATTTACAGTGGCAAGAAAAAGTATGTGAACCCCTAGGAATGAACTGGTTTTCTACAGTGATTTGCCATAAAATGTTATCTGATCCTCATCTAGGTCACAACAATAAACAAACACGATATGCATAAGCTCACAAGACATAAATAATTCCAGTTTCTTGTTTCTTTTTTGGAAACACCCATTAAACATTCACAGTGCTGGAGGAAAATGCAAGTGAGCCCATGGACTTATTACTTTATTGAAAGCTTTTTTTTGTCAGAAGCTGGCAAACTGGAGTCCAATTAATAAAATGAGTTTAAATGTGTGGTTTAGTGCAACTTTGAATGATATTAAGACACTCACACATTTGAAGATTGCTGTCCTTAAGAAGCATCAGCTCTTCTGAACCATGTTCTTATAAAGATATCTGATCAAGAGATGTTGCACTCCATAAGGCTGAAAAGGGATACAATACAATCTCAAAATGTTTAGACCTCCATCAGTCTACACTTTGTAGAAACTTTGTAAAATTGTCTATAAATGGAGTTAAATACTGTAGCTACCCTTCCTAGAAGTGGGTGCACAGTCAAGATGACTCCTAAGACACCATGCAGAATACTCAATAAAGTAAAAAAGAACCCACGAGTAACAGCTAAAGGCTTGAAGACATCATTGGAACGGGCACACAGCTCTGTTCCTGAGTCTACATACGCAAGTCTTTGGACAGGCACGGTGTCTATGACAGTACACCACGGAGGTCTCCCGAAAAACATTGCTGTGAGCCTGAAGTTTGCAAAAGAGCACCTTGGCAAACCCCAGTGCTACTGGGAAAATATTTTATGGATTGATGAAACAAGAGTTGAATTTTTTGGGGAAACATGTTATGGCACAAAATGGGCACAGCTTACCAACATCAAAACTTCATCCCAACAGTGAAGTATGGTGGAGGGAACATCATGATTTGGGCTTGCTTTGCTGCCTCATGGCCTGGACCACTTGCCATCAGAGGGTAAAATGAATTATTAAATTTAAAAAAAATCCTACAGGATAATGTCAGGGTGGCTGTCCACCAGTTGAAGCTCAGTAGAAGTTAGTTGATGCAACAGGACAATGACCTTAAGCATTGTAGTAAATCCACTACAGACTGGCTTAAGAAAAACAAAATGCGCCATTTGGAGTGGCCTAGTCAAAGCCCAGACCTTGACCTGTGGAATGACCTCAAAAGAGTGGTTCACACCAGACATCCTACAAATGTGTCTGAGTTAAAGCGGTTTTGTAAAGGGCAATAAGCAAAAATTGCTTCTGAACGATGTGATTCAGAATCTTATTCAGAACTACTGAAAGCGCTTGCTTGAAGTATTTGCTGCCAAATGAGGCTCAACAAGCTGTTAAATCCAAGGGTTCACTTACATTTTCCTCCAGCACTATGAATGTTTAATGGGGGTTCTTAAAAAAGACACAAGAAACTAGAATTATTTGTGTGTTGTCACCTTATGCGCATTGTGTTTGTCTATTGTTGTGACCTAGATGAGGATCAGATCACATTTTATAGCAAATCACAGTAGAAAACCAGTTTATTCCTAGGGGTTCACATACGTTTTCTTGCCACTGTAGTTTGTGTGCATTACATCTCCTGTTCTCCCTCTATGGTGTCACCATTGAAAGCTGTGACTTGACGCAAACTAACCTGCACCTCTCCTTCTCGTACTTCTGAGTGACAGCTCTTCTCTGAGCAAACACTCCAAAATCCCAACCAGAGTAATTGATCGCATGGTGACAATGATATGATTTGGCGCTAGGTACAGATGAGAGATTTAAATCCGCATTCCGTTTGTTCGCCGTCCCGGAGATTGCGGCTCATGGATGCTACATGGAACTACAAAAGACGCCACCTGTTTTATAGGGAAGTTGCGCCTTGACCCGCGTTTAACATGTGTTTTTACGCTTGACATGTGAACGGCCACGGGACAACGTAATGTATTGTGTGAATCGTTTAAATAATATCCTCAAAATATTTTGCGTCTGAAAGGGGAACTCCTAGAAAAGCATATGCAATAAGGTCAGTCGCAAAAATAACTAGACCTTTTCAGCGATAATGATCCACTGCGCGTCTTTAATAAATCCCGACAGTCTTATTAACGCCAAAATGAAGGTTTGCACTGGCGAACCTGTAAGTACCTGTACCTAGGTATTTGGTTGGACGATAAATTGACTTTTGGGGTCCATATTTAGAGCCTTTAAAAAAAAACTCAGACCAAAATTGGGTTTTTATTTTAGATTAAAGACATGCTTTCCTTATTCGGCAAGGAAAAGGTTGGTGCAGAGCACATTTTTATCAGTTTTAGATTATGGTGACCTCATTTATATGCACTCTACTTCATTTTTATTAAATAAACTAAATGTAGTATACCACTCAGCTTTGCGTTTTATTACAGGTGCAGCAGCTAGGACTCATCACTGCACTCTGTATGAAACTGTACAATGATCCTCCCTTTCTCTCAGAAGGAAAATCAATTTATTAATTTTTATTGCTAAAGCATTAATGGGTAAATTACCCCTCTATATTTCAAATTTGCTAATTTACCAGAATAGTGTTTACAGGACAAGGTCGTCAAAGAAAATACTATTAATTACGCCATCAACAAAAACAGCTATTGGTAAAAAGGCTTTCTCAACATATGCACCAAATGTCTGGAATGAACTCCAAAATACTTTAAATTTAGTATCACTTCCATCGATGAATACTTTTAAAAACCTTATAATGTCAACTCTGACTGAACAATGCAACAGTTTTTAATTGAGTATTTTATACAATTATTTTATTATGTATAGTGTATAGAGATTTGTGGTGTATCATGTAATTTATGTTTTGTCTGTTATGTATTGTAACTAGCCCGCCATTGAGATCCCCGTGGTGTGTAAAGTCAAGAAATAATTGCGTAATATGCCTACCTGTAAATACTGTACTAAGCCTAAAAGTACTGATGCGATGGCCATTCAAATTAACAAGGGTGGAGTTTGTTTACAGAAGCCATAGTGCAACTACAAACTACAGAGTGAGAGTACGACGCTTTAGGGTTTTAGCAGTAGTTAAGGAGCAACACACAATGTAAGTAGCTAAACCAGTGCTCGGAGTACCAGCACTTTTATATTTTAGGCATTCAGTCATTTTCAAAACCCATTATAACTCATTAACCGGCAAATGAAAGGACAGAAATGCGTGGAAACATTTCCCTTTTGTGTTATGTTGGACTTAAAAAAAGGTACGTCCATTTCTCGTCATGCATCGCAAACAATGACAAGCGCCTTATCAGACTATAAGCAGGTTTCATTAAAGCCCGGAACACAGCAGACGAAAGAGGTAGGCTACAGTATACTTTCTTGCACCCGCACATCCGCACCGCTTTGAAAGTATATTTACAGGCACGAGGGTTCACGAAGCGTGCACACAGAGAGCAGTCAGCACACGCGTGATCACTTAACTTCAGTTTTCTTTCTTGTCTAAGTGAACATAAACAGCTGGATGTTTATCAGTATATTGAAGCAGAGCAGTTTTAAAGCTGTCTTGTGTCTTAAAGTGACAGTAACCTGGTGCTTTCTGTGTCAGAAATGTTCATCACGCACCAAAAATTAAAATCACTCCTTACTCTTAACCAGTGTTGGGGCTAGTTACTCAAAAAAGTAATATATTACGTATTACATATTACTCTCAAAAATACTAATGCCTTACTTTACTTTATTACTCCCTGGAGAAAGTAACTAGTTATATTACTAGTTAAATTTTTTTCTGGACAAGAATGTTTATTTGGGCAAGCCACGGCCAAGAAAATATCCAAACACAAAACCCCCAAATCAATAAAAAGTTACAATTTTATTAGATTAAATTTGACAACCATTTACTCATTCAAAATACAGGCATGACAACAGGTTGCAATTCATTTTA
Organism: Misgurnus anguillicaudatus; assembly: GCF_027580225.2. Lineage (NCBI taxonomy): Eukaryota > Metazoa > Chordata > Actinopteri > Cypriniformes > Cobitidae > Misgurnus > Misgurnus anguillicaudatus. Next base: position 8,732,255 of record NC_073360.2, read on the forward strand.
GATGGACACCTTTAAATGGACAGCTGATGAAAGAATGACGGTTAACAATAAATTATTTCCTGATAAAGACTTTCAAGAGTTCTGTATTCTTAGCAGGGGGATACCATGATGTTAGTGCACATTATTTACCCACCAACTATAGACGGGTTGCAAGTTTAAAAACATTACAGGGTGCGCGCGCAGCCAGGAGGCAGAAAGCCCGATTGGTGAGCTGATCCGCTACTGCAACAACCTTAATTATTGAAGCGTTCTTTATTGTTTGTATATAAATAAAACTTGATTTTAGTAGGATCTGTTTTTCTGTCTTCATTTTTGCAGTGTTACTGTGATACATGTTTGAATTATAATGTTAGGCTAGTAACGTAATAGTCGAATCTACTGGTATGTCAACATCAGGCACCCAGCACTGTCTCTGTTGGTACTATTTTCCACGCAACAACTCCTTGGCATTTTGACTTACAGACACCGCTACTAGCATACAACACAATGCACGTCTCTTCTTTCTGCCTTTAATAACGTCGCCGTGCAACCCGTCTATACACAGCAAATTCATCCAACACCCAAACATATAAATATATCAATTTAACACCGCAAAGTAATAAATACACAATCAATTCAATAAATATCATTAATATCACTCAAGCTAAAGACACAGCCTTCGTCAATTACGGTAAAATTGAAATACAAAATTGATGGAATAAACAACCTGCACGCAACACCTGTTTACATACCAACAAACAATGAAATGAGCGCCGGGAGACCGTGGCATAACCTCACATTCATCAAGGTCTCCACGGCAAGAAAACCCACCGTAAATACACCACCTTTTAATACAACATAAAAATTACTGCTGGCTTCCGCTACCGGACACGGGGCACAACGTTCTGGGAAACATTAAAGAGTGTGCACTTCACCGTCAAGTTACTTTCCTTCCGTTGAACATAATAAAAAAATTACTGAATCTCCTCCCGTCGAAACTAGCGAACCTTCCTCTGAAAAAGAGCTTGCCGTTGTTGACGCTTCCATTTTCTCGATCTGTCTTTGAGTGTGCCGCTCTGTGCTGGTGGCTGCCGGGTGTCGACCAATCGGTGATGGTAAATGATACCTTGTGCCAAACTTAGACCAATCACTGTTCCATTCACGCCCTCCTCCCCTTCCCTTTTGTTATCTGTGTTGTGTGCCTTGTGTGATGAATGTGCTACTGGCGAATGTAACGCAAGTAACTAGCTCGGGAAAACTGTAATAATATTACCATTTTAGACGGGTAATGCGTTACACTACTAGTTACTGAAAAAAGTTATATTATTACAGTAACAAGTTACTTTGTAACGCGTTACAGCCAACACTGCTCTTAACTGAACAAGCTTCTGCAGCTCCACATTTAAAATCGTACAGTGAGGACTGTGCAGTGTTTTATTTGTATTTTTTGCTTATGTTAAATCATAGATTCTAATAACTAATATATTTACATTTATTACAGATGCCTGAAAAGTAAAACAAGATGAGTATAGTCTTATGATTAAAAGAAACATTTGCTTGTCAGAAGCATTGTTGTAGTGACAGCCAAAATACATTGGCCTATATGTTATTTAAAATAAAACTTTCAATACATTTTTGTTAAATTGTATTTTTGTGTCTGCAGAAGAGCAAAGTCCTGCAGACAACTTGGTTTGTTTAAGAGGTTTTAAATAAACAGTAGCACAGCATCTTTCTTTGGTGCTATTAAAACCACCACAACAAACCTGGTTGTAGCTCTTTTATTATATACTAATGAACCGCATTTCAAATCGCGAATCGCAATTTTGATCAGAAAAATCACAATTAGATTTTTTCTCCGAATCGTGCAGTCCTATCTGGGTTGATTTCTCACCTTTCTTAGGATCGTTGAGACCCCACGAGGTGAGATCTTGCAGTCCGAGGGAGATTGATAGTCATGTTTAGCTTCTTTCATTTTCCAATGATTGCTCCAACAGTGGACCTTTTTCACCAAGCTGCTTGGCGATTTCCCCGTAGCCCTTTCCAGACTTGTGGAGGTGTACAATTTGATCTCTAGTGTCTTTGGACAGTTCTTTGGTCTTGGCCATGTTAGTTGTTGGATTCTTACAGGTGTCTTTATAATGCTAACGACCTCAAACAGGTGCAGCTAATTTAGGATAATAAATGGAGTGGAAGTGGACATTTAAAGGCAGACTTAGGGGTCAATCACACCAAAAGTGTTTATGGCAGTTGCAGGCGCCTTTTTTGAATGATATTCTATGGGCAGGCGCGCTGAACGTCTTGCGTTTTTTGCCGCCTGTAGAGCACGCGTTTTTGAAGGAGCGCTGAGAGCGGAAAAAGTGCCCGACGTCATTTGCGTTTTTTCATTGTCCAAATGAATGAGGGGACAGGCGGGCCTTCTGTTGTAGTGACAGAAGTTTACAGTTGCTTGGAACAACCGGCGGAGACTGCAATATGGAGGAGGGTCTTGTGGTGGTGTAACAAGGTTAAAATGGTTTTATTTCACTAGATTTTCTTGTTTTTGCATTCAATGTAGTTCTATAATTGTTGAAACCATTGTTTGTAATACATTAAAAATGGTCTGTAAGGAGGTGATGGATTCACCCTCTTCCCCCCTTCCTTTAACAACAAAGTGGTTCAGTCCAGGCAGCCATATTAGCTGCTCACTTCCTTAGCTGTCTTTTCCTTCTCTCTCCTGAATGGAAGAGTGTTACTGATGTGTGAGCTGAAGCTGTATTGGCAACCTGTTTATATAAAAATACATTCTCTATGCAGACCAAATCTGGCATTCTCCTGTCATTCTTCGGCATATTCAACACAACGCAGACCACAGAAGCATACGGTTACACTGGCACCGTGACCCGTGCGATTGTTCAGCGGCTGCCGAACTCCCGAGGTTGCTGCACAGATTAGAAAACGTCAGACTTCACTGTTTGTTTTTGCTTCATTAAGGAGATGTCATTTTTCGCTGCTGTTTCGCTTCACGGAGGGGAGGCTTGGACTAAGGTTACGGTACTCTTATATCTTCAGGATTAAGACATTCTAAGCTAACATTGGTTTGATTTGAGTGCATCAAATGTTATAAGCAATTGTTTTATTTTTTTATTTTTTTTTAGTTGTAAAGTCAAAGTGCAATTTTTTGATATGTTAATTAATGATGCATTCCAACAAAGATACCAGTGATTTTGGTGGCTACCATTTTGGGAGGGGCAGAGGGGTTTTGCCATTTAGTGGTTCATGTACTCCTGGAAAGCTGAATGACATTGATTCTGATGCCAATAGAGTACGGTTTTCTACTCCAGTGTCTTATGACATTCCACCACTTGAAATGAGCTTAGAACCTACTGTAGCATTATCTAATGAGCAGGTAAAGCAACTGAGCTCTGATATCAGTCAGTCGATTAAGTCCAGCTTGTTTCCTAACTGACTTTTACGCTACCAAGCCATATCAAAATGAAGGCCCTTTTGATTACTAGATTAGATTAAACAAAGCTGCTGACCTAGCTGAACAGCATCTTAAAAGTGAGGGCAGAACATTGCAAAATTGGGACATGGAGATTGCCGTTATGTTCATACGTAATTGTCCTGATAAAGATCTCTCAATTATGTTTTTAAGCAAACCACAGCGTGGGTGGACCGCTGCAGAGGTACAGGACCGTTTGGATGAATTTGTGAGGAACCGCAAAGTGTATGAGTGTCAGGTCTCACAACAAACAGCTAGTGCTGTCAGTAATGATATGTGTGGTACACCACCTTGTAAAACTCAAGTTGTTAGGGCTCCTGGGAGTGAAGCTGAGCCTGATTGTGCAACATGTGAAAGTTAAACAATGGATAGGATACTAAATATGCTGGATAAAGCGCTGACATGTAACACACAGTCCTCTAGGGCAGTTGTGCATCGCAAATCAAATGTTAAGAGATCACAAGTGTGTAAAGTCTGTCAGAGTACTGACCACAACACAGTTGCTCACTGTAGATCAAATTGTGTTTCACTTGCTATCGTCCTGGACATACCCATGACATCTGTGAGATGACTACGTCACAGGTTATGCTAAACAGTTTGACTGCTGCTGTTGACGGTCAAAGTCACAGGTCCTCTCAGGAAAACTTTAGAGCCTCCATCTGGAGGGGGGCGATGGTAGGCACATGAGTTCAACCTCCTTTGATAGTGATGATATTGAGTCTGTATATGCTTTTGTATGTGAAAATGTCCCAAAATCTAGCAAAGTGATCTTGCAAAATACCACAAGAACATCTCAAAGTGAAAGTTTGTTCTACACTAATGTATTAGTGCAGGATAAGGTTGAGTTAAAAGGCATGTTGGATACTGGGTCGATGGCAACTACCATCAGTGCGGACATAATACCCATGTTAAAACAAGCGGGTGTGATGACTGAGGACATGCTGGCCCCTGCTGATATCGTTTTAGTGGGTTGTGGGGGAAAACAAACCAGTCCTTTAGGGCTATGTGATTTGAAACTTGAGGTTTATGGGTACAGGTTTTTAGTCCCAGTTTAGTTTGTAAAAGGACAGATTGATCCCATTGTTTTAGGTACAAATGTACTTAAGCCACTTATCAGACACTTCAAGTCAAATGAAGGATTTTGGCGTGTTATGAGTAAACCTGATTCACCATACCAGAATGACAGTAGCCAGTTCCTTCGTCTTCTGTCTAATCTAGAGAGATGGCGAGGGGAGTGGATCCCAGACAAGGTTGGAACTCTGAAGTTGAAAAGTTCAGTAACTCTTCAGCCTATGACTGAACATTTGGTGTGGGGTCGATTTCCCACGGGTACTGTATTATCAGCTGGCAGCACAGTACTCATTGAGCCATGTGCATCCCCATGTGTGAACAAACAGATAATGGTTGGCCGGATAGTGTCTCCACTGTGGGGAGATGGGTGGCTGCCCATGAAGATTATTAACCCCACTTCAACAGAAATCACTCTATGCAGGAACTCAAAAATTGCAGATGTTTTCCCCTGCATTGCTTTAGAGGACTTTGATCAGTTTTCAGACACTTTGACTGTTCATCAAAATGTAGGAAAAATGCAGATTAAAAGTTCCTGCTGTAGCCTTACTGCCAGAAGCTTATGCAGTAGCACCATTGATGTGAATGATAAGCTGGAAAAACTAGGGCTTAGCTCCATTCCAATTGGTGATTGCGAAGTGTCTTTGCAGTGTAAAGAGAAACTTGTTGATTTGATTGAGACATACGAGTCTGTCTTCTTGAGACACCATCGGGATTGTGGTGAGGTATAGGATTTCTGCCATCGTATAAGATTGACAGATGAGCGTCCTTTCAGGTTACCTTACCGCAGAATATCACCTGATCACTATCACAAACTGAAAGAGACTTTGGATGAGATGGAGGCAAAAGACATTATTCGTAAATCCTGTAGTGAATTTGCCTCCCCCTTGGTTCTGGTGTGGAAGAAAAACTGCGATCTGCGAATCTGCACGGATTTCAGATGGCTTAATGCCAGAACTGTTAAAGACGCTCATCCACTTCCACACCAGAGTGACGTCCTAGCTGCGTTGGGGGGGGGACATGTTTTAGCACCATGGACTTAACAGCTGGCTATTACAACATACCCCTCCATGAGCTTGACAAGAAGTATACAGCATTTTCTTCACCGCTTGGACTACATGAATACAATCGTCTTCCGCAAGGTCTTTGCAATAGTCCAGCCACATTTATGCGCATGATGCTTACTATATTTGGTGACCAGGACTTTTTAAGTCTCCTGTGTTATCTCAACGATTTGTTGGTGTTTGCCAAGACCGAAGAAGAGAGCTTGACTCGATTGGAAATGGTGTTCCGACGTTTGAAAGAACATAACTTAAAACTGTCACCTTCAAAATGTCCGTTTTTGAGGCGTTCAGTTAAATTCCTAGGACATGTGATTTTTTTGTGAAAAATACGCTCCTGTTCTGTATTGGCCAAACCTTTGTTTGCTTTGACTGGTGGTCAGAAAAGGCCTCGGAAATCTAAAAGCAGTAAAGTGTCTTCATTGTCCTGGAAACTTGGCCCAGATGATTGGACTCAGGAGTGTAAACAGTGGCAGTTTCAAGTTATCCGGAGCTGTATGACTTCACAAACCGAATCTACCACAATATTAATAAAAAAACAACAGTCCTGGAGGAAAATCAGTTTGGCAATAGAGATATCGGATAAGTTGCTTTCATTTATTTACGTTATCACCAGTAGCAACAGTTCGTGGTCACTAAACTGCTTTCATGCAGACTAATGTTAGGTATTAGCTCATTTGTTAGCTAACATTTTTTACCTATTATGTTGATAGAAAAGAAATGCAAATGAAAGTGGAAATATTTGAGAGACAAATATTTAAAAGAAAGGAGGGCAGAGAAGGAGAAACAAAGTGGTGCTGAAGGAGGCAGACACAAGAGATGGAAGTTTATGGCCATTATGTCCTTACTTGAGCCTCAAGTAAAAGAAAGACCAACGACTTTCAAATGCTATTTAAATAGGTCTATAGACAGTCAGGAATCTTCCATTGAGTTTCTCCTACTCCCTATGATGTCGCAGGTTGAGGGGTTGTGGCAGGTAAGAGGTCTAGGGTGATGTGGTCAGGGTAGATATGTGATCATGACGTGTCAAAATGATTGCTAGGTCATTCCGCGTTAAATCAAACCAATTTTGGATGCTCAAAGTTTTGATTATATAAATATTTTTATGTAGTAAGACAAGCACCAATGGTAATGAAAGACAAAATATTAAATGTTAAAGACGTATATTTACTGAGTAATCAATTGTTTTGTAGAGGGCGGTAGAATGAACATTTTCAGCTACTGTAAGATTTGGAGCCATTTGACAGGGGAGAAAAAATTACTCTCTCTGTAAAAAGGGATAATTCACCCAAAAAATGTATATATATATTGCAGTATATTGGAAAATATCATGTAATATATTAGGCAACACATTCCCATATATGGGATTTAATATTTATATTTTCCAATATATTCCAATATATTACACATGTATAGAATATATGTACCATCAATATATTATTCCATGTATTGCCAATATATAATATATTGGAAAATGGAAAGTAAAATAATATAATATATTGCAATATATTACAATACACTTCAAGTAATATAATTGTTAATATATTTTCTTTTCGTAAGGGCGACCTGCTGACTGAAACCATTGAGCCACCCTCTCTGTCACCTATACAACCATCAACATCTACATCATCTATGTCAACATCTAAACCATCTCCACCTAGCGTTCCTCAGGCTGTGGAGACCCCTGTCAAAACCAACACCAACAGAGAAAGTGGAAGAGGTCGAAAGAGGACAGCAGAGCATGGAGGAGAGCTGACAGCATACCAAAGGGAACTCCTGCAGGCTGTGAACAAACCTCTCAATGAGGATGAACATTTTTTATGAGTTTAATCCCCACCTTAAAACGTTTGCCACCCAGGAAGAGACTTTAGACTTGGATTCATGCAGATCCTAACTAAAGCAGAGTTTGGTGACAGTGACTAGTTTGCACACACATAGTACACATTTTAATTACAGACAATAATTGCTGAATCATTTACTTATTAACTGCCTTGCTCATACATAAATTATTTCATTAATTGTAAACGTTTATTTTGCAATGCATTGCATTTCCTTACTAGACATTAAAGAGAAAAAAAAATTGCCTGATATGTCTTTGTTTTGTTGATATTATAGCCTACCTGTCAGCATGTTTGCTGTTTAATGAAACAAAACAAAAAAAACACACATGTGACTTTGGACCACAAAACCAGTCATAAGAGTCACTTATTTTAAACTGAGATTTATACATCATCTGAAAGCCATAAGTAAGGAATAATTGACAACGGGCCATTGAATTATTTGAAAATAATGCACACCCAAGGTGGTTGTGTTCTAACCGTGCATTATTTTCAAATAATTTTAAGAACCAGAGTCAATTATTCCTCTTATACCACGGATACCACAAACATTACTCTGATGCCTATTTTTAAGACATTTAAAAGGTTAGGTGTGCGGTTTACAGAAAAATAACCAACACCCATGGAACATTTCTCAGCCAATCAGAATAAAGCATTCAACAGGCCCGTGGCATAAGCTTTAATAAATAAGCTTTGCATTAACGTATGGTTTGTTAGGACAGGACAATATTTAGCCGAGATACAACCTTTTGAATATCTGGAATCTGAGGGTGCAAAAAACTTAAATATTGAGAAAACTGTCCAAATTAATTCCTTAGCACTGCATCTACTCACATAAATAAAAGTTTTGATAAATATATGGTAGGAAATTTACAAAATATCTTCATGGAACATGATCTTTTACATAATATCCTAATGATTTTTGAAAGACGAGTAAAAAAATGTATCATTTTAATTGATTTTTGCCTATTGCTACAAATGTACCCATGCAACTTATGACAGGTTTTGTGGTCCAGGGTCACACATGTCAATACATCATTTATATGTTAAGTTATGTTTTAAATGTGCTCTGTTTGGAATTATTTTCTCTTATTGAATATAGAAGTGGCTCTGAAAAGAGCCTTTGTGTAAAAATTAAGATTGGATCTATTGTGTTTTCAGATAGTAGTTGGTGGGTTAAGACACAGCTGCATGCCGCCAGGACACTTCACCAGCAGAAATACAAGTTGCCTTCACTACCACTTTAGCAACTTAAGGTGACACTGCAAGGATTTGCCTGTATAGTCGCCACTGTGAAGCCAGGATACCGAAGGCACACTCCACCATCCTCCAGGCTGGAGACAGACGGTAATTAAAGATCCTTTGCTCGGGTGACAAGTGGTGCCCAGGGAATGGCCTCGTCATGTTCTTCCGCAGAGGAAATGCCTCATCAGTCACAAAAACAAAGGGCATGGTTCCTTCAGCTCCTGGAAGAGGTGCATCGGGTGGGAGGTCAAGGGCATCTTGACGGAGTGCCTGGCCAAAGGCTGAAGAGGAAAGAGTACCTCCAGCACTGCTTTTGCCAAATGCTCCAACATCAATCATCCTGAAGTGATATCTGGCATCCACCACAGCTAGGAGGACAATAGAGAAGGAGCCTTTGTAATTATGAAACTGGGAGCCACTATTTGCTGGGGCTTGTATTGTGACATGTTTCCAATCAATTACTCCAACACAATTTGGAAAAATCACAAAATTTCTGGTAGTCCTCTGCAATGGCCTTCCACGCCTCCATTTTAGGAAATTGCATGTATTTTTAACCAGACATGACCAGATGGCCTCACACACCTGTTTCACAATACCCACCACAGTAGAGAGTTCAACCCTGTAGCTGAACGCAATTGTTTTATATGAATCTAGAAATCTGTAGAATTAAAAGGGTTATAAAAGAATTATAGTTACAATGGGTAGTGCAAGAGTCTAAATTTCATTTTCAGAATATCTAGGTATGAGCAATTTGAGCATTATGGATGTCATTTTCAGTCAACAAATTAAATTACATTTCTTTGAGAATGTTTTTATTACCAATATTTTAAACCACCTGTTTATTTTCAAAAACTCTAATGATGAGAGTCCAAAAATCTGAAAAATATCAATCTATGCATTTTTTCTGTTTTAGATGAGGGAAATACATATGTTATGGATGTGACAAAACAGGGACAAGTTTAGGGGAAGCAATTCTGTGAATATATATGCAACCAACCAGAAGCCATATGTACTCAAAAAATGCAGAATGGCTAGCTCTTTGAAGAACTTTTTAATTTATTTTCATGTGCATTTATGACATTTTTTTAAAGGGGACATATTATGAAAATCTGACTTTTTCCATGTTTAAGTGCTATAATTGTGTCCCCAGTGCTTCTATCAACCTAGAAAATGTTAAAAAGATCAACCCAATAACTTAGTTTTGGTAAACCATTTTCTGCAAGCATGTGAAAAAATAGGTCATTGTAATTTGGCCCTTATTGTGATGTCAGAATAAGGTAATACCGCCCACTTCATCTTCACTATCCAACCACAGCACAACCATTTAGTATGGAGAGAAAGAGAGAGATAAAATATTTCACAGCACAATAGAGCTTCAATTGCAACAAACCACCATCATTGTGATCAGTGGTTGCACTTCATCCGCTCATTTGCATTTTAGATTACACACCCAAAACGGCACACTTTTGCTCAGACCTATTTTAAACTTAGTTTACATCTTAAAAAAAATCTCATAATATGTCCCCTTTAAATCAAAAATACTTTAAAATTTCTTACAAAATAAACACCATATATTTACATCTGAGATACACTATCATTATGGTTGAAAACATTTGGTTATGACTTTGTTTTCATAAGGTTAACATTTGCATGGAATTGCTCTATCAGTTCATACATTGCACCAGCTGTGGGTTGCACATCTGAGTTGCAGCCTGACTTGAGATCAAGGTTAATGGGGTGTGTATATTCATAATATTTGATGCAAAATATTTTTTTATATTATTATAAAATATTTGAGTTTTTTTCTAACAGATTAAATACATTTTCAGATTTTAAGTACAAATATATATTACCACATATTAACTTAACTTGATAAATAATGCTGCGAGATCACAGAACAGCCCAGCAGGCTATATACTACCCTGCTAGAAAAACAATAGAAACCATCACAGGATTTCTATTGCTTTTAATGGTACATATATTGGTTGTAATGAAGTGTTCTCTGTGGATGTCTACTCATGTGTGTGTGTGTGTGTGTGTGTGTGTGTGTGTGTGTGTGTGTGTGTGTGTGTGTGTGTGTGTGTGTGTGTGTTGGTTAATCGTTTTAAAGTTATTTTATTGGAACCATTCGAATTTTGGTGATGTTTTCTGTTGCTTTTCAGCAGAATAGTAATTAAATTGGCTAACGTTACACCTTCAATATTATTACCCATCACAAACAAATGCTCAGACGCTCTGCAGGACCAATGGACTCCCGGTACTTGGTGTTCATTTTTGTGATGCTTGGTCCGACGATTGACAGCAGGTTGTCAAATTTTTCCCGACTCATCCTAAAATAAGCCTTGAACCGACCATCATCTAAGCGAAGCTCCTGGACCAAGTGGTGGTACTCCCCGAAGTCTCATCTCTTTCTTAGTGTCTCATGTACCCACACAGATTTTTGTTTCCCTGTCTTCAGCCTATTTGTGCACCTCTCACCCTCAAACAAGACCAGAGCAAGTACCCTTTGCTTGTACATTTGTAGCAAACTTGTAGCAAACCAAATTTCTTACACGCTCGCACAATAGTTGATACAGTAGTTCCTAGCAACATAAAAAGCTACGCCGCGGTTGGTTTTTTTAAGTTTGCAAGCGTTTAAAGCGTGTTTGGTGTGATTAGCCCCTAACAGGTCTTTGAGGGTCAGAATTCTAGCTGATAGACAGGTGTTCAAATACTTATTTGCAGCTGTAACATTGTGATTTCTGGATTTTTTTAATAAGATTATGTCTCTCACAGTGGACATGCACTTACGATGACAATTTCAGACCCCTCCATGATTTCTAAGTGGGAGAACTTGCAAAATAGCAGGGTGTTCAAATACTTATTTGCCTCACTGTATATACATTTATTTTACACAGACCAGTATTCGTTTGACTTTAAGAACTTTCGGGGCATGTTTATTAGAGGGAAAAGTAATAGAATGGAATAAAATAATAACAGAGACTAAAGCTCACGACTATGAAAAAATCTGAGTTTAAGAGCTTTGTTTAATTTCAAAACTTAACAATGGCACGAATAAAGAAGTGTCTTTTGGATGTAAGGAGAAGAAATCCAGCCTGGTAAAGCTAATTTTTCTTTTATAAATCTGATTAAACTAAAGACTTTTCGGAGATATAAAGGATGTCAAACTACTCTATATGTACTCCAGATTAACATCAGAAATGCAGAAACAGCGTGTGTTATGTAAGCTTTAAGTAAATCAAAACAATAATAATTTAATAACCACCCCAAGATGCCAACCTTCTATCCACCCCCGAACACCCTGTCCCGCCGGTAAATCTCACTCCAAGCTGAACTCAAAAGTTGGCAGCTCTGGTCATTATCAGACTTCTCTCGTTGTCTTTTGCAGGGTATCTCTTCTTCTGTCGCTCAGGGTGCAGCCAGCTACAGACGCCATCTAGAAGCCTACTGTCTGGGAGTTTAAAAAGGAACTAACAAGTCTCTGCGCCGAAGATCAGATTTTTTTGCATGAGTGATTGGATGTGTGGCATGAGTGTGTGTGAAAACAGGCAAAACCATGTGTGACATGGCAAAAGCGTGAGAGTTGACAGCTCTGTCATCGGGATACATGCTCCCTCTAGAAGACATTATTAGAAAACATAACATCAGTTTTCACTGTTATGCTGACGACACCCTGCTTTACATTTCCTCAGAACCTGGTGAAACCAACCAGTTTTCTAGGCTAGTAGACTGCATCAATGACATTAGCAAGTGGATGGCAAATAACTTCCTTATGCTTATGTCCAATAAAACTTACTATTGCTTATTATTGAACTAATAGCTCCAAACAAAATATGTCAGATTACAACTTTTCCATAGACATTCCGTTGTCAAGAACCTAGGTGTGATTTTGATAGCAACCTATTGTTTCATAGTCATATTTTCAACACTTGTTGCACAGCATTCTTTCATCTTAGAAATATTTAATATTTTAAGGAATATTTGTTTTACGCACATTTATGACCTCAAGAATTTACTATTGTAACGTATTACTAGGGGATGTTATGCAAACCAAGTAAACAGGCTTCAAGTGAATCAAAACGCAGCTGCAAGAGTGCTTACTTGATTTAAAAAGTTTTGCATCTCTAAATTGGCTATTTTCAAAAACGTGTAAGCTCGCTAAAGACAAAAAAGAAGCAAAGTTGTCTATGAAAACAGGGAGTTTGTGTCAGGTGCAAGTTTGTATTAGCCAACTTATTTACCACCCTAAAGAAAAACATGACTTTGGCCTCTCTCTTACACCCGGCGCAATGCAGCGCAATGCGCGACGCAAGTGTCTTTTGCTAGTTTCCACCCTGCGCAATTATAATTTTCACGTTTAGCCCCACGTTGTTTAAATAGCAAATGCATTTGCGCGCCCTTTTTCACCCATGGGCATTCTGGTCTGAAAACGAGGTGTGTTCAGGCGCATTGTTGGCGCGTTGCTATTTTGAGGCAACTAAAATAGACTATGTCATTGACCAACAAAAACCTGCTTTAAAGTCTAAAGTCAATGGCGCAATATGTTTTTTTTTTGTTATTTAAAGAGCGCATTAGTAATATGCGACGACAACGCGGGTTTGCTTAACACATACATGAATGAGCAGCAGCACAACAAGCCTTTTAAATATGAAAGATTAAAGGATTGAATGTAAAAGATTAATTGAGTCTCTTGGACATAAATGAGGACTAATTATGAGACGTTAGAAGGCACAAAGAGCTGCTTCACCTGCAGCCTGGTAAGTAAATAAATGCTTTGCTTTAAACGTTTTTTTTTAAATGCTACCTCACGGATTTATTGTATATGATGACTCTGTACCTGTGGATATAGTGAGATGAGAAACATTTTAAGTAATGCTTAAAAAAAACTGACGCTGTCCAAGTGCTGAACCTTGAGGAGAGCCGTTTGTAAATTCTTTATCTCCTGTTTGTTACAAATAAAGTATTTTTACAGTACAAACCTTTTCTTACATACTTGTAAATTATTTTTTGATGATATTGGATAGCCATACATTTAAAGCAATTACAAGCCTGCTTTTTTTACTTCCATGACTAAAAGACGGGTTTTAAAGGTTTTAATGAAAACATAACAATTTCAATACTGTGGATCTTCTTCCTCTGCTTAGTTTTTCAGTTTACAAAGTCCGTCATCTAAATAGGGATTAGACATAGCGCCAGCGCAACTGGCTTTTAAAGGGGATGAAAGCTGAGACTCTCATTGGTTTATTGCACATTACGCCCAAAATACTCCCATTAATCATTAAAAAAATTGGACCAACCCTTTTCGACCATGCGCTCGGCGCACAAACCATTTTTCCCGTCGTTAAATTAGCAAAAGTGGATTCAGACACACCCATTTAGACGTTGCGCTGTGCGCTTTAGACAATGCGCTTAGATCGTTAAAATAGGGCCCTTAATGTTATATTCTTTCATTAGGGTTTATTCAAACTTGAACATATATCATATATAGGCAGAAATATTGTTTCTTGAAGCAGATTACTGTTATTTTCATCATTAGGCATTTTGACTCTATGAGACCCAAGCGGGTATAAATATAACTATGCCAGACTGCTTATAACAGTAAATGAAAAAGATCTGGTAGTATCAGCCATAGAAACATCCGGCAAATGTTTACCAAAATAGAAAAGACTGATGCATTGGTAAAGTCAAGATATTTAATTCTAAATTACTCTGTGGATGAATGTTTGTTGGGAATTGTGTCCATGTTGCATTGTTGTTGAGATCTTCAAGCATGATGATGTTTAAAGTCTCAAAGTCTGTAGTCCCATGTAGCAACTTGTAGGCAACCACCTTTTAAAGACACTTTAAAGCTTTAAAAAGTGGGGTATTACTGGTGTGCTTTATGTCATAGAATAAAACATGAAAATACATTAGGCTTATGTTAACCAAAGATCTCGAGTTTACGTAAAACCCCATTTAAAAAAAACAATTGACTTGGGGATGGTAAAACCAGAAGTGCTAAAAATGTTAACTCGCTTAAGGGCTTTGCCTACAAAAATACAAAATCCCTGCGGCCAGTGGCTGCTGGGGACTTCTTTTTAGAGGGCGCATGATGCAAATATTTTATATTTTGAATTTGCAACCCCCGGAAGTCACTTGCCGCCACTGTCTGGGCACTCATTTTAGTCCCTTCCCGCTCATCAACTGGAAATCAAACGAGTCACCTGTACCTGTAAACAAATGCAAACATGTCAAGAAGAGTACATTTTAAGATGTTTTTCCGTACATTCTAGGTCATGGAAATTCAGCTTTTTTTGTCAGTGAAAGTCATGAAATGTGAAATCTGGCGTAGGGTGGGAACCTGGAGTATTGCATTTACCATTTTTAAATATTGCTAATCACCTATAAAGCATTAAATATTGTAGCACCTCTGTATCTTAGTGAATTACTATCACTGTACAATCTAATCTATCAAGTACATTGCAAACTATTAATAATCCCTAGAATATCAAAATCATTTTAAGGTGGTAGGTCCTATTCCTACCTAGCCCCTAAGCTTTGGAATGTTCTGCCTAGTAATGTTCGAAGATCAGGCACATTTGATCAAAGTTTAAGTTTTAAGTCTAAACTAAAGACCCATCTCTTCAACAAAGCATTTACTAAAATTCAGCTCTTAAACATATTTAGGCCACAGTAGTTAGCTTGTCTGGAACCAAGCACACACACATCCATTTCTCATATGACTTCAACATTACATGTGAACGGCCTCTATGCTAATATAATCTTGTTTTGTTTCCTTGTCTTGTCGTCGCTGTCTTGTACACTTGGCTTACACCAAAAACCATGGTGACTTTGAGATTTATCAATATGGACGTTGGTTGTGTTTTTTTTGTTTTTTTTTTGCAACATGAACTTCAATGTTTAATTTGTGTGACTTTACCAAAGCATTTGATTTGTATCCATATGTATTTCTTAAGTTGCGAGCCGTTTCAGGGCAGAGCACGTGAGCGGAGCACCGCTCGTTGAACGCATAACGCCCTTTGATAATTTGCTAGTTCGAAAACTGTAAAAACGTCTAGCAATAAGTTATGGAATTCAAGCCTTATACATAAATGTAAAGTAAAAATCAAAGTTAAGATTGGACAGGAAGAAAACATTGACCACGTTTACATGCACACCAATAATGCGATTATTTCCAATAATGCGAGTAAGGTCTTAATCGCAGTAAGATGTTTACATGACCTCTTCACTCCGGTTTACATGCAGTTTTTATTTTCGGATTATTTCACACATAGCCCAATGCAGAGCACGAATGATGAACTCACATATATGGTCCGCTGTTTTAATTTACTTACGTTAAATGACAAACACGTTGTTATAGATGTATTTCATTATCCGGTGCTGTGATGAAGATATAAATATGACAGTGCCTGTAAAGGGCGTTCACATGATATAAAAATATCGTTTTAAAAATCGTTTTATATTAAAGATAATAGCAGAGTTCACACAACAACTATAACGATAGCGATTTTGGCACATGATGAACGATAAACCATTGACAGCCAATCAAATCTATTTGAACTTGAAGTGCACGTGCACTTAAAATGCAGTAGAAAGCTCATTCATTGCTGAGGTTATAACATAAAATTACCTGAGGTATCCAGAGCTGATGCAGTTGTTGCTGTGAAATTTTTCTACCAGACTGACTAGATAGATAGATAGATAGATCTTTATTGTCATTGTATTATACAACGAAATGTCAGTTTGGAGCAATACTCTTCAAATAGCAGCATGAAGTAAAATATACACATATATACCCAATCTCACACATGCACATGTTCTGAAAAATTAAACAGTAAACACAGCGATATTGCACAGAGTCAGATTGCACAGAGCACGCGAGGTAGGGGTGTTTGTGTTTTTATGTTGTGTGTGTGAATGAATGTGTGTATGATTTCTGTAGTATGTCCACAGCTCTGGAAAAAAAGCTGTTCCGAAGCCTATTAGTGCGTGTACTTAGAGTTCTTAGTCTACCTGAGGGAAGTGTGATGAACAGGGAGTGTCCAGGGTGTGAGGTGTCCTGCCTGATTTTTGTGGCCCGTATGAGAAGGCGGCTTGAGTATAATTCACCCAGGTTTGGTAAGGGGGAGCCGATGATCCTCTCAGCCGTCTTAACAACCCACTGCAGGCCCTTTCTTTCTGCTTCTGTGCAGCTGGAGTGCCACACAGTGCAGCAGTATGTCAGGGTGCTCTCAATTATGCAACGGTAGAAGCGTATCAGAAGTTCCTGAGGGAGCCCATTGCGTTTCAAGGTCCTCAAGAAGAACATCTTCTGCTGGGCTTTTTTAATGGTATGGGAGGTGTTCTGGCTCCAGGTTAAATCCTCTGCTATGTGCACTCCTAGGAACTTAAAGCCTGCCACCCTCTCCACCTCCTCCCCATTGATACACAGTCCATTGTGGATTAGTTTGTTTTTTCTGAAGTCAATTATTATCTCTTTTGTTTTCTTGGTATTAAGGTTGAGGTCGTTATTCCTGCACCAGGCTGACAGTGTCTGGACCTCTTCCCTGTAGGCTGTTTCGTCATTGTTTGATATGAGTCCCACTATGGTGGTGTCGTCTGCAAATTTAATGATTGTGTTAGAATTATGGGAGGGGATGCAGTCATGGGTGAAAAGCGAGTAGAGGGCTGGACTGAGGACACAGCCCTGGGGGACGCCAGTGTTGAGAGTAATACTGAGTAATACTACGCCAAAAGGTAAGATATTAACCTACTACATCCATTGTTTTGCGAAACACAGCGAGTTGAGGACATCTGCTGGTTTCCCGCTGTGTAAACAGCATACATTCAGTGACATGTAAACAATTGCAAAAAAGTTTTTATTACAAGAAATATCCGATATTAGGTAATGCCGCGCTCGTTGAGTGAATTAGCATGAAGTTATCATTATGATGTGGTCACTAATATATTTATCGTTATAATTATCGTTATGGCTCTTAAAGCTTTTATACACTGCTGTCGTGTTATTTGAGCTGTTTCTGAATGAAGGCAGACTGCTGACAGCGAGTCGTGTTGGCAGAGTTCATGTAAAACTTCCTAATGTCAAGTTTAAGTATAAATGCGATTAAAGCGTTTACATGGACTCATTCTGCGATTATAAACGGCGTATGCCACCTCTTTTAATGCTATTATACTTACTGCGATTATGAGCTTAATCGCATAATTTTTATCGAATTATTGCGTTTACATGAGGTAAAGTATAATCGCAGTATTGACAAAATCCCATTATAATCGCATTATTAGGGTGCATGTAAACGCGGTCATTGAAAGGGAGTGCGGAGAGACTGTAAAAGTTAGCAAATATTCATCCTGGAATCTGAAGCGGCACATTGCAAGAAAGCACAAGGATGTGCTACGAAAACATGGTAATAATGCATCAAAAGGTAAGCTAGTTACATACCATTTGATGATAAATAAATAAATACACATGAATAGGTAAGGTAAAATGCTTGTGTTGAATGGAGCCATAAATCCGATCATGATGACATGCGGACAAAATCATGGCCACGAATGATCTTTTATGCTACATTATGGACACTTCTTTTTCTTATTTAGTCTAAGGTATGGCCATAAATTTAGAATTCGTTCCCAATATTCAACAGTTTGTTCCTTGGAATTAATTATTATAATATTTCGTACTATTAAAATTATTATTATTTCAAATTATGAATTAGCTTAGTAAAACATGTGGATGTCGTGGAAACAAATTGTTAATTTGAATTATATCCAGAGCTCCGTATCAAACTGGATCTTAGCTAACAAACAACTGTATGTAAATACAGAAAAACACACTACAAAAGTTACTACATCATTTTAAAATATTATTTTTAAAAAACTTAACCAAACCATTAAGCAGACATAGAATTTAGATGTAGACAACAGTAAATAATAATAATGATAAATAAGTGTTCTTCTAAATATCAATAAGTTTCATTAATAATAAAGGGTTAGTCACTAATAATTGTGTACGTTTTTCGTATTTATACGCAGATTTGAACTTCTCATGAAAACCTTCCGCCTAATTCACAACAGGTTAGGGGTGGGCGATAAACCGGTATGATAGTAATTACCGGTTTTGTGTCATGCCATGATATGGATTTGGCAAAACCGTTGATACCGGTGTTACATATTTTAAATTCTATTTTTGCACTTATCAGGGTTCCCGCGGGGTGTTAAAAAAACTAACCTTCAGAAAGTTATATCTAAGGCCTTAAAACGCCCAGATCTTCATCCTAGGACTTAAATTTAACTTTCTGAATGTTTTTTTTAACTCTTTCCCCACCAGCATTTTTCATGATTTTCACAAAAGTTTTATGTCTTCCAGAAAATGCTCCTTTTTAAATATATAAACATACAATATATGAATTAAAAGAACAGACCCTCTGCTTTCAAACAAAAAAAAAATGTTTCATCCTACCTTCATGTGTTCTGTTTTTATCACCTCTCAAATATGTCTAGGTTTCATCAAAAACACAAAATTTTGAGCAAAAAGCTGAGATCATTCCATTTTTGTGAAGGACTTTTGATAGAGATCAGATTCAGCGCGATCTTTAAAACATACACGGACATACAGCTGTTTGCCCTAGGGCAATACTTCCGGGTTTTATAAGTTGCGGATAATTGCAGATTGACAAGATAACTCGTCAATGGCGGGGAAAGAGTTAAGACCCCTAGGAATTTACCCAAGTCTTAAAAGTCATACCTCCGTTCCCGAGTTGCGCTGTCCACAGAAACACAAAACGAAAAGCTCCGATCGCACTTCAATCCATTTTAATCATAATTTTTTTAAGAGGATGCACCTTATAGTGCACGCAAATCCTGCCAAAGGCTATTTCATGTGTTGTGATCTGTATACATCGAGTTTTGCGAGAAACAAGCTCGTGGCTTACCTAAGCATTACCAGGTTCTGAAACATAAGAGGACCCAGAAGCGAACAAAATCAACACTGCTTTATTGAAGATCAACTTAAACAGTCGGGCTGTCTAGTCCCAAGACACCAACAGTGCGTCAACAGTGTTATACATTTGAGTTTTTTTTTACCTCACTGCTTCAAAGGCGTTTAACGGTGTTACTCGCTTTTCACTCAGATCTGCTCTCTACTGCGCCCTGTCCAGATAACAGCAGCGATTGGAGGACGGAAAGCAAGAAATTACCGTAATAAACCATAATTGCCAAAAAGTGGAATTTATCTTCTTTTAGGAACCATTCCTTTTTTGATAGCCCAAATGGTCGAGGAGTTACGGTTAAATGAATAGCGCTTTCAGAGTCCTTTAGCGGATAACATAAGCAACATACCAATAACATTAAAAACAGCCTTTAATGGTAAATTTCGTTTTCTTAATGCAGATTTATTAATTAGAGAGGCTATTAAATAAATACATAGTGCATATTTACGCATAAAAATGTATGAGTGGAGTGTTTTTGGCACTGTGAATCTGCTGGTTAATTAAATTAAATGCAATAAATACATTTATCAATATAACTAACTTGTATTAATAAACTGCATTTATTAATGCGTTCAGGGATTAATAATAATTTAAAGTTAGATGGCATCTCCCATCAGATATTAATATTAACAACAAAAAGAACATCTTGTTCTTTGTATATTTATAAATCAAACAGACACAAGATATACACAGCACACATTTTTAAAGTTGTTAGATGTAGCATAAAACATTGTAATAAGGCACATAGCCTACCAGCAAATGACCATACTAATTTCCATACTTTCATACTTCCCATATTAGTGACAATATGCATAAGAAGATGAGTCCACCCATCCACACAATGGCACTTTTAAAGGAAAAATGTCTATGTCCAGTCCCTCACTTATTAGTAACATAAGGTTAAAAATACAAATTTTGCCAGTAATTTAACAAAGGTTAACTACAGTGTGACTCCAAAATGTTTTCTCTCATATGGCAACATACTGTAATACCGTTATACCGGCTGAAGAGTGGAAAATACCTTGATATGAGTTTTTGCTCATACCGCCCACCCCTACAACAGGTGCGTACACACATGACTTTGTACTTTTACTTGTTCTTACGTTAGTGAATTTGGAGTGTTCTTTATTGAGCGGCTACATGCACAAGGTTGGTTATTTGCATAAAACATGCCCAAACCAGCTCCATAAAAGGGTTTTTGCATTCGGCAGATGCTTTCAAATAGAGATTAAAAGAGTGAGGTTTTGTGCATCTTTTTTCTGATTAGAAAAAATAAGCAGGCTATAAAAATATATAATATAATAATAATAATAAAGATTATGTTTAATAATATATAATACAGAAAATATTATAATATAAAATATAATCATGTAAATTTTATCAACATTATCATACACATTATAATTATAGTCTAGTATTTGATTATAGTGTACGTGATTATTGCGTATGAGTGGTTTTAGGTTTTCTTGAATATTTGCGTATATTTAGAAGACATTTTAAAACTAACGTTTTTGTTGAATCACGATTTGTTCATGAAAACATTCGTACGCACATCTCACGCAGACCCAGTTCCAGTTGCTGCGATGCTTGTTCCACCACAGGTCCACTTGCGTCCCATGAGTGTTGTGTCACGCGATACAGAGACGTTTGATTAAAAAACATTTAAGTTTAGTGTGACTAAAAAAAAGTCTCCATAATAAATCCACCAGTTTTACACATGCACTTGCGAACGTCCCTAAGCACTTTCCCACTTGGGGAATCCCCATTTTGAAGTGCGTTTAACTTTGTGAAGTGGAAGAGGGAAGTGTATATGGACAGACCCTAGGACGCAGTTTTGTGGTCTGCACAGCACCGCATGAAATCGAACACACCTGCGATATTTGCCCTAAACCTGTAAGGCACACCCCCAACACACACACTATTTTAGCAAAAACTATGAAATTGGTATACCCACACTACAATGTTTGCTGCTAAACTATTCGACTTATAGACACTCTGCAAGAAGACACCTTGGACTTTATTTTCCAAATTTAACAATAAGGACAAGTTTAAAAGAAAGAGATACATGTTTGAATATAGTGGAACTGAAATATTATGTACAAAACTCATAAAAATATATGATATCATTGTAGTGGGGTTTATATACTACTCATCTTAATAAATTACATTGTGTAAAACAAATATTAACCACAGCCCAGTTACCTCCAATGTACTTGTCATCAGGGGAAACACAGCCACTCAGAATTTATTGCTGGAAGTCAATGTTTAGACAGCAAAAAAATCTGCAAGCGTCTTTTATCTAAGAAAAAGGAGTACTGCACATGAATGTTTTTCTAGTGTCATACGGAATACATTTGGAGGGTTAAATCTGCATGAAAATCCCCTCAGTTTTTCTTTGCATTGAGTCATATCCCTGAACTTTTGCTTTTTATATTATCTGTTATATATTAGCTGGGGTCATTTTCTTCTTTTGATGTACAATATAATGTACAATCTTGCCCCCAAGTTCTTATCTTCTGTCTATTCATCTCAATTTAATAGATTTAGAATGAAAGTCTAATATAAACATGTATTTCAAAAGCGTGGGCAAAACTTTCTTCATGAATATTTCAACATGTAATGAACTTATATCAATATAAATGTGTTACATTACGTTGAATGACAATCAGGTTGAGTCATGCTGATGAATAAAATATTTTTCCTCTTGCCAAAGAAAATGCTAAGAAAATAATAAAACAAATCAAATAAAATGAGAAATGCGGTTGAAGTGCGAATGGCCGAGTTTGGCACATCCGCAGTACAGATGTTTCATTTTACCTCTCCTGGCCATCAGAGGGCAGCCCAGAGTCGTGTTCATGTACAGGACATGCATAAAATCAGGATAGAAGAACTAGAAGATAAATGTGCTACTGCATTACAATCAACGTACAGAAGAGAGTAGAAGCAAACAAAGAACAACAGTAAAATAATGGAGGAAGAAATGTGTCTATGCTCACTGTTTTTGAAAGAAGAGAATCAGAAAAAAAGAAGGACAGGCAATGGTGTGTGCGACCAATAAATGAGAAAAGGCCAGCGGATGGGGAATTTAGCACTTTGGTGCAAGACATGCAAAGTATTGACCCAGAGAAACATTATCAATATTTCCGAATGTCTGCGTTAAGGTTTGATGATTTGTTACGTCGCACCCCATCTTCAGCACAAACCAACACATCATGCTCCAGTTGGTGGGGCGGAAAGGTTAACAGTATAGCCACAAGCTACAGATTGGGCAGCCAGAAACTGATCCCTAAGGTTTGCAAAGCTATTTAAAATTGTCTGCAGCCCGAGTATGTTGCTGTACCATCACTAGTTTAACATCACACAGGACTTCTGGCAAATTTGGAACTTTCCTCTGTGCGTTGGTACCATAGATGGAAAGCACATTCAAATTAGGGCCTATCCAAATGCTATTAGTGATTTCTTTAATTACAAGGGCACATATTTAATTGTATTGATGGCTGCATTGTGATGCACATTATCGTTTCACAATGGTGGACATTGGTGCATATGGTTGTGAAAGTGATGGTGGCATCTTTAAAGAGAGCAAGTTTGGCTCGAAGATCCTTGACGGAACCCTGGGCCTGCCAACGCCAGCTATCTTGCCGGGCACAAACATTGTAAGCGCCATTACCTTGTTTGAGATGCAGCTCTTCCAGTACACACGAACCAGATGCGACCATATCCTGGTAAGTTTTAAACATTCATGCATTTACAAAAATATAAACATAGTAACGTGTATGAACTTGAAGTTGTCTTCAAACCACAGTTATAAATTTTACTTTTTGATTGTCCACAGGTAAAAACCTCACCCTGGAACAAGAAGTGTACAACTACCGTCATTCCCATTCCAGAAGAATAATTGAAAATGCTTTTGGCATATTGGCATCACGGTGGAGGATCTTTAGTTGACCCATTGATTGCAGCACCATGAACACTGTACACATTGTGAAGGCTTGCGTGGCTTTGCACAATTTCTTGGCACACACAGACAACGACAATCGATGCTACAACAGATACATTCCTTTGAGCTATGCAGACAGTACAAATGCAACAGTTTTGGGAGAGTGGAGACGAATTGTGGACAGTGACAACAACCTTCTGGAGGATGCGCAACACAAGCCGCCCTTCTGACCAGAAACAATCTGCCAATGTTCTTTCAGACACCACAAGTGACTGTACCATGGCTAGGTCAAGTAGTAGTAAGAGGACTGCTGAGCCCTCAATGACATTAAAAACTATGTGACATTGTTAATAAACAAAAAAAAAACTGTTCACATCAAATGCTTATTGACAATATGTATGTAAATGTTTGGTAATTGACTTTTTTACATATCATAATTTGTTCTATGTAAATACATCTTTCTCTGCCCTTTTACAAGGTTACATCCTGTAATAAATCTTTAACAAAAGCATTGCTTTAAGTATTTTTTCTTTGATTAGTTAAAAAAAATAAATAAATGGAGAGTACAAGTAATGTGTTTTGCAACATGCAAATGTATATGTAGGCAGGCTACAAAAATAAAAATTGCAGACTGAAACCACAGCTTACCGTTGTGCAAATGCTACACACATTTTTTGTACATGTACCTACATAAATTTAATAAAAATAAAAGCATTGTAAAAAGCATTAAAATAAAATATCAAATACCTTAGTTTCAAGTGTATCAAATAAAATACTGTATTTTTGTATTTTAAAATGCAACAAAAAAAACTTTTACAAGGGAGCATGAAATTTCTTCGGGCCCAGCTGACATTTCAGGGGTTTCTATACGTATCACTTATTTTTATGGGCGCTTCCCACTGAAAACCATTCCCACACGTCAGTCAGCGGGAGACGCTAGAACTTAAACATCACATCACACGACAGCTTTAATTTCAAAACTCAACAATGGCATGAATGAAGAAGTGTGTTTTTGGATGTAAGGAGAAGCCAGCCAGCCTTATGAAAACAATGGATATAGTCACACGGGACCATAATACGGTTGTCAAACCCATATTTGAGTCCTTAAGACAGTTCCGTTCACACGCAGTTCGGTTATTTATGGGTTTGACAACCGTATTCTATAACCGATCTCACACCCGTAAATGTTTGGGTTAGACAACCGTATTTACAAAAAAGCTGTTAGGTGTGAACGGAATCGCACTTGACAATCAGTTGTATGTGACGTCACGTGACGTTTAGCAGCATTGAGTAGTAGTGGACAGTGATCAAAATGGCGGAGAGGGGTGTTATGTGGTCAGAGGCTGAGGTAAAACTTTTATTAAGTATATGGGGGGAGTAGGGTATCCAAATCAATTTTTGTGGTACTAAAAGAAATCAGAGAGTTCTCGAAATTATTTCTGAGAGGATGAGGGCAGCGGGAGTTGTCCGAAGAGCTGTTCAATGTCGAGTAAAACTAAGCGCGTTAAAACTGGAGTTCAAGAAAGTTGTTGATAACAACAGGTGATCGGGAAAAGGAAAGAAAACTTTCAAATATTTTTCTGAAGTTGATTGTGTACTTGGGGATAACCTGGCTTTTCGCCCCGAATATACATTCGATTTGACTGAGGCAGGATTGTCCGAGGACGTCTCGTCCAGTGACAATGAAGGTAAGTTAAACCACAAAACAATTCTGTATGAAAACAACTGATGTAGTTTAATATCTGCATGACTTATCATTATATGAAGATAAGAGAAAGGTATTTGTTTCCATTACGAAAATTTAGGGGTGTCCTCGACTAAGCATTTACATATTCGAATCAGAATTGTAGAATCTTTCCATAGTCGACCGATGGTCGAATCATATCTATGTTTGTCTGCATTGGTTGGGAGGGGGTCAGACCAGGTACAAATGGGTAACTTTAATTTTCTTTCACAAGCAGCACACACAAACAACTTTCTGATAAAGTGACCAACACTGTCTTTCAAGTGATGACCAAAGACAAAACTGACGATGCATTTATATATTTTTTAAGGTTAAATGTATGGCAACATTTGTTTAATTCTACAGAACATCACACAAAAAACATTTTGAAAACTAAACCTAAAAAAAAAAACAAAGGTGATCCTGCTTTGGAAACCTCGGCTACAATTCAGTGTTTTTATTTAATTTGGAGATTTAGCCCGTCAAAGCCGTCATGACAAAAAAACGACAAATGAGAAATGACAAATAATTTGTGATTGTTTCTGTAAATGATAAAAAGTAAGCTTCATATACAGTACAATTCATTAAACATTAATTTATAACAAGAAAAACACTGAAATTAATGATTTTATAGACACTACGCGTTATTATTTAGTACAGAAATACCTGCTTGCTTGCTTTGACTTCGATCCTCTCTGTATTCACTTTAGATACAGAAAGGCTGGATGATTCTTATATTATTTATTTCAGGAATCTCTTTGCTATCATTTTAAAGTGAACAGCGACCATAATATTAAATCACAAGAAAGACAAACGTGTCAGGCATAAATATAGGTTCGGTGCAGATATTTTCCGTTTCATCACCGAAATTTAAAGGTGCAATTTGTAAGATATTTGCAGTAAAATATCCAAAAACCACTAGGCCAGTGTTATATATTTTGTCCAGCTGATTACTATCAATATCTGTAATGTTTTCAACTACTTGTAAATCATGAGAAAATTTCCATTCAAAACATTGACACGGGGCAGTGCAGTCTCCTGTCAGTGACGTTAATATCCATGTGACCCTTTGTCACCGCCTTTACTGACGTAAACCACATGACAACAGTGGTCGAGTTCGAAAAAATAAAATGGCGGCCAAGGAAGCGACTGGAGCACAAATTTAGTGTAAATAAACGTATATTTTCACTTTTTACACATTTTAATTGCATTTCTAGCGAGAAATTAGTATTGTAGTTTTCAAATATGTGATTAGTTATCACAAAGGCGCTCTCTGTTCATATTTCAAACACGCTGCCTTTGAAGTGCGTCGGAAAGCCTTTCTCTGAGCTGCCTTCAGGCCTCCGAGTCCGAAGTCATGTCCTCATGAGGCAGCGAGGCCACAAGTCCTCACAGCCTTGAGGTTTCGGACGCAGCCAGTGTCGTGGACAAATGCGGAACTATGCGATAGCGGCTGTCGGGCTACGCGCTTGCTTATGGATAACTCTTTACGGTCTGCCGCTGGTTGTGTCAGCTCCTGTTCGCGTACGGGCCAACCAAACGACCCAAGAAGAGTTTGGAACAAAACGAGAGAGGATCAATTTGTTGTTGCATTATCTGGATGGAGAAGAGCTTCACGACAGCATTTAACGACCGAGATTCTGATCCTGCTTGAGTTTTACGCGATGGGTGAGTTGTTTTGATTCGTAACCCTTCAATAAACGTATGCTACTATACTGATCACAACATTAGTGTGTCCATTGTAATCAGCGCATCTTCCCGCGGACGATATGCACATCAAAGGTATTGTACAGCAATATAAATGGTCATTTTAAGACACTTCACAATAAGATTTGTACTGTCAGTACATTATGTGAAAAATCATTGTAGATTGTAAGTTGAAAACTTAATTCTGTGCTGTGTTAACCATCGAATTTGGACTAATATAATATCTATGACTGAAAATTTCGTTTTGAACATCACATATAAACTTACATAATGAAATAAACGATGTCATCAAACGCAACATTTACAGTATAAGACTTGATTACCTTATCCATCAACGTGATTTCTCGTTCGCGTCTGATTCATAGCCATCAGTGGTTGAGTTAAAGACTACAAATCCCATAATTCCACGCTGCTTCATAGCGTCAGTAAACAACATAATTGTTGTTGTTTGATCTGGTGCTATCTATCGGCGCAAATAATACAAACTGCATCTTTAAAGTAACGGCTTATACTTGTTTTGTAGTTTCACTTTTGACAAGTCAATAATCACTCTGCTTTAAATAAATTTTAAAACTTATACCCGTCGAAAAACATCCGTTTTTTAATGTTTAGTTTGATGAACTCCTAAATATGAGACGCAAAACACCTAGCCCGTTCGGCTAAATTGCATGCGGAAGCACGCAATAGCGCAACATCGATAGGTACAACGAAAAGCAATCCAAAATGTACAGACTTTAATTAGATTCAGAATTTACGTTTGTAATAAATACTTTTTTTTTACTAAAATAAGGTCAGAAGTAACAAAGTGCAGAACAAATATGTGCAAAATGCATGAAGTGCACGAAAACAAAACACAAGCCAAAGAGATAAATCAGATAACCCAGAGTGATTTATAAATAAAATAAAATAAAGAAATTATTAAAAGAACTAAAGTATTGCCAGAATTGCCAGCTTTGTCTTTTAAATGTAGAAACAAAGAGGCAATGGTTTATTAACATAGGAACCTCTTATGGACGTGTAGCGGTCACAGGGGTTGCTGGATTTATTAACGCATTTTAAAAATATGTATTGAAAGCTGATACTTCACATATTATTTGCAGCATTATAATAATATGCTGTATATTAATATTTTGGTTGAAAGCGGTTATATGTGAAATCAGATAATGTGTTTACCCATATACGGACAAAATTGAATGATCCTTATTTCATAACACCTCTGCGACGATTCGACTGTGAGATTGGTAGTCGAATCAGGCTTCTCCTATCGATGCATCGAATCTTCGACCATTCGGGGTCACCCCTATGAAAATTAAAAAAATTTTGTGGTAAAAGTGTAGTAATCGTGGTTTTTCGGTTTTACTTCAGTAACCATTTTCAAACCATGGTTATTTCGTGGTAACTATTATTTTATTACACGTTTTTTTTAACTGTAGTAAAAACATTGTTAATTTTCGTTAGGGTTTGTAGGTTTAAAACATAAAAATCACCATTGCAATTCCGTATTTCTCTCTGTTGATAGAGTCAATGGCTCAGGATTATTGCAGCTCTTCAAATGCTTCACTTGAGGAAGACTCTGGTATGGATGACGTAACAACTTTTCAAAAGCACCTTCTGTTAAAGTATATCATTTTATACATGTAAAGGCACAGCAATGTTATTTCTATTCGTGAATTTATGGTTAAAACAACCAAAAATATCTGCCAATGGGGTGAGAAAGTTTTACTTGAATTAAGTGTTTAAGAAAAAAGAAATCTTTTCACAATTTTTTTCTCACCCCATTGGCAGATAATTTTGCTTGTTTCAAGGACAATTTCACTTAAATTGTATATTATTTGTCTTAAAACTAGACTAATTTACTTAGGTCGTTTTGCTTATCAAGAAAAAAATTCTTAATTTAAGAATTTTTAGATATTTCTATTGAAAACAAGACAAAAATACTAAGTAAGAAAGTCATTTTTTGCAGTGTAGAAAGTATTCGTTGAAATGATTATAAAACTATTTCACTTGGTAATTTCTACATTATTTTACTATAGTAAACTTTATTATAAAAGACTGCTTACATACTATATTACTGTGCAAACTATATGGAAACACCAAATGTAGCACATAGAAAGTATTAATTGTAATGAATGTTAGTTCTACATTATTTCACCATGGTAAAATTTATTATGAAAGACTGCTTACTTATACGTGCTATGTTTTTACTTATTAGGTTTTAAGGAAAATGCAACAGGTTCCAGGGCCTCTTACCTGCATGATTCATCATCCTGGTTTTGCACTAATTGTCTAAATCCCTACACACCGAACATTTATTGTACAGACTATAAGCCTTTGAGACGCAGAACTAGAGTAAGTTTTATTACATTTTAAACCAATAACACTAAAGTATCATTATAGTAACAAAGTACCCAAAAGAACAAAAGATGTAACTTTAAAGAAAATATAGTACTCAGTCAAAAGTTTTTTTATTTATTACAAATATATATTTAAATGTTAAACAATATACAAATAAACATACTTTAGTAACCATATTGTGCTCTACTTTCAAAAATTGTTCAATTCACTTCTTACAGCTATCTATTCTATACAGATAAATGGCATATCAAAGCTTTGTCAGCTGGTGCTATTTAAGACGACACTATAGGGTTATCATCCTGTCGTGTGTTGTTCTCCAGATAGGCTTGGAGCTTCCTGATCTGACTGGTCAGTATGTTGGCTTCAGACGACCCCTGATCTGAAGATGGCATGCAATCCTCCTTTGAAGGTCTCTCAAACTGTGATGCCAGGTCCATTGGAATCAGGGTTTCCTTCAGCTTATCTTCAAATACCTCATCAAACACAAGCCTGATCACATCATCCACATAACTGTAGAAATATTGCAGTCAATAAATCTTTTTTGATCATTTATTTCCCTGCTTCATACATTACATTTTTATTTATGATTATATTTGAAATAAAAACATTACTGCTTACAGTATGTCACTTGTGTGTTTTGGGAACATAGCCTTGTACTTTCCCTCTCCTGCTTTTGTTTACGGCTTGGTGACATTGTAATGGATGGCTGCAAGGTACGACCTGTAAAAATATAAACAAGCAATACATTTATTGTAAAAGTAAATACTACTTTATTTAACACAGTTACTAAAAAAATACTTAAATACCTGCACAGCATTCCAATAAATGGGAAAATCTAATTTTTTGCTGCAAATCTGAAATCTCAGGCTACGGACGGCAAAGGCATCCACTGATGATGGTGATGGAAACATTGTGAAACGATGCTACTGCCTGGGTTCCTATGATTATGGAGAGAAAAAAAACTTTGTCATCATCAGTTATACATTTAAGACTGGTAGTGGTATCACTAGCTAAATACATCATATGTGTTACATACCTTTGCTCCTCATATGCCAGTCTGACTCCTTATACTGTGTTTAATGATGTTGCATGTTTGGCATTGTACATCACGTCCACTGCTGCCTACAGTGTAAAAGGATGTGTCCAGCTGCGAATCTAGGATATAGGCAAATAAAACAAACATGTATTTAGTCAAAAAGACATATTATAACAATAGGGTACAACGACTATAAATCGTTAGACTATTCATTAAAACGTTCACGTATTACATATTACATGCCCCAACATTGGCAACACACATTACGTGTTTACTTCGTTTCAAAATCTAAGAAAGCTTCAAGTAAATACAACAGTAAAATACATATAACGTTAAACAAATCATCTGTACTTAGAGTTTCTTGAGTTTGGTCATGAGAACAAACTTTACTGGTAACAGTTTAGCTGGTAACTTAGCAAGTTTGTAAACACGTCTAAATCAACATCGATAAAAAAAACGATAGTCTGCATAATTCAACATACACGTGGGTAAATATGGTACGTTGTTTATGAAATACAGTATTACAACACAAAACAATTAGCTTGCAAGCTTAGCTCTACATGCACATGTTAAGCTCCAGTTATCGGTAACGTAACTTACAGTAAAAGGCAAATAATAAACATGAATACTTACAGCCTGTGATCCAGAAGTGCACAGTAATCCAACTTTCAGGAGGAGACGTCGCGTAAATCCAGCTTCGGTTCATGAAGCAGTCATTGTGAAAACTCTGTGAACTTACAAACAACTTCTGACTGGATTTTGCCGGAACCGTATTAAACATGATGTCCTCTGTGGACGTCCATAAAGTGCTATTTTGCCCTCGCATCTAAAGAGACAGCATCTACTCGAATGCTGGTTGTGATAGAAAGGTCTAGTGGAGTCCATGCCTAGATGTGTCACGGCTGTTTTGGTGGCAAAAGGGGGACATACACAACATTAAGCAGATGGTCATAATGTTATGGCTGATCAGTGTATGTTAATTGCTAACTTGTTTAATTTCGAACAGATTAGCCAAAGGTTCTATGACTTGTTTTATTCCTATCTTTTTTATTTTATGAAGCAGTTATCCAGGTAGTTTATATGACTATTTAGCACTTGTTCTGATATCTTTGACCAACTTTAAATAAATGTTAATCTATAATTGAATCTTAAAATTGAAAAAGTGCACAAATTTACTTTCATTTAAAAAAAGAAATTGACCTGCTAACCTAAAAATATCTTGTAAGTGCATCTCTAATATTGTGTGCCTCATCTTCATTGTGATTTCGTTTCAATGTTCTTGCGAGATCCTCTTCAAAGGGGACAACTTCTCCTGGCTGTTCACAAAAATTATGGAGCAGTACACAGGTTAAGACTACCCTGCATATTCCTTTAACCCCCTGGGGTCCAAAAACGCTGCGCCGTGTTTTGACATGTTTTTTCCTTATCATGGCAGAACTATGAGTCATAGAGAAACAGAGTTGTGCCAACGGAAGTCCAGAAGCTCGGCCGTCACGTGATTCACGGAGACTTCAGTTAGTTCCTAGAAGCCCATAGTGAGCCATTGAAATACATTGAGTTTGAGGCAAAGAACTGTGATTTTTCTTAATTTATAGTCAAGAAACGCATTTTTTTTTTTTACAATATTTATATATCACATCAAAATGTGAATGTAGTATTGTTATGTAAATATAAACAATGTTTTTGACAAATTAAATCCACCAATATAGGAACATTTGTATGGTCATCTGCTGGTATGTGGCTTGTTAACATGTTTTAGCTGTCTTTAGCCACTTTAAAATGCATCACACTGTACTAATGTAAGTTTATAATGTTATGCTTGTTTATAATGTACAAAGTGAATGTGCTGTGAATGTAACTCATACTGGTTTAATTTATAAATATACAAAGCACAACATTAAAAAAGACTTACAAAGCACTTTGTTTAATTTATTATAAATTATAATAATATTTCTGGCTTAGTGTAGTTTTCTTTTTGTTGTTAATATAAACATCTGATAGGAAATAACATCATCATCACTTTAAATGATTACTAATCTCTTAACTATGTAAGTATACATTTGACAAGTTATTAATAAATACATTTATTTTATTTTATTTATTAACCAGCAAAACCACAGTGTTAAAAACACTCCACCCATACCTTGATGCATAAATATGCACTTTATACCACCATTACTTTATTTAGCCTCTCTAATTACACACTATTTACAATAATGGATGAATCTGCATTAAGAAAACGAAATTTACCAATACAAGGCTGTTCGTGGTTTGTTGTGTGTTGCTAAAGTTATCCACAGCTTGTCCTAGCCTGACCCGTTTTCTACTAACACCCCCTAAATGTACTAATTAAATGAGAAATAATGCACTACAAACACACTGACGCATAAAGTCATTCGATTCACATGTATTGCTAACATACAATCTTATTTGTCAAGCGTATTAAGTCTTAAAACTTGTATTAAGTTCAACACATTCAATCTTTCTAATGCAACTCTATGGAGCTGACTGTGACTTCTGGGAACTCTGGAGAGACTCCGTGGTCCGCCATTGCTGTAAAAAAAAAACGTTCCATTGGAGTGAACGGACTTGACGTAACTCTATCCTTCTATGGCTCTGGGCAGAACCAACTTAAAATACTCCATCATTAATAATCATACACTTACGTGTTTGACATCATTTGAAACGGTAAAGGGTCTTCTTTAATATGTGTTTATTCACAATAACAACAGATCTTTGTGTTTTTGTCAAATAAAGAAAATAAACAGGATATGCATCCAGACATTTCTGTCTCCGCCAGCTGTCTCTCAAAACATGTTACAAAAATCAATTGAAACTCCGCGAATACTCGTCACACAAGCATGACACACATATCCAAAGAAAGCCTGAAATGTCTACTTTTAAACAAGCTAAATATAATCGAAAACAAATAATGCCTGTTTATGTAATCTACATTGAAGTAAAGAGAGTACCGTTTTTCCTGGCTGACTTCATTATCTTTAATTTGGTCACGCCCACAGCTGTTGACATGGTAATGAAGACACGAGCTGTTCAAACCATAAGCAAAGCGTAAAGTTTATCAGATTTAAAGACTTTTTACCGCATGTTTGGATTATAAACTTTATTCACACACGTGAGGAATATCTTCATTTATGTCTGGACATTGAGGAAGAGAAGCATTTATCTTTAACGTTACCTTAGAACAACAATGGAGGACGTACTGGAGCTGGATTAGAAGTATGTAACGTTAACAGTTAATTGATACCATTTATTTTTGCTATCATGTAACTTAATATGCTCATGGCTTGTGCAGTTCAGCCTACATACAGTGCAACCTCAGCAGACTGCACGCTTCGGATTGAAAAACTTTCGCATTGTTTACAAACGGACGCGATCTCATGTAATGGCGGATTTCACTGTTGCATGCTGTAACAGTGTTAAACACAGTTATTCACTTATATCCTTCTTATATATATACACTTATAACTTTCAGTAAGCCTGAACTGCTGTATCTTTTAAGTGTGTGCTGTAATATGATTCCATGTTTACATGCTTATTTACAAACAAATCCGCGTGACCTCCCATAATGGCGGATATCTTTTACATGTTTTACAGCGTTAGACACAGTTATTCACTTTCGTATCCTCAATGGCAACTTTGAGTAATGCTGCACTGCGGGATTTGCTGTAAAATGATTCCATATTGTTTACATGCAAGGCAATTCCATACATTGCGCTTTACACGGGACACCGTTTTTATGAGCGCCGCGTTACACGGAGACGCGAGCTCACGCACATGGACGCGCCATATGCAATGTGTTTTTAAAGTTCATACGCGCTTACAGAAACGCGTTTAAAACAGAAGCTAGACGATAAGGGGATGGGCATCTGAAAACAGTCATCTGAAAACAGCTTTTTATATAACTAATCGCTGCAGATGTTTATCTGAGATTTAGTTTATGTACAAGATAGTTTATCTGAATGTAGTATCAGTGACATTTACCCATCAGTTATATATGTAAGGGTATTTCTGTGGACAACTTATGCTAACAGCTGTTTATAACTCTCTTAGAGGTCTGCATTTCTCTCATCAGTACAAAACTATGAAGTGGAAAAACACTTTTTGGACATACAGTCATATGGTAACATGAGTCACATGAAGTTAACAGCTCTGTTGTGTATCAGTTTCTTAGTTTATACAAAGTTTTTGAATAGGGTATGTTTCCAAATAAACTGAAAATGTCCTACTGACCCTCATTTCTATTTTGATTATATTGTTAACTTAATAAACCTCAAACAAACATGTATACATTTATCCTCACATTCTTTACTGTAGTTCACTCTCAGATTCCTGCCTAAAGGCTCATTATGCAGCTCATTATGCAAGCCTTTGTTTGCTAGCTGTCAATCAATCCTTCTCGCATACAGCCCCTCTAAACAAAAAGTGTCTTACAATTTCTAAATCAATACATTGTTTTATGTGAATAAGTAGGCAGGGTGATTTTCACATCATTTTAAAGAAAAAACTCTAGACTACTAGATTCTGTTTAGGAAAGTCTTGTTAAAACATGTTTAGTATGGGTTTTGTGGACTTATATCAGTGACTTAAAAATTTTGCTTTTTTAAAAACCATGCATAAACAGTTTTCTCTCAAAAATACAAACATTTACATACATGTAGCTCATATTATATTTTAGCCCAGTTTGTGCTGAACGCAGTGGTATGAGACACTTGCCATTATTATGTTTTAAAGCAACTGAAAAAAGACCAAATGTCCCCGCTGAAAAAAACAGCACACCAGCAAGACCAGCATATGTTGTGTTTTGGTGCTGGTTTGCTAGTGAACACCAGCTAATCCAGCACCAAACCAGCATAATTCCCATGCTGGTTTGATGTTGTTTTTTTCAGCAGGGGTAAGAGCATGTCAGAACCTCTGACAGTGTCCCAAAATGGTCGGACCCCAGAGGGTTAATTGAGTGTTCGTTCCTGTGTTGTAGACATGTCCACCTTTGTTTAAGGCAACCAAAAGCCATTTCGACAGCCATTCTCGTTTGACTGAGTTTAAAGTTGAAGTGTCGTTGAGCATCTGTTAGTCGTCCGTTGTCAGAGTAAGGCTTTTGGGTCCAGTCCAGGAGGGGGTAGGCTTAGTATCAGCAGAGGAATGTTATATCCCTAAATAGATTTAGCTGGAACAGAGTGAAAAAAGGCACCCTCTTCTGCTTTTCTAAATAACCCTGAATTTGCAAAAACTCTAGCATCATGTAGACTTCCAGCCCAACCAAGAACCACTCTATGGGCCTTCAAAGCGGTCTATGGAAATATGTGTCCCATCAAGACACCCTATGAGACTTGGGGAAACCCTCATTTACTGTAGAAACCGTGGATAATCTGTTGAGCCTCTTCGACTGTGGATGGGAAATTAAGGTACAGTGGACGAAGATGACGACAAACAGCAGTGCAGAATTCCCTTGTAATGCTGTGCACAGTAGATCTTCCAACACCAAACCGGTGGGCTATAGTGCGGTATTCAACAAGCGTCCCTAGACACCACAGGGCAATGGCAACTCTTTTGCGCACACATACTGCTCGTCACATCGCAGTGTTGCGTTTGATTATGTGGGGCTCCAGCATTTCACAAAGACAGAGATACGAGTAGTGTGTCATGCGCAA
Organism: Misgurnus anguillicaudatus; assembly: GCF_027580225.2. Classification (NCBI taxonomy): domain Eukaryota; kingdom Metazoa; phylum Chordata; class Actinopteri; order Cypriniformes; family Cobitidae; genus Misgurnus; species Misgurnus anguillicaudatus. The sequence goes on from NC_073360.2 coordinate 8,768,342, forward strand.
ATACAAGACATTTTCATCAACCCTGTGAAACACAAGTTACAATGTACTACTTTGTGTTTGAAATATCAAAATTTCTGCCCATATCTCCAAAGAAGAAATGCATTTTATACTGTCCAAACTGTTATATTCTATTCCCCTAACCTACCCCAATCCCTAACCCCAATGTCACAAAAACTTGTTGCCAGTCTTTAATCTATGAAAAACTAGCATTAAGTATGTTGTTTTAGCGTTTCAGTTTATGGGGACACTCTCTGTGTCCCTGTAAACCACGTTTATAGCATAATAAACATGTCATTATACACTATTCATGTCCTCGTAAACAACATAGACCAACCCACACACACACACACACACACACACACACACACACGCATACATGCATGACTGCATACAATTATTGTTGGGAAATGCACACTAAGCACCTTACCACCAAGTAGGGCTTCAGACTTATAATAATGTGCTATCAGTGCTTATACCTCAGGCTTCTCTTCAGCTGATTCTCACCCTGAAACCACTCCTAAAACTCTGGTGTATTCACAGTGATAAGCATTGATAGAGTAGATAAACAGTGGTTTAAAAAATTTCTACTAACAGTGTTTAACATGATGACTGGTGTCTCTGTCACGCACACATAATTTGTTATTACTATAAAAAAAGAAATGTTAAATTAGGGCTGCACGATTAATTGAAAAATAACCGAAACCGAAATTCAGAAATTTTAATCGACCATATTTTATCATATTGGTTATTTTCGGAGGCTACATGGCTCCGCCCCATCCAGTCAGTAGCATAGAGACACATAGAGGAGAACTCAAACACTGTGTTAACTGAGCAGATCATCTAGTGCCAAAGAAAAACGTGTGATAAAACCTACTGAATGCGCGATCGGGTTTTTACAGCAAATTTGCAATGACGCGTAAAATTTTTATGTCACCTTGTGCTCAGTGGAATCTACCGATGAGTCTATGCAGCCTGGGTAAAGTCAACACACACCTCAGAACCGCGAGAAGATGCGGACAAGCAGGTTTAATTAGACATGGCTGAGATAAGAGAGAGAGAGAAAGGGATAACTTCTAGTCTACATTAACACCAGAAACATTATAGATGAGAGTAAAGGTCTTAGACAGCACTGCCCAGTTAAGGAAAACTGAATAGAAAACAAGAAACGTGTAAAGGATACAATGTGTATTACCATGCAACTCATCTCATTATCTGGATATAACTTATTGGGTAACACTTTACAATAATGGTACATGAATAATCATGTACTAATACATCAATTAATAATCCCTTTACTATGAACTAATGATGAGTTAAGCTATGTACTAATCAATAACTAACCATAACTATGTCATGAGTCATATGAATTCATGCATGAATTACAGCCACCTTAACTACACATTAATACATGTTTGTTAGTTAATGCATTAATTAACACTTTGCGTAACCCAAATCAAACATGCTCTCTAGAAGAACGTAAATAACTTGTTTATGCAAAATGTTTAGATTTGTAATGCAAAACTGTTTACATTTGCTCCTGCAGCTGAGCTACAAACATAATTGAATGGCACTGGATTTCTTGTAATATTTACAGTTAACCTTAATCATTAAATGTACAATTATGCATTCATAATTAAAATGAGTTCCCTATCGAGAGCGGTCTCTCAACATTGCGTCCACTGACGCTATGGGTTAACTCCTCCCACTTCACCAAAACTGAAATCTTATTAAACAACGCCATTCCAGGGCACTGGCCAATCGTCGCTGACCGCGGGAAAGCGGGAGCCTATAAAAGGCGGTGTAAGAGCGACGAACATCAGAATTCTCTTCTTCACTCAAGATGAAATCAACTAGCAAGTCAATGATCTGCATTCTCTGCGCGGGACCCCTGGAGCAGCCAGACTCCCACGAGTAGTGCATCGCTTGTCTGGAATTGGCACACGCCGAGGCGGCTCTCGCAGATTCTCAGGAATAGGAGAGCCGTGGCTCGAGGTCTCGCCAGGGAGCAACCCGCTGCCGCCGCTGTGCCGCAGGCGGGTCCCCCCCCTCTGATTCTTCCCTTGCTCCCCGCCAGGATGGTAACGACGGCGGGAGCTCCTCTGGTGGCGCCCGCTCTTCGGAACCTAAGCGCTCTCCAGTGGAGTTCCACCCGGTTGTTTTCCGCCCCCCTTCTGCTTCGGACGTGGCCGTCTCGTTTGGAATTGAGGACGAGGAAGACAGCATGTCTCTTTCTGCATCGACCAGCTGTGCTGAGGCCGAGCGGGAGCGCCCGCCTCACGTGGATCTCCAGTCTGAGATGTCTAGAATTATGGAGATGGCGGCAAAAGAGCTGGACCTCAGCTGGACTTCGCCCGACGAGCCGGCGAGGAGCAAACTGGATTCATGGTTCCTCCAATCGGGCCGCCAGCAGGCCGCTCCGAGGAGGAAGACGCCTTTCTTCCCTGATGTTCACGATCAGGTCTCCAAGACATGGTCTGCACCCCAATCGGCGCGCGTCCATGCACCCGGCATGTTCTCGCAGGTAGACGGCGGGGAAGCCCACGGTTACGTGCGCATTCCCCCCGTGGAAGAGAACGTCGCGGCACACCTTTGCCCTTCCTCCGCGTCACTCGGCGCTGAGCGCGGTCTGCCGTCAAAACCGTGTCGAATGACAGCCCATCTGGCGGACAAGGCTTATGCATCATCTGGTGAGGCGGTGGCGGCGCTACACGCTATGGCCGTTTTACAAGTCTTCCAGGCGAAGATTCTGCAGTCGCTGGATGATGTCGACGCTGAGGCGGTACGCAACCTACGTGCCGCCACGGATTTTGCTCTCATGGCAACGAAGCTCTCTGCCCAGGCTATCGGAAAATCTATGGGCTTTATGGTCGTCCTTCATCGCCACCTATGGCTTACCCTAGCTGAGCTGAAGGACAACGAGCGTAAAGCCTTGCTGAATGCTCCGATTACTCCCGCCGGCCTCTTCGGTGACGCCGTGGAGTCAGTCGTTGAACGTTTTTCAGAGGCACAAAAGCGCTCACGCGTTATGAGTCAGCTGCTTCCCAGACGCTTCTCTCAGCATGAGGCGGCTAGATCGCGCTCTTCTTCAGCCCCGCGATCTGCACAACGCCCTCCTAAATCAGCTGGTAGCCCCGAGGAGGTCACGGTCGTGGCAGGAGCCCTCGACGCCGCGGCGGACAGCATTAGGCTCGCAAGCCTTCTTCCTGATGGAGAGGGCGAGAGGAGGAGATCGCTCGTGAAGGGGCAGGCGTCTACACGCCGGATTCCTCTGCCCCCCTCTGTTCCTGTGGGCGACATTCATTGTTAAATAAATACCGTTGTACATTCATTGTTCAATAAATACCGTTGTAAATACTGTTGTGAATACTGCTATGTGTATAAATGTAATAAAAACACAAACATCACCACAAAAAGAGCTTTTTCCTCCTCACAGCCATCATGTAGCGACCGAAGCCCTGCCGTCAAGCAGCGCGAGGTTGAGATATGTACAAAGTGCCTATCAGTTAAACTTGGGCGCCGCCACAGAGCCATTGAACGAGAATCAGCTTCTACGTGCCGCCTCGCCGCTGACATTTCTAGCTCCGCAAGGGTCAGGCTCGTTTGTAGAAAACACGTCACAAGCGTTTGCGTTGATCGATCTAAAGGACGCTTACTACCATATTCAGATATCCCCCCATCACAGGTGTTTTCTGAGATTTTCTCGCAATCTATTAATCAGTCACGTAGATGCATTGCTGCCCCACTTGGAAGCGTTAGGACTCAGAGTCAATGTACAGAAAAGCAAACTCATACCGAGTCAATCCATTTCTTACCTGGGAGTTCTGTTGGATTCTACACCGATGCGCGCTCATCTCTCGCAACAACGTGTAGAAACATTAACGCTGTACATTCGCCGTTTCAGAACCGGCCGGTTTGTCCTCCTCAGAGAGTTTCAAAGGCTGCTGGGTCTGATGGCGTCAGCCGCTCCAGTTTGTCACACAAATATGGCTGAAAGATCGAGTTCTGATGAATATGTGGGCTTCGGCGTTTTTGCGCATTCAGATAACACACAGCTGTGTCAGCACGCTGAGACCGTGGCGCGACCCAACCCTGTACAGTGTCGGAGCCCCACTAGGACAGGTAGCCTCTCGTATAGCTGTCACCACGGATGCGTCGAGGTCAGGCTGGGGAGCGGTATGCATGAGCACACCGGCGTCCGGTGTGTGGCCGGATCCAGTGAGCGTTTGGCACATAAACCGTCTGGAAATGAGAGCGGTAATGTTAGCGCTCAAGACATTTTGTCCGCAACTCGAGCGTCAACATGTTCTAGTACGGACGGTGGTTTCATATATGAATCGCCAGTGGGTTATTCATTCAAAAGCCCTATTCGAGCAGGCGGCCAGCCTTCTATGGGCGGACCCTCATTTACTCTCCATCAGAGCAGCACATATCCCGGGCATTCTGAACAGAGGAGCAGATATGTTATCGAGGAACGGCCTCCTCAGCGGAGAGTGGAGGCTCCATCCCGAATCGGTTCAGCTGATATGGAGCCAGTTCGGGAGGGCATCGATAGACCTGTTCGCGACCAGCGAGAACACGCACTGCCCGCTGTTTTTCTCGCTCACTCACTCCCCGCTACAAGGGGACGCGTTGACATCGCACTGGCCGGAAACCAGACTGTATGCTTTCCCTCCGATAAAACTCATACCCTTGGTGTTATGCAAAATCAGGGAGGAGAGAGCCACGGTAATTCTGGTCGCACCGGACTGGCCGAACCAGCCGTGGTATCCGAACTTGAGAGAGATGTTATTAAGCCCCCCATGGCAGATTCCCTTAAGGAGGGACTTACTGACTCAGGTGGAAGGTTCAGTATGGCACCCCAACCCAGGGCTGTGGAACCTACATGCTTGGCAGTTGAGAGGAACATAACGTTAGATAACTGTAGCGATCTCTCGCATCGGGTGGAGAACACGCTAACTAAGGCGCGAGCGCCGTCTACGAGGTGCTTGTACAATCTTAAATGGAATGTGTTTCTAAAATGGTGTCATGGTCATACTATCGTAACCTCGGTTCCCTGAGAGACGGGAACAAGACATTGCGTTACGCGCCGAGCTCGCGGCTTGCCAGCCATATTCGTTCAGTCGAGTTTCTGATGTTCGTCGCTCTTACACCGCCTTTTATAGGCTCCCGCTTTCCCGCGGTCAGCGACGATTGGCCAGTGCCCTGCAATGGCGTTGTTCAATAAGATTTCAGTTTTGGTGAAGTGGGAGGAGTTAACCCATAGCGTCAGCGGACGCAATGTCTTGTTCCCGTCTCTCAGGGAACCGAGGTTACGATAGTAACCGAGACGTTATTCCACTGCTGCCATTGATGGTGGCATGCAGCTCATCACGCAGCTCAGCTGTTGAATTGAGCTCTGGCTTTGTTGGCATTTCACTACATTAATAACTTAATCTATTATATTAATTACACTTTTTGTAAATATTCTAAGCAAGTATGGGGGGGCCTACAATTGCACAGATGAAAAGAGTGGAGGAACAATTGGAACTGATCAACTTAACGCTGAGAAACGTAACTAAACAGGAAAATTTGACGGGATTGAATGAGAAATTGTCAGCTGATATTCAGTCGCTTAAGATGTTACTGATGAAGAAAGATGAGAAAATAACTATGTTGGAGAAACGAATCAACGATCTTGAACAGCATACGAGAATGAACGACCTCATTATAACTGGTTTGGAAACAAAACACCGTACCTATGCGAGGGTCGCGGATCCTGTGGCAGGAGTCCTCGATGCTAATGCATCGGAGACAGAGACCCAATCTTTGGAACAGCAGGTTGTTTCATTCTTGGTGAGCAAAGATATTGAAGTGAAAACTTTTCTGCCTGTCACTTGCTATCGAAGAAGCGGCATTTCACGATTCCTGGGCCTCCTGCCATCATTGTGCGCTTTGTGAACCACATACACAAAGTCGCGCTGTTGAAACAAGGGGTGAAATTGAAGGGCACGAAGGTTTACCTCAATGAACACCTCACTAAGAAAAATCCTGATATTGCTAAGGAGGCTAGATTGCAGCGTTAAAATGGAAAGCTTCAGTCGACATGGACCCGGAACTGCAAAGTGTGGATAAAGACGAATGGATTACGACCAGAGGATGTGAAGATTTTGGCGATACGGGAATTAAATCAGCTGGATGAATATAAATGAATTATGTCAGCTTCTGTTTTCACTGCTGCCGATGGATTGTTCGGGTTTCTCGACTGAATGGATTAACCCTGATATGTTGGTGGAACGTGAGTTGTTTTGGTGTTATGTCGTTTTTTCAGGGTACTATCTCATTTTTTTATTATGTGTTCAATTGACTCTAGTTTCATAATAAATGACTGGATAAACGCAGCACCTGAAATAGATTCACAAACTTTGAATCCTTTTGAGCTGATCATGGACAATAACTCTGGAATTTACGAAACTTTCTTTAATCCTGACTCTAATAACATTTGTTTAAATTCTGCTAATTTGTCGTGTGAATATTATACTGAACAGCAGTTTAGTTTTTTTGTCTTGCTTGTCCCCTACACATTCTGATCAAACTTTGTTCTCCACAATTCATGTGAATGCGCGTAGCTTCCGAGAAAACTTTGATCACTTTAAAATTTTCTTATCTACCTTGTCACACTCTTTCTCAGCTCTAGCATTTACGGAAACATGGCTACATAATGACACATTACACCTCTATAATTTACCACACTATAATGCTATCCACTCCTGTAGAGAAACGAAAAGAGGAGGAGGTGTTTCTCTGTACGTGTCTGATTCATTTAATTATATTCTCCGAAAGGATTTAAGTAATGACTTCAACCTAACATTAGTAGAATCTTTATTTATTGAAATTCCCTCATGTCATTTATTTAAAGGGAAAAGCATTGTGATTGGATGCATTTACAGACCACCTGCGTCAGATATAAATACTTTCATTGATGCACTTGATTCTACCTTAGATATTATTTCTAAGGAAAATAAGCTCTGTTTGTTACACGGTGATTTCAATTTGGATATCTTACATGCTGATCATACTGCTACACATGATTTTCTTAATAGCCTGTATTCTGTAAATTTCTATCCTTTAATTACTAAACCTACCAGAGTTACTACACATTCAGCCTCTCTTATAGATAATATTTTGTTTAACTCATGTGATTATAAAGTGTCATCAGGGCTGTTATGGTGTGACAAGTCGGACCATTTTCCAGTATTTCAAATGATACATTCTGCTTCGGGAGCTGGTATTAGTAATACTGTGCATGTTAAATATCGGAAATTCACCCTTAAAAATATTGGAATATTCAAAACAGCGATTAGCTCTATCATATGGGATGAGGTTATGTTGTCGCAGGATGTTATCAAAGCTTATGATTTATTTTTGACTCTTTTTAACTCATTCACCGCCAGCCTTTTTGAAAAAAGTTGCCCACCGGCATTTTTGTGATTTTAACAAAAGTTTCACAAAATTCCTTGCAGGAAAAATTATCTTCTATAAATATATAAACATACAAATTATATCAAATTAAAGAACACACCCTCTGTTTTCAAACAAACAATAAACAAATAAACAAACAAACAAAATGGGGAAAAAAACGTTTCATTATATATTTACTTTTTCCACTTAATTTAACCACTGATATATGGATATTTCTCTTCAAAAATACAACATTTTGAGCAAAAAGCTTAAAAAATTGTGTTTTTTAAAAGGAATTTATATTAGAGATCAGACTCAGAATGACTATCAAACATAAAGGCAGTTAAAATAAATCATTAAATCTGTTTAACTTCCGTTTTTGATAAATTCGGTTTGGCGCCATCCAGTGGACAAAAGCGGTATTACACTTTCACTTTGAAATTCGTCCAGAAAGGCATATTTATTAGTTAAATATTAACTCATAATTGACAAGATAACTCGTCAAGATAACGACGAGATAACTCGTCAATGGCGGTGAATGAGTTAATACTGTTCTGGAATCAAGTTTTCCTTTGATAGCTGTGAAATCCAATGTAGCTAGAGACAAACCCTGGTTTAGCCTACCGGCGAATTGAGGAAAATATCTAGAAAGAAAAATCGGTTGTATCGTAAGTCTGTTATCAAGCCTACTCCTCATAACCTAGAAACATACAAAAGATATAGAAATCAATTCACAAGCTTAATTAAGGCGACAAAAAAAAAGTTTTATGCTGACCAGTTTAATCGAGTCTCTAATGACATTAAATCAACTTGGAATATTATAAATAAGATTCTAAGACGTAATAGGAAAGCTGTTTCTGCACCCACAGAGATGAGGGATTATGATAGGTGTCTATTAGACCCTATTGACATAGCTGACGGATTTAATAATTTCTTTACCAAAATTGGTTCTGATTTGGCAAAAAAATATCCAGAAAACTGATATTGATCCATGTAGTTTAATAAATGGACGGTACTCTCCCCTCCCAAATTTTGATCCCCCAACTATGCAAGAGGTTCGGGATATTATATTTTCTCTAAAGAACTCAGCCCCTGGCCACGATGGTATTAAGAGTATTCTCCTTAAGGAGACTATTGATTATATTATTCAACCTCTTACTTATGTAATATCTTTGTCATTTCAAACCGGTATTATTCCCCAAGCTCTTAAAATTGCGAAAGTTATTCCTATTTTTAAATCAGGTGATACAAAGGTGTTTAGTAATTATCATCCCATATCCATTCTTCCCTGTATTTCCAAAATATTTGAGAAACTTGTTTATATATAATGTTATTAATAATTAAATGTTTATTCAATCGTTCATAAACATCAATATGGGTTTCGGAAAAAATATTCAACAGAACATGCATTAATTCAGCTTGTAAATTATATATCTAATGCCCTTAATAATAAAAAATTTGCTCTTGGTGTTTTCCTTGATTTGAGCAAGGCTTTTGACACGGTTTCTCATGATATTTTGATTTCTAAGCTTAATAGATATGGAGTGGAGGGTACTGCCTTAGTTTGGTTCCGTAATTACCTTATTAACAGAGAACAATTTGTTTCTTTAATTATTTTTTTTATCATTGCATGTAAGTGGAGTGGAACTCTGTATAAACCCAATTGGGTTTCGTTCCCCTCCATGTACTGTATCCTATGTGATATTTGTGCAGAACAATAAACTAAAACTAAACTAAAACTAAAGAGTGACAGAAGCTATTCTTTATCAATTTAAATCAGTGTTAGCCTACAGATAATGGTTATTGTGTGAACTGGCTTGTCTTATTATCAAAATGCACATACAGTATCTGTCTTGTGTACTTGTTCTTCTTTTAAGCCATTATTGCCCCTTCCAAATGCCTGCACAAATTTCTCCTCTGCTCCTCTCCTTTACAAACCACCAAACATTTGGATTTAGATTAGCTGAATATGTATAGAATGTGTACTTGATAACTTTTTAACAATGTACCCCTCCAAGAAATGTCATTACCTACACAATAAGACAGTAACAAATCATTAATTCATGTTAGTTTATTATAAGTTAATGATGAGTTATGATTAGGTCATGACTTTACTTTAAGGGGCACATCATTAATACTTAACAAATCATGAATTTATGTTAGTTTCTCAGTTTGCTGCGGCGGAGGGAGAAAGTGTTTGATGGGTGGGTCTCTAAAAATCTGCATGCCAAATTAACAGATCGTTTTTTTAACTTAATTGGGAGAATAAAATGACTCTGTTCTGTCAATTCAAGTTCAAATGACGTTATTCAATCTAACCGTATTATAATGGCTAAAACAGAAGGCTACATCCTCCGGAGGTCGGATATACAGGCTGCATAGGTCATTAAGCCTGGTTAATTTCAGTTAAATGAGCATTACATTCGCAAGGCATAAGCATATTACAACAATTTACGATTAAAAGTTAACTATTTAAGCATTTATTTAGCTAAACGCCCGTGGCTTACCTACTGGTTCTGAAACATAGAGGACCCAGAAGCAAAAAATTCAACACTGCTTTATTGAAAATCAACTTAAACAGTACAGTCGGGCCGTCGAGTCCCGATCTACCAACAGCGAGATAACATCAGTGTTACTGGTGCACACCGTTTTTATTTACGAGGCTTTTCTTAACCACAGTGATCCACGTGTTACTCCACACGAATCTGCTACTGAGTGCACCCTAATTTGCGCGCTTTGTTCAAACCCGCCCCTTCTGCTCTAGATAACAGCAGCGATTGGTGGATGGAAAGCAAGACATTACCGTAATAAACCATATAAAGTCAAAAAAGCATTATAGGAGCAATTCAAATTTTTTTATATCCCCAATGGTTGGAGAGTTACGGTCGAATCAAAGCGCTTTCCATGAATATGATTGGTTGGGCAAGTTGTCAATCCACCCGTAGATCCGCCACTGGCTGAACACTGATCCTGATGCAATGAGAAAAATGAAATAAATACTGTTTAAAATAACATCAAGATAATATCGCCAAGGATCTCATTTTAATGGGTATCACAAATAAACTGGTATGATTTGGCGGTTTGATGGTCTCTATATGAACACTATACATTTGGCATTGTGACTTTGAATAACGCGTTTGTCATTTCTGAGGACTGGTCAGAGTGATTTAAACTGGAATATTTTGACAGCGCAAAAAGCAGCAGACTACGGAGCCCCAACGAGCGCACAGCCTGTTAGGCTCTAAAGCAGAGGTCTCCAACCTTTTGTGAGCAAGGGCTACCACAATGGATAAAACAATCTGGAGGGCTACTTTTTGATATTGCCTACTTAAAACCTTTTTGTTTACTTGTTAATTTTATTTTATTTTATTTTACTTGTTGATGTTTTAGTATTGTTTAAAAAATAAACCAGGCCAAACTAATACAAAAAATCTGTAATGAATAAATATTACAATTGAGACAATTAATAGAATGTGCTTTGGCGGGCACCTCACAGACGTTGTTGGAGACCGCTGCTCTAAAGTTTACATTCACCTTTCTTTTGATTTTGCATCAACATTGACAAGCACCTAAGCAAAAAAGGGAACAATTATTTTACATAATAAAATATGTTAACAACCTTCTATCTTGGTATTGTGAGCATAATGCATTTAAAAAAAATATTGTGCATTTAAAATTATTAGTTTAACATTTTATGCATCTTTATTTGACCTCAAAGCATCAGATCCTGTGGAACCATTGTTCTAAAGCATGTTTGATTTTGGTTACCCAAAGTGTTAATTAATGCATTAACTAACAAACATGTATTAATGTGTAGTTAAGGAGGCGGTTATTCATGCATGAATTTATATGACTCATGACATAGTTATGGTTAGTTATTGATTAGTACATTGTCAAGAACAGGGACGGATGAAACCAAAAGCAGACGATGTTGAGGGGTGAACAGAAAACACTTTAATATTAACAAAACAAAAAGCCCTCGAGGGGGCAAACAACAGTAAACAGGATATAATTACAAAACACACACTTAACACACACTTGACTAAATACTGGCAGAAACACTAGACGACAAGAGTACTAACAAAACGAATGAGCACAGGACAAGAAACACAAGGGCATTAAATAAGGTAGTAAATCAAGAGGGAAACAGGTGCAAGGGATCAAACAATCAAACCAATGAGAACGACAAGGGAGCGGGGTAAAAGAGACAGGACAAGGAAAACACGTGGCCAGCTATCAACAAACCATGGCCACGTGTTCCCACACAGAACATGATACTGTCAGAACCCTGTTAATCTAAACTAGACAGTAAAACAAGAGACCAATCTGACAGGGTCCTGACATACATAGCTTAACTCATCATTAGTTCATAGTAAAGTGATTATTAATTTATGTATTAGTACATGATTATTCATGTACCATTATTGTAAAGTGTTACCACTTATTGTATATGTATGTATCTTATGGCTAGAGTCATGTGGGTTGTCAGAATTTTTGGTTCATAAGTTCCTATTCTCAAAAGTTTCATCACAATAACATGTGCAGCAACTGCATATGATTGAGTCTATTTAGTATTTTTCGGTAATGCAGTTATTTTTTTTTTTGGGGGGGGGGGGGTGAATAATTGCATTGCAGGCTGATTTAAGGTGTGCCCTAAATTTTCTGCTTGTGGCCCTAAAATTTTCAGTCAGGGGGTACAACTCCTAATAACAAAAAAGTTAGTTTGGAGCCCTGAATTACTAGACTTAAAAAAATTATGTTATTTATTTTCTACTTTTAAGGAAACTTGCAGTATACAGTAAACTAAAATGTGACTGTTTTCATTTCAAGCAATGTGTGCTTTGATTTCAGTTGAAGTCAAAATGTTCAATAAATAACCTTAACAACTAATATTTTCCTCTTCACTTAATTCCTTTAAAATCACAAAGATAACAACAAATGCCCTTTCAATAGAAAAATATATCCCACCTTTAATATCTGAGCATATTTAAAATACAAACCTTGCCAGTGAACTATGAGGCAAAAAAAAATAATAATCGTTCATTAATCGTAACCGATGTCAAATGTTAAATTAACAGAGGTTTTGATTTTAGGTCAAATCATTCAGCCTTATTTTACATGTAACAATGATTGGTCAAGAATTTGCAAAACATATATCCATCTTTTACATTGTCAATTGAGCTAAAAAAAAACTCTGAATTTATGCCATCTACAGTAGTACAAGAAATGACTAAGCTAGTTTAGAAGGGAATTTCTCTTTACGGAACATTTGTCTTTTCAATAAAAAAAAAATTCCAGTTGGTTGTGTTTTCCCTTTACTGAAACATGTTGTTTCATTCAGGTGTTCAGTCTTTATGATTGTAAATAACGACACTGATCTAGACCTCCGGCTAAACTTCTGTGTAGACAATTTTGATTATGTGGTGTTTGCCACCACGGATAAAATTAAGTGTTTTGGGAAAGTAGGTCCACATTTGGTCCACAGGAGGAGGAAAACTGTGCAGCTGACACGAATGGCGACGAAGACAAAGGTGAGTCAAGCTGTAAAACCAGTGTAGGAATTGGCATAGAAGCTATAAGGGATAGGGACAGCAGGCCTAGTGAAATAAAAAGTTTAAAGAGCAGATATTGCAATATCTTATAGTACATACATGTTATTAAAACGTGAACTAATGCATTGTGAGTCTTATAAATTGCTTACATACCTCACCAATTTTTCACTGTCTGGGAAACGCTCGGATTTAGTTCCTGTCTCCGCCTCCCAAAATGTCTAGCGTTCTCGGATTGGTCAGATGACCTACTCAACTATTATTGGTCAACTGGGTTCAGCGTGTGTTTGAAAGGTTACGCCCCTGACTACGCGTGGGTTTTCCGGGTCTGACTGAGATTCACACAGGCATGAACATAAACAAGTGTTATATTTCTCTATAAACGATGGTGTCTGTACTGCCTTACCACTTCGAGCTCAATCCAGAGAGTTCAGACGGCCGTTACGATATAAACGATGTCCGCCAATGAACGCGATTGGATATAACTTCTTTAGGTGTCTTTTACTCTGCCAAAATGCTAAACGAACACAAAAATGTGTTGCAAAGACATCCAAAAGGACATCCAAATTATAATGTACTTCATTTCTGTGCCAACTAAATGGAAACACCAAATGTAGCACATAGAAAGTATTCGTTGAAATGATTATAAAACTATTTCACTTGGTAATTTCTACATAATTTGACTATAGTAAACTTTAGTATAAAAGACTGCTTACATACTATATTACTGTGCAAACTATATGGAAACACCAGATGTAGCACATAGTAAGTATTAATTGAAATGAATGTTAGTTCTACATTATTTCACTATGGTTAACTTATTATTAAAGACTGCTTATTTATAAGTGCTATGTTATTACTTATTAGGGTTTAAGGAGAATGCAACAGGTTCCAGGGCCTCTTACCTGCGTGATTCATCATCCAGGTTTTGCACAAATTGTCTAAATCCCTACACAGAACATTTATTGTACCGACTTTGCGCCTTTGAGGCGCAGGACACTAGAGTAAGTGATTATAAGTTTTATTACATTTTTAAACTAATTACAATAAAGTAGCATTATAGTAACAAAATACCCAAAGTAAAAAAATATGTAACTTTAAAGAAAATATAGTACTCAGTCAAAAGTTTATTTATGTATTACAAATATATATATTTAAATGTTAAACAATATACAAATAAACATACTTTAGTAACCATATTGTGCTCTTCTTTCAAAAATTGTTCAATTCATTTCTTACAGCTATCTATACAGATAAATGGCATTTCAAGGCATTGTCAGCTGGTGCTATCTAAGACGACACTATAAGGTTATCATACTGTCGTGTGTTGTTCTCCAGATATGCTTGGAGCTTCCTGATCAGACTGGTTAGAATGTTGGCTTCAGACGACCCCTACACTGAAGATGGCATGCAATCACGTCATCCTTTGAAGCTGTGATGCCAGTTCCATTGGAATCGGGGTTTCCTTCAGCTTATCTTCAAATACCTCAAACACAAGCCTGATCACATCATCCACATAACTGTAGAAATATTGCAGTCAATAAATCTTTTGTTTTGATCATTTATTTCCCTGCTTCATACATTAAGTTTTTATTTATGAATATATTTGAAATAAAAACATTACTGCTTACAGTATGTCACTTGTGTTTTTTGGGAACATAACCTTGTACTTTCCCCTCTCCTGCTTTTGTTACGGCTTGGTGACATTGTAATGGATGGCTGCAAGGTACAACCTGTAAAAATGTAAACAAGCAATACATTTATTGTAAAAGTAAATACTACTTTATTTAACACAGTTACTAAAATACTTAAATACCTGCACAGCATTCCAATAAATGGGAAAATCAAATTTTTTGCTGCAAATCTGAAATCTCAGGCTTAGGACGGCAAAGGCATCCACGCATGATAGTGATGGAAACATTGTGAAACGACACTACTGCCTGGATTCCTATGATTATACAGAGAAAAAAAACTTTGTCATTATCAGTTATACATTTAAGACTGGTAGTGGTATCACTAGCTAAATACATCATATGTGTTACATACCTTTGCTCCTCATATGCCAGTCTGACTCCTCGTACTGTGTGCCCACTGTCATGTTGCATGCTTGGCATTGTCACGTCTACTGCTGCATACAATGTAGAAGGATGTGTCCTGCTGCGATTCTTGGATATAGACCAATATAACAAACATGTATTCAGTCAAAAAGACATATTATAACAATAGGGTACAACGACTATAAATCGTTAGACTATTCATTAAGACGTTCATGTATTACATATTACAGACCTGCCAACCTTGGAAATTTTTTTTGAGTAGCAACTTACTGCAGCAGCGCGAGGTCAGGCACATTTGCTGATCAGTAGTGATTGAGTTCACATGATCACTTATCACAACTTATTACTAAGCACATAGTTCCCACTCACCGCCATAGCCTACTTTTATGTTAAAAAACTAGATATGAAGAACTATTTTAATGAAAAGGCAATCCCAAAAAATATGCTTCTTAAACAAAACTTAAACATAATTGAAAAGTGTACTGGCCTATGGCATATGTCTTAAATACATGGGACATTATAAATAACAAAGAATCAACAAATAGCATGCTTTATTCTTGCTTTATTTTCCAGCAGGCCCGTTGACATGAAGCTCCACTGGGGCACAGGCCTCCCACTACTTTTTCTTTAACATACCTAACATGAACACTATTAATATGTTTTAAGGCATAAATGCCATGTTAGCACTAGCAGATTTGCATTCGACTACAGTACTGATGATAATGAGACTTTTGCAAAAAATTTACAATAACATTACTTAGCTGCTACTACAATAAAGAGCATGTGCATGGTCGTTTGTGTATATTATCTGCATAGTGTCTAAACCTGCTGAAAAAAACAGCATAGACCAGCATAATTCCCATGCTGGTTTGGTGCTGGTCTAGCTGGTATTCACCAGCATACAGAACCAAAACACAACATATGCTGGTCTTGCTGGTGCTGGTATGCTGATGACCACCAGCTAAACCAGCACCAAACCCGCATGAGAATTAAACTGGTCTATGCTGATTGTCACCTGCACCAAAAAAAAAATCCTGGTTTTCTGGTAAACTGCTGGATCCTGTTTATGACGGTTCATTCTGTCACGACCACGGACTAGGGTGACCAGATGAGATTGGCTGAAATTCGGGACGGGGGTCAGACGTTACTGGGAGGGGGGGGGGGTTCATCCAATATTCGTTTAATTTATTTATTTTATTTAATAATTAACGATAATGAATTTCAAACAGAACCAATCATATTATTATAAGTACCTATGCATTAATAAATTGATATAATATGTATAGAACTATTTTATACTTCATAGTTTTCATTTACTTAATACTAAAAGATAATGAATTTTAAACGGAAGTTACTGAACCAAATCATATTTTTATTAATATAAGTACATACATTTATATAATATGTATAGACATATTTTTTAACACAGTGCCTCGTCTACGGTGTTCATTTTAGGACATCCTCAGACCTCAGCGTCAGAACTCAGGCATCAGATGAAACGGCATCGTGCCTCAGACTTAAAAGCATCAGTTCTAAGAAAAACATGGTCTCGCACATCAGACATCGGGCAAAACGGCCTCGGACTAAAAGTTATCAGGTGAAACGGCATCAGGTCTCGCACATCAGACATCGGACAAAACGGCCTCGTACTAAAAGTCATCAGGTGAAACGGCATCAGGTCTCGCACATCAGACATCGGACAAAACGGCCTCGGACTAAAAGTTATCAGTTGAAACGGCATCAGGTCTCGCACATCAGACATCGGACAAAACGGCCTCGGACTAAAAGTCATCAGTTGAAACGGCATCAGGTCTCAGACATCGGACAAAACGGCCTCGTACTAAAAGTCATCAGGTGAAACGGCATCAGGTCTCAGACATCGGGCAAAACGTCCTCGTACTAAAAGTCATCAGGTGAAACGGCATCAGGTCTCGCACATCAGACATCGGACAAAACGGCATCGGACTAAAAGTCATCAGGTGAAACGGCATCAGGTTTCGCACAAAAAGGCATCGGACAAAACGGCATCAGATGATTTTTTTTTTGTGGCATCAGATGATTTTACACGTGGCCCCGCCCCTTCACATGACATCACTATCGCAAACTTACAAGAGATCAATAAGGACTTATGAGGGCACTTTGGTTTGTTTAACTGTGTATTTAATTGTAGCCTCGATATATATTGCTGTTGTTGTTTTTCTCACCCGCCTCTGTATAACAATGATTTATTTAAACACGATTTTACACATGATCACGCTTTTTCGCGTGACGTCACTATAAAGCTACTGATATCTTTTTTACTGTCTTTATTAATCCCTACAGTTTCTTAACTATATAACGTGTTTCATGACGATTCATCATCACATACGTAAATTATGCTGTTTAACTTTCTCGTGCTTATAATTTAAGCACATTATAATAATGTATGATATATTATATATGATGTAAGCTGTATAAGTTTGACCGAATTCTGTGTACTATAGCCTAATAAAAAAACGTTTATGAAAGATGGAGACAGGTAAATATGAAAAAAGCCCTTGATAATATTATTATTATTATTATAAATTATTATTTTTGCTTAAGCCCAGGGCCCCGGACTGGGAGTGTTTTCTGATAAAGTGACCACAAGTGCCTTTCAAGTAATGAACAATGACGAAACAGTGCGTTTTTATCTTTTTAAGTTAAAATGAAAGGCAACGTGTATAAACATTAATTAAATGATGCTTAATACTTAAAAGCCACGGTGTACAGAACAGCACACAAAGATAATACACAAAACATTTTTGATAACTAAACCTAAAAAATAACAAATGTGATCCTGTCTGGGCAAGTTCAGTGATCTTAATTCATTTTGAGATTTAGCGCATAAAAGTAGTGAATGACGAAAATGACATATAATTTGTTACTGTAAATGATAAAAACGTAGCCAGCATAAACAATTTCTTAAACGTTGATTTATAACAACAACAAAAATGCTAAAATTAATAGTTTTATAGACACTTATTATTTTGCACAGAAATATCTGCTTGCTTTCACTTTGATTATCTCTCCATTCACTTTAAACACCTAATGTTTTCTATATCATTTGTTTTAGAAATCCCTTTTCTATCATCTGAAACACCTAATATTAAATAAAAGACAATCGTGTTAGGTTCGGTGCAGATATTTTTGGTGTCATCATCAAAATTTAAAAAACGGCTTACCTGTTTTGTAGCTCAACTTTGGACAAGATAACCATCCTGATAAACACTTAAATATGATCACGAAGAGCACCTAGCATGTTCCGCTAAATTGAACGTGACAGCACGAAACAGCATAGCATCGACACAACCATGAGCAATCAAAAATGTACAGACTTAAATTAGATCAGAATTTACCGTTATAATAAATAATAAATAAAAACAAAATTAAGTCAGAATCTACGGAGCCCGTCTCATGACATGGTAAAACTTTTTTTTTAATCGTGGCCTCCTTTTTCGTTCCCTCGTTTAAGAAATCGTGCCCACGTTTTATCTTATTAATTAGTGCCCAGAATTTCATTTAAACCATCGGGACATTAACACAATTAAAATATCAAGTTTACTATAGACATAATTAATGACGCATACTAAATACAGTTTTATAAATTCCTGCCAAGAATTTCATTAAAATCATCGGAATAGTGACGCGTATCGCAGCTCAATGCATTAATACATTGCAATTAAGGATAAAATTCATACACCTTATGGGTCGTATACAGTTTTATTAACCACTTCCAAGAATTTCATAAAAAACTTCGGGACATAACGAATTGATGCAGTATAAGGATCAAATTCATACATCTTGGGTCTTAAACCGTTTTATTCATTCCTGCCCGGAATAATAATAAAACATCGGGACATTAACGCTTAACGCATCAACACAGTGCTATTTAAAGTTCAAGTTTGCTATATAGGCATACCTTATTAATGAGTCATACTTCATATACAGTTTTATTAAATCCTGTGCAAAATAAAAAAAAACTTAACACAACCTTAGGGACATTAACATGACGCTTAATGCATGCTTATGCATTAAATACAGTGCTATTAAGATCAAAATCACTATATACCTTATTAAGAAGTCATATACATATTCCGTTTTATTTATTCCTGCCCAGAATTAAAAAACATATTGGGACATTAACGTGACACAGTAATTAATTCTGTATATATACGACCCATAAGGTGTATGAATTTTATCCTTAATAGCAATGTATTAATGCACTGAGCTGCGATAAGCGTCACTATTCCGATGATTTTAATGAAATTCTTGGCAGGAATTTATAAAACTGCATTTAGTATGCGTCATTAATTATGTCCATAGTGAACTTGAGCTTTGAATAGATGTGTTAGCATTGTGTTAATGTCCCCATGAAATTCTGGGCACTAATTAATAAGATAAAACGTGGGCACGATTTCTTAAACGATGGAACGAATTACTAAAAGGAGGCCACGATTTTAAAAAAAAGTTTTACCATGTCATAAGACGGGCTCCGTAGATTCTGACTTAATTTTGTTTTTATTTTTTATTTATTATAACGGTAAATACTGATCTAATTTAAGTCTGTAAATTTTTGATTGCTCGCTAAATCTCAAAATGAATTAAGATCACTGAACTTGCCCAGACAGGATCACACTTGTTATTTTTTAGGTTTAGTTATCAAAAATATTTTGTGTATTATCTTTGTGTGCTGTTCTGTACACCGTGGCTTTTAAGTATTACGAAGAATCATTTAATTAATGTTTATACACGTTGCCTTTCATTTTAACCGTTTCGTCGTTGTTTATTACTTGAAAGGCACTTGTGGTGGGCTTAAGCAAAAAGAATAATTTATAATAATAATAATAATAATATTATTATCAAGCACTTATTTCATATTTACCTGTCTCCATCTTTCATAAACGTTTTGTATTAGGCTATAGTATACAGAATTCGGTCAAACTTATACAGCTTACATCATACATAATATATCATACAAGTTAAACAGCATCAATTACGTATGTGATGATGAATCGTCATGAAACACGTTATATGGTTAAGAATAATAAAGACAGTAAAAAAGATATCAGTAGCTTTATAGTGACGTCACGCGAAAAAGCGTGATCATGTGTAAAATCGTGTTTAAATAAATCATTGTTATACAGAGGCGGGTGAGAAAAACAACAACAACAATATATATCGAGGCTACAATTAAATACACAGTTAAACAAACCAAAGTGCCCTCATAAGTCCTTATTGATCTCTTGTAAGTTTGCGATAGTGATGTCATGTGAAGGGGCGGGGCCACGTGTAAAATCATCTGATGCCACAAAAAAAATCATCTGATGCCGTTTTGTCCGATGCCTTTTTGTGCGAAACCTGATGCCGTTTCACCTGATGACTTTTAGTCCGATGCCGTTTTGTCCGATGTCTGATGTGCGAGACCTGATGCCGTTTCACCTGATGACTTTTAGTACGAGGCCGTTTTGTCCGATGTCTGATGTGCGAGACCTGATGCCGTTTCACCTGATGACTTTTAGTACGAGGCCGTTTTGTCCGATGTCTGATGTGCGAGACCTGATGCCGTTTCACCTGATAACTTTTAGTCCGAGGCCGTTTTGCCCGATGTCTGATGTGCGAGACCATGTTTTTCTTAGAACTGATGCTTTTAAGTCTGAGGCACGATGCCGTTTCATCTGATGCCTGAGTTCTGACGCTGAGGTCTGAGGATGTCCTAAAATGAACACCGTACTCGTCACCAATCTGACTCCTTCACGCGACTGACTATCACTGCCAGCCAGCACTTTCAACTGTCCTCGCGGCTGCTGCAACTTTCGCTCTCTTAATCTACTCTATAAAACAAAATTGTCCTATTGTCTTTCTTGCATATAGATGAATTAGATAAAGTAATAGAAACAATACAATGTCAGCATATTTCGCGGAGGTTTTAACTGAGCGGGATTCAAATTAAGATTAAGTTTGGGACCAACTGTGTCTACTGCATCTTCAGTTGTCCTTTCATCATCTGTAAATTTGACATGCATGTCATGTGATGGATCATATGACAAACGTTTAAAACCACAAACTGCTCCATGTGCTGTGAAACAAAAAAATTAAAAGGAGTTAAGGTAAGCCAAATAATAATATTTAAGATTTAAAATTTTAAGAATACATTTACAAACATGATGTTAAGAGCAAAGAATAAATTAGAACCTTTTCTCTTGAACATGTCTGCTCTTGTCCGACTCTTCTGAATCACTATCAATTACTATTGGTGCATACAAACATGTAATTGCTGTAAAAACTTTAAAAGTTAACCAAAATTCCAAAGGCATTTTCAACTACCATCCTTGCTCTCGAGAGTCTGTAGTTGAAAATCCTCTTCCTGTGGGTGAGGTTTGTAACAGTAGGAACAATTGTTATATGTTTGCTGTAGTGGGGACCCAAAAGGTGTGGCACATCCGGGTAACCTCATGTAAAGATGTGTACAGAGCACGTAAGACTATTAAAAGAAGAGTCACAGTAGTCTCGGATATCTGTCTTTATTTGATAAATAAGACACATAAAACAAGGTTCTGTCCTGGGTAGGGTCTCATTAAGTATGTCTTCAGAGGGAATGCTGCATCACCCACCATGACATGTGGGACATCCCCGAGGTGAGCAGGACCAAGCAGACAGGTACTAGGAGGAACGTGAAAAGTTTTGTTCTCCATTTCCCTCCCCAAATCAGAACCTGCGTACACCCCACCATCAGATGTTCTTCCAAAGTCCCCCACCTGTATGCACCTGAACCGGTAGTCTGCATCCACAAGTGCCAAAAGCACAATGGAGAAAGTCTTTTTGTAATTAAAGTACTGACTACCGGGGTGGTGCTTGAATTACAACTGTTTCCCATTAAGTTTGGGAAGTTCCATTTCTCCCAGAAGCGTTTAGCTATCTCCTTCCATCAATCTGCGGTTGGCCAGGGCAAAAATGTCTGCATCATGACCTTTTCAATGGCAGCACACCATATGCACAGAGTTCATCACTGTAGTGTGGCCAAGGCAGTAACTAAATGCAAGGCTGATCAATGAGTCACCAGATGCCAAGTATCTGTGGAGTAAATAAACAAATAAAGATTAGTTACATGTATGATTATTATTTTAATATGTCTCTCTTCTTTCAGTTGATCTCTGCAAGGCAAAATGGCAGTCACTGAGGGACACTTTTGTGAAAAGCAGAAGAATCAGCTGGAGGATCTAACAAGGAGTGGAAATATGCGGACATCATGTCCTTTATTGTGCCCTACCTACAACAGAGAAGGTGTGTATCAAATAATATAGCAGTACTGATGACAATATAATATTTATGCTCAATATTCACACTTCAAACAGATAAAGTGATAGATAATTATTGTGTATATGAGAAATTTGTCAGTAGTTCTAAAATTTGCATTTTTGGTTTTGAAGTTCCAAAAGCAATCTGTGTTTTGGCAATAGAAGAAAGATCTTCAATGCAACTCTCAATGTGTGGATCTGATGGACAGGGTCATTCCACTTCAGCAGTGCCACCGGACAGCCAGTGGCCACAGACTGTTTCACCACAGACTGTTTCCCCATCACCATCGGGGCTCCCTACATCTGGGGTAAGAGGCAGGCCCCACAGATCCCGGAGTTCAAGGGAGAGGGTGCATATTGCTTTGCCAGAATCAAGGAGGAGCCACAGACCACAAACCTCTGATGTGGAAGAACGGCTTCTGTCCATGTTACAGGATCCGCTTCCCAAACCAGATTCAGAGCTTGCGGAAAGCTACCAATTTGTCATGAGCCTGATTCCACTCCTCCACAGAGGGACAGCACAGAAAGGCAAGAACCAGCAGGACCTTCAAGTACATTTCACCCTCCTCCTACGTTCCACACCCCCACTGCAACTTTTGGCGCTTTTCCATTGCATAGCACCCCACGGTTTGGTTTAGTTTGGGTCGGGTCAGCTTACTTTTGGGAGCTTTTCCATTGGGTGCAGTAGGCTACGTAGTACCCGATACTTTTTTTCGTACCACCTCGGTTGGGGTTCCAAGCGACCCGAGCTCCAAACGTGACGCAAAAACACTGTAAATCACTGATTGGTCTGAGAGAATCGTCATTAGCGTCATCGCTAAAAGATTAGCTTTAGCTTACTGCTAGCTTGCGCTGTCTCGAGCAAACATGTTGTCATCTGTGCTCTGCTATAAGTTCCTAAACTCCTTTTTAGCGATAAAAAACATCCAGTTTGTGGAGGCACATTCGTGACATGCACGTCCGCATTATATATGCTTAAATGCAACTTCAATGAGGCTCAGCGGAGCGCCATCGACTGACGCCACAGTTGTTTGAACAGAAACTGTCATGTGATACAGAGGTAGTGATAAACGCAATGTGCAAACATCTATTTGTGGTGGCCAATTTGAATTTTGTGGCGGACTGAGAAATAAATAAATGTATGGGAATGAACAACAACGCACTCACTTGTATGATGTCACAGCAGTATGCAGCGCAAATATAACGGCACGGCTATAATCCCTCCCGCTGCGAAGTGATACTAAACTCGATGGAAAAGCTAACCATGCCAAAGTGAGGTGAGCTGACCCGACCCAAACTAAACTAAACCATGGGGTACTATGCAATGGAAAAGCGCCATTTGGCTGGGCCAGGTATTTTCAGGCCATCAGCTCAACCCCCACCAACACACCCAATAGGACCATACACTGGGATGCTCTCTGAGGATACAAAGTGGGGGTAGGGCAGCACCCCCTACACCACCTGTAAATAGTTGTTTTGCTGTAGTTTTCTATTGATATTTCTAAATTTGTTTTAAATATTACTCTTAAAATGTGTACATTATGTTTATACAATTTACTATCTGTTTGAAGTGTGTATGTCTTTAATATTGAAAATAAAAGGTAAAATCTATTGTGATCATCAATGTTCATTGTGTATGAAATTTAAGCTCCCCTTAGTTCAACAGCCAGTCTCTGCCTTGGTTCTATGGCAGACCTGTAGTTGGTGTTTTTTCTGGTGAGTTCATGCTCAATGATTAAGAGAAGCTCATCCATCTTCTCTGCACTTATCCTTAAGTATTGGTGATGTCCAGGGCCGCCTTAACCTAATGTGAGGCCCCGGGGCTAAGAGGTTTTGTAGGGCCCCCCCTCCCCTCGATTTATAGTCTATTTTTTTTTAAAGTGTAATATCTATGTGTAACCCCTTTTTTTAGAATGTACTATAATAATAGTGGGGCCTGGGTAAGTATATTTCTTTCACTAAACTTGGTACTTAACTTTAACAGATAAGTTATTTACTTTGTTTCCCTTCAGCAGCAATAAAGATCAACAAATACCAATGGTGTCTTTTGTGTCTTTTATGTATAAAATTGGCAAATGAATTTAATAAAATAAAGTATAAAATTTAAGTAAGATATGTAAACAAAAAATGTATTAGTTTGAAATTCACAAACAAATGTACTCTTTTAAAGAAATAACATGTAGATAACTACGTCAGCAACAAATAGACAATTAATTGTCTATTAAACAACTTTGTATCCCAATGTAACACAATATTAACTTAAATAAAATAAATACTTTCAATATACAAAACCAAAATTATCACAGTATATTCAATATCACTTTAAATGATATATGAAATTTACACACGTGGGCCCACTCTCACACACTCACACATACACCCTACGTTGCAGGCCTGATGGTGCAGAAACCCTCGTCTCGAGCTGGAGTAATGGCGATGTCCCTCGTGGCAACAGAGGAACTCCGGGCTTTTCCGGTCACCCGGAGCGCTATCTGTTGTGGCGTCGATCTCTCCCGTGATGCCAGAGGAACTTCGGGCGTGTAACTATGCCCGAAGCGCTATCTGGTAACCCACGGCAAATGTAAACAATCCGTTAGCTTTAGCTCCGGCTAACCACTTCAACGCACGGGATGAACAGTTTAGTCCCACACGATACAAAAGTCAATGTAAACTTGCCAAATAAGTGCTTATAGGCAAAACACAAAACACGTATGTTAAGTAGCAGTCTTAACACCAATATATTAAGAGGATTATTGACTTAAAATCCCCATGTTCTCAACCTCAACTCTGCGTGCTCTGCTCTCTCTTAGCTCTCACTCTCCCGTCCTCGTCACACGCACGCATCACGTCATCACGTAGAAAGAAATAACTTAAAACATTATTTAAACAAGAAAACTAAATGTACATTTATAAAACACATCTGTAATGAAAGAGTAAGTAACTAAAATGTTAAGCTGCTTCTCTCGGTCCCCAGGTCTCAACTAAAACCTAGAGGGGACCGGGCTTTTTCGGTCATTGGTCCAAAACTGTGGAACTCTTTACCCTACCAAACTAGGGCTGTAAAGTCAGTGTCTGTTTTTAAAAAGGAGTTAAAATCCTATTTATTATCTAAAGCCTTTACCTCCTCTTGAAACCTTTTTTAGTGCAGTGTTGTCTTTTACACATCATGTTTAACATTTTATAATCTTAAATTATACATTTATTTCTTTTTTATTTATATTTGTTATTGTTTTTCTTTTCTTAAAATGTATTGATGATGACATTCTTAAAATTGCCCTTGTACAGCACCTTGGACAGCGCCACGCTGTAATTTGTGTGCTTTATAAATAAATAAACTAAACTAAACTAAACTGTACAATATAACATTATAACAAATTATAATTAAAACCTTATTTCCGTTGCCATGGTAATCTGAATAGACTCACCGGGTTACATTGTAATGATGCACCATGAGGCTGAGGATCCATTTGCAGTCTTTATTGTCTCTCAATATAAAACAGAACAGGTTAAACACCAACAGTATAATGCAAGGGACAGGCAAACTTGTAGTCGTTAAACAGGCAGGAAATCAAGGCAGGCAGCAAACACTAGTAATAATGGGTAAACAGATCAAGTCACAAACCAGAATATAAACAGACAGGATAAACGCTCAGAAATGACAGCCGTGGCAAATCAAGACTTCGCACTGAATGAAAGTCCTAGTGGAGTTTAAGTAGGGTTCATGATGAGGTACAGGTGGAGTGTAATCAGTCCCGGTATGTGGAATCATGGGAAATGAAGTCCGAAATGAACATTAAAACTCAGGGGATGGCTCCCCTCTGGTGGCGATCGGAGGGCGAGGCGGGCGCCTCGTTCATCACATACATATGTAATCTACATCACAACATGCATTAGTTTCTTTCGAGACATACAACAGTGAGTTTTCCATCTTTGAGCCAGAAAACACCATAATATTGTTATTAACATATCACTGAGCCCACTTGAGCATAAACACAAGACACTTTATTTAACAACAACACACAGCAACATGTGGTGATAATAAAACCAAAATGTGTGAAAGTATATATGTTTATTAACTTTATGTTTATATAGTTTTTGGAATATACAAATTTGCCACTCATAACTAAATGCTCACCACAGTTTTAAAAATATAATAAGTTAGTTTTAAAGTGAAAATGCATTAATGATAACAAAAGATAAGTCTTTATAGACAGAATCTTGTTTTTTAATCAGTTTATTTTGTAGGCTATTGAAGATCAAGTATGCATTGTATTTAGTATTTATGCATACATAAGCATGTAAAACGACCAAGTATGAATATGCACAAGACAGACAGGGAACATACCTGTATATAAGATCTTTAGATAATGAGATTATAATGGTGCTATCAGGGGATGATCATTTGAGATGGTCTTTCTTAGACTTGCACCTTTACCGTTGCGTCTCTTTCTCGTCTTTCTAAACCAACAGATGTGTGTACTGTGAGCTAACGTCGCATCAAACTACATCACTCCAGCTGTGCACGCGTTACTGATATAAACGCGAGTAAACTTAAACTTTATAACAACTAACAGCATTATGTGCGAAACGCCTTTCTTAATTTAGCGGCACAGTTTCTTGTGCACGTTTGGAGAGACTTCTGCATGCCAGAGACTCAGACAGCTGAACGAGCACAGAAGGAGCGAACGCGCGCACGAAAGAGGGAGATCTGCACCTCACTAGTGCTTATTATGAAATTTCAGAAATTACTCTTTCATTTGTTGGTGGATTATTTCCCGTTTCTATGTCACACTCAGTCTAATGTGCAGGAATGTTGACAACGCGCACTTAATTACATTACGCGGAATAAAAAAATATGTTACGTCTAACATTTTATTTCACGTTAAGTTACAACGGACCAATCAGCAGCCATGTAACGTGCAATTAGAGTGATTGACAGAAAACCTGACAAGTTACAAAACAATATGACCTTTTTAGCTCATCATGAACGCAAACTTGGGAGGCCCTTGAACTTGGGAGGCCCCTGGGCTTCAGCCCAGGTAAGCCCGTGCATTAAGGCGGCCTTGGTGATGTCGTTGATTATCCAAACGCAGTTCAGCCACAAGATGGTAAAAGTCTCCTTTTTGAGGCCTGCGCTGGTTCAGTGGATGGACCCAGTACTGGCTCCTTCTACCCCTCCTCCGCACTCTTGCAAGAAGTAAAAAAGCTATTGTTCTCCTCCTAGCAATGGGCACTGAAATGCACAGAATAATTTAATGAATTACTTTAGTAATATTGGGTTTAAAAATAAAACCAAAACATTATTGTCACTGTGAAAATGTAAACCATAGCAATTATGTGTGTTCTATATATTTTTTCATTTCCAACAACAGGAACAATAGTTAACTATATTTTCTAGTTTTCAAATACATAAAAAAAAGAACACAAAATAAACATTTAGCATTTTATAATGTAATATAATTATGAATATTGTACTTACCCATGGTAGAATCACAATAAACAAAAAAGAGAAATCCCCAGGTCAACACAGAGAGGTTTCCTATATGCTCCTTTTTGACGCAAACAACTGTTGCTGGTTCACAGAAAGTTTCGTGATCTGGGCTGGTATAGCAAAATGTCATAATTTAACGTCATAATGGGCAGAGACAGAACTAGATATCGCGCGATCATCATGTGAATTTTCGAGACCTCATGGCTAATGGGTCCTCGTCACTTTAGCACGCAGCCGCTCTGCAACAAATACGGAACTGGTGGGTATTGGCGGACGGCGGAGTACGGAGCCGTAACGTAGCGGAGTTGATCTGCAGTTGGTGGAAATCCGGCATAATTATGAACTTACTTGGTCCAAAACTGGCTGAGAGAGATTGGGGAGGTGTAGGAAAAAAACATTGAATTGACCATCAGAATTGTGTTTCTCTTAACTTTTAACACTTATGTTAGCTGTTATGATAATACCGTTCTGGTGTGCTTTTTGGGTTTGGTGTGCCTGCTTCATTTGAACCACCCCAAACCTGTATTCATAAGCAAACATCATGTTGGATTGTCCTTCCATTGAAAAACTCTTGCAAACAGTCTACAGGTCAGCCTCTTCTAAATGTTTTCAGGCAATAACAATTTCCCTAGTGCCCCCTAGTGGTCGGGGGCATTTGCATTGTGCTGTGGCTTTATTCAGTTTTGTTGTGGCTTTATTTCATTTTGTTGTGGCTTTATTTCATTTTGTTATGAGTTTACATTTGCTTTTGCAAATGTTGCTGTATGTGCCTCAGCAGGCCACCGTAGAAAACGTCTGACAAAGTTGATGATCATAGACAACATAAGAAATTTCAGCTTGAAGAAATTGCTGATTAGATCAGAATCTGAAAGTGATATTGAACTTTCTGATACAAGTGTTCTTTAGCTGCATCGTCGTTTATATACTGTAGGTCATCGAAGCGGTCCCCTTTGCCAAAAGTAACCGTTAAATTGCAAAGAAAGAAAGAAATTACAGTATTCAGGGCTGCTGTTGTCCAAATGGGTGCCCTAAGCGGACTTTTACGGTGGTGCTCCCTTAGTTAAAAAACAAAATTACACACAACTATAGTATGATCCAATAATCCAGTATGATGATAATCCAATAGAACAAATTAAGAGTGAACTAGACGAGATGCTTAAACATGCAATAAGTGAAGATTGGATTTCTAAAAAAGAGCATGATTTCCTATAATGTAAATACCCAAGAATTGCTTCTTTTTACATGCTTACGAAAATGCACAAGAACTTGGAGAATCCACCAGGAAGGCCAATCATAAGTGCCAATGGGTCAGTGACTGAACCGGCATACAAGTTTGTTGATTTTCAGATTAAGCAGTTCGTAATAGATTTGCCCTCATTTATCCAAGTTATAAACATTTGTGTTAAATAAGGTCAAATAAATAAAAACATTGGTACTTCTTTTTTAGTGACAATGGATGTTGAGTCACTATATACGAACATTGATCACACAGAGGGATTAAAGGCATTTTCTCATTACTTGGAGAAGAGACCACCAGAACAGATGCCTCCAGCAGAGTTTATCTTAAAATTAACTGAATGGACATTAACTAACAATGTTTTCCTATTCCAAAATATATTTTTCACACAGATAAAAGGTACAGCAAGGAGAGCTTGTTTTGCACCAAATTATTCAAATTAATTTATGGGTCTCTGGGAAGAAACGTTTGTCTACTCAACGCTAAGTGAATATGTCAGTAAGATTGTATGGTGGGCTAGGTATAGTGATGACATTCTTCTTATATGGTCTGGGTCACAGCAAGAGTTGTTAAAGTTTCATGAATCTCTTAACAGCACTAACCCTAATTTGAAGCTATGTCTAGAGTTTTCAGTAACAAATATCCATTTCTTAGATCAAAAGATGACCAGGGTGAATTGAATACCGCAATGTTGAGAAAACCTACTGATCGGAATACTATACTGAGGGTTAATGGACAATATTCCTTTTGGTCAATTTCAAAGGATTAAACATATATGTGACTCTGAGGACATTTTTGAAAAAAATGCTTAAGACACGATTCAAAGGTTTAAGAAAAGAGAGTATAAACATGAGACTTTAAATACAGCCTATAGTAGAGTTATAGAAATTAGCAGAGAACAGCTGTTGGTTCAGAAACAGAAGCGACAAAAAGAGTCTATTTGCTTTATCTTATTGGCTTGACTCCTGTGTAACAAAATAAACTTGGCTAATTAATTAAAATTAATGTTTCTGGAACTTTCTTTCTTTATATATATATATAGTTAGTGATATTTGAAACTATTACTATATCATATTGAAAATGTGACTTGGTGTGGTTGTTTTGTGTTAGGTGATACCTGTATAGATTATAGGTGTGTTCAACTTCATGCGGCGCTGCGCAGACCGATCGGTGGCTGACTTGAAGCAGTGCATACCGGCAGGGGCGCCGTAAGGGGGGGTTTCAGAGTATGCCAGGTGTATGGGCCCATGAGTACGCTAGGGGGCCCCACCGTCATCACTTTTCCGTTTTTTTTTTTATTGTACATGTTTAATTATTAACACTGTAGTAAAATGTAAAGTAAATTAATATAAAACTACTGTGAATGACTTTGTGTTAAGTAAAATAGAGACACTTAAAAAAACTACGTGCAAACATGACCTATAGATGCAATTACATATTTGGCGGTTCTGGTGGTTTTTAATTTGATTGTGCGTGTATAGATATGGGTGAGTCGGCAACATTTTGGTTTGGGATCAGTTTGGTGGGCTTACTATGCAAAGTTACCACAAATAGTCGACAGCCCTACAGTTTGGCATTTCAAGGTAAGATCTCACATGCCACTAAAAAGCGTTCATGCTGATCCGTAAACTGTATGTTTCATGAGAAATAAAAAATATGTGTGTTAATACAAAAGTACAGCAAGAGCTTTATTTAAAGAAATATTAGCATAGCGAGTGCTGACAACTATTGCATTTCTAAGATGGACAATAACTTAATAAGCATAGTTAAAAATATTCTTTTCTAAATAAACACAAAATAGGAGAACTGTCTAAGCCATAATTGAGTTAAATTTTAAATGTCTAAGAGCTGTTTTTAATGTGACAGCGCATCATTTTCAAAGTGAAAGTGATTCATTTTTATTCAGGTTTGCAACGGAGGTTTTGCCCAAACTAGTAAACTTAGTGCAGCTATTATAAATGCTATATCAGATTGTTTTTAACATGTATCCTAATAGAGAATGTCTGTTTTATATTTATGTTTGAGTATTGTTTTATTTAAATATTGTTGTTAATGTTTTGTTATAATTTAATTCAATTATTAAGACTCTAATTTTAAACGCCATATATTGGGCTTTGTAATGGATTGAAGGCTAATATGACGGTACAAATGGAGTGCGTCATATGACATTATTTTCGAGTTTAAATTAAGTTTTGTTTGCTTCAAATGAATTTCGTTTAATATAATTTGTCTCTTAATTTTAATCAATGTTTTGTTGATAAGTGTTGTGAATATTAAAGAAAAAGAACATTAAAAAGAACACCATAGAAGAAAATATGATATACCATGTGTCAAAATTGATTTATGACCCTTTGATTTAAGACCTAACACCTAGATGTGAAGTTTGTCACCTTATGAGTTGTTTGCTTCCTGTATAAATGTTTTATGATACCATTTGTTGTTTATACTCAGGAAATAATGTATTTCCAGGTGTCCTAGAGTCTCTGTTGTTTCACGCCCCCGGAGGGGTTGTAAAAAGAAATCAGATGTCAGTAAAAAATAAGTTAGAATTTTGTTTGCCAGTATGTTAGGGTTTTGCTTTTAAGCATAATGTCTGTGAATAAATCAATACAAATGATTAAAGAAATAAGAAGACTTGATGAAGAAATAATGTTAAATAAAATAAGTTGTAATAGTACTTTTTTTTTAGGTTAGGTTTAAAAGAGGTCATATACATTTCGCTATAAGCTTGGTTAATCTGCCACAAGTGGTTGGAGCCTTCTGTGATTTTTTTTAAACAATCTCTACCTGCAAATCAGGATCATTTCAACAATGAGTTGTTGCTGGGTTTGACTGTGCAAGGGAAAAGACAGACTGAAGGTATCGCTGCATTAATTTCGAGGTCTACAGAGCAAGAGGCATTGAACAGACAAATATTTGATGCGCTCCAGAAGATGTCTGAAGAACAAAATTTGGTGAACAGAATATTGATTGACCGATTGGAGAACATTGACAAAACCCTGAGAGAAGATCTCGACATACATGGAAGTACGGTAATTCTGCTTCAAAAGATTGAAATATGTGTTGTTGTTGTTTTTTTCTACTATTTAGTGATGCTGTTTTAAATGTGTTTTTAAATATGTTTTGGATATTTTGGTGATGCTGGTTTAAATGTGTTTTAAATGTTTTTGGATTGCTAATTTTGTTGTGGTTAAGAGTAATTTAAGTGTTTTTGTTTGGCTATATTGGCATTAGCTAACATTAAATTGGAATGCTATTTTGGGTATAATCAGAGAAAAATCTTTGTAATCCCAGATAATATCTAAATTAATTTTGAAAATGACTGGTAAAAGAGTGCGTTCAGATGATGATTTACATAGATGTCAAGAGATGCGTACTGTAAGGGCTAGGCATTAGCCTGAGACTGAAATGATAGGGCCCTCACGACACCAAGTACGTGAAACGATAAACGAAATGAACCAGATCCATAACCAAAATTTTCAACATGAAGTTACAGAACCTGTGTCTGTAATGGTAGAGCGCTCACATCCCCAAATACGTGAAATGTTTAATGAAATGATCCGGTCAAATGAACAAAATTTTGAAACAAATTTGTTACAAACAGGTTATGGCGGAGTAAATTCTGCCGAAAATTCTGATTCGCCAGATACCCTTACAAGTTTAAGTCAAAGTGACGTAGACATACTAGTGCGTGATGAAGGGACAGTAGGTGATTACACAATTGTCCCAAGACCCTATTTTAATGGTCTAGAAATCCACAGAAATCTGAATTTGCGTGAAATCATAACCACAGATTTGGCTGCGTACACTATATTTGTCCAAAATATTTTGTCAGAAATGGTTTCATTTTCCAGACAGATGGGTGGTGAAGGTTCATTAACAATATCAGTCTAAGAGGCCCCAGTCTTAAATCTGACATTAACACTATACTGTGTGTCCTGGTAACGATTATGATGAGAATCATTTTGTCAATCCGTTTGAATCTGTTGCACAAAGTAATGAACAGGTGTTGGCAGATGACAGTTTGCAACTACACGTCTCAATAGCAAGAAGTAGGAATGGAGGGGCTCGTAAGAAGATTACAGATATAACACATGATGATGTGATTAAGAAAAAAAGGATGTATTTGTTCTCACCTACCAACTTTACAAACATGCTGTGTTTTGCAATATGTTTGGCATCCTTTCTTTCCCCTTGAGGCAGAGTATTAGGACTTAGAACTTAGGGCCATGGATATACAGACTGCTGCAAGTCTAACCCCTCAAGACAGTGTGGGTTTTAATCACATTACAAAGTTTGAGAGTGTGCTGGATGTGAAGATTGTGGTGTTTAACATGTCAAAGAAGGGTAAGTTAGAGAAGCATGAAACCCATGATGATCCCTATACAAAGACTGTATTTTTGTACTTGCATGATGGCCATTATCACATGATAACACATGTTAAGGCATTTGTTGGATCACTGTATGTCTGTGACTACTGTTACACAGGGTATACAAACAGACAGGGTCACGATTATAAATATACATGTTCTGTATGTAATTACAGTCAGTGCTACAAACATGCTAAAAAGACAATAAACTGTCCAGACTGTTTGGGATATTGTAAACCACAATATTGTTTTGATGCCCATAAAAATCCATCTGCTGATGCATTTGGGATATCGCCTTGAGATACTACCAAATACTGCAGTAAATGGGGTAGATGGTACCACGTAGCCGCAAGTAAACCTGACAAGGCACATAAATGTCCCGCAGATTGCTGCTTCTATTGCGGTGAGGATGTAAGTCACGATGGTGAACATGAATGTTTCATACATCCTATATCTGTCGAAGAGGTTAACGACTGCTACATATTTTATGACTTTAATGGATAATGGAAAGCATGTTGCTAATTATGTCTGTGCCATGACTTTTAGCGGCAAGAAATTTCAATGTGCAAGTGAGAGCTGTGTAGAGAACTTCATTAGACAGCCAAGATATAAAAACTTCACATTTGTGACTCACAATGGGGCAGGTTTTGATAACTTTTTAGTCCTAGAATATTTCTGCAGTACAGGTCTCAAGCTTAACATTATCATGCAAGGTTGTAGATTGATCTTCATGTACGACGAGACTTACAAACAACGATCCAATTACTTGTTCAGTTTTATGCCTATGGCATTGTCAAAGACACCTGTGGCTTTTAATTTGACCACTACAGAGAATGGTTACTTCCCCCATCTCTTCAATACATTGCAAGAAGAAAATATGATATACCATGTGTCAAAATATGATTTATGACCCCCTGATTTACGACCTAACACCTAGGTGTGAAATTGGTCACCTTAGGAGTTGTTTGCTTCCTGTAATAAAATTTTATGGCGGCAATTGTTGTTAATACTCAGGAAATTACTCAGGAAATGATGTTTATCCAGGTGTCCTATAGTCTCTGTTGTTTCACGCCTCCCCTCTCCTACATGAGTGCTTAAAGAAATCAGAAGTTAGTAAAAAGATAAGTTAGAATTTTGTTTGCCAGAATGTTTTGCTTTTAAGCATAATGTCTGTGAATAAATCAATACACATGATTAAAGAAATCAGAAGACTTGATGAAGAAACAATGTTAAATAAAATAAGTTTTAATAGTATTTAGGTAGTTTTTTTTAAAAGAGGTACCGGTTAGGAGCTCAATTGAATAAGCTGTTGTCTTCCTGTCTTGAAAGTTGTAATGTAAATCTTTCCTTCCAAGCCAGTCATTGTCGTCTATCCAGGTCACACCCCAAGACCTCTGATACATCGGTACAGTTCAATAGAATAAAAGTTTAGGAACTCGGTTAGGTGTTAAGACATTTTCCCTACAGACATGTCGTCTCTGTCCCTGCATGATGTCTAAATATTACTTCCTTGCAGTCTCTGCCATTTCTAGCCAACATGGTGCCATGGTTTTACAATAATCTAGATCAATAGATGGAAGCTTTAGGACCTCTGCTAGGTGTTAAGACATTTCTTTTCCCTGCAGACTTAGTGGCTACTCATGCCAAATGGTCCTTGCTTGATATTCAAATTCAACCAATACAGTCGTTTTCATCCAGTATGGAACCAAAGAGTTGGATCGTTAGATCAACGTTTCAGAACAATGCTAGGGCGTGTAGACTTGGTGGCTACTCATGCTAAACGGTCCTTGCTTGATATTCAAATACACCCGATACAGTTGTTTTCATCCGACATGGAGCCGAGGAGTTGGATTGTTAGATCAACGTATCAGAACAATGCTAGGGTGTGTAGACTTAGTGACTGCTCATGCCAAAAGGTCCTTGCTTGATATTTTAATTCACCCTTTCTTAAACACACACCTTTTTCTTGGGGAAAACAGATCTTTTGATTTGTAATGTTTAAATGTAATTTAATTAAAAAAGTAGATTTAAGCATAGCATTGCTTATTCTTTTGTATTTTAGATGTTTACGCAAATAAAGTCGTATACATATCGCTCTAAGTTTGCGTGGGTGAAATGTTCTGCCATTTGTCTTATACTGTTTAAAATGTTATAATAGTAAATGTATGATTTAAAATAAACTTATTCTTTTAACAGTGACGAGTAATTATATACTTTTAACTACAAGCTTGTCTAGTTCATTCTTTTTTCCCATCGGTTTTCATGAAGATATGTTCTTTACATTATAAATGTATAAGTATTTATAATTTACTAGAGATGCTTATATTTCTAGTTGATAATCTTATTTGTAAAAGGTTTAAAAAAATAACCAAATAAAATATAGGGTGGGGTTTGTGTCATGCAAATATGTGGGGTACGGCCTCCTGAGTCTGGTAAGCCCCGCCTCCGTGGTTCAAAAGGTCGGATTCTTATTTGGGCCCTTACAGCATTAACTGATTTTCGCGAGGACATCTCTTTCTCTCGGTTATATTAAAGCGGCCTTGTTTTATTTTTTTCAAACAATGGACTTAAGACTCGCTGGTAAGTTATTTTGTTTGTTTTATATGTTTTATTTATCAAGTTTGATATACCAAGTTATCTTCATTTGTAAAAGCAGTCTTATTTTGTTTTTATTTTTAACATTTAACAGGCTTTTAAATGTATACGATGCAGGAATTTTTAAAACGCTGCCCACCTACCAACATTTTGACCAGATCGACCAGCTTTGTAAGTGCTTTAAGTATATTTTCAAGTAAATTTCCTGAATGATTATATGAGCAAATTTATATGTGCATATTTTATATTACACGTTTATTCCAAATTAGTGAATTCTACTTTGATAAATGTTGAAGAGCAAAGCGACACTAGGAACAGCGATCTGCAAGGTAATACTGTGTTATTTTAATTATACATTCTGATTTTTTCTGAAAATGTGATACTTACATTTTACACTTTTATACTAGTAAATGCCCTAGCAATAAATGAGGGTTCTCAAGGCGTTAATGAGGGCTGTGAACTGCAAGGTAACTATATTATGTGATCTTTACTTCTCTTTAATCTGTATTATTGACTGCTACATGTGTATTAATTCTTTTTGAAAAACTTTTCTTTCTGTTTTATACATGTAGATGTCGCATTACTAGTTACACAGCCAGGGCTTGTACCACAGAATACCTCTACAAAATCTTCAAGACTTAGTCTTAGTCGGAAACGAAAGCAGGCCCGTTCTATTATCCGTGATAAAAGGGCATGCCCGGACAATACACTAGTCTCTGATGCACAACCTCGGGATACTACCACAGATTTCATTAAAACAGTTGGTAAGTGTGATTATGTAGCTAAATATTCGATGTTTTAATACTGCTGTGTTGTAGTATACTAATCTTACTGTATTTAAACAGATTTCTATACAGAAAACCTGTTAGGAGCTGGAGATGACACAAATTCCTGGTCTGCAGCGTTGGCAAGAGTCTCAGAAACTAACGGTGATGCGATAGTACCGGTAGCTACTACCGTACTGACATCGTCTTTGGACTCGCAGACATCTGCGGTGGTTAATCTGCCACGTGTGGTTGGAGCCGGTGTTGAGGATGAATCTTCTGTGATTTTTGAAACATCTCTACCTGCAAATCAGGATCATTTTAACAATGAGTGTTGCAGGATTTGACCGCGCAAGTGAGAAGACAGACTGAAGGCATCGCTGCCATAATTTTGAGGTCTACAGATCAAGAGGTATTGAACAGATTTATATTTGAAGCTCTCCAGAAGATGTCTGAAGAACAAAACTTGGTGAACAGAATGCTGCTTGATCGATTGGTGAACATTGAAAAAATCCAGAGAAACGAATTCGACCTACAGGGAAATACGGTAATTCTGCTTCAACAAGTTAAACATGCTGTTTCACACAATGATAGTTTATAGTTGAAATAAGTGTTTTGTTGCTGGGTTTTTTTCTACTATTTTGCGGTGCTGTTTTTAAATGTGTTTTTTAAACATGTTTTGGTTATTTTGGTGATGCTGGGTTTTTCTACTATTTTGCAATGCTGTTTTAAATGTGTTTTTAAATATGTTTTGGTTATTTTGGTGATGCTGGGTTTTTCTACTATTTTGCGATGCTGATTTAAATGTGTTTTTTAAATATGTTTTTATGGATTTTTGGTGATGCTGGTTTATAGTTGAAATACGTGTTGTTGCTGGGTTTTTCTACTATTTTGTGATACTGGTTTAATTGTGTTTTTTTTTTTTTGATTGCTAGTTTTATTACGGTTAAGAGTAATTTAAGTGTTTTTTCTTTTTGTTTGGCTATATCGGCTTTGGCTAACGTTAATTTGTAATGCTATTTTGGGCATAATCAGAGAAAATATCTGTGTAATCCTGGAGAAGTTCTAAATATTTTTGAAAATGGCTGGTAAAAGAGTGCGTGCAGATGATGATTTACATAGCTGTCAAGAAATGCCTACTGTAAGGGCTAGGCATGAGCCTGAGACTGAAATGCTTGCGACCGCACAAACCCAATTACGTGAAAGGGTAAACGAAATGATTCGGTCATATCAACAAATTTTTCAACATCAGGTTTTAGAACCTGTGCCTGCGAGGGTAGACCAAACATACGACCAAATACGTGAAAGGCCAAATTAAATGATTCGGTCATATGAACAAAGATTTGAAACAAGTTTGTTACAAACAGGTTATGGCGTAGTAAATCCTACCGATAATTCTAATACGACAGATACCCTTACGGGTTTAAGTCAGAGTGACGTAGACACGCTAGTGCGTGATGGAGGGGCAGTAGGTGATTACACAATAGTCCCGAGACCCTATTTTAATGGTCTAGAAATCCACAGAAATCTAAATTTGCGCGAGATCATAACCACAGATTTGGCTGCGTACACTATATTTGTCCAAAATATTCTGTCGGAAATGGTTTCATTTTCCAGACAGATGGGGGGGTGAAGGTTCGTTCATCAATATCAGTCTAAGAGGCCCCAGTCTCAAATCTGACGTTAACACTATACTGTGTCCCGGTAACGACTACGATGAGAATCGTTTTGTCGAACAGTTTGAATCGGTTGCACAAAGTAATGAACAGGTGTTGACAGATGACAGTTTGCAACTGCATGTATCAATAACAAGAAGTAGGAATGGAGGGGCTCGTAGGAAGATTACAGATATAGCCCATGATGAAGTGATTAAGAAAAAAAGGATGTATTTGTTCTCACATACCAACTTTACAAACAAGCTGTGTTTTGCAATATGTTTAGCAAGCTTTCTTGAACCCTATGCAGAGAGTGAGGAGTTAGAACTTATGGCTGTGGATATACAGACTGCTGCAGTTCTAACCCCTCAAGACTGTGTGGGTTTTAATCACATTACAAAGTTTGAGAGTGTGCTGGATGTGAAGATTGTGGTGTTTTACAGGTCAAGTGAGGGCAAGTTAGAGAAGCATAAGACACATGATGAACCCCATACAAAGACAGTGTTTCTGTACTTGCATGATGGCCATTATCACTTGATAACTCGTATTAAGGCATTTGTTGGATCGCCGTATGTCTGCGAGTACTGTTACACAGGATACACAAACAGACAGGGTCACGATTGCAAATATACATGTTCTGTATGTAATGACAGTCGGTGTTACAAACATGCTAAAAAGACAATACACTGTCCAGACCGTTTAGGAATTTGTAAATTGCAATATTGCTTTGATGCCCATAAAAAACCTCTGCTGATGCATTTGGGAGATCGCCCTGTGATACCACCAAATACTGTGTTAAATGCGGTAGACGGTACCATGTGGCAGCAGTAAACCTGATCAGGCACATGAATGTCCCGCAGATTGCTGCTACTATTGCGGTGAGGATGTAAGTCACGATGGTGAACATGAATGTTTCATACATCCTATATTTGTCGAAGAGGTTGAGGATTGCTACATATTTTATGACTTTGAAACCCGTTGTGATAATGGTAAGCATGTTGCCATGACCTTTAGCGGTGAGAAATTTGAAAGTGCAGGTGAAGGGTGTGTAGAGAATTTCATTCGCAGATTCAGACAGCCAAGATATAAAAACCACACATTTGTGGCCCACAATGGTGGAGGTTTTGATAACTTCTTAGTCCTAGAGTATTTCTGCAGGGCGGGTCTCAAACTTAACATTATCATGCAAGGCTGTAGATTGACCTTCATGTCCGATGAGACTTACAAACAACGATTCATTGACTCGTTCAGTTTTATGCCTATGGCATTGTCAAAGACACCTGTGGCCTTTAATTTGACCACTAGAGAGAAGGGTTACTTCCCCCATCTCTTCAATACATTGCAGAATCAAAACTATGTAGGCCCATACCCTGCAAAAAACTACTACGGCTATGCTACAATGACTGATAGTGCCAGGCTAAAGTTTGATCAATGGTATGACACACTAGAAGGGAAGGTCTTTGACTTCAGAAAAGAGATTGGATTGTACTGTATGAATGATGTTGTCTTCGGGATGCATGTATTAAGTACAGGAAAGAGTTCATTGCATGTACAAAGATAGACCCCTTCAGATTTACGACTTTAGCATCATGTTGTATGGGTGTGTTCAAAACTCACTTTCTAAAACCTGATACTATAGCTCTGACCCATAGCAATGCATACATACATCAGCACAAGATAATTCTCGAATGCTTCGATTGAGTGGCTTGAATATGTGAAAAAGACACGTGATGTCGACATGCATCATGCTCTGAATCACGGTGAAATGAAATTTGGTAATTTCTACCTCAATGGATTTTATGTCCAAAGCGATGGAGTGCAGAAAGGGTGTGAATATGCGGGATGCCACCATCATGGCTGTAAGTCTTGTTTTAAACCTGACAGCATAAACGAGCTGTCCAAAATACCATATGGTGCCCTCTATCGTGTGTTTAACGACAGAAATTAGGTTTTGAAAAAATCCTACAATATTGACCTGGAGGTGATGTGGGAGTGTCAGTGGCGAAAGCTTAAACAGACCGACCCGGATGTGATGAGTTTTATGTCTACATATTCTGCACCAGAAAGACTGAAACCACGTGATGCTCTGTTTGGTGGCCGTACAGATGCTTACAAGCTGTACCACAAAGCTGCAGAGGGGGAGAGAATTAGCTATGTTGATTCCACAAGTCTATATCCTTTTGTGCAGTCTCGAAGGCCCTACCCCATTGGCCATCCTGAAATAATCTTCAAGGACTTGTTAAGGCTACAGTCCTTCCTCCCAGAAAGTTGCTCCATCCTGTGTTACCATACAGGAGTTGTGGTAAGCTGATGTTTCATTTATGTCGTACCTGTGTGGATGAGCAATGCAAAATCATACCTTGTACAAACACAGATGAGGAAAGAGCAATTTCTGGGACATGGGTTAGCCTTGAATTGTTAAAGGCCATTGAAAAGGGCTATGTAGTCGTGAAAATTAATGAGGTGTGGCATTTTCCACAAACGTCTGACAAACTGTTTTGTGACTATGTGAAAACATTTTTTCAGTTTAAACAGCAGGCCTCCAGTTATCTGTCACATGTCATCACAAAGGCGGATAAACAGGCATACATTGATGACTATTACCAGAAAGAGGGTATTCAGCTCGATCCTGAAAAGATCTGCAATAACCCTGCCCGTCGTGCAAGCTTTTGAAAAAAGCTCAAGATTTTTCTCAGTACATCTTTGGATGTCAGTACGAAGTAAAATTTTTCATGTTTGTGTCTGACACAATTGCCTTGGTGCAATACAAACATGCAGAGGGGGTCCCCTTACGAGACCCGAGATGTTAATGTGTTTATCGGTGCATTCACGACGGCACATGCACGGTTGGAGTTGTACAATCTTATGGACAGGTTGGGCGATAGACTCTTGTATGGGGATACAGATAGTGTTATCTATGTGTCAAGAGATGGAGATTGGGGCCTCCATTGGGACCTTATTTAGGTGATCTCACTAATGAACTTGATTCTGTCGATACCATTACAGAGTTTTGTTCTGCAGGTCATAAAACATATGGTTACCGGACTGCAAAACAAAAAGTATGCCTCCAAACTAAGGGCGTAACGATGTCGTCAGAGAACTCTAAAGTTATCATACTACAGTCTTTAATAGGCCTTGTTGACGATTTTGTAGCATCATCTGAAAGCACTCAGCACCTCCTGGCCCGCACTGACACCATTGTCAGAAATAAAAAGAATTTCACACTGAAAAACAAGTCAGTTGTTAAGAAGTTCCAAGTCGTTTATAACAAGAGAATCCTGCTCTCACAAAATCCTGTTGTATACATTCAGAAAAAGAAGCGCTGAATTCATAGAATATTTGAGAATGTCTGCTAGACTTTTAAGAAACCTCTCTCTTTTAAAGTTATTATTAAAGGCTACACCTCGACAAAGACGTGTAATTTTAGAGGTTGCTACGGATGAGTTCATTGTTACATTGTGCGAAGTAGCTCTAAATGTTCTTCATGGCAATATACCTCTCACCCCACTACAATATCGGAAACTGAAGAGAAGTAACGAAATCAAAATTGTTGCAGATAAGAAGGTTGGAGTTGGTAGAAAAAGAAGGTTAATCAATCAACAAGGAGGTTTTCTGTTACCTCTTTTAAGCGTTGCAATACCATTCATAACCAGTTTGATCACCTCTAAATAAGTATTTGCTGATGGAGTATGCAGAGAAAATGTTTTTAGTACCGCAGCACCAGCTGGATAAGTTGAAAACTGGTACCCCTCGTGAGTCTATTCAACATACCGTGGAAAATGACTTGGACATGACCATAAGAAATATTCTCTACAGGTCTGATCTGGACACATATGAAAAAGCTAAGATGTATACAGGTGTTTTGCAGAGATTTTTAAACCTTTCTAGACAAGCGGACAGGGAGACCAACAGATTAACATTAACTCTTCCACAGCCTGATCACATTGAAAATAAAAACCCTGTTGTGACGGGTCCTGTGAATCAGCCGGATACTTTGTCTAATGTTGCTGATGACATTTTAAAGAATGTTCCACTGAGAAGTGTTAAAAATGTTCGATTCATTTTGGATAAATTGTCTAAAACTAAGGATATCACATAATGGACTGATTCGGGAGAGTTTGTGTTTAGAGGTAGATTGATTCCTGGATCACACATGCTCGATTTAGTTAAAAGCGTCACAGACCCACAAAAGGTCGCTGATGAACGGAGACCTATCGGATGGAAAGAGTTTCTGGAGGCATTTGCTATTTTAAATATACCATTCTCTACTGTGCCTAACCACTATGTCAGACATGTAATTAACTCTTTCAAAAACAAGTCTACTTCAGTTATTACAAACTCGTCTAAGAAGAGTAGTAAAATAAAAAAGAATCATCAGGGCACACCTCCAGAAAAATCTAATTATTCAGAAGGGCATGTATTTTCACCCTCTGTTCTTGACAGAGGTCAATGGCTAAATTTTTAAAAACACTGAGAATGTTTATTGTTGTTGTTATCTGTAATGTTGAATGTCGTAAATAAAGACCACAAAAGATGTAATACTTGTCATTGGTTGTTATTTATTAAGAAAATTCAGGCATAAACATTTCACCTGTTTGTACACACTGAATACATTTGAAAACATTTTCATTGCAGTTATTTTGTTTTAATCTTTTCACAAAAGTTGACACTTTTTTTATCATTTTTAATTAAATCATCACTATACATTTTCAGTACATAAGCATATTCAAATCCCTTTGTCATATGGTAAAAAAAGGCTCTTTCGGACAATGTTCATTTTTGAGTATTAATAGTAGTCAACCAGGATCTGCCGACGATTTGATATTTCTATAACACTGTCAAAAGTAGCGTAATTTCTTGTCCGGGGGAGGGGTTGTCTAAAACGGGCTTCCAGTCTAATATTACCACTCTTAATAAGCTAAATGTGCTGCCCGAACTCCTCATCTGGAGTTAGATTGAATGCGTAGAGTGTATAGCCATGCAGGAATTCTTCTCTATCAATAGATAGTCCCTGATTTTTAAAGGGGGTGTTTAATGGTATTTCAAGCATTCTGACTTATTAACACAGTTATAGAGTTGTTTCCTCATGCTAAACGTAGGCAAAGTGTCAAAAATGCAGTTGGGCGTGTTTCAGAGTATTTCTGTGCCGAATGCACTTCGCCAGGGTTCGTACAAGTTTCGGCTAGTTTTTTTCGATTACGGTTCTAACTGACGTTTCAGGGGTTTTCGATACGTATCACTTCTTTATATGGGCTTTCGCCGGAAAACTTCCCCCGGAAAACCCCGCCCAGCCGTCAGTCAGCGGGAGACGCTAGAGCTTGCTAACAGCTTATCACGCCACTCAGCTTTGTTTCATTTCAAAAGTCAACAATGGCACAACAAGAAGTGTGTTTTTGGATGTAAGGAGAAGACATCCAGCCTTATGGAAACAATGGATATAGTTTATTATCCGGATTAGCAGCGGAGTTTTGCGTGTGTGTTTGATGCGGTGGATTTTCAGAACCGGGTCATGACGAGTTACACGTGGTAAGTAAGACTTCTGTCTTATGTTGGAAATAGGCGCGTGTATATTA
Organism: Misgurnus anguillicaudatus; assembly: GCF_027580225.2. Lineage (NCBI taxonomy): Eukaryota > Metazoa > Chordata > Actinopteri > Cypriniformes > Cobitidae > Misgurnus > Misgurnus anguillicaudatus. The sequence goes on from NC_073360.2 coordinate 8,812,386, forward strand.
TATAAATGACACGAACATGTAGTGAATCATAAGTTAAAACAGGGTTGTATAGTGTTGCATGACTCGTACTTGCTCCTCCCGTGTTATAACTCCTCCTTTTTCATTTTTTCGTACGTTATCAGAAAGATTCGGTAAAGCTAATCTTTTTTTTATAAATCTGATTAAACTAAAGTCTCTTCAGAGATATAAAGGATGTCATACTACTCTATAGGTACTCCAGATTAATATCAGAAATGCAGAAACAGCGTGTGTTACGTGAGCTTTAAGATGTCTTCCAGGGGCCAGGGCTAACTGATAAAATTCTCTCACTGCAGAACCGTTTCAAATTCAGGTTGCAACGGCTTTCCAGGATGCATGCCCCAATCTCACAGCTGGTGATACTGTCACTTTTTTCACAAATAAAGATGCTGACAGGATGTTTAGCTTGTAGGCCGTTGCTTCTCATGAAACAAAATTCATCTTTTCCTCTGGTCATACGAACTTTAAATATCAACCCCATTAAGCATCAGTTTCTCTTGAAAGAAAATGTCGCTGTGGACAGGTGAGAGAAGTTCGATCCACATTACTGCCGTTGGTGAAGGCGGCCCTCTTTGTCAACCCTCGATTTGCCCCTGCAGGATCCGTTACGTCCATGTCCCGCTGTATCTTTGTAGAACAAAGCAGTGCTGAAGAGTGTTTCAAGAGCATCTTTCCCATAATTGGTAAGACATTCTATTATCCTGTGATAAGGGTATGTACTAGTACTTTGTGATATAAGTCGGTCCCCCAGCGACAAATCCACCTGCCCCAAAATCAAACAGCTTGGATAGTTTATAAGGCCCACAGGAGCTCCTTCTGCAATATCTGTGCCATCTGGATTTGTGATTTTGAGTCGTAAAAATAACAATGTATTGTTTAGATCCACATAATCCTCCCCCGTTCCGGCAATAAAAAATTCCAGAGGTGTAGAGTCTGAAATTGCTGATAATGGAGGTATTTCTATATATGTATTTTTCTCAATAGCCATCTGAGTCAGCGGTACTGTAAACAGATCCAGCTCTGATTTTAAACATTCTTCTGACATGCTGTGTAGTAATGCCATGGTCTAAAATATTGTCTTCTCCTTTTTGCTGCCGGACACTTTTTTTTCAGATGTCGTTTTCTTTTCTTCTGCGTCTGGCCACTCCTCCGGGCACCTGGGGGTCTAGACACTCTTTTGCGTGCCATTACCATCAGTCCTGGACCTTCTTGACTATTATTGTTATTGTTAAAAAAACTGAGACATTGTATGGCTAACAACATCACTTATTATGTTCTTTGCAGCTGATTTAAGATGTGGTTTAGCTATGTTAAACCCACGTCTTAGTAATAGTATAGCCATTTTAAAGAGTCCACGAAAAAGGCCTCCCAACCCCGCTGCATACATAACCCCACCCCCTGCATAGCCAGGAAGGCCATTGCCTGCCTGATTCTGATAATAGGCAACGTAACGCATGGGGTCAGTATTATGATTGCTGTAATATGCCATTTTTTTCCCTTCCAAACTCCTTAAAAAAGACGCTGTTTCACGGGCCTAAAATGTAGTTTAGCTCACACCTTTCCGTAGCTAAAACTTATGTCTTGATTTTGATCATCTTTCACTTGAATACTTATCTCAGTGATAGAAGATTTATTCACCGGTACGTAATGTGGTCTGTCGTATCTAACATTAATAATCTTGTTGTTCTCACCGTCTATATGGACACACCTTAGTAGTGGTACATGATAATCACCAACTGATTTATATTTTATTATATCTGTGTATATATACATAGTGTAGAATCCTCCATTTATGTCTGCTTGATGGGGCGCATACGTCACAGATGTGTGTCCAATACCATGGCTATCATGAGTTGGGGGGCTTGTCTCTATTGCAACCCCCGGTTTTAACCCTAAAATTACTGCCAACTTTCCGAAAAACTTTAGTGATGTCTTTGGGGGTCCTTTTAGAAACACCTTGTTTTTAACGTGGTCAAATCCAAAACTCACACCCGATGGTAGATTTGCATTGATCTCCCTGATCAAGAAAACAATGTCGTCATAATATCCAGATTTTATTCTGTAAAGTACGTTCGATGTCTTTTGATCGCCGTTGATGAAGATCTCAAACTCTTTGCCTTCAGCAGGGTAATCAGTGATATGTTTTATACCATTGTCGAGAATAAAGATAGCATCTTAAATGTATACCATGATGTAGGATATTCAAATTCGATCAAGCCCACATCCCATTCTCCTTTTAGATGCATAGTTCTTGCTAAGCTGGTTGTATAATTAGATATTTTATTTCCCGGAAAGGCTGCTAACGAAGCATTGCAGGGCAATGTAACATAAAAGCCACCCTCAGCCATGGTAGGTTTTTGCACAAATGTATGCCATCTATGCCGGTCCTTTATTTTATTGAAGGCTGTACATCAACCACCTCTTTTTCATCGATCCATGATGCAAATTTCGCAGGCCATCCCGAGCCATTGTACCAGCAATAATGTTTTTTTTCCTTTCTTCTTCTTGTCTAATATTTTTTCAACTTTAAACACTTTGTTTTCAATTACAAATATCTTTTGTAACTCTTCCTCATAAAAAACACCTTCGATGACATCCCCATCATAATCACACAATCTGTAAACAGGTGGCTCTCTTGGGATACATGCTGATATAGTGAAAAACTCCTGCGTATATTTTTCCTCATACCCTTTTGCAAAAGGACCTCTAACTTTAGAAATTCTAACTACGTCACCAACTTTGTATCTAAATATGGGGTTTACACTGTGAGATTGGCTATCACCGTAAAGATTATGTAACACCTCGGATTTGTTTTCTTTGTTTACATCAATAGGTCTCATCTTGATGCTTCTATGATAGCTGACGTTGTATCCACGTGTTATGTCTTGAAGTATATCGATATAGCGTTTTGAGTTTGTAGCCGTTAAATATCGCCACATCCTTCCTCGCAGAGTCCTGTTAAACCTCTCAATTACACTTGATTTTAATTCACTGGATGTTGCAAAATGCGTAATGTTGTACTTCTTCATAACTTTTTGGAAATGTTTGTTAAAAAATTCCTTCCCCTTATCTGCTTGTATTTTCTCTGGTACACATCCCTCTTCCAGTATTGATTAATTCAAAAGCTTTAGCAACCTCTACTGCGGTTTTTTAACACACGTGTCCAAGCATATTTACTAAACAGGGGCCTGTTCTTCGTACATCGCTTAATACATCCGATATCAAATGAGACATCTGAGATGTTTAGATCTCACTAATTATGATCTCGCTTATTTGGTTCTTTGAACACCACTGCTGTTTAATACAAAAATTTTAATTTACCTGCACACTTGGATAGTATTTTTTCAGCAATGGATGAACAGGTTAATGATTGGTCTAATGCTATCCCCAAGTATGTAACACATTTCTGAGACATTATTTCAGTGCCATTACATTTGATCTTAAGTGATTTTACTTTAGACAACTTCTTTTTTGTTCCAAATAAAATGGACTCAGTTTTTCCCAGATGTATTGACAGCCTGTTGTCTATAAGCCATTTGCTGACACTATTTAATTCGTTACCCAGAGTCCTCTCAATCTCGCTGATGTCATCCCTAGAGACCAACAATGCAGAGTCATCAGCATATAAAAGCAGCTTACATTTCACGGCAGCTGGCATATCATTAATATAAATTAAAAATAAAAGGGGGCCAAGGATTGAACCTTGAGGCACCCCACAAGTAATATCTCGAGAATCTGATATGGCCCCCTCAACATCACAAGATTGAGTTCTTCCAGTGAGGTAAGAGGTGAACCATTTCACCGCAGTATTTCTGAAACCTATGCTTTGCAGCTTTGATAATAAAATTGCATGATTTACAGTATCAAAGGCTTTTTGTAAATCAAGAAGAATCATACCCACATACTTTCCTTCATCAAAGTTTTGTCGGATATAATCACATAAATGAATAAGACAGGTTTCAGTCGAATATGCTGCTCTAAATCCAGACTGAAATTCATACAGCAGATCATGTTTGACAACTATTAACAATCACTAGACATTGTAAATACACATAAATCAGTCACATATGTACACATGCATAATATGTCAGTAATTCTGATACAGGTACCGCATTCAGTCATCAAGTCTAAAAAATTTTTAATAGTTACAGAAATTGATTCACCCTTGTTAATGCATAAACGCATCGGTGCAGACCAATCATTAGAAATATTTCTTACAACAGACATTTGGTTCTCGAGATTTGTAAGGCGTTTAGCATCCACATCACATCTGTTAACAGGTACAGTTACATCAGAGTTTTCATTAACAATTTTATAAAGCAAGCTGGTCATCTCACATCTAATACGATGTTTAAGTAGGCACTTTACCAATCCAGTCACAAAGCATGTATTCCCCATGGTTTTTGTTAGACTCAGTCAATATGAATGATACCCTTCCAGCTGTCCACAGCGTCACGGACAATCCTTTCGTTGTCAGGGCCTCCAAGTTTTTCTCTGATCTCAGAAAGTTTTTCCACAACAAAAATTTCCTCACGCAGTTCGTGCAAGATGCTGTCAACTGACCCCTGAACCCTCAGAGGATGAATCCTTAATCCACAACGGCTCAATGCTTGAGAAATGATATGTTTGAGTTCTGGCTTGAACAGAGCATGTGACAGTTCCTCAAAGTAAAAGTCAAAGAAATAGGCATTAGCCTCAAAAATACAGCTTTGCCTAAGCTGACTAGGATGATTAACCTCACAACCGCTACAGAGCTCTTTCAGCTTTTTGTCAACAAGATGCTGCAAAAGTGCAACGACGATTGTTTTTATGATCTTGAAGCCGTCAGTCCGGATACATCAGTCTGTGGAGTCGATCCCCGCAAAGTGTGCTGCTCCAGCCACTGAACCAGTACAACCATAGGGAGTCGTAAGGAAGGTCAGGTTGTGATATCCCAGATCCATGCAAAATTTATCCAGCCAAGAGTTGTCAGAAATTGTCATAGTAATCTCCATTGGGGATGGCTCATCATCAGGCTTTGCAGTATCCGTCTTGAGGCTGTGGTTGTAGGGTACTGGAACCCCATCAGGCATTGTCGGAGCAGTCCCAAGGATATTGTTGTAGCATGCTGGAATAACATCAGGCATTGTAGGGACAATGGTCTCCAACCACCCGGTATCTTGTTTGAGGAACCTCACTGTCCCACTCCGCGATGTACAAAGAGTCGTCGCCACAGTTGTTTAAATCGTTCCAAACATAATTATAAAATATTAACCAGTCTTTAGCAGGGAACATCAGACAAGGATCATCAGAAGTGATTCCATCTCCAAAATCGCCCGCAAAGAGCCTGACGAACCGCGACTCCTTGTAAAACAGATTTCTTCCCACACGTCTATCAGACATTGTGAAATCATATCTCACAAATTTCTAATTTTCATGGAGAAACTTTGTCAAACTAACAGTCTGTTTTTTCTTAGGAGCAAAAGTAATCCTTTCTTCCATTTCCACAGTACCTCTTGCCGTAGATGTACACAACACTCGTCTCGCCCTTTTAGGAGTCTTTGGAGCAGCCATTGCAACACTAGAACCACACTGTCTTCTTGTTTAAAATACAAACTACCAGACCTTATTTAAACACTCACGTAGGAGAGGGGAGGCGTGAAACAACAGAGACTATAGGACACCTGGATAAACATAATTTCCTGAGTAATTTCCTGAGTATAAACATCAATTGCCACCATAAAACTTTATTACAGGAAGCAAACAACTCATAAGGTGACAAATTTCACACCTAGGTGTTAGGTCGTAAATCAGGGGGTCATCAATCATATTTTGACACATGGTATATCATATTTTCTTCTATTGCAGAATCAACACTATGTAGGCCCATACCCTGCAAAAAACTACTATGGCTATGCCAAAATGTCTGATAGTGCCAGGATAAAGTTTGATCAGTGGTATGACGCGCTTGAAGGAAAGGTCTTTGACTTCAGAAAAGAGATTGGATTGTACTGTTTGAATGATGTTGTCTTACTTCATGATGCATGTATTAAGTACAGGCAAGAATTCATTGCATGTACAAAGATAGACCCATTCAGATTTACGACTTTAGCGTCATGCTGTATATGGGGGTGTTCAAAACTCACTTTCTAGCCCCTGATACTATAGCTCTAATCCATAATAATGCATACATACACCAGCACAAGACATTCTCAAATGTTTTGATTGAGTGGCTTGAATATGTGAAAAAGACACGTGATGTCGACATGCACCACGCTCTGAATCATGGTGAAATAAAATGTGGTGGTTTCTACCTTGATGGATTTTATGTCTAAAGCGATGGAGTGCAGAAAGGGCTGGACTTCATGGGGTGCTACTTTCACGGCTGTAAGTATTGTTTTAATCCTGACAGCATAAACGAGCTGTCCAAAATACCATTTGGAACCCCTTTTCCGAGCGTTTAACGACAGAAATTAGGTTTTGAAAAAAGCCTACAATATTGACATGGAGGTGATGTGGGAGTGTCAGTGGCGAAAGCTTAAAAAGACCGACCCAGATGTGATAAGTTTTATGTCTACATATTCTGCACCAGAAAGACTGAAACCATGTGATGCTCTTTTTGGTGGTCGTACAAATGCTTACAAGCTGTACAACAAAGCTGCAGAAGGGGAGAGAATTAGCTATGTTAATTTCACAAGTCTATATCCATTTGTACAGTCTCGAAGATCCTACCCCATTGGCCATCCTGAAATAATCTTCAAGGACTTGTTAAGGCTACAGTCCTTCCTCCCAGAAAGTTGCTCCATCCTGTGTTACCATACAGGAGTTGTGGTAAGCTTATGTTTCCTTTATGTCGAACCAAAATCATGCCTTGAATTGTTAAAGGCTATTGAAAAGGGATCTGTAGTTGTGGAAATTTATGAGGTATGTCATTTTCCTCAAACATCTGACAATCTGTTTTGTGGCTGTGTGAAAACATTTTTACAGTTTAAACAACAGGCGTCGGTTATCCTTCACATGTCATCACAAAGGAGGATAAACAGGCATACATTGATTACCAGAAAGAGGGTATTCAGCTTGATCCTCAAAAGATCTGCAATAACCCCGCCCGACGCTCAATCAACAATTTGTTGCTTAATTGGTTGTGGGGTAAAGTCGCTCTCAGAGAGAACATGCCTATTTGCAAACTTTTGAAAGTGCTCAAGATTTTTCTCAGTACATCTTTGGATGTCAGTACAAGGTAAAATGTTCCATGTTTGTGTCTGACACAGTTGCTTTGGTGCAATACAAACATGCAGAGGGGTCCTTTTACGAGACACGATACGTTACTGTGTTTATTGGTGCATTCATGACGGCACATGCACGGTTGGAGTTGTACAATCTTATGGACAGGCTGGGTGGTGATAGACTCTTGTATGGGGATACAGATAGTGTTATCTATGTGTCAAGAGATTGAGATTGGGAACCTCCTTTGGGACCTTATTTAGGTGATCTCACAAATGAACTTGATTCTGACGATACCCTTACAGAGTTTTGTTCTGCAAGTCCTAAAACTTATGGTTACCGGACTGCAAAACAAAAAGTATGTTTAAAGACTAAGGGTGTGACAATGAACTCGCAAAATGCCAAAGTAATCACACTACAATCTTTAATAGGCATTATAGACGATTTTGTAGCATCATCTGAAAGCACTCAGTACCTCCTGGCCCACACTGACACCATTGTCAGAAATTTAAAAAAAATTCACGCTAAAAAAGTCAGTTGTTAAGAAATTTTAAGTTGTGTACAACAAAAGAAATTTTGTCTCTCACTATACTACATGTCCCTTTGGGTACTGAAAATGGCTTCTGGATATCAGGGTATGCAAGGCACAGAAGGATTTGATTTCAGAATTCAGCATCCTTTCTCCATGGTAATTTCAGGGCTGTCGTGCTCCGGCAAGACTTTTTGTAAAAATGCTGTTACAAAACGCAGAGAAAATTATTTCTAAAAATATTGAAAATATTGTGTTAATTTACGATTTTTGGCAGCCAATGTATGATGATTTGATGAAAATGTTTGACATTAAAGGATAAGTTCAGTATTTTACACTTAAAGCCCTGTGAAAAGACGTGAAACTCACAGAGTGGTCAGGGGTGTTCACTGGTATACTCACACAAAAATCGCTGCAAAAGATGCTTTCCAACAGGTGTTTTAGCATTCGTTGTTAACTTGTGGACCTATTTTTCCAAACGTCTCACACCCGTACATTCTTCAGCTGAGAGCTTGAATAATAGACACTCCAGCTCAGGTGGTGGCGCTAATCCGCCATTGCCAATTGCAAGAATAGAAACAAAGTTCCCGGCACGGAGTAATACCGTACCTCACAGCACATCTAATACAAGTCAATGGAGTTGGCAAAAACTACGATAAAACCTGTTGGAATGCGTATTTTGCAGCGATTTTTGTGTATACCAGTGAACACCTCTGACCACTCGGTGAGTTTCATGTCTTTGTAAACGAAAGTTTAATGCATTTTAGGAAGGATTGTTCCCGTGCACCTATCAACCCATTGTAGAGGTAGGAGGTGAAAAACAAACACCCGAAAATTCTCGGGGCAGCCGCATGTCAACATTTCAGTCAAAACCGTTCTATTTCATCATAAACAATCTGAAAACAGGGCTTTAAGTGTAAAATACCAAACTTGTCCTTTAAATTTATTGAAGGAATTCCACAAAATCTAAATGATGACTCTTTGTTTCCACCCAACAAAAAATATTTTTTTTAATTTTAGATGATGTTATGAAAGATGCTAGCAGAGTAGTTGAAAGAGTATTTACAAATAATTTACACTACAAAAATTTAAGCCTATGAATGAAAACACGTCAATAGGCTTGTTCGACTTCATGCGACAGCCGGGTGACGTCAAACTACCACGAGAGTGATCCGCGAAATCATACGGAGGAGTTTGCTTTTAAATCATTCTCGCGGAACTTTGATGTCATCCGGCTGCCGGTTCTTGTGGCGACGCATGAAGTCGAACAAGCCTATTTTCTTCTCGTCAGTTCACATGCACCAGCGCAGCGCGTACACTGGCACACAGCAGAGCGAGACCTTGATGGATTTTAAACCCTGCATATGTATCAGAGTCCTGATCGGGAGGTAACGTCCGATTCCGGTCGAGTCTGAAACCACGTGATCGGGGCCTTTTTTCAGTTGCTTTAAACATATTAATGGCAAGTGTTTCATAACACTGCATTCAGCACAAACTGGGCTAAAATATTATATGAGCTACATGTATGTACATGTTTGTATTTTTGAGAGAAAAGTGTTTATGCATGGTTTTAAAAAAAACAACATTAAGTCACTGATATAAGTCCACAAAACCCATACTAAACATGTTTCAACAAGACTTTTCTAAACAGAATCTAGTAGTCTATAGAGTTTTTTCTTTAAAATGATGTGAAAATCATTCTGCCCACTCATTCACATAAAACAGTATATTGATTTAGAAATTGTAAGACTTTTTGTTTAGAGGGGCCGTATGCGAGAAGGATTGATTGACAGCTAGCAAACAAAGGCTTGCATAATGAGCTGCATAATGAGGCAGGAATGTTGGGAACTACAGTAAAGATGGTGAGGACAAATAAATGTATACATGTTTGTTTGAGGTTTATTAAGAAGTTAACAATATAATCAAAATAGAAATGAAGGTCAGTAGGACATTTTCAGTTTATTTAGAAACAAACTCTATTCAAAAACTTAACTTGTATAAACTAAGAAACTGATAAACAACAGAGCTGCTCATGTGGCTCATGTTACCATAACTTTATGTCCATAAAGTGTGAATGTTTTTCCACTTCATAGTTTTGTACTGATGAGAGGGATGCAGACCTGTAAGCATAAATTGTCCACAGAAATACACTTACATATATAACTGATGGGTAAATATCACTGATAGCACTACATTTAGATAAACTATCATGTACATAAACTAAATTCAGAACATCTCAGATAAACATCTGCAGTGATTAGTTATATAAAAAGCTGTTTTCAGATGCCCATCCCCTTATCGTCTAGCTTTTGTTTATAACGCGTTTCTGTAAGCGCGTATGAACTTTAAAAACACATCGCATATAGCGTCCATGTGCGCGAGCTCACGTCTTCGTGTAAACAACGCGGCGCTCATAAAAACGGTGTCGCGTGTAAAGCGCAATGTATGGAATTGCCTTGCATGTAAACAATAGGGAATCATATTACAGTAGATCCCGCAGTGCAGCATTACTCAAAGTTGCCATGAAGGATACGAAAGTGAATAACTGTGCCTAACACTGTACAACATGTAACAGATATCCGCCATTATGGGAGGTAACGCATACTCATTTGTAAATAAGCATGTAAACATGGAATCATATTACAGCACACACTTAAAAGATACAGCAGTGCAGCCTTACTGAAAGTTGCCATGAAGGATATAAGTGAATAACTGTGTTTAACACTGTAAGAATTTTGATTGACCCTGACCAAAAGGTCAGCCCTTCCTGAGAACACGGCCAATGTGTCAGCCCTTCCTGAGAATACAGCATGGATGCCCGAGAGTGCAGTGTGTGTGCCCTGTAGGTGCCCGAGGCAGCAAGGACATCAAAAGAGAACTTTTTGCAACACAACAAGTTTCCTCCAGGACTCACGGCAGGAGACCAAGACCCCCAAAACACCTCTCTCGAGAATGAGAACTTTGTCTTGAATACAGTAGACTCCCCGGAGAGCTACCCTTGATTGTCAAACATCACATCTCCATACAAATGGTAGATCTGCAGACAGATGTCTGACCCCTCTACCCCTCCTTTCATTGTTACCTCCTCAACACAGGACATTCTATGTGTAAGAAAGATCATATCACATGTAAATAACGGTGGAAAATATCCATGTTTCATTTCATTACAAAGGTTTTATTGCGACTGGTATACAGGTCTCATTCTCACATTAATAAAACAAATAATAAAAAGGTTTAATAGAGTTAAGAAAACTTAACTATGCAAGGGGCCCATACCCCACTACAAATGTATCCAGGACGAGGTGCCTCCCACAGGTTTGTAAGAACCAAATCACTGCAAACTTCCATTGGTAAATAATGTCTACATAATGTTTATTCCGTCTGGGTATTTAAGGAGAGCTGACAAACATTTCAGGGAATCTGTAACCAGATATCCCGCACAATTTCTGTGTGTCGTCTTTACCAGGTATGAAAGGTTTTTATATTTCTTGTTTAATGTTAATACTATAGGTTTGTATTTGTGTTACATTTTAACTTAACTGTGAATTGGCTTTGAATTGTGATTTTCTTACCTGGTTAATAAATTGTTATGATTGGATTTATTCTGTGGCTACGAAAGTTATTGACATGATACGTAAATTACGATGTATCCTTGTTACCGCAATGTCTGAAATCAGGCTAGTTTAACGGACTAAAATCCCAGACTAGATGGCATAGTAGTACATCAGCGGAGGATTTTAGAGATCCGACTAGCACTTGGCGCTAGTTTAAGTTAAATTAGATGCGTGGAGGCTAATTTCCTGTTTAGAGTAACATGTAAATGTTGTCTGACCACTCTAAATCAGATGAGCCTCAACCTCTGGTTATTTCAATATTAATCTAAGTTGCATATTAAATTGTGTCACGATTATACAAAGCTATCATTGGAAAAGATGGTCAGTTTGTTTTATGATAGTGGTCGTGAGCCTCTGGTTAGAAATAAATATTGTAATAATTAAGTTGCACCTCTATGGGGACTAAATAAAATATGTTCAGAGATGAGCACCCATAAAAGGCGGCCTTATGTGCTAACCTCTAGCAGTGACCAAGCCTGATTCGGTTGTGATCGTGGGCCCGCATGATTATTAAATATTAATAAACGGCCGGTGCGTGAGTCCAAAGCGACATGAGTAGCCGAATGAGCAGATGCAATAACAAGTAGGGCTAAACCAGAGTAACCAAACATCTGAACAAATTATGATTAAGATTAAAATAATAATAAAGTATGTTTGTTGTTATTTTAATTTATTAAATTGGAGTCAGATTAAACAAAGGGTTTTTTAACTAAATTGAATGAATGTTTAAATCCATATCTTATTATCCAATGTGAAAGGAAAGACTGAAATGCGCGAGAATCCTTCGCCACGCCTCTGGAGACCGCCATTGGACCAGTGGGTGGTGCCTACCTTACAAGTTGGTGACCCCGGACGTGATCTCTCTACCTGCATGGGCGAGTGACGTCTTTCCGACGCGACTATTCAGTTTTGGATTCCCACAGAAAGATATGAGGTTTGATCTCCTTCTCCCCTGTCCACAGCTGCTGTGGTAAGTTCGTTCCTTTTTGCCTATTAGAAGTGTTGAGGGAAAGTTTTGCACACCCAATTCAGACACCATTCTGATAGAACGGGCCGGTACGCCTATTGTTAGACCGGAGACCGTAGAAATCCGGTGGGATATAAGAATTAGAGGAAACATGGACTCACAGGGACATTATAGAAGCAGTGTAGAGGAGGAAATCATGGAAACCGCTGCGCTAAAACTAAAAAACACCCTTGTTCTGTTAAAAGAGAAGGGACTAAATCTCACATGGAGCAATAACGAAATCGTATCCTGGTATTCTGCCAAGGGCTGTAAACTGGAGACGAAATCAAAATACAAAAAGACTCCCCTCGCTATTGTTTACCTGTTGCGTCGCTTGACAACCATTGACGATTTGACAACCATAAACAAAAACGAGCGAACAATTGCAAGCATAAAAGAGATTGAAAATTCACGTTCAGACGAACTAACAAGGCTAAGAGCTCAGGTCGATTCGTTTGCGTATGAAAAACAAAACTGGGCAAGACAAAGCGAGACGATGGCTAAAAAATTGACGAACTTCAAAAGAAACTCCAAAACGGTAACAATTACATATCCGAGCTCGAAGGGTGCTGCGATAACTCGGGTGTCCCCGTGGCTGCCATTAAACAAGCAGCCATAAATGAAATGTTAGACGCCGGAACAAAAAGCGATAGCGATGATGATGATATAGCCACGTTAAAGGCTAAAACGCGGAGGGATGCTCGTAACCGAGCTCCAACGCAAGAGCCTGAGGGTGAAAATCAGATAAGCCCAATGAAAACGAGAGCAAAATCTAACGATGTTCCGCAAAATTCAGTCAAAGTGGCCGTACTAAAAACCATAACAAATGAAAACGACGAGGTTACAACCATTAGTCGTCCATTAACTTGCGAAGAGTGCTCACGACACAAACAGGTCGTAGGGATGATGCCTCGTAAAGGCCCGTTTCAGCCGTATTGGGACACTTTAATGTTACCAGCAACAGTGCACAGACTAGAAGTCCGAGACGTGTGGCAGATAGCACTCCTCACTATTCCCGATGAAATTAGACTGAAATTGACAGCAGAAATGAAATCCGGAGACATAATAGAGAGACAAGATGACGAAACCAATGATGCAATTTATGAACGGTTAAAAGCGGCGATGATAAACTTAAAAGGGCCAACCTATGTAGACTGGGGCAGAATTTTAGACATAACACAAGCACCCAACGAAGCGTTTGAAACGTATGCAGAGCGAGTATGGGTAACATATAAAGAGCATTCTGGTCTTGAAGACGCGAATCATGATAGTGAAGTATTGTTACAAATGATAAAAAGTCACGCTGGCCCCCCGGTCCAAAAAGCACTGTTAAATGGTGTGGATCCGGCAGAGAACACATTCAATGCGGTAGTAGACTGGGGCTCCAAGTAACAGCAGAAGGACAGGGCAGAGAAAAATCTCAAAAAGGGCTTAAAAATAGAGAATTCTGTAACATCTGCAAAAGAAACAACCACTCGACGAAAAACTGTCACAAAAGACACTGGGAAAAACCACAAATATCAAACCAAACTGACCCCTCTGAAAAAAACGCGGAGCTAGTTAACATACTCCTCGCCACATTGAAAAAACAAAATGATTCACAGAACGGAGCGATCGTTGCGAGTTCACCGCCAGAGAAATACAGCTTCCCATAGGAGTGTGTGGCCTCCATTGCTATAGGAAGCATAATTAAGAGCGGCAACCGGATCAAAATAAGAGCTAATTTAGGAGGCCAATTAGCTGACGTACTTATTGACACCGGCGCAGCATGCTCATGTACAAACATTCGATTGCCATTAACAGACGAAACCATACACATTAAAGGCATTGGTGACACGCTAATGGTAGCAACACAAACCAAACCCGCTCGACTCGATTTAGGCATAGCCATACTTGAAGAACCTTTCTGGTATTTGCCAAGCAACAGCGAAGGAACTGTACTGGGAATGGACATCATGAAAAAAACATGGATTTGTCATTCATTGTTTTGAAAAACAGATTGAAAGACAAAGACAAAACCACATCAAACCTGAGGCTGAAACAGCAGTGCATGAAATAGTCCAGCAGCTTGAAACCAGAGGTATAGTCAGAAGATGTAGCTCGACCACAAACTCTCCGTGTCTGCCAGTTCCAAAACCGAATGGTAAATGGCGTCTTTGTATTGACAACCAACGTCTTAAAGTTTTACCTAAAGCTACACCTATTGTTGCAAACCCCTCGACCTTGTTGACACAAATCTCCAACAGAGCATCGTGGTTTACTGTACTTGATATAAAGAATGGCTTCTGGTCCATCAAGGTTAGACGTGAAGACCAATGGAAATTGGCTTTCACGGTGAACCAAATACAATATACATGGCAACGCGTCCCGCAGGGCTTGCACAATGCACCATCGATCTTTCATCTGGCGTTAGAAGACGCGCTAAAACCCGTAATCGGAACCGGTAATGTAATACACTGTGTCGATGACATATTAATTGCAACCGAAGACTCATTCGATGAGCACTTACAACTCGTCGATGAAGTGCTGTTAACACTAGGTAAAGCTGGCTTTAAATTGAACAAAGAAAAAGCCCAAATTGCACAAAAAGAAGTTCAATACCTAGGTTATACAATCACCCAAAGCCACAAGGCATTGACAGATGACAGACGTAAATGTGTCGCTGAACTGCCTCGTCCGCACGCTGAACTCTTTGCAGAAAGTCTTGGGTACTGCAAATTACTTAAGAGATTTCATCCCTGACTTTGCAAATATAGCCGCTCCGCTATACGCCCTCTCAAAGGGAAAATCAAAACCGTCTGATGTCCTTGAGTGGGCAGAAGAGCACGAAAAGGCTTTTACAGATTTAAAACAACACCTGTGCCCCGCGCACGCTTTGGGTTTGCCCAACCCATCGAAGCCGTTTCATATACAGGTTGATGCACATGAAAATACTCTGAGTGGAGTGCTAGCACAAGATCATGGAGGGAAGTTGCGCCCGATTGCATACTATAGCCGTAAGAAATCTCCCATGTACAAAGCATGTTCTTGCGGTCCATTGGATGTTAACAACAACAGAACCAATTGTCGGTTTTCAATCTGTTGTTGTGCACACAATGCACACGCCAGTGCAAATGCTGTTACAGGGCCGAATCAAAGGAGTATCGTCGCAAAGACTGGCGCGATGGTTGGCAGACATCCAAGCGCGCAACATTACTATGGTAAATACAAGAATTTTACCACATCTCTTGGGGGAGATGGAGGGCCACCCACACACATGCCAAACAAAACATGAAACACAAAGTCCAGTTCATGATACACAATTTGATAATCAAACACCAGTATACATTGATGGATCCAGATATTAGTATTCCAATCAGTAGTTGCGCCACTCACAGACTTGCTAAGTACATCAAGAGTTTTTAAATGGAGTTGTGAATGTGAACAAGCTTTTGAGGCAGCAAAAGATCTCCTATGTAATGCTCCTGTACTGGCTGCACCTAACTTTGAACTACCTTTTAAGCTGCAGGTGGATGCCAGCGCTTCTGGTGCTGGAGCGGTCCTGATCCAGGAGGATGCTCATGGAATTGAACACCCTGTATCCTACTTCTCCAGAAAGTTCTTAAAACACCAAAAGTCATATAGCACCATTGAAAAGGAAGCCTTGGCCTTATTGTGGGCCTTGCAACATTTCGAAGTGTATCTTGGGAGTAGTCCAGTTCCAATAACAGTTTATACAGACCATAATCCTTTGACCTTTCTCTCTAACATGTCCTCTTCTAACCAGCGTCTGTTACGTTGGGCCCTCAAATTGCAGGACTACAATATCCAGATTCAGCATATCAAGGGCACAGATAACGTGGTGGCTGATGCCCTTTCCAGAACTGGGGATATGGAGATTTAGAGTGTGTGAATACTTAAATTTAAGATTTTTTTTTTTTGAAAGCTTGCGTTAGTAGATACTACTTGCATTTCTGGTCTGTATTCTTAATGGTGGGGGTGTTACGTCCCAGGACATATTTCTCAATTGGTATTTTGATTTATTTTCTCCTGAACCTTTTTAATATACTTTATGAAAGTGTGGGCGTGGTTGTGTGCCCTGTGTTTTTGTTTTGCTTCTCTGTCTCTCTCTCTACTCACTCTCAGGCCTAATCATCACCTGTACCTGAGACGGAGAGTATAAAAGTGCAGTCCAGTGTTTGCAGAGGGTGACACACTTCTCCCCTGCTCCAGACTGAATGCTGTATTGATGTGGTGACATTCAAAGACAGTAGTTGTGAGTTAGCAGTGGCTAACTGAGTTTAGTAGTGCCTAACTTTAGTAGTGCCTGTAGTGATTTGACTACAACAGAAAAATAAGCAGAAGGTATTTTCTTTTATTAACCTGTTTAATAGTTTCATGTAAGGGAAGCTGTAGGGGGTGAGTGCCTATTTTCTTTAATACTGTTTTATCCCTGTTTTTGTATAGCCAGGGAGTTGAGGGAAGTTTTTGTTGTTTATTTATTTTTATTTAACCTCTCCTAGGTTAGTTAGGACTCCCAAAAATAGTTAGTGTGTTTCGTTTGTTATTTTGGGCCTTGCTCTCCCCTGAGCCATTGCTCCCTAGAACTTTGTTGTCCTTCTATCCTGAATAAAACCTTTTTCATTTATTATACCACCTGTTGTTGTCTTCACTCTGGGACAGAGGATTGAAGTGTGTTCTCACCATTTTTTTTTATTCGTTACCTCCCCTCCTGACCCCTAGACTTAAGGGGAACGTAACAGGCATGATGGCAGTTTCCATACAGGATGTGCCGTGTGGACCCCCAACCCCCTCAACTCAGATTCAGAACCATTGTTGATAAAATTGCCAGCAAACAAATCCGCACAAGAAGCTGAATTAATTGCATTGCTTGAAGCCATCAAAACGCACCCAGAACCAATTTGTGTGTACACCGATAGCAGGTATACATACGGCGTAGTGCACGATTTTATGGCCCAATGGCAATTAAGAAAGTTTCTGACATCCGCCGGAACGCCAATAAAACATTTTGACACAATCACCGCAATTTGGCAGGCAATCAAAACGCACAACTCTCCAATCTCAGTCATTAAAGTGCGCGCGCACATCGCTAAAAGCACAGACGAGCATGAGAAAAATAACAACATCGTTGACAAACTTGCAAAACTTGCAGCCATTAAAGGGAGTGAATGGCAGCCTGACGAGCTGATTGCCCCTTCTGTGAGTGCGATACAGGTTGCTCCCATTGACTTAAAACAATACCAGCAAGAGTTATGGTTGTCAGATGGAGAGCTTGTACTGCAACTGCAGCAGGATCAATTAATCAGCATTGTAGAAGGTATGGTTCTCAGAGATGGGAAATACATAATTCCAGAGGCCCTCCAGAAACCAGTGATCAAATTGTACCATGATTATGCACATGTATCAGCTACCAAAACACAACAGCTGATACAGAAAAACTTCTGGTAGCCAAAAATGGCATCAGACATTGAGAGATGGTGTGACACATGCCTCATATGTGCCACCATCAACCAGGGTAGAACTGGGCGTACAAAATTGTGTCGCCCAGAACCACCCAAAGGGCCATGGGAATTCTTACAGCTAGATTTTATTGGCCCATTACCCACTGCCAAAGGGTGGT
Source organism: Misgurnus anguillicaudatus (assembly GCF_027580225.2). Lineage (NCBI taxonomy): Eukaryota > Metazoa > Chordata > Actinopteri > Cypriniformes > Cobitidae > Misgurnus > Misgurnus anguillicaudatus. The sequence continues at coordinate 8,830,376 of NC_073360.2, forward strand.
ATCGCTATTGTCTCGTCATAATTGATAAATTTTCAAAATGGGTGGACGCGATCCCAAGTCGCGACAACAGCGCACGCACAGTGGCACGAGTAATGGCAAATCAAATCCTCCCAATTTGGGGAACACCAACCCAGATTGAGTCTGACCAAGGAACACATTTCATAGGTCAGGTAATGAAACAAATATGTGAAATGCTACATATCAAACAAAGATTTCATGTTCCATACAGGCCGCAAAGCTCAGGTATGGTCGAGCGCGCAAATCGCTCGATTAAAGAGAACATCTCAAAACAAATAATGCAACATAAAAACAGGTGGACTGATGCACTGCCAACAGTTCTGACAGTTTTACGAGCAACCCCATCCAAAGCAACAGGCATCAGCCCGTTCAAACTCCCCTGCAAGTAAGCTTACGATGGGCCTGTATGCAGTGCCGCTGCTAGCCATTTTGGTGCCCTAAGCATAATTCCTTTATAATGCCCCCCACCCCAACCCTGAGAAAAAAAACTTTTGTTTTTGCCAGTTTAACTTTTTACAAACATATAACTTAAAAGCAGAAAGTAAAATCTTCACAGTTTTAGCCAACACACACTAATTTGAACGTGCAAACTTTTATAGAATAGCAAAATAGAACAAAATAACAAACTTAAATAGAATAACAAAATAAAATATAGCTGCAAGCAGCAATCACCGGGGTCAAGCCGAAAAGGGCACAAAAGGATGTAAAATTTAGATCGGATAAGCAGATTGAAGAACCTAGGTAAACCTAATAATTTTAGATGAAAAAACAAAAAAGTTATCAAAAAAAATAATCTAAGTTCTTGTCTACTGCAATCGTCCTTCTGTTATTGACAATCATGGAAAATTAGAGCACTGAAGGACACGTGAGTGGTGTTTGCAGTGGCAAAACATGGGTCACATCATGTTACAACAAGTTTAATTAATCAAAAGTGACCATCCCCGTGTCTCTACGATGTTCTGATGCAGAGATATAGCTTTTGCAAAAACGGTTGATAAGATATTCTCAATGGTTGCTAGGGAGTGAATTGGCAACCACCAGTGATTATAGTCAAAGCCATGAAAGGAATAATCCATGATGACTCATGGTTTTAGATGTGTTGTTGCAGTAGTTTTAGGCAAAAATACCATATTCTATCTCAAAACCAGTAGGTGGCGCAATGACAAAATTGTGCATGCAACATCAGGTCATGATTGTGTTACATCTAGCTAGTTTTATGACTATACACTTTAGTTTAGAAAAGAAACAGTTGTATGACCATAAGGCTGGCTTGTTATCAAAGGTTTTGTTCAATTATAAGGCCATCTAGTGGTAAAAGCATACATTTTTTTTTTATGTGTCCTCGGAATGTGCTCATACATCAGCGTATCAAATCTGGTGAAAAAATATATTTTCGTTACGAAGTTACAACCATTTATGTGTAAAAAACACAAAATTTGAAGGTAATTTTTTGTTTTTTGCAATTTTCGGCCATTTCTGATGAAAATTTTAATATAACGCCAATAGAACTTTTTATTCAGAAGGTAAAGTTAGTTTCTTCCTATGGTGTTTTCGAGTCGATTGGAAAAACGCTCACGGAGATATTCACGCGTGTTTTTTAAGTGCTGTTTTGCTGCGCAGGGTTAACCGTAAGGCGAATTCTGGCATGTTTGGTATCGTTGGACTCGGCAAATATTCAGAACTCCAAAGAAACAAGTCCCGTGAAAATATGTCCATCGGAGCCAAAGTTATAGGCATGTAAAACATAAGTCTGACCACTAGGTGGCGCTGCAACGAAACTGTGCATGCACCCTCAGTTCCTGACTGGCATCTCAAGTACCAAGTGTCGTGTCAATAGGCCTTAGTTTGGCGAAGATACAGCCTAAAATCTGTTTTTTTGCGCTCTATGTAAAATTCGTTGACACGCTATACAACAACGGATTGGTTTATCGAAATTCTTTTAATAACTTTTTGCCATGAGTATCTCTAGATGCTGCATACCGATTTTCGTGGCAATCGGGTAAAAACTCTAGGACGAGTTCGCAAAAGTAGGTTTTACGAATAATTCAAAATGGCGGAAAAATTTTCATGACGGAAAATGACGTCATAGAGTCCAATCGAATCGTCTTGAGCCAAGGAATCAGAGGAAACAAGAATTTCGTTTCTAGGACTTACGGATCAGAAGTTATAAGTAAAAACGTAAGTGCAAATTTGGACTGTTGGTGGCGCTAGCGGGTTTCAGATAGAGACTCCAAAATTGCTATGGATATTATTTGGACTGTCCTCTGTCGGTGTGCCAAATTTTATAACTTTCCTACGTACGGTTCTATGGGCTGCCATAGACCGCAAGGTGACAGGAATAATAATTATAATTATTATAATAATAATAAAAAGAAAACTAACGGATACAATAGGGGTCTTCGCCCATTCTGGGCTTGACCCCTAAAAAAATATCAAAATAATCCAGACATGTTTTTCCCAAGTACAATGTCACTTTAAATAAATTACATTAAATAAGCATCAATAAGTAAACAAGAATACTCAATATTCTTAGATAAAAGTGTCACAGTAATGTTTGCTTCATATCATACATGATGACATTTTATATTTATATATATTTAACAGTCAGGAATTGTTAGCCTACCATGTGCACTGACTGCTAACGTTAACTTTTACTGAGAAAGATTTAACCACCGTCACGTCAAAATAAACCACAAAATAAAATACTGCTCAATATCTAAAGAAACGTAGTAAAGAAAGTAACAGCTGGCGTCAGTTATTTATAAAATGCATATGCATAGGTAATGTTTTACAGTAAAATATCAATTTAACTTGCACTAAAGTTATAAATTATAACAACATAGTTTGCTAACATTGATGTCAGCACAGCAAGTTCGAGGCGCGTGCGAGGGGCATTCCGATTAGCAGCAGCTGCAGCCCATACACATTTCCCTTATTAGGATTGATTAAACATGATGGACTTACCTGCAAGTGATGCACGCGCATCATCCCGCAGTTTTTTCATTTTTCCGATCCTGACTCCTGCTGTCTTTTCGGGGCCATTTTTAAAAGTTGCCTACTGTCTGGCCGTTCCTCAATCCGAAGGCTGCAGCCTGCGCGAGGTCGCATATGCAGGCTGCATACGTCATCAAGCCTGGTTTATTTCAGTTAACTGAACATTACATTATCAAGTCATAAGCATATTACAACCATTTACGATTAACTAAGAATAATAGTCAACTTAAAAAGCGTTTATATTACGAAATAAGAAAGTGTTGATGATGTATCCAGCCTAGAAATGCGACCTCTGGAGGCAGCAGCCTTCGGATTGAGAAACGGCCTCTGTCAAACATCGTCAGACGCCCGCGCGATCAACCGGCACGGACCATCAAAGGCTGGGGGGCATACTTTCTATACTAGAGCAATTAAATTATCTCGTTTCCCCTTTTTTTGTAACATATACATGGATCAAAATTGTCTGATAATATTTCTATAGGCTAATGAAATTCTATCAGCATTATAATTTTTTTTCATTAGGGCTTATTTTTGGTGCCCTATCAGCACCTGGTGCCCTACGCACAGCGCGTGATGCGCGTTATGGGAGCGGCGGGGCTGCCTGTATGGGCATAGCCTAAGGGCCCCGCACAGGTTTGCTCACTGGCGAAACGTTGGCCCCTTAGCGCTGCCCCTGCATGGGCAGCCCTCACTTAGCCCCCAGGAAGCCCTCACATAGAGAAATCCCCAGAGTTAAATGAACACTGCTGGATGTATATATTGTCCCATCTTACAGAGTGTTAAAAAGTAACAATGAAGCAGAATTAAAACCGATGTTGTCCTCTCTCTCAACATCTCTGTCTGGAATCTGGAATTGCATTTTGCATCTTATTTGTAGAGTCATTTTCTTACTTTAGGTTTAGATTTTGTTTCATTTGAGGTAACCCTTATTGTGATCAGTGTTTGATTTAGTTAAACTTGACTCTTGACTCTTGCATTGTTCAGTCTTTTGATTGCTATAACTTTGTGTGTTTAAAACATGTTTGTTATAGCAGCATAGCATCCTTTGGTGGTGGTCAGTTCAGTAAATAAAGTCTGAACATTATCATATAAAAACTTATGTATTAATTTATTGTTTGCACGCTTAACAGAAGGATCTTTCTCTGACAATGTGATACTATAGTGTGAGATCCAGCTCTCTCTTGGCAGTTTGTCTTTCTGAAGAATTTTGAAACACTGACACTTAGAATTGGCTGCTCCACAATGTGGATGCACAGATATCGGGAATCAGAGTGTGAATCACAATGATGGTGACAATAAAACGAAAAGCTTCATGCTGCAATGCATGCTGGGTATCAACAAATTACAAATCTCATCCAGAACTCCCAGAATGCACTGCGGCATGAAAAAATAATGACCTTTTTTTACCATTTTCTTTGTCACCATTGTTGAGATTTATACTCTGATTCTTGATGTCTGTGCATCTACGTTGTGCAGCGGCTAATGTTTATGTGCAAACTATCAAAATCCTTCAGAATGATAAACTGCTATGAGAGTTCTGGACCTTACACTGTAGTATTTCATTATTAACAGAAAAGGATGCTTCTGATGAGGGGGGAAAACTATATTAATAAATCTGTTCATTAAATGATTATGTTTGACAATGTTTATGTATTAACCATCAATATTCAACTACAATTGCCTTTTCTTTGCTATAACATGTGTTTTAAACACACTTAGATATAGCAGTTAGAAAACACTAACAAGCCAACGGTCAAGAGTCAAAGTCCAATTAAAACAACCACTGATCACAATTATGGTGACTTTAAATAAAACAGCCAACATCTTAACATAAGTTAAGAAAATGACTCTACAAGTAAGATGTAAAATGCAATTTTATATTTCAGACAGAGATGTTGAGAAAGAGGATAACAAAGCTTTTAATTCTGCTTCATTGTTACTTTTTAACACTCTGTAAGATGGGACAGTATATACATCCAGCAGTGTTTATTTAACTCTGGGGATTTTTCTGTATGAGGGCTTTCTGGGGGCTAAGTGAGGGCTGCCTGCGCAGGGCCAGCGCTAAAGGGCCAACGTTTTGCCAATGAGCAAACCTGCGCGGGGCCCTTAGACTAGCCCTAAGTGGGCCCATAAAGGGCCATTGTAGGCTTACTTGCAGGGTCATGACAGGTAGAGTCATGAAACTACCCATCGACCCAGAAATCACCCCAGCTGATCTGGGACCCCTTGTGCTTGCAAAACAACAGACTGTGCTAACACAACTACAACAAAGACTGGCAGTGTTACAAACACAAACCGCTTTAAAACAGCAACAGTCAGACCTAATGAATGATGCACAATTTAACCCAACCTCTGAGATCAAATTTACAGAGGGTGACATGATCATGATCCGGGTGTTTGTAAAACAGGGTCCATTCAAACCCAGATGGCATGGACCACATGAGATAAAAGCTATATGCAATAGCTGTGTGGCCATATGTGTCAAGGGGAAGTTGAGATGGTACCACATGTCCCAGTGCAAAATCTTCAAAGGTTCCGCTACTCAATAATTATTAACATTTCTCTCTGTTTCATCTCCCAGGTTGACTGCAGCAATCCCATGGAGACCGGACGAGAGGAAGGTTTCTGGACCCACTTGGATCAAGCTGGGTCAAAGGGTTTCACTCACACACACACTGGAATGCGGGAGATGGGTATGGAAATACACAAAGAGGTCATCCACATTTTTCAGTACACTTTCAACCTGAAAACTAGTCACGTGGCCTCCCGGAGTAGTACCGGAACCAAATTGCGCATCATAAATTTGCTGTAAAGTAGGCTCCGACCATCTCCCTATAGTAAACATTTCAGGTGACACACCGGCACCCACATTTTTCCACAACATAACAGCCTGGTATCAACTTAAAAAGAACCAGGAGCAAATTGGGAGCATGCGCACTCTCTATGAAAAAAACAACAATGGATTAGATCCTAAAATTGGTTATTCAACCAAAGATTTAGAGCCCGCAATACATAGGTACACACACACTGAGACAATCAACAATACACATATGAGTTATACCGAAAATAAATTCGATGTAACTTCATATGTACCTGATAACAATCAACCCAAAGCCTTTGTCTGGACTAGCCGGAGAGAAGGCATGTATTGCATGGGAAAATGTGTCAACGACCCAGATAATTACACTGGGCCACAGAATTGCTCATGGATAATGAATCATTGTTTTAATTTAACCACCTGTGGATATAGCAAACCAAAGAAATGTCCGAAACTATATCCTATTCCTCCTGGTGGATTGATAAAAGGGAATATTAACAAGACATTATTTCATGATGTGAACCTAGTGATGACACATGTATCATACAATATTTCCAACATTTTATCTGCTTATGTTAATCACTGCAATAACAATGACAAGACATATGCATGGCTACAGTCACAAATCGATGATTTAATCTCTGATTACAAAAACAGACTTGCCGTGCAAATCTCACCTGCACGCTCAAAACGAGACCTGCTCGGAAACATAGCTCAGTTAACTCCATTGCCAATGACTACAAAATAACCGAACAATTTAATTTCTCAACACGGTTGGCGAACCAGGTGGACTGGTTTTCAACATATTACAAGTAGTAATGAAAACATTATCAAAACGGTTCGATCCGAAGCGCAGGCGCTTCTTGCGGTCAGCCACACATAATTCAATCAAACCTGTACCATCGAGCATGACTTTAGCCTGCAGGTCATATGCACAAGATTACCTGGTGCTAGACCAGAAATCCTAGATCTTCATCTGTACAAGACACCCATACATGTTTTGAATGACCTCATAGAGATCTTAGATGAAATGAAAAATGTAAGATATTCTGAATTGCTATCCACCATAATGATGTTTACAGGAAATGAATGTAATGGATGTATTGGGTTTTTTCGTCAGTTTTCCTTTAATACACCCAGATCAGGTTTTTCCAAACTCCGCTACCATACGCTCTATGGTCGTGGTAGTGAAGGATCAGGTAATTAAATGGGATCACCTCACTGGATACATGACACAAAAGGGTAATGAGACCTTGTTTACCAGTCGCACATGTTGCCATGAAACGCACAATTATGTTATCTGTACATGTAACACATTGCAACCTTTCTTCCTCAATGACACGAAACTTATAAATGTTCAGTAGCTGCATGGTTACTCTGATGTTATCCAGGTGTCACATTCACAGTGGTGCGTGGTCAGTGAGATGAACTCTTTTACCTACGGAGGACTGACCTGCTCTGCTAATCACTCGTTCTGCTTGGAAGTGACAGAGGACTTTTCGATGGGTCAAGTCAACATTTTAGGAAGAGTGCCACTGGACACAGAGACCTCACCATGGTGGGATGACACTTTCTATGAACAAGGTACCCAAGCTGTGGTTGGCACGATGGAGCTAACACAAAGACTGACCCTGCAAACTGAATACCACCCTTAACCAAGCGCAGGTTGAGATCAACCTGGCACGAAAGACTGCACAACTGTTATCCAGTTCATCCCCTCAGTCGGCACAGTACACATACACCTGGTGGGACTGGGTGTTCCGGGGGTGTGCCATTGGCAGTGCCCTGATCTTCACCTTCACTATGTTCCAGTGCTGTTATTCAGGCAACTCATCAGATCTACACAGAAATCCACACACGCTGCCCTTGCCCTCAGCCCACTGCAGATACCTGTTTCAAAGACTGTAAAAAAAAAAACTTTGTTTGTCTGACCCCGTAGGTACCCTATTACGATTCGCCCACGGGGCCAAGCAGGGAAATAACTAAGAATTTTGATTGACCCTGACCAAAAGGTCAGCCCTTCCTGAGAGAATCAGAACTTTGTCTTGAATACAGTAGACTCCCCGGAGAGCTACCCTTGATTGTCAAACATCACATCTCCATACAAATGGTAGATCTGCAGACAGATAGATACCCTTGATTGTCAAACATCACATCTCCATACAAATGGTAGATCTGCTGACAGATGTCTGACCCCTCTACCCTCCTTTCATTGTTACCTTCTCAACACAGGACATTCTATGTGTAAGAAAGATCATATCACATGTAAATAAAGGTGGAAAAAATCCATGTTTCATTTCATTACAAAGGTTTTATTGCGACTGGTATACAGGTCTCATTCTCGCATCAATAAAACAAATAATAAAAAGGTTTAATAGAGTTAAGAAAACTTAACTATGCAAGGGGCCCATACCCCACTACAAATGTATCCAGGACGAGGTGCCTCCCACAGGTCTGTAAGAACCAAATCACTGCAAACTTCCATTGGTAAATAATGTCTACATAATGTTTATTCCGTCTGGGTATTTAAGGAGAGCTGACAAACATTTCAGGGAATCTGTAACCAGATATCCCGCACAATTACTGTGTGTCGTCTTTACCAGGTATGAAAGGTTTTTATATTTCCTGTTTTAATGTAAATACTATTGGTTTGTATTTGTGTTATATTTTATTTGAACTGTGAATTGGCTTGAATTGTGATTTTCTTACCTGGTTAATGGGCCATTCTACCGAATTGGTGCAAATTGACACTTCAAAACTTCTTGAAAAAAGTGTGTTTTTTCCTGCAAGCTTTGTAGTCATAAACATAGTAGAACATCTAAGGAACAATAATCTAGTGATTGGACACTTTAGTTTCCTAGCATGTTTTTGTACAGTTTCGAAATGTTTTCTCTCTCCCAAAATTTGTCACTACCGAAACACAACAACATTTGATATATAAATTAGGTTTTTAATAGCCTAATCTGATTTTCTTTACATCAATCTTCTAAATATATTTTTTACATTTTTTTAAAGACAGTGTCATGGTTATATTGATTAGAAATATTATTTTAACAAAACTATAAGAGTGGTTCATCAAATTAAATGCATTTTGAAAGCAATATTTCTCTGTAATTGCCATACATGCACTGATAGAGTTTTCAAATTCAAGGAATCATTAGTTTAAATTTTTATCTAACTAAATAAAATTATGTCATCTTTTCTGATAACAAAAGCTATTTTATTTTTCCAGAACATTATTTGTTTCGGTCGTGACATCAAGTGTTCGGTAGTGACGACCATATTGGATTGTCCATATTTTGTAAGAAAAAAAATAATTAGTTAGTCAAAAATGGTTGGCATTATGCAGTCAAAACAAACAGCACAAAGAATATCTAACGCAACACCACATAAAAGCACTTTGCACAGAAATTACGCTGAAGAGAGGGCAGATAGTTCAGACCTTGAAGGGATGCAAGATGATGTGTTGATTATGTCATCTTTTTTTCAAGAGATGTGAAAATGTATGTCCATATAAACCTTCAGGCCCACAGTATAAACTACAGAATTTGGTGTTTGTGCACCCATGTCCATCTGTAATGTAGGTGTACACATGTGAGCCTGTTATTCCATTACACATACTAACTTCTCTAAACATCCTTAACTTATTCTCTTGTTGCTGAGTGTGACTGTTTTGAGTTTGAAGTAAACTTAATTTTTTATTTGATTTGAGGTAGGTTGAATACATTTTCATATAAAAGAACTAGTGATAGACCGATATATCGGCCGATTTTTGCGAGTTTTATGTGTATTTGCATTGGCCGATTAGTGGCTGCTGTGTTCACAGAGTTTTTCCTGCATTATTTACAGACAGAAATATTGTTTTTTAAGTTCAATAAATGTTACTTGTTTAAATTGAGACTTATAAAAATTACACGAAGATGCCAAATGTTACAAGTAAACTAAGTGAGCAAAAGAAGTATCGGCTCAAGTAAATAGGCTCTCTCAGTCTGTCCGCTCTACTTTCATCTTTCCGTCTATGCATGTTTGTGATTCCTCTCTCTCTCTCTGTAGCTATCTCTACAAATTAACCAAAGATATTTACATTTACATTATTAGTGTGAGCCTGCCCTGTCTACACTTAACAATGACATGTCAATTTACAATGATACTGATAAGTGCTATCTGTTATGTCATTTATATAAAGCAATCAGTCCCGCTAAATTAGCGCAGAAAGTTTTCCTAGAGACCAGAGGTAGAATCATATAGCCTTCATTTATATCAATAATGAGTCAAGCTACTACTGTATGAATTAATTAAATTAATCTGGCCTAGTTCATTTTATCTTAGTTTGTCCTAGTCAAATCACATACAACATTACAGAAATATGACTGACAAATTATTTGTACTGAAAAAGAATATATGTGCACTTGAAAGTTTCTATTTATTTATTAAAATAAAGAAATAAGTGTCATTTTGTCACTACCGAAACAATCACGTCACAACCGAAACGTCAACAAATGTTTCGGTTGTGACTGTTTCGGTAGTGACGATTTAAGCTAACTTTGATCCTACTGCTAAGATGCTAATCAGTACGTAGTTAGCTAGCACAGTTCTCGACATTGAAAGATGAGTAAAACCTAAATGACCAGTAGAAAAAATCTAAAAAACTTAATTAATCATTGAAAATGTGTGATCGGTAGTGACATTCATAAATGTCACACACTGATTTCCAAACTTTTGATCACATTTACTTCAAAACCATGGGACTGATCTAATCACCATGTCACCACAAGAGAGAGAGGCAAAGACAAAGTTTCTGGTTCAAAATAGAGGGGAGTGGCTTAAAGCATTACTATATTTTTGACCAAACTATGCAATGTTTCGGTAGTGACGTGAAAATGCGGGACAGTGTTTTTTTACATGATTTTACATGATTTTTAACTGAAAATATCCAATAAGTCTATTTTTGGTTTTAATTAACAAAAGTATTCAAAATGATACTTCTTAAAACAATGATAAAAAAAATTTAAAAAATTATTTCATATTTTTTTTCCTATGGTGAAATTCAGACCTTGGGGTTTGGGACAACCACCTCTCAATTGAAAGCACCATATAAATGATGATATTTTATATATAAAGCCTGCACCTACTTCAAATATTACTTTGGGTTTTGATTGCTATTTGCTTATATTTTTTTATTATCAAACATTTTCCTACATTAATGCTTTTTAAATTAGTTTTTTGGTTCCGGGACAGCAATTTGCACGAATTCGGTAGAATGGCCCTAATAAATTGTTATGTTTGGATTTATTCTGTGGCTACGAAAGTTATTGACATGATTAGTAAATTACGATGTATCCTTGTTACCGCAATGTCTGAAATCAGGCTAGTTTAACGGACTAAAATCCCAGACTAGATGGCATAGTAGTACATCAGCGGAGGATTTTAGAGATCCGACTAGCACTTGGCGCTAGTTTAAGTTAAATAAGATGCGTGGAGGCTAATTTCCTGTTTAGAGTAACATGTAAATGTTGTCTGACCACTCTAAATCAGATGAGCCTCAACCTCTGGTTATTTCAATATTAATCTAAGTTGCATATTAAATTGTGTCACGATTATACAAAGCTATCATTGGAAAAGATGGTCAGTTTGTTTTATGATAGTGGTCGTGAGCCTCTGGTTAGAAATAAATATTGTAATAATTAAGTTGCACCTCTATGGGGACTAAATAAAATATGTTCAGAGATGAGCACGCATAAAAGGCGGCCTTCTGAACATATGGTCTAACCTCTAGCAGTGACCAAGCCTGATTCGGTTGTGATCGTGGGCCCGCATGATTATTAAATATTAATAAACGGCCGGTGCGTGAGTCCAAAGTGACATGAGTAGCCGAATGAGCGGATGCAATAACAAGTAGTGCTAAACTAGAGTAACCAAACATCTGAACAAATTATGATTAAGATTAAAATAATAATAAATTAAAATAACAACAAACATACTTTATTAAATTGGAGTCAGATTAAACGAAGGGTTTGTTAACTAAATTGAATGAATGTTTAAATCCATATCTTATTATCCAATGTGAAAGGAAAGACTGAAACGCGCGAGAATCCTTCGCCACGCCTCTGGAGCCATTGGACCAGTGGGTGGTGCCTACCTTACAACACTGTAACAGTGAAATCCGCCTTTACGTGAGATCACTGTTACTTACTTCAAATATCCTCCTCCAGTGCGTCCTCTATTGTTCTTCTTAGGTAACGTTAAAGATAAATGCTTCTCTTCCTCAATGTCCAGACATAAATGAAGATCTTCCTCACGTGTGTGTACAAAGTTTATAATCCAAACATGTGGTAAAGTCTTTAAATCTGATAAAACTTTACGCTTTGCTTGTTATGGTTTGAACAGCTCGTGTCTTCATTACCATGTCAACAGCGTGTACCGCCTGTGGGCGTGACCGCATTAAAGATAATGAAGTCGGGCAGGAAAAACGGTACTCTCTTTACTTCAATGCAGATTATATAAACAGGCAATATTTGTTTTCGATTATAATTAGCTTGTTTAAAACTAGACATTTCAGGCTTTCTTTGGATATGTGTATCATGTTTGTGTGACGAATATTCACAGAGTTTCAATTGATTTTTGTAACGTGTTTTGAGAGACAGCTGGCGGAGACAGAAATGTCTGGATGCACACCCTGTTTATTTTCTTTACTTGACAAAAACACAGATATCTGTTGTTATTGTGAATGTACACATATTAAAGAAGACCCATTACAATTTCAAATGATGTCAAACACGTAAGTGTATGATTATTAATGATGGAGTATATTAAGTTGATTCTGCCATTATAAGGAGAAAACGCGTCAAAACGTGGTGCCGCGTTTTTGGACCCCAGGGGGTTAAACAATGCCAACATCATATGCCAAACCTGAATAAACTGCATAAAATTAATTAATAAAAAATAAATTTGTGATGTGCCATCAGTTTGTGGTTTTGACCGGTCTTGAAATAAAATGCTGAATCCTTTTTGTCTGAAACCAAGACGAGACCGAGTAAAAATGCAGTCGATTCCAAGACGAGACCAAGACCTTTAAAAAGTGGTCTTGAGACCGGTCTCGAGAACTACAACACTACATTCTAATCATATAACTAATAAATGAACATATGAACAGCAGATATATTAAACATTTAGGCAAATGAAATATATCAAAATATAAAAAATAAATTAGAGCAATGGCATTCAATGTAAAAAGAAGAATAATTATAGCAACATTATCTCAGTTTTTATCTAGTGAGTATTAGCATAGTAAAAAAAAGGTAAACAAGTACTTAAAGAAATGTATTGCTTTTTGTTTGTTAATGTTAGTTAATACATTAACATTTATATGATAAACAGATTATAGTGCAAATGTGAAAATAAACCTCACTCAACGACATGAGGGTTAATAAATGACATGTTTTTACAAAGTTCATTTTAAAAGAACCAAACCCAGTTCACTTAAAGTGAACCAGAAAAGGAACTAGCCGAATATGACCTCAGTCCTTTTGGTGATCACAATAAAGTGGACTCAAAAGAGGACCCTGTTCTTTGGTCTGAGTTCGGTTCGCTTTTGGGTCCTTTTAGGGGGGTCTGAGATCACTTGGTTATTTCACATATACACCCTGAACTGCTCTGAGAGCGTTTGGAGGGCTCAAACGAACTAGGTGTGAAAACACCCTTAAAGCACAACCGTATCTGGGTTAATTTACTTTTTACCACAGTCAAAGTATTTTCTTGTCAGCTAAAATGCTGTCTGAATTTCCTAAGTCTGATAATTGTGAGGTGATTGTATTAACTTGGATCATGACAGGCAAAAAAAAAAAAACGTGACAACGCGCATATCAACAACAATTTGGTTAGTCTAGAATTAATACTTAGTGAAGATTATCAATCTCTGCGTGTCCGTCCTTCAGTGCTTTGCTAGCGGCGTTAGCACACGGCTCAGTAGCAACACATATTTAGTTTACTTCACTTGTGTCCTTCAGGTTTGCATGTTTATTTTACTTGCATCCGAAAAAAAAACGCCACACAGCACTACTGCTTGGCTTTCTTGTACTGTCTGAGACAGTACTGAGACAAGAAGAGGAGGCGGGGCACTGCATTCACGTGTGTGCGCCGTTTAAAAGAAAGAGAGAGAGAGAGAGAAAGCGAGAACGCACAGCTAGTGTTCGCAAAGTTACAAAAAAACAACGCTCAGCTCATTGTGGAGTATCGATTCCGCGGGACACGAGTATTGGAATCGTTTTAAATGTTCAGTATCGATATGTATTGAAATATCGGTATTTTTGACAACACTAATTTATGCTTATGTTAGCGTATAAAATGCCGTTTCCACACCAGGAAATAAAACGTCAAACAAAGACTGTTGGATTCGTTATCTAATTGGCCACACGTTCTTTCTATCAATATTTTTTAAGTCATTGGAGGAACGAGCGAGTCAGATGATGCACGGTATTTGAAAGTGCTGTTTGGATATTATGTATTATACTCCTGCCTACTTTTAGAAACCAAGTTTGACCACTGGTTTTGAACGCGAATGTTATATCTCATATACAAGTGTTACGATGTAAATAGTCCTCAGATTGTTTATTATATTCTATTACAAGATGTGCATGTGAAATTTGATGTAAACAATGGACAATATCTAAATTTCACGGATTGTACGTATTTGTGGACCAAAATGGTCATTGGATGCATTTTATTGGAGAGTTTTTATGGGTTATTCACACATCTGAAACAGACTGGATTCGATTTGCGATCGTTATATCAACACAAAGGTAAGGAGTTACGTTTATATTTTGCATGTTGTCTTCTGTAACACAATACTATATTTATGATGCTAGAGCATCTGTATCTCAAAACAGAGACCATACACTGATGCTAAACCCCTAGACCTTTTAAACGATGTATAGTAATGTTAATATTATTATTGTTTGTAGACAGTAGGCTATATAGATATTGTTAGCAGCGTTAAAAAAACGGACGTCTTTCCGCCCCCGAGCTAGTGCGCTTCGAGAGGTTAAAGTTGTTATTAAAGGCTACACCTCGACAAAGACGTGTTATTTTAGAGGTTGCTACGGATGAGTTCATTGTTACATTGTGTGAAGTAGCTCTAAATGTTCTTCATGGCAATATACCCCTCACCCCACTAAAATATCGGAAACTGAAAGGAAGAAGTAACGAAATCAAAATTGTGGCAGATAAGAAGGTCGAGTTAGAAGAAAAAGAAGGTTAATCAATCAAAAAGGAGGTTTTCTGTTACCTCTTAAGTGTTGCAATACCATTCATAACCAGTTTGATCACCTCTAAATAAGTTTTTGCTGATGGAGTATGCTGAGAAAATGTTTTTAGTTCCGCAGCACCAGCTGGATAAGCTGAAAACTGGTACCCCTCGTGAGTCTATTCAACATACCGTGGAAAACGACTTGGACATGACCATAAGAAATATTCTCTAGAGGTCTGATCTGGACACATATGAAAAAGCCAAGATGTATACAGCTGTTTTCCAGAGATTTTTAAACCTTTCTAGACAAGCGGACAGGGAGACCAACACATTAACCCTCTGAGGTCTAAGGGGGTTTTAGGGCCCTGGGGAAGTTTTGACATGCACTGACATTTGTGCTTTTTTCAGTTGCTTAAAAATATATTAAAGGCGGAGTCCATGATGTTTGAAAGCCAATGTTGATATTTGAAATCACCTTAACAAACACGCCCCTACCCCAATAGAATCTGGACCTTCTGTTGATAGACCGTCCCACACATACGCAACCCGGCATTTGATTTGATTTGATTGGCTATAAGTGTGTTTTGGTAGTCAGCCCGTCTCCTTTTCCAAAGCGTTTTTCAAACATTGTGGACTCCGCCTTTAATGGCAAAAGTCTCATAACACAGTGTTCAGCACTAAGTGGGCTACTATATTATATGATCAACACGTATGTACATGTTTGTATTTTTGAGAGAAAATGTTTATGCATGGTTTTTGAAAAAGCTACATTTTTAAGTCACTGATATAAGTCCACAAAACTCATTCTAAATATGTTTTCCCAAGACTTTTCAAAACAGGATCTAGTAGTCTAGAGTTTTTTCTTCAAAATGATGTGAAAATCATTTGGCCTGCTCATTCACATAAAACAATATATTGATTTAAAATTTCTAAGACACTTTTGCTTGAGAAAGGCTGTATGCGTGGAGGTGGGAAAGCTCCTGAATAATCAGTGATTGACAGCTGAGGAACAAAAAAAGTTGAATAATGAGCCACATAATGAGCCTTTTGGGGATGTTCAACAGGAATGAATCTTTCTCTGTAGTAAAACCATGATAAGGTTTACTTGGGAATTTATAACAAAAATTTTCAATAGATTGTAAAGACACACACACATATAACAAACACATTTGCTTATTGAACACATTTATGATACAGGTTTGACTGAGCGCCATATATATAAATACACACACACACACACACACACACACATCTATTGAAATATTTTCTATTAATTTCACAAGTATACCTTTAAAAACCACAGTAATCATGGTGAAGGTGGGTCAATGACGTGGCGTCCCAAGCATATTCATAATATTAAAAATGTATACATTTTAGAATGCATTTCATTATGTAACTCAACTTCCCCCTCTTTAATTACTCATGTGAGAATTTCATATAAATAATTAATCTAAGGAACTATTGAGCTCCAAATCCCCAAAATGTCATTCCGGGTAACTGTCCCGGCATAAAATCTAAATAGAAAAATGTAAAAAATATAAATAAAAGTATTTAAAATTTACTTGGGCATAATTGTTTTGATGTTTGCAATGATTCCTACAAATATAGTGATAATACTAAGCTTATTTAAATTTTTATGACAGAAAGACTTTTGTCCCCAATTTGTGATTTCTCTAATGTCATTCCTGGATAACAGACATCAATGACCATTTTTGGCCATAATGCATTTTGGTATGTCATGTGACATAATATTGTATCAAAAAGAAGACCCTGAGAGCACCAGAACATGTGCAAAGGTCAGAAAGTGTCTTTAAAATTTTGATATTTTGACCTTTTCGGTCACTGGTGTACTTTGTAGTTATATCATGTGTCCTTTTGGATAACACTAATAAAACATGTATAATGTTTTTATATTAAAAAAACTATCTATTTAATTTAAAAGATCACCTTAAGTGAAAATAGCTAAGTTGTAGTTTTCCATAGGTGGTTTAGTTAGTGCCTGATTATAAAGAAAAATATTCATTTCGTCATTCTTGGATAACAAAAAACCTCTGTTAGCCAGGACATGTCAGCCGTTATCCAGAATGACATATGCATAACAATCTAGTTTTTAATTAACATTTTTAAACTTTTAGGCATAGTTATTATAGTTATATTATTAACATTAACATTATTTACTTAATTTTATGTTTGTGCCATATTTTTGCTGTCATTTATCTTGATTTCATATGATTCAATTAGGTCATTATAATTTAATTGAATTTTGTAATGTTAATGGTCAAATCATGAATAATCTAATAAAATTTATTAATATATCAACATTTTATTAAAGCTTTAGTATAGCTTCTGATGTTTTAAGGTCAATTCTGTCCTTACAGATGCCTCTGTCTAATAAAGGTAGGCAGAGATGGTTCAGACCTACGCAGATGCAAAAGCTAGGGCTGAGTATCGAAAAAAAGAAAGCAAGGTATTATAGTAATGACTCAGTGGAATGATAATGTGTCAGTAACAAACATTGTTTGTGAAGCATTATAATTTTACAGATTTACTGTATAATATTTAGAAAATATGATTGTAAAGAAATTGGTGTGATTACAACCTGCATCTAATACTCATTATTATTGTGTGTACTTGTCAGTGTCTTTTACTTAGTTATTATACTGAAGATGGTTTTTATGGTAAAAATGGCAGAATGTCCTTCCGTCTAACAGCATGTCATTCTGGCTAACAATGACACACGCAATTAATTTAACACATATTTGTGTGTTCGATTACACAATTCTGTTTTTTGTTGAGTTAATGATAAAACAAGTATTATTTACTTTATTGGAAAACATTTTTAAACATTTTCCAGCTTTAAAAAAAATTGTTCTGAATTTTGAATTATCAACAGCCCATGTCACTCCTACACAACTACACACAGACACACAACTACACACAATTACACACACAAACACAAAATTATATATAACATAATGTCACAAAAACACACGCACGCACACACACACACACACACACACACACACACACACACACACACAATATTACACACACAAACATACTCACACAAACACAAACATAAATGTCCCAACTGCCCCATCTGTCCAACTGCTCCAAATGCCTCAAATGCCTCATCTGCCCATTCTGTCCCAACTACCCCAACTGCCCTATTCTGATCCAAATGCCCCATTCTGCCCCAAATGCCCAATTCTGCCCCAACTGCCCTAAATGCCCCATCTGCCCTAAATGGCCCATTCTGCCACATATGCCCCAAACACCCAATTCTGCCCCAACTGCCCCATTCTGCCCTAAATGCCCCATTCTGCCCCAAATGCCCCGTCTGCCCCATTCTGCCCCAAACATCCAATTCTTCCCCAACTGCTCTAAATGCCCCAACTGCCCAATTCTGCCCCGTCTGACCTAACAACCCCATTCTGCCCCAAATGCCCATTTCTGCCCCAAATGCCTCATCTGCCCCAACTGCCCAATTCTGCCCCAAATGCCTCATCTGCCCCAACTGCCCAATTCTGCCCCAAATGCTTCATCTGCCCCAAATGCCTCATCTGCCCCCTTCTGCCCTTAATAATGCCCCATCTACCCAATTCTGCCTCTAATGCCCCATCTGCCCTAAATGCCCCATCTGCCCCATTCTGCCCCAAATGCCCTAACTGCCCCAACTAACTCAACTGCCCCAACTGCAGCTCCATCTATTATTCTCAGACTAGGCTTTCTCAAGCCAACATAAAGTTTGTTCACAAACTTTAACCTCATCTAGTTTGTGTTTTTGTAATCATTATAGTAGAAACTAGAGTTGTTCCGATTCCGATACCAGTATCGGAAATGCGGCCGATACCACAAAAAAATTCTGGCATCGGAATCGGCGAGTACTTGAACCCATGTACCGATCCGATACCATTTTCTTACTAAACCTAGTTATGCCCGTTATAGCTAACGCTGCAAAGCGAAACTCATTTCTTCTTCGCTGCTCTGAATGCAAACACCAGGAAGTTACCTCATGCGTGACGCAACCACTGTTTACTTAGAGCGGCAAAGAAATTAAAGCATGCAGCCGTATGTCCGCTGTTTGTTAGTATTTCAGACTAATAAAACAAAACATCGACATGTCTCAACGGAATCTGCGCCCGCAGATTTTGGCGTAGTACTTAACGGAGTTAATGCCCGTGATTGACAAGCACACATACCCCGCGCTTGAGCACGTTTGTGAGTGACCAGTACTGTCATTGACAACAAGTACACATACATAGCCTCGCGCGTTTGTGAGCAGCATTGATTAGATACATAAACCCTGCGTGTGCTGTTTGCTGTGATTGTTTTTAATGAAAAGAGCATGAACCGTTTGATATTTGAGATGAAATAAAACTTACCACTGAGTTGTACCGCAGATCTTACTTGTCTCTGTCGTCTATGTGACGCGACAGTCAGCACAGCACATCCATAATTTCAAATCCGTTTACAAGATGAATGCTCTTGTTATGTTTAATATAAAGATTACATTGCATTGTAAAAATGATGAAATTATCTTCATACGTGCTTAATTCATAATGAGAACGTTTACACAAGCTTTTTTATTCTGCTATAATATATATTAACAATAATATATGTCATTTTATATAGGCTACAAACTATAATTCTATCTTGACATGCACATTATCTGGTTCATGTTGGTCCAGTTTAATTCAGAGGACTCATTGGTTTGGTGTATTCATTTTAATTGTAAGCCTTAAAAAAGTAATTATTTTAGATGCAATTTTGTAATATTTAATAGCTTAAATTCTCTAATTTCTTCTAAAAACATTTAAAATCATCCCACAGAATTCCACAGATTTTTCAAATTATTCTAAAACTAAAATACTCTTTCAGTGTACAGTGTTAGATTTGTGGCTCGTTTTCTCTTAGGAAAAATAAATATTACTGTCAAATGTCTTTTTAGATAATAAAAATACCCTAGTTCACTGTATGTATTTGTTCATGTTTTATACAGGAATAAGTCTGAAGCACACCATAAAACCGTTATATTCATTCATACAGGACTAGTAGTATGTATAGCTGTATATTTTACAGATATATACCCAGGTATCGGATCGGTACTCGGTATCGGCCGATACCCTGAGCCCAGGTATCAGAATCGGTATCGGGAAGAGAAAAATGGTATCGGAACATATCTAGTAGAAACACAACAAGGGACACGTGTGATAAACTTATCAATGTTTGTTTACAGACGCCGCCATTACTCCCTCACGTGTTGATCATGAAAGCAGTACAAATGAATGCATGCACATGGGAGTGATCCTGTGTTTAATAAACTTGCTGTGCGGAGATATACGCTTAGACGCAACTAAATAAGGATTGTATTGTTTGCAATCACGTATTTTATAAGAATTTCAAAAACCGTGTCGAATTTCCTGATTGGTGCGTTTGTGTATGTGCATTTCCCTTCGTGTGAACTGTTTGATGAAGACAAAGAAAACACTCGCGTCTGGAGATACTGACACAAATACGCAAGTAAATAAGGATTTAGATGCCATGTTTGGTGCAATCGGATGAAACAACAAGGAATGGAGAGACTGGGTTGTGGATTGCGTATCCATTGACTGCAGGAGGCATGAGTTATGCATATGGATGTCTCTGCTCATTCACTTCAATGGCACGGGGGTGTGGCGATCTCATCTCATTACAGTTAAACAGGTAACAGGAGAAAGACGGTCTCTCTCCTCCTTCTCATACAGTTTACACCAAATGACAATATCTGTTTTCGATCTCACTTACATCATTTAAAAGCAGACATTTCAAGCATTATGTAGACATTTATCTTTTGTTTCTATGACAAGTATTTGTTAAGTTACAGTTTATTTTTCTGACGCGTTTCTGAAAGGACTTCACTGAGGGAGCGAGAACAAAACGCGCATCATGTTTTTTTCTTAATTTTACGAAAAGCACAACATTCTTTTTTTATTGGGAGTGGATAGAAAAAAAACTAGACACTTTAAAGTTTTAAATGATGTATAAATCATATCTGTATGTCCAAAATCAGCAGAGTAATCTAAGTCTCTTTGCGAAGTGATTGATAAATAAAGAGTTTGCGGCGCAGTCGACCTCAGAGTGTTCTTCCACAGCCTGAACAAATTGAACAAATGAAAACCCTGTTGTGACAGGTACTGTGA
This sequence comes from Misgurnus anguillicaudatus, assembly GCF_027580225.2. Taxonomy (NCBI): domain Eukaryota; kingdom Metazoa; phylum Chordata; class Actinopteri; order Cypriniformes; family Cobitidae; genus Misgurnus; species Misgurnus anguillicaudatus. Next base: position 8,851,632 of record NC_073360.2, read on the forward strand.
GTCCACTGGATACTTTGTCTAATGTTGCTGATGACATTTTAAAGAATGTTCCACAGAGGAGTGTTAAAAATGTTTGATACATTTTGGATAAATTGTCTTAAACTAAAGATGTCACGTCATTGACTGACTCGGGCGAGTTTGTGTTTAAAGGTAGATTGATTCCTGGACCACACATGCTAGATAAACATTTCACCTGTTTGTACACATTGAATACATTTGAATACATTTTCATTACAGCTAAATTGTTTTAATATTTTCACAAAAGTTGACACTTTTTAATATTTTTAATTAAATCATCACTATAGATTTTCAGCACATAATCATATTCAAACCCATTTCTCATATGGTAAAGAAAAAACACACAATGCTGACCGCATGTGTCTGATGTAAAATCCTGCACATTCGAATGTTGTATCTCCTTAGAATTGAGTTTTTTTTTTAAGTTTTTGATAGTTGACGGAAAACCATGGTAATCTGGTTTATTGCCAAAACTGTCAAAGAAACAGCCTAAACCCTTGTTTATGTAGATGGTTAACCAATGTTGAACAGGGAGTCCAGAAGGATGGGTGTTAAATATAACCATTGATGTAATTTTCTTAAAAGATCTTTTGGTAGATAATCACATGGTAGAACTCAGAGAAAATGGATGTCACAGGAAATCTTTTAACTGCTGTAAGCTGTACAGTATTCATTTTACTGACTACTGTATTCAATAGTAGTCAACCAGGATCTGCAGACGATTTGATATTTCTATAACACTGTCAAAATTAGCGTATAACATTTTATTTACTGTATGGGGGAGGGGCTGTCTAAAACGGGCTTCCAGTCTAATATTTCCACTCTTAATAAGCAAAATGTGCTGGCCACACTCCTCATCTGGAGCTAGATTGAATGCGTAGAGTGTACAGCCGTGCAGGAAGTCTTCTCTATCTATAAATAGTCCCTGATTTAAGATGTCTTCCAGAGGCCAACGCTAACTGGTAAAATTCTCTCACTGCAGAACCACTTCCAAATTCAGGTTGCAACGGCTTTGCGGGGTGTTGCATTTCATCCACGTAAATGGCTAAAAACCGTGACGACTATTGAGCAGTACTACCATGCGAAACGATTTATCACCCTCACATCACCCTTGCTACAGACGTCCGCAGGCGACCGGGGCGTGCTGCGAGCGAGCTTCCCTCGCGATGCAGCTTCACGCGTCCAGGTGACCGAAGACGCCATCACCCAACATGAAAGCGGTAAAACTCCGCTTGTTATTGTAACCTGCATTACTTGCCACATGTACAGTTTAGCTTCTTCCATCAGCATAGAGGGGTTTACTTGTGCTAAGTGTATTGAAGTAGTAAGGCTGACGGAGAAGATTGCAGAACTAGAAGCGCGCATCCAAACGTTAGTTGATGACAGTAATACCGCTAATGCTACAAACGCTAATACCGCTAATGCTACAAACACTGTTTCAGGTGCGCATAGTGTTAAACGTAATACACATAGCTCGGTTCCGGCATCTGAGTCAAGGCGGCCGACTAACTGGGTGACTGTCAGGCGGCACAGTCGTATCCGGTGCCCACCCAAGACCCCTCTGGTAAATTCTAACAGGTTCGATATTCTAAGCAATACACCGACTGAGACATCTGTTAAAAGTGCCTTGGTTATTGGAGATTCGATACTTAGGAATGCGAACATTGAGGCACCAGCCACCATAGTCGATTGTATACCGGGAGCCAGGTCTTCAGACATTAGATCAAAACTTAAAGTGCTGGCTAATGCTAAGTGTAAGTTTTCTAAAATTGTTATTCACGCCGGCATGAATGACACCAGACTCCGCCAGTCAGAGGTCACCAAAGATAATATTATAGAGATATGTGAAATTGCTAAAACAATGTCAGACAATGTAATATGCTCTGGTCCCCTCCCCGCCTACCGGGGGGATGAAATTTACTGTAGATTATTGTCTCTTCACCACTGGATGTCAAAATGGTGCCCTCAGCATAACGTAGGGTTTATAGACAATTGGAAGCATTTCCGGGGGAGACCTGACCTGCTAAAGAGAGATGGCCTCCACCCGTCTCAGGAAGGAAGGGCGATTCTCTCTATAAATCTGACCAATAGTCTTACTTCTAATACAGTCTGACTATCCAGGGTACAGGTCAGGAAAGAGACGGATCGGCTTAACCGTCCGTCTGTTAGCTGCCGTGATATGTCAAGATCACTTATATCCCAGCACTTCGAGTCAGTCTTACCAGAATATCAACACATTTCAACTGTATCTGTTCCCCGAACAAATAAATACAGAGCATCGCTTGCCACATCTGGTACAAATCTGATTAACTCATGCACCACCTGCCTTTTTGAGAAAAGTTGCCCACCTGCATTTTTGTGATTTTAACAAAATTTTCACAAAATTCCTTGCAGGAAAAATCATTTTCTATAAATATATAAACATACAAATTATATTAAATTAAAGAACACACCCTCTGCTTTCAAACAAACAATAAACAAACAAACAAACAGGGGAAAAAACATTTCATTATATATTTACTTTTTCTACTTAATTTAACCACTGAAATATGGATATTTCTCTTCAAAAATACAACATTTTGAGCAAAAAGCTTAAAAAAATTGCGTTTTTGTAAAGGAATTTATGTTAGAGATCAGACTCAGAATGACTATCAAACATAAAGGCAGTTAAAATAACCATTAAATCTTTTTAACTTCCGTTTTTAATAAATTCGATTTGGCGCCATCTTTCACTTTGAAATTCGTCCAAAAAGGCATAATTATTAGTTAAATATGAACTCATAAATGACGAGATAACTCGTCAATGGCGGTGAATGAGTTAATATAAAATTAGAAAACAATACATTAACAGATGAACCTCGAATGTTAAAATTCGGCCTTCTTATCATTAGATCGCTTACCAATAAAGAACCTATCGTCAATGAAATAATTACAGACCAAAACTTAGATGCACTCTGCTAAACAGAAACCTGGCTTAAAGCAGACGACTACATTAGTTTAAACGAATCCACCCCACAAGACTATTATTATAAACATGAACCTCGATTAAAGGGGAGAGGGGGTGGTGTAGCTACAATATACAACAAAATTATTAAAGTAAACCAAAAATCTGAACCAAAATTTAAATCATTTGAACTAATGTTGTTAAATATGGAAAAACTGATCGTAACCACAAACAGCTTTCTTTTGCCTTAGCTAATGTTGTGGTTTTCTTTTTCCTCAAATGAAAATCTTCAGTCTTAGGTTTTGATTTCAAGAGATGAGACTTTTATTTTCCGGACAAATAAATAGCCGAGGCCGCCCTGGTGAATCCCCCCAGAACCAGAGTGTGGTCCTGGGAGGATCCTCCAAAATCAGTCTGACCCTCTGAGCCATGGCTTGGTAAATATATATGTTTTGGTTCCCTCCCCTCCATGCTTAAAACAATATGTTTCTGTTCAGGCTTGTAATTTGAAGAACCACATCACATTTCTCAGACCAGTGTCTCCTTTCCATGACCTATTTGACCCTCGCCTATTCATTATACTAAGACCCTCTGTGACCTTTGACATGAAACTATGTGTATTTACACAGCTGGTTTGTAATAGTAATCTCATGGTAAACTCATGACACACATACTGCATAACTCATGATACACAAATTGCATTTGATAGTAATCTCATGGTAAACTCATGATACACAAATTACATTTGATTATAATGGTAAACTCATATTCATGTAGATTGGGATTAAAATAAACTTCTTAATAATCCCCGCTCTGAGGCTTAATTTAGCATCACTTTTCCTGTTTATTTTAATCCGGAGTGCAGTTTCATAATTCAGCGTCTCAATTATTACTATCTTGTGGCTAAAGAAAGCCACTATACATTACCAATTACCAAATTATGCCACAGCACTTCGAACTATGGACAATAAGAACAAACATCTTTCCATTCTTATTTTGTCTTGAATGTAAAAGTAAAAGACCTTAAGTCCTAAACAATTTGAGCGCAATTGGTTCTGCACCTGCTGTTGGTGGTCACCATTATGTAGAATATAATAAAATAAAGTAAAAGTAACCAAAATAAAAACAAAGAAACCCAAAAAGCAAATAAAACAAAAATTACTAAAAATAAAAACAAAAAAAGTAAATCATTCATAATACGAAATATTTGTTTCAATACAAATAAAGCTTATTCCTTTTCTTCATCATCATCATTATCATCCTTGGTACCACAATATTATCTACCAGTTGTAATTCAATACTGTTTTGTAACGTAAGTCCTGATAACATTCTTGTTGATTTTACATTTATTTTTCCATCATATTGATATTTTAACTTCCGTTTGGTTTTCTAAAAAGATACCTACACCTTATTTACCCACTAACCTCTAATTTAAAATTGATTCAGTATATGTTGTCATGTATTTCTAATGGCTGCATCTAGTTGTTATCCTAAGATAAATTAATGCCTTATTGGTAAACTTAATAATCTACTTTTGATTGTAGTACTGTACATAATTAATTTATTCTGTATTTTTATTCTGACAAATCTTTATTAAATTCCTTATTTAGCTTAATCCCATGCCTTGATCTAATTTGGTACCTATTTGGTTGATCAACAGAATCTACATATAATTTATGATTAATTGTTTTGTTAATCCTTTTATGAGGATTCTAAATTCCCTTTTATTGTAGTGATTTCCTGTTTCCATCATATTTAAGTACCTTTTTTCTCCCTCCTAATGATAACGAGGTCAAACATTTTCTTTTTCTACAAATCCCCCAAAATTCTCCAATTGATATTATTTGATCTTCAGATATCTTCATTGTATATGTTGCTATGATCTGATTATAGCATTCATCTAAGTCTCTTCTCACTTTTACACCTTAAGCTAGACTCTTTGATGTTTTCATAATAGATCTAGAGTTTTTATAGTTGATTCATTCAAAATTCCTGTTATAAAGCATTTCCTATTGAATTTTCCTAAGTCTATAATTCCATAAGGTTTACATATTCTTGATTGTAATTTTTACTGTACCATTCTGAAATATCCATCCTTCCTTATATATCCTTAATGTTTTGTTACTATACTACCATTGAGACAAATTTCCAAATTGTGGCTGGCAAAATGTATTTTTAAACTCAGATTTTCCCAAATGACCTAAATATTATCAAGATAAGTTGACCTTAACTTTTTCTCTTATCCATAAGAATTCTTGTTGAATTTATCACCTTTATCATATTTATGTGGACTTGAAAATGTTATTACCTTTTTAAAAGCTGATTTAGTTTAGAGCATAAAAAGCAACTTTGCAAACATATTTCCTTAACTTTAAATATTCCCCATTTGTATCATTTGTTATCTTTGGGATGTTTCCTATAAAATGTCCACCTTATGTTCTGTTCAATGTCTCTGTGTTTTCAGTCTTTCTTTCAGATTCTGTTCCTTTGAGATTGTAACAGATCTTTCACTGGGCCTCTTTGAAGGCAAAAGTCCATCGCCGGGAAGTTTAATTGACTGTAGCCATGCAAATCTTCTGTAGTAATCAGCTTCGTTCTTTTCAATTCAATTTCTGTTGACAATTTCTCTTTTTCACTTTTCCTCTCGGTGCTCAAAACTGTGCTCTCCATCTATCGGTATACTTGAATTGCTTTTAATTTGATTTGGTTTTGATGTTTCTTCTTTTATATCATGTGCGTAATTTTCCTCCTCTCCAATTGGCGTCCTACGAGCTCTGAGCAATCATAGAGCTGCTTTAATCACTCTGCACCCCCTTTGGCTGTGTTTGGTCCCTTTTGGCAGGCTTGCTCCTTCCGCATTCTCCTGCAGCCCCTCCGACCTTTCGACCCTCAGATAAGGCAGATCATCTCTCACAATGAGGCATGTTGTCTCATCTCCTCCTCCTCCTCTCCTTTTATTTTCTGTACACAAATAGCTCAATACATAGACAATTAGTTTCTTCATATAACACTTAATTCCAGATGTTTTTACAATATGCATAGGTCGATCGGCGAACATTTCATGCAGTGTTAAAGGTGTACTTTTGTTAGTTTACATGCTCATTAATACAAGGTAAAACATAAATTCTGTTAAGATTAGTATTTTCACACATTTTGTTAAGTATGGCTTTGAGGATAATTTATTTTCTATACCTTTTTATCTACCATCCCTTGTGATTATAGATGATAGTCAAATTTTTCTTCACTCTTATCCGTCAAATCATTTTTTTCCCCGTTCTTATCTCAACTCAAAATCTTCATTCTTATCATGAATCAAATAATTAATTTTCATTCCACTTATTCACCCCATGTATATCTATAATAATAATATTTATGGCTGAGATTTTCATCTTTACACGATCTAATAAGATTTTCTGACACTCTGAGGCCATTTTTAACTTCCACGTCTGTTCTCCCGTGCTGGCAACATCAACTGTTTTCCTGTGAGCCTATTATTCAATGACAACCAATCACTTGATCAACCTTCTAGCATTAATCAACCAAATTAACCTTTCAGCATGTTGGAATGGTAGTTCATCCATTCTAAACCTGTATAATGTTTTCCCTCATAAGTAAATACGTAAATGCAAGTATCTACTTCTTATGCAAATCAGAATTCACAGTAAAAATGTTTATCAAATGGAGAAACACTTGTCAGCAAAGTATGTGGTTTTTGGAACATCAATCTTTTCTTGTCATTAATTGCTCTTAAATCATAGACTAGATACAATTTAGATTTATTTGCTTAAAATGCTAAGTTTGTTACAATAATTTATTACTTCTTTTCTCTATTCTCACAGCTTATTCTTGTTTACCTTTTATAATATCCTATGATGTTATTTCAATTTTTTATTTTATCTATTTTATTTTATTTTCTGCCATAGCTGTTCTATGCCATTTATATTTGTTTTTTAGCTTAATACAGTCATTGGAGTTCTAACTACCTCTGTAGAATACCAAATTTAAAAAAACCCAATTTTCATTATGCATTTCTTCCTGTCAGATTAATAGGAGTCTGATTTGATTTCAGAACAGGTAGTCACACCTAACAACATAAGTTCTTGATCAGCCTTTAAATTTGTCTAGCTGATTTTCTCATAAAGATTGTCTGTGTCCCTATAGTAACAAGGTCTTTACTAAACATTGAACGGCTGTTTCACTCTTCTCCTCTTTCACTCAAAGGCTTGTATGAAGATGAAAAAGTGTTGTCCAGTTTTTCTCTTGCCTCCAAGAACATTATTGTCTTTGTGAGTCTCCCTCTGGACTCCACTCAGTCTTTTCTGTTTTTCATCCTTGTAATTGTCTCTGAACATATGCACAGTGCCCCCTTCACTGCTTGAGATCAATCATAGTCCCATTCAAATAGTATGTGTCCTCAGTCCAGTTTATGAGCTGCTCCTCTCTTTGCAACTCCAACACTTTGATGTCACACACAGTTTTTTGCCATTGCCTGTTTCTTGACAGCTTTTTATTCCCTTTCTTAAATGTTAAAGGATGTGACTGATCAGCCCTACAAGGTTCAGCTTAATCCATGCCAAATATTGCCTTTTGATTTAAACTAAAATTTATTTTGTGACCACCCTCCATCATCAGATGAAGACTCCTCCTCATTTTGTAATAGTCTGCTTTATCTTTATATAATTTATCTGTGTCATTCACCTTTTAATAATTTTTCTGTCCTTTTTAATTTTTCTCTTTATTTCCACCTTTAATAACTTGGTCTCTACTCTTTCTTCTACCTTGTTGTTTCTCTTTCAAAGCTTCATCTTTGTCTTTCTGCCAGATTTTGCTTTAAACCTACAATTCCCTCGAGCAATGAGAATTGACCTTTACATGTCAAATCTGGTGTCTCTCTCTCTCCCTCTCTGTTAATTATCTCTTCTTCTTTTTCTTTCTTTTAGTTTATATTTTTATAAGTTATATTTCTTCTCACACAATGCCACGTCAAATGTTTCCTCATTTGAACATCCAATTATTCTATTTTCTAATTCTCCACACAACAGTTGTTTAATCCTTATTTTTCCATTAATGTGACTGCCATAATATTTTCTTTGCAATATAAGACACCTTATATTTTATAATTATTTCTCATTTTAACCACTTCACAAACTTATTGTTTTTTATTTGTCCAATTTATCTAGTCTCCAAATAGTTACTCAGATTCCCAATGTGTCTTTAAAATACGATTTCCTTTAGAATATTTTGTAATATTTTGTAAAATAATGTCAAATACTATCACCAACATCTGTCCTTTTTTGGACAAGCAAACTTTTCCTATTGAGCAAAAATCTATCATTTAAATGAATTCTTTAATTTCTAGAAGTAGCTGTATTGTAAGCTACAATACCTCATAACCACAATATCTTCAAATCTAATCTTTAATACCCAACATTTATAACTGTCTCTTATTCATACTCATATTCATACTTTTATTCACATATTTGACCAAACCTTAAATTTCAAATGTATGCTTGATAACCTATAAACCAAATTGTTAACCAAACCGTTTTTCAGTAATAACCCAGCATTTATGTACAACCCATTATTTATTTGGGCTCTCTTTATTTTTTAGGGCTCATTGGCTCATTCTTGAACATCCAATTATTCTATTTTCTAATTCTCCACACAACAGTTGTTTAATCCTTATTTTTCCATTAATGTGACTGCCATAATCTTTTCTTTGCAATATAACACACCTTATATTCTATAATTATATAATTAACCCATTATTTATTTGGCCTCTCTTTATTTTTTAGGGCTCATTGGCTCATTCTTGCACACAGACATTCACCCTACACTCGCAAGACAGCAATTACACCCCCCTTTGCAGCCTGCAGGGACTGCCCAAGGGAAAGTCTCTCCCTGCTTACAAGTTCATATTTAACTCACTCACTCACTCACTATTAAATAATTAAACCTCTATGTCATTCACTTCCCCGACAGACATAGACATATGCAACCTTGCATACAAACGTCTACGCGTTCTCTTAACTTAAACCTCTACGTCATTCACTTTCCCGACAGACGTAGACATATGCAACCTTGCATACAAACTCTTACGCGTTCTCTTAACTTAAACATCTATATCATTCACTTCCCCGACAGATATAGACATATGCAACCTTGCATACAAACTCTTACTCTTTCTCTTTCACTAAACCCCTGGGATCCAAAAACGCGGGGCCGCGTTTTGATGCATTTTTTCCTGTTTCGAAACGGTGAAGTCTCTACTTTAATGTGAGTGCCTTCATAATAACAACAAAACCGTGTGCTTTTGGCAAATAAAGAAAATAAACAGGGAGTGCATTCAGACATCTCTATCTCATTGACCATCTTCCTCAAACACGTTACAAACATGAACTGATAACTCCGCCAATACTTGTCACACGAACATGATACATATGTCTAAAGAAAGCCTGAAATGTCTACTTTTACATGATGTAATTAAAATCTGAAGAAATCATTGTCTGTTTGTGTAATCGACATGTAAGTAAAGAGAGGTACAATTTTTCTGGCTCGACCTCATTAGCACTAATGTGATCCCACCTACCGTGTGCGCGCCATTCATATGGAAATTACCTGATGCGGGCTATGCAAACAAGGTCAACGCCCCCAAACAATTATTTAAGAAGCAGCAAGTTTTGACAGTTTCATTCACTTATCAACGCGCTGGGAAGATGACACGCTTTACAGGTGAGGAAGCTCTACAGATGCTCCTGGACAGCGAGGAAGAGTTCACCGTTTCTTCAGACGAAGAGCAGGACTCCGACGATGAACGTTTGTATTTTAAAGAGCGACTTGATCCAGCTGAGGATATAATTTCTGAAGAGTAAGTTTTACATACATTTGTTGAAATGTTGTGTGATGTAAACTTTTTTATATACTGTATACTGACTATTTGCAAGCAGATATTCATAATGACTTTATAGAAACATCTCGTAATTGGCAACTTGTATTTACATTAAAATGATAGTTCTTACATTAAACCGTATGCTGATTAGTGTAATGTGTATGTTATAAAGCAATATCACTAATATAACTACAGTGTTCATGCCGACTTATCAATAAGACTTCTTTACGCGATTATTTGCTAGGGTGTAACATTGTGCTGTAAATGAGCCGGAGATATCATGCGTTAAACAGTATGATTGTATGGTGTAATGTAAATATACAATATCACTATTTAGAATATATTTTGACTAGTGTTTATGCCTTAACAAGTCTTGTTTACGCGACTATCTGTTCGGGTGTAAATGTATCGATGTAGTATCGATGTGCTGTAAATGTGTCCGGAGATATGTAATGTGTTAATGTTTAGCCATAAATATGTCCGGAAATGGCCCGTTAACAAAGATATACAGCGCATCTATGTACCCAATTATCTTATCTCAACTATGCTTTACTGCCTTTGTATTGCTTTATAAGTTTGTTACTGTGGAGAATACATTATATTAATTATTAAAAACTTTTGTAGGAATGCTGCATCACTGTCCTCTTCAGCCGGCATCTGCAGAAATGCAACGGACATTCATACTGGGTAAGTCACATTTGCGGGCTTTTCTGTTTCATTAGTAGACTATTACTGATGTTTTGCTTAGTAATTTGGAAAATACAAGATGGTAATAATGTTTTTATGTATATATATATATATATATATATATATATAAACATATCTGTATTTTTCGAAAATACATGATACAAATAATGTTTTTTTTTTGTAATGTGGCTTCGCCGTCATTTACTCGCACGGGGGCATCCAGAAACGAACCCGAAATTCATAAAGTGTAAGTTACATTTAAAGATGTCAGCGTCACTGAGATGTACCGCTACATTGGACTACTATTTTATATGGCCATGGTAAAGTTGATCTCCATCAGGGACTACTGGAGACAGGACGATGTTTTCTCCGTGCCTTTTCCTGCCACAGTAATGTCAAGAGAGAGATACCGCACTATTTCATGGAATGTGCACATGAGTCACCCAGAAGACGACAAAGTAAATGACAGGAAAAGGGGCACAGCCGAACATGACCGTCTTTTCAGGGTCAAGCCTCTTATGGACACTATTCGTCAAGCTTGTATAAACCTCTATCATCCTAAAAGAAACTTGGCTGTGGATGAAAGAATGGTGGCATGCAAAGCAAACACAGGAATGACACAGTACATGAAAGCTAAACCAACCAAGTGGGGCTTCAAGTTGTTTGTGCTTGCAGATTCTTCAAATGGATATACTGTGGACTTTTCAGTGTACACCGGGAAAAATAACTTTCCCACAGCCCATGGACTTTCATATGATGCTGTGACGTCTCTTTTGGACTGTAAAACTCTAGGCTCTGGGTTCCATGTGTACATGGACAATTTTTACACAAGCCCAAAGCTCCTGACAGACATGTTTGCCATGAAGTTTGGTGCTTGTGGGACTTAGAGACTTTAGAAAGGAATGCCCACGGGATGCAACAAATGCACTCTCAAAGCAATCTCCCAGGGGCTCAATCAGATGGATTCGGAATGGACCTCTACTGTTTGTTAAGTGGATGGACACACGAGAGTTGTCTGTCTGTTCAACAATACACCCTGCTTATACAGAAGAGACAGTGCAGAGGAGGGTAAAATCACAAGATGCATGGAGCACAAAGACATTTCCATGTCCTGCACCTGTGACTGCCTATAATGAACACATGGGGGGTGTTGACCTTTCAGATCAGATGATACAGTACTACACTGCACAGCACAAGACAATGAAGTGGTACAGAAAGATCTTTTTACACTTCTTGGACATTGCTGCCACCAATGCCTTCATTGTGCACAAGGAGCTATGTGGTAACATGACCCACAAACAGTTCATGGAACAGCTCGTTGTAGAGCTCTGTGGCATAACACATAGAGCAGAACCAAAACAGACAATGAGTACCCATGTGCCAGTTCCAGTAGCTCAGCTGACCTCAGATGTAAGCAATACTGCCACTGTTGGTCGCCGGAACTGTGTGCGCTGCAAGACAGGACACACCTTGAAATGCAAAACATGTAATGTTCCATTGTGTGTTCAGTTAAATAGGAACTGTTTTGAACAATGGCACGACAACATTTAACTCCATTCTCAAAGATTTACAGATGGTTTACAAATGTATATCTTATTTTTTATATTGTTATATTGTATTTTATATAAGTATTTTTAGATGCACACCAAACTGTACATTCACAGCTGACATTTAGAATAATTTTCTTTTAATTAGAGCCATATTGTACTGGTCATATAAAATATTGTTACATGTATTCATATTGTTACTTTATTGTTTATAATAACAATGAAGCTTCTTTTATTTATAATTACAATAAAGCTTCTTAACTCTATTGTATTGTTCAAGTTTTTAGCATTTTTTGCAACCCTATAAGACTTTTATATTACTTATTTCAGATAAAATAAAGTCTTAAGTTTTTTGTATTTTATTGTAACCTATTTTTTTTAAACTACAAGCAAAATATTTTCTATTTAAGTCTCCCCACATTCATTCTTTTGTCACAACATTCCTCACTGAGCCATTAGGGGGTTGGGTCTCCTCAGGTGTAAAACACATCAATATTCATGACCATTGACCCTCCCTTGCATATTGCCTTTACACAGCAAAAAGTGTCTTACAAAAGTTAAATCAATGTATTGTTTCATGTGAATGAGTGGGTAAAATGGTTTTTACATCTTTTTGGTGATTTTTTTACTAACCACGCATAAACATCATTTACTTAAAAATACAAAAATGAACATACATTTTACTTACATATTATTATAGCACAGTTTGTGCTGAATACAGTTTTATGTGATATTAGCCATTAATGTGTTTTAAAGCAACTGAAAAAAGACCAAATGTGAGAGTTTGTCAGAACCTCTGACAGTGTCCAAAAAGGGTCCGACCCCAGAGGGTTAAAATCTGTTTCAATTCACCGTGATCATCAAAGCCAACTCAACTCATCAGTAACTCAATACAGATTCCTGCATGCATGCCTTAGATTGTACCCTTGAAATCAAAACTCAGTTTACATATATGGTTCTTCTATTTAGAAGAGCTTAAGTTTCTCACCACTTGGAGCAAATTCTAGCAAACAACACAAACCTAATAAATAAGCAAAAAGTGCTTACCTTAGTATATGGCCATACGCTGTTTGTGTTGTTCGTCAGGTTCTGTGAATACAGTTTTATGTGATATTAGCCATTAATGTGTTTTAAAGCAACTGAAAAAAGACCAAATGTGAGAGTTTGTCAGAACCTCTGACAGTGTCCAAAAAGGGTCCGACCCCAGAGGGTTAAAATCTGTTTCAATTCACCGTGATCATCAAAGCCAACTCAACTCATCAGTAAGTCAATACAGATTCCTGCATGCATGCCTTAGATTGTACCCTTGAAATCAAAACTCAGTTCACATATATGGTTCTTCTATTTAGAAGAGCTTAAGTTTCTCACCACTTGGAGCAAATTCTAGCAAACAACACAAACCTAATAAATAAGCAAAAAGTGCTTACCTTAGTATATGGCCATACGCTGTTTGTGTTGTTCGTCAGGTTCGCCCAGGTGGTTCAACTGTTCAGCCCTTTTTCTATCCCATCCTCGTCGCAAAATGTTGTGGTTTTCTTTTTCCTCAAATGAAACAATCTTCAGTCTTAGGTTTTGATTTCAAGAGATAGACTTTTGTTTTCCGGACAAATAAAAAGCTGAGGCCGCCCTGGTGAATCCCCCCAGAACCAGAGTGTGGTCCTGGGAGGATCCTCCAAAATCAGCCTGACCCTCTGAGCCATGGCTTGGTAAATATATATGTTTTGGTTCCCTCCCCTCCATGCTTAAAACAATATGTTTCTGTTCAGGCTTGTAATTTGAAGAACCACATCACATTCCTCAGACCAGTGTCTCTTTCCCATGACCTATTTGACCCTCATCTATACATTATACTAAGACCCTCTGTGACCTTTGACATAAAACTATGTGGTGTATGCACAGCTGGTTTATAATAGTAAACTCATGGTAAACTCATGACACACATACTGCATAACTCATGATACACAAATTGCATTTGATAGTAATCTCATGGTAAACTCATGATACTAGGGATGCACCGATACCACTTTTTCCATCTCCGATCCGATTCCGATACCCGAATTCTGAGTATCGGCCGATTCCGATACCTGCCGATACGATACTACTGTATTTTTCTTGAGCAATTTAAATTACAGACAGACACACGCACACAGACACACACACACGCACACACACACTATATAAATGTCTAAATCTAGCATAATATAATTATATTATATATAATTATACTTTTAAATTAAAAACCAATAATTTAAAATGATTTACAAGTTACAAGAACATTAGTAATTATTAACCATGGCAGTGTTTAGGAGAAAATAAAATAGGCACGTTTGATCAAATAAGTATGCTAAATATATTTTCCTTAATTGCGCAAAAAGTCACAGTAAAAAAGCTTTAGTGTGCAGATGGTTATTTTGGGAATTATGCACTTAACCAGACCTTTTATGCACATTTCGGGTGCAGAATTGATGCGCCTAAATCATATTGAGTGCGCATTCTGCGCAATACTGTGCAGCATTGATGCTCTAGAAGCGTTCTCACACTCGCATGGGAATCCTCGCTCCGCAATGGAAAGCTAAGTTCATAACTATTAAAACACAAAGAGATTTGATGCATCGTGTGCTCAGCACATACTGAATTGCATCCATCCAACAACTTACTGAGACTTTATAAAATCAGATCTTTAAAACAGCCTACAGTTATTGAGGGTTCGTGTGTTGAATGACGCGTTTCATCCGTCCGCTTCACCTGTGAATCCTCAGCACATAGTGAATTGCATCCATCCAACAGCTTACTGAGACTTTATGAAATCGGATCTTTAATAAAGCCTAACGTTACAGTTATTGTGTGTGTTATTGTGTGTGTGCCTGTGTTGAATGACGCGTTTTTATCCGTTCGCTTCTCATCAGTGGATTAACTCAGTTTGCAAGTAAGTTGCAGTGTTTCTGTGAACATGAATATTTTTAAATGTGCGTTTGTTCCTTCACATGAAGCTATTGAGTGTAAGATGACTTTGATTATAGTGCATAAAAACGTTTATGGTGCTTTTATAATACTTTGACGTTTTAATCGCTTGTCAGTGACAACCATGGGTAACGCACAGTATCGGAATTGGATCGGTCCTGTTAGTCCGATATCCGATCCAGCAAAAAATGCCGGATCGGCCCCGATACCGATCCAGAATATCGGATCGGTGCATCCCTACATGATACACATACTGCATAACTCATGATACACAAATTACATTTGATTATAATGGTAAACTCATATTCATGTAGATTGGGATTGAAATAAACTTCTTCACTACAATCTATAGACCTCCGGGCCACCATGCAGATTTCCTGTCTGAGCTTGTAGTCACTGTAGATAAAGCTCTTATCGTTGGTGATTTTAATATTCATGTGGATAACCCAAAAGATGCATTAGGACGTGCGTTTATGGATGTTCTAAATTCTCTCAATATTAGACAAAACGTGACATGGCTATAGAAGCACAAAGTTAGAGGTATGGCATGCAGCATGGAAAGAGAGTGTTAAACACTACAGACAGGCTATTAAACCTGCCAGATCTCCCCATCTTAGCAAGCTTATAAATGAGAATCATAATAACCCTCGTTTCCTCTTTAGCACCTTTGCAAAACTGACTAGAAACAAAGAACAAACAGAAACCAATATTAAAATTCAACACAATAGTAACGACTTCATGAACTTCTTTTCTAACAAAATTACGGCTATTAGGGAAAACATCGTAGCTACCCAGGCAGCCACCACTCTACCCATTAGGTCACTTAACACTAGACTACCACACGAACATCTTGATTCATTTAAACCTACTACAATAGATGAGCTCTCTAGACTAGTTACATCATCTAAATCATCGTCCTGTATATTAGACCCCGTTCCCACAAAACTACTTAAAAAGAGGTATTTCCTGTAGTGTCAACCCCGGTTCTAAATATCTTTAACTCATTGCTAGAAATAGGATACGTTCCAACAGCTTTCAAACTAGCAGTTAAACCGCTGATTAAAAAACATAGCTTGATCAGGGAGAGCTTAATAACTTTAGACCAATCTCAAATCTCCCTTTTCTTTCGAAAATATTAGAGAAGGTAGTGGCAAGCCAGTTACGCACATTCTTGACAAATAATAGTACATATGAAAAGTTCCAATCAGGATTCAGGCCCCACCATAGCACAGAGACAGCATTGCTTAGAGTTACAAATGACCTCCTATTAACATCCGATCGTGGTGAAATCTCAATTCTTATATTACTAGACCTTAGTGCAGCCTTTGACACAATAGATCACACAATCTTACTCAATAGACTAGAAAACTATGTTGGTATCAGTGGTCAGGCACTAGCCTGGTTTAGGTCATATCTAAACAATCACTATCACTTTGTTTATGTAAACAAGGAAGAGTCATATCACTCCCTGGTTAAATACGGTGTACCGCAGGGATCAGTTTTAGGTCCTATCCTGTTCTCGTTATACATGTTACCCCTAGGAGACATTACCAGGAAACATAACAAGTTTTCACTGCTATGCGGATGATACCCAGCTTTACATCTCCTCACATCCCAGCGAAACAATTCCAGGAACTATATTTTATGGCGTAATAGCACTTTTGGGAGTACTTCGACTCGCCTGAAAAGTCAGCTCCCCTTCTCACTCTCATAATGGGAGAGGGAGGGTGTTACTGCGCTGAGTCGAAGTACTCCCAAAAGTGCTTTTACGCCATAAAATATAGTTCCTCTTTTAAATCCGCTTAGAAAAGCGCTACGTTTTATTTTGTACCACCAAACTTGCTCGTATAACTACTCTTCTTAAATAGGAAAAACGTTGATGTGTTTGGTCACTTCTAACTTTATCTCTAAATGGTACCATTGAATGAATGGGGCTAAGCTAAATGCTATCGAAGCGTCGCAGCGCGCTCCAGCACTTACGTGCACGCACACAGATGATAGAGGGATGTATCAACAATTCTTAGTTAAGGTAATAAACCATTTTAATATTGAAAATGAGTAGACTATTCCTTTAATGACTGGATGGCACATAACTTTAAGCTCAACTCCAATAAGACAGATACTTATTATTGAACCGAATCGCTACAAACATAATATGTCAGATTACAAGTTGCACATAGATGGCTGCACTGTGGTGCCATCTTCCACGGTTAGGAACTTAGGTGTGATGTTCGACAGCAACTTATCCTTCGATAGTCATATCGCCAACGTCTGCCACACAGCATTCTTTTCTCTTAGAAATATCTCGAAAATACGCCATATACTGTCTACATCTGACGCAGAGAAGCTTATCCATGCTTTTATGACCTCTAGAATAGACTTTTGTAACTCGTTACTCGGAGGATGCCATGCAAATCAAGTTAAAAAGCTTCAGCTAGTTCAAAATGCTTCCCCAAGGGTACTTACTCGATCTAAGAAGTATGACCACATAAGCCCAATTCTGGCATCTTTACAATGGCTACCAGTTAAATGTGGCATACAATTTAAAATATCACTAATCACCTACAAAGCTTTAAATGGCCTAGCACCCTCATATCTTAGAGAATTACTATCAGAATACAATCCACACACACTACGGTCGCAAAATTCTGGTCTCTTGATTATCCCTAGACTATCAAAAGTGTCTAAAAGTGGAAGATCCTTTTCCTACTTAGCCCCTAAGCTCTGGAATGATTTACCAACCGATGTCCGAGAATCAGACACAGTCAATCATTTTAAATCTAGACTTACAACCTCTCTCTTCAACAAAGCATTCACATAATTTGTCTAGTAAAAGGTACTTAACTCGCAATAGTTATTTGTACGGAACAAAGCACTCACGGTCATAACACAGACCAACCAAATAAATAAAAACCTTATCTACATAAACACTTCAAAATGAATTGCATTAAATAGTTTGCCACCGTTTGCCACTGAACCTGCATTAACGACGACAGTGGTGCCTCTGGCCTTAGTCAAACGGGTTGGCACGTATGGTTGGGTTGCAATTTTGGAACTTTCGTGTGTCTTGTGAATAGGATGCCATACAAACCCGTTTGCCACTGAACCTGCATTAACGACGACAGTGGGGCCTCCAGCCTTAGTCAAACGGGTTGGCACGTATGGTTGGGTTGCGATTTTGGAACTTTCATGTGTCTTGTGAATAGGATGCCATACAAACCCGTTTGCCACTGAACCTGCATTAACGACGACAGTGGTGCCTCTGGCCTTAGTCAAACGGGTTGGCACGTATGGTTGGGTTGTGATTTTGGCGTTTTCTCGTGGTCTTGTAAATAGTATGCAATATAGACCCGTTTGCCACTGAACCTGCATTAATGACGACAGTGGGGCTACAGGCCTTAGTCAAACGGGTCGACAGGTTTCATTTTCTCTTAAAGCGTAACTAAACCCCTGGTCAGAGCCTGACTCCACCCACTGGCAATATTTGAAAAATGCAAGAAAAGTGGGCAGATCCCAACGGAGATAGAGGGGACGAACTAAGCTTGTACCAAGCATGTGGTGAGATCGTAACAAGGGCGTGGTGAACTTGAACCTGCTAACATCACAAGTTACTTTTTGGACCCAACATTCAATAGGAAAATTCAACTGCAGTAGCCACCGTTCAACCTGAAGAGGGCAGCACTCAGACGTTTTTACACCATATATTGTAGAATTGAAACACTTTATATCCAAATGTCAAAAAACTTACTAAAATCAGTGAACAGCACTAATAAAGCATCATTCTTACAGATCATTAACTAAAAAAAGTTGGTTAAGGGTTTAGTTACTCTTTAAAGATCGGAAGGTGTCCCTTAGTTACCATATATACCGTCGCAGTGGGCCCCCAATTTGCAAAATCCTCAACTGTGGATAATATAATTATGCCGCAATAGTTAGTCTGTCTGAAACTAAGCTGATTAAACCACATCAGTGTGTGACACTTGCATCACATGCGAACGGCCCCTACGCTAATATGATTTTGTTTTTCTCTCCCTGTCTCGACCCCGAGGACAATGGGACAAACAGACACAGTTCCGGTAGATGTGGAAGTCGGCACACCTCTGATCTACTGGTCGTCCTTCAACGTGATGCCCAGCTGATGCCTGACCAACGATCATCGGCAGAACCTGCTTAATCTCCTTATCTGTTTATATGTGTGTATATACACATACCACCCAAGGGTTTTTCCCTCCTAGGACTTTTTTTTCCTCAGCTAAACAGCCCGGGGTTTTTTTCTCCTAGGGGGTTTTTTATCCCGGGGTGTCATGACCTGATCTCTCTATTTCTTGTCTTATCCGAGTTTGAGAGATTAGGTTGTGACAGTACGTGTCTGCCCTGAGAGAGTTGTGTGACATGCCCTTCCGCGGTCCACGTTTCTCTCAGGGTTCGTGAATTGTTTCCCGCTCCCTTATGTCTGATTTAGCTCCAGGTGTCTGATATTAGTACTCCCTATTTAATACCCTTCTGTCCTGTCCTCCGTGCGTTGGTATTATTCTCTGTTCCCTTTCCAGATCCCTGTGTTTACTCTCTGTTCCAGGTCTCTTGTAAAGTCTATGTAGTTAGTGTTCAAAGTGTTAATGTTAGTCAGTTAGTTCTCGTGTCTGTTTATTGTTATGTTTTACCCCCTCGTGGGTGTTTTGGTTCTGTCTGTTTGTATGTATTAAAGTATTCATTATTTTAGTCTGCGTTTGGGTTTTCCTTTGTCCTCCTCGTGTTCCAGCCGTGACAGAATACCAACGCCAAAACTAACCCAGCGGACTATGGAGCTGAACCCCAACATTGACTACGCCGCGTTTAGAGGGACTAGACTGGTTCGACGCGGGGGAAGCAACGCGTGGAGAGGTGC
Source organism: Misgurnus anguillicaudatus (assembly GCF_027580225.2). Classification (NCBI taxonomy): domain Eukaryota; kingdom Metazoa; phylum Chordata; class Actinopteri; order Cypriniformes; family Cobitidae; genus Misgurnus; species Misgurnus anguillicaudatus. The sequence continues at coordinate 8,871,563 of NC_073360.2, forward strand.
CACGGCCAGAGGGGCATTCCAGGGAGGAAGGACCTCTTTTTCAGTCCCTCTGGCAACCATCCCGGAGCGTCGGCGAGTGGGAGTATTTTCTTCAGACAGGCCATTCTCGCCTCTGCCACCGGTTTCCTGTCCACCCGACAGTCTCAGGGGGAAACGTGAAAGACATGCCTCCTGGGACTCGGCGTCGGGTGGCTCATCTTCGGAGTTGGGTGGTCCGGCCGTGCTATCTCCCACTCCTCCGACGCTTTCCGCTCCTCGTCCCAGACGGAAGACGAGGAGGAAGAACACCTCTCCCGCGCAGCCTGTACCATCGACTTCCCCCAAGTCTCCAGAGTCGCCGGCGCGTCCAGAGTCGCCGGCGCGTCCAGAGTCGCCGGCGCGTCCAGAGTCGCCGGCGCGTCCAGAGTCGCCGGCGCGTCCAGAGTCGCCGGCGCGTCCAGAGTCGCCGGCGCGTCCAGAGTCGCCGGCGCGTCCAGAGTCGCCGGCGCGTCCAGAGTCGCCGGCGCGTCCAGAGTCGCCGGCGCGTCCAGAGTCGCCGGCGCGTCCAGAGTCGCCGGCGCGTCCAGAGTCGCCGGCGCGTCCAGAGTCGCCGGCGCGTCCAGAGTCGCCGGCGCATCCGATGGACGTGGAACAATCCGTCCTTTCCGGCGGATCGGAACTGTGTTGCCCGGTTCAGTCTTCGTCTCCTGTGCCCCCTGTGCCCCCTGTGCTTTCTGTTTCTGAGTTCCCTGTACCTCCTGTGTCCCCGGTGTTCCCTCGTCAGTCCCCTCCCGTTGTGGTGAACTCTTGTCCCTCCCTCCGGACTCCCCCATCTGTCACCACCACCACCAAAAGAACTCATAAAACTGTAAGGACACAAACTGACTCTCATTATTCAAACTTTGCCGTTACTCCTCCTCCTCTTCCATGTATTTTATTTTTGTTAGCTCATCCCAACCCTGTTGTTATGTTGTCTTGTTTACCATTGATTTTGGTTTCATTGTTTTCTTGGTTTTTGTCTCACTTTAGGTCCTGTGTTTAGTGTCTCCTCCTGAGGGCGTCTAGTATCCGCCCTTGGGGGGAGGGTACTGTCATGACCTGATCTCTCTATTTCTTGTCTTATCCGAGTTTGAGAGATTAGGTTGTGACAGTACGTGTCTGCCCTGAGAGAGTTGTGTGACATGCCCTTCCGCGGTCCACGTTTCTCTCAGGGTTCGTGAATTGTTTCCCGCTCCCTTATGTCTGATTTAGCTCCAGGTGTCTGTTATTAGAACTCCCTATTTAATACCCTTCTGTCCTGTCCTCCGTGCGTTGGTATTATTCTCTGTTCCCTTTCCAGATCCCTGTGTTTACTCTCTGTTCCAGATCTCTTGTAAAGTCTATGTAGTTAGTGTTCAAAGTGTTAATGTTAGTCAGTTAGTTCTCGTGTCTGTTTATTGTTATGTTTTACCCCCTCGTGGGTGTTTTGGTTCTGTCTGTTTGTATGTATTAAAGTATTCATTATTTTAGTCTGCGTTTGGGTTTTCCTTTGTCCTCCTCGTGTTCCAGCCGTGACACGGGGAGGCAGCCTTCTTGGGCTTAACTTAGCTTCCTCTTCTAGACGTTACATTAGTAATACGCTCGCTTATGTCGAGTCATAGCCGCAGCAAATTTGACTGCTTATGCTATCGTGTATTATGTTGTGCTATCTGTCGTTTTTCTGTGCTTTTACTGCTTCTATTAATGTAAAGCTGCTTTAAAAAAACAATTAACTGTTGTGAAAAGTGCTATATAAATAAAATTGAATTGAATTGCTTCTCAAACAAAATTAATCTTTACCTCTGGTCATATGAATTTTAATGTCCACTCCATTACGCATCAGTTTCTCTTGAAAGAAAATCACTGTGAACAGGTGAGAGAAGCTCAACCACATAACTGGCATAGGTAAAGGCTGCTCTCTTTGTCAACGATTGTCCCCAGCAGTCTCCGTTACGTCCATATGACCAGCAGTGTCTTTGTAAAAAAGGGCAGCGCTGAAGAGTGTTTCTAGGGCATCTTTCCCATAATTGTTAAGACATTCTATTATATAATGATAAGAGTATGTGCTATAAGGCGATCCCCAAGTGACACGTCCACTTGACCAAAGATCGTAGCCCCCTGAGACCCACAGGGGCTCCATCTGCAATATCTGTACCATCTGGATTTGTGATTTTGAGTCGTAAAAATAACAATGTATTGTTTAGATCCACATAATCCTTTCCCGTTCCAGCAATCAAAAAGTCCAAAGGTGTTGAGTCTAAAATAGTTGATAATGGAGGTACTTCTATATATGTATTTTTCTCAATAGCCGTTTGAGTCAACGGTAATGTAAACAAATCCAGTTCGGATTTTAAACATTCTTCTGACGTACTGTGTAGTAACACCATGGCTACTATTGTTTTTATTAAAAGACTGTGACATTGTATGGCTAACAATCCCAGTGCAGTATAACAGAAATGTTTATTAAATGAAATAATGAGAGTCAATAGCACGTCTGGGCACGAGGCCACTCCGAGGCAGACAGCAAAATGGAGAGCACACACTGGACAGAAGAAAGCCGCACACGTTCGGGCTCCTGCCACACTGTAACGAACGGTGGGTGAGAGGAAGATGGGCACACACTGGACAGAAGAAAGCCGCACATGTTCGGGCTCCTGCCACACTGTAACGAACGGTGGGTGAGAGGAAGATGGGCACACACTGGACAGATGAAATCCACACACACAGGCGGATGCTGATCTCCTGAGACGGCAGAGAGAGAGAGAGAGAGAGAGAGAGAGAGAGAGAGAGAGAGAGAGAGAGAGAGAGAGAGAGCGTTAAAGGTGCTGGCGGGAGAAGCTGGACAGCTCCCAAAGGCGAAGGACCGCCTCGCTGGACAGCGACAATGCCGCGGCAAGTCTCCAGTACTCGCAGATAGTGAAGGGCAGTCTATATAGCAGGCAGATATAGATATTAGTCCTTAAGAGACAGATGGAGAACAGTCTTTGAAGCCACCAGCGATCGCAGACACCGGATACCAGATATAATTCCTGGGCAGCAGAGAGCACAGATTAAACGGGGAGGATAAGTAAATGAACAGACTAGAAATACCAGAGGTGTGAACTCGAGTCATGTGACTTGGACTCGAGTCAGACTCGAGTCATGAATTTGATGACTTCAGACTCGACTCGACAAAATGTACAAAGACTTGCAACTCGACTTGGACTTGAACATCAATGACTCGTGACTTCACTTGGACTTGCGCCTTTTGACTCGAAGACTTGCTACTTCACACGAAAACCTGGGGAATTTTTTTTTCACACGGCCGCGCCGCTCTCAGTGTACATGCATCTGTGAAAAAAAATGTCCACAACCTGCATGCAGAGCGCACGCGCGCTGCCTGTAGTCTCACGTTGGTTTGGATGTTCGGACCATACCAGCAGTACAGCTCAGCAGTGGTGTAGTCTACGTGATACGCAGGTACACGCCTTATACCCACTAGGAATTGTCAAGGAATTCCGTATACCCACTAAAAATAGCGTGAGGATGCGTAACAGCATGGTTTTGTGACATTTCAAACTTTTAGTCATAGTGAAGCACTGACCAGCATGCTACACTTGCTACTTTAGCGGGTTGAAATGCATATACATATTAGGCTATATTATATTTGGTGTGTTTCACTTCCTGCCGGACTGCGCGATCCGATCGGCATATGAAATTACTATAGCAGCGCAAAAGTGACTGGGGAGCAGACCGATGTGGCGCCAGAAGAACCCACAGGCGAGTGACAGTAAAGTACCGCGAGAGTGATTCCAGTTATCAAATGGAGAAATCTGCTTTGAATCGCTCTCGCGGTACTTTGACATCACCAGGAGGTCTGCTTCACGCCAAATGAAGTCGAACCTGCAGTGTAGCTGCTCACGCGAAACTGTAAACAGTCCATGTGGAGAAGTGAACGAGTGCTGCAACATAAATCCGGAGAGTTAACAGTTAAAAACATTTACACCATTAAATTACACATGGTAATGTTATCAATTATTGTCAGATAATAGCTATTGAAAGAGTGGATTTTTTTTCTCCTTCAATGCATGTGTTAGCCACGGTTTGAAGATTGTAAACAATTTATTTAATTTTAATTAACAGTTGAGTAGCTTTTGGCCCTGAGTTAGATGTTAATTAACACTAAACTAGTCTAAAAATCAGTCCAGTTTCCCCAGCTGTAAATGCCATTGGCTGTTAAAGTCTTTTTTTCTCTTATAATAAACTGATATGTTGATAATACATTCAGTTTATGTGTTTATTAGTACACTTTCAGAATGCTCTCAGTTACATGGAGATCCATACTGTATACATATGCAATTGTGGTGGTGCATATGGGGTGTCACGCTGGGACGAGTGAGCATAAGGGTGAGAGGGAAAACAAAAATCTAGATTACACCACTGCAGCTTAGTCACTACATTGACATGGCAGAAGGACAGAATGCCCTTTGTTCTGGGCACTGAACAGTAAGACTCTTCCTTCACTCTTTCAAGTAGCCATCCGAGTCTTGGCAGTGCCGTGGAGCGAGTTTTCAGCCATGGTGGCATCATTCTGTGTCCCTATCGCGCACAAATGACTGACAGACTTTTGGCCAATTTGATCTTTTGCAAATGCAATGCATTATAGGGGCCTCCCTCCACCTGTCCACAGCACGCATTTTATTTCTGTGGTAAGAGGACTTGAAATGACTCGAAACTATAATGGTAGGACTTTGGACTCGACTTGAGACTTGTTGGCTTTGACTTGTGACTCGACTCGGGACTTGCCTCATCTTTGACTCGACTTGACTCGGGACTCGAAAGCAAAGACTTGAGACTTACTTGTGACTTGCATAACAATGACTTTGTCCCACCTCTGGAAATAACTACTATGACACAACAAGACAGGACTAGAAACTAGCAGAGCTAGTAGCTGGCGAGAACATACACAGACGAACTTGCAATGAACCACTAAACACACAGAAATTAAATACTGAACCGATTGGCCATCAAATGAACTGCAGCTGTGAGTGATACAGGTGAAGAAGATAACACTGATTACACCCATGAGAGAGACGTGCACGTGTGAAGCTGTCAACACAAAACACAGGGAAACAAAATACAGCAGTCAATAAAACCAAAGTCATGACACATGAGTTGGAGGACTTGACCCTAAAATTATAGCCAACTTTCCAAAAAACGTTAGTGATGTCTTTGGGGGTCCTTTTAGAAATATCTTGTTTTTAACGTGGTCAAATTCAAAACTCCCTGAACAAGAAAACAATGTCATCATAATATCCGTATTTTATCCTGTAAAGTATGTTTGATGTCTTTTGATCGCAGATGATGATCTCAATCTCTTTGCCTTCAGCATGATAATCAGTGATATGCTTTATACCATTGTCGAGAATAAAGATAGCATCTTCCTCATTAAATATATACCATGACGTTGGGTATTCAAATTTGATTACCTCCCATTCTCCTTTCAGGTTTATAGTTCTGAGTGCTGGACTTTTTTGTATTGTCTGTCTTGAAATATTTGTGTGTAAAACTTTGTGTGCTGCCATTTTGGCCAGGACTCCCTGGCAGAAGAGATTTTTTCTCTCAATGGGATTATTCCTGGAAAAATAAAGGATAATAAAATCGTATTGCCGCTTCATTTTCTCCTGGGAACAACAAAGTGCATCTCTTGCAGCGGTGCACGCGTTATGTAACCGCTCACAAGATCGTATAACGAAATCAAGAACGTTCTGCACTTGCTTCACTGAAAGAGACTGATCTTTTAAAACTTTTAAAGGTCCCTGCACATTATGGCCATAAAACAATTTAACCGGGCTGAATCCAAGAGACTCTTGTCTCGCGAACAGCACCAGCGGAACACCATCGTCCAAATCATTCTCAGTTTCGAGACAATACTTGCATAACGAAGACTAAGGCACCCTGGATGATACGCGCTAGATTCAATGTGCGAAATTCCCAAAGCTTTAAACGGTTTTTGAAAAACACCTGATAGAAAATTAGAGCCTTGGTCAGTCTGAACGATCTTTGGAAGTCCAAATGTAGTAAAAAAATTTACAAGAGCTTTCGTCACTGTAGCTGCCGTGATTTTGCGTAACGGAATCGCTTCAGGGAATCTTGTTGCTACGCACATTATGGTTAGGAGATATTGATGCCCTGCTTTAGTATGTGGAAGTGGGCCAACACAATTCACAATTACCCTTTCAAATGGTTCACCAACTGCTGGAATAGGATGAAGGCGAAACCACTTGATTAGGCTTACCGGCCATTTGACACGTATGACAAGTTTTGCAGTATCGAGAAACCTCAGTTTTTAAACCAGGAAAGAATAAATGCTTAAGAACACGATTGTATGTCTTAGTCACACCGAGATGTCCAGCCCAGGGATGGTCATGTGCCACAGCCAAAACATGCTGTCGGAATTTAGCAGGGACAACAATTTGGTTCACAGTACCCCACTAATCGTAGTCATCTGTGAATGAGCGTGCATTCCACTTGCGCATTAAAACGTCTATCCATATAACATTTATGTTTACATTTTTGCTGCTCTGTAACGTTAACACTAGCACGACATTTTTCAAGGGTCTGATCAACATTTTTAGCTTCAACGAGTAACTCACGAGAAACAGGCAAAAATGCAGCCATTTCTGGTACAGCCACAGTTTTAATATCCAACTTGGGTTCGCTTAGTTGTTCATCTACAAGCCTTCCTTTATCAAAAGCATCAGCCAGCAAGGTATTGCTCAAATCGACCTCATCATGCTGACGTGCCTTTACCTGCGCACTCGTTGATACTGCACTGACGGAAAACACATCAGGGAATTTTTGTGCGAGTTGGTCAGGGTAATTCTCGACCCGTGGTGTATTAGTAACATGTAATACTGGCGTAACCTTACTGCCTGCAATGTCATTTCCCATAATAAACTCAACGCCCTTTATAGGTAAAGAGGAACGAACTGCCACATTGAAGCACCCCAACACTAAATCAGACATAAGCCACACTCGATGGAGAGGAACAGGCACAAAACTCATTCCAAATCCTTGTACAACAGTACTTGTTTCACATGCCGTCCTCTGTCCAAAAAGGCAGCACATCTGACAACACAAAAGACTGTGAACCCCCCGTATCGCATACATTTTCACCACGCGCTGATCCTCAACTTTCCCGGTCAGGGACACAAAACCCTCTAATACAAAAGTTTAGAAACAGTCATCGGCATTATCATCCGGAACAAGAGAAGATTGGGAAGAAATGTTTTTCAGCAAAACCATTCCCCGAGACTGACACGACGCATCATGTCATGTTTGTTTATTTTTAAGACTATAACAGTCAGCAATTATGTCTCCTGAATTCCCTCAAACACGAGGTTGTTACGCCTGCATTGACCCTCCAAATACTCCATTTTATCCGTTATAGCAAGTAAGCTGTCACACACTTTATAGATGTCCAACTGCATCGCGTTACCGCGTTAGGATTGCTTAGTGATATCGCTTTTGATGTCATCCACGTCTTTTTGCATAAATTGCAAGCTTGTTTTTACGTCCTGTAAATCCTTAGTTATTGCATCCAGTCTATTGTTTGTAGAATCCATGATTATTTTAACAAAGCCTTTGAAGTTATCATGTTGTTGTTCAAGCAGCGCCACAAACATTCTTTTGTTGCTGCATCATTTCATTTACATAAGTTAATGACACACATTCGTCATCCGATTTCACTTGTTTTGCTTTTGGCGGCATTTTGCCTTTTGAATTTTACAATAGACTTTTTGTTGTATCCTAGTGTAGTCACCTCGGTAGGAAAAGCGGCAATGAAGGCAGCTGAACTTGATAGGACTGTGGCAATGAAGGCCGCTAGGCTCGATAGTACTGCAGCAATGAAGGCCGCTGAGCTCTGCTGTATCACGGCAATGAAGGCCGCTGAGCTTGATAGGACTGTGGCAATGAAGGCCGCTAGGCTCGATAGTACTGCGACAATGAAGGCAGCTGAGCTCTGCTGGATGAAGGCCACTGAGCTCTGCTGGATCGCGCAATGAAGGCCACTGAGCTCTGCTGGATCGCGGCAATGAAGGCCGCTGAGCTCTGCAGGATCGTGGCAATAAAGGCCGCTGAGCTCTGCTGGATCGCGGCAATGAAGGTTATTTTGGTGTACTGGACCAAAATCTCCATCTCCAACCAGGTATGCTGAATCACTGTCTACACTATGGCATACTTTACAACTAACACATATACCGGAGTTAATCAACCACTGCAGAAGACTGTTGAACATGATATATCAGAATTAAACATCTTTCAATACACAGATTATCATGCACAGGACTTGGAAAATGAAATAGATCCTGTTAACAACTTCTTCCGCAACACCAACAGAAATTGCTTTTATTACACTAATGAACAGTTTAATAGTTATGTGAAGACTGAACATCAATTATCTATAATCCACTTTAATAGCAGGAGCCTATATGCGAACTTTCACAACATTAAATACTATTTAAATCAGTTTAAACAGCCTTTCAACATAATTGCTATATCTGAAACTTGGATTAAAAGTTAAAAAGGCTCAAATTTTGAAATGGAAGGATATGACATGTTTTGTATTAACAGAGAAAATAAGGAAGGAAGGTGGTGTGGCTTTGTATGTGGATAAGAAATTGAATTACAGGTTGTTGGAAAATGTGGAAGATGATTTACTTGAATGTGTCACATTAGAAATATGTAGAGAAAGGAAGAAAACTGTTATTGTTAGTTGCATCTATTGATCACCAGGTTCTAATATTAATTTGTTTAAGGATTGGATGGAAGAAAAATTTACAAAAACTAATCAAAAAGTCATGTTTATCTGTGGCGATTTTAACATTGATTTGTTAAATCCAAATAAGCACAATATGACAGAAGATTTTCTGAATACAGTTGATAGTTTAGGCTTTTTCCCAAAAAATACCAGACCCAGTAGAATTACTTCCCACTGTGCAACATTAATCGATAATATTTTTACAAATGATATAGATAACAGCACAGTGAGTGGACTATTAATAAATGAAATCAGTGACCCTCTACCAGTTTTTACAGTTTACAACAGCAATTACACATCTAAAATATAGCAGCAAGCAGCGATGGCAGGCCTTTGCGCGTTTTTTACTGCTATACGGTGCCTCCGAGAAAACGATGCAAGGTGTTTAAGGGCATCAAGTGGGTGAATATCAGTGTGCTATTTTATGTTGTTACTGACCCATTTGAAGACTGTAGGCAAAATAAACCCCACATTTTAGACAAGGGGGGTGCTAGTGAGCCACTTAAGAGACACACATATGTCTCCCACTCTATTGCTGCGAGTCCCCAAATATCAACCAAGAACTAACAGTTCAAAGTTGTAACAGTTGTAACAGTTCAATAATTTGTCATTTAATTGGCTACATGATTTGTCTATCAATATGTTCCATGAAGTCATTGGCTGATGGAGCAAAGAGGGAGCGATTGGTTACATCCTTAAAGGACGTCACATTTTCGACGGCGCTGTTTGGATTATCCATTATACTATCTCCCTTCTTTTATATACAAACTTTGAAGGCGGGTTCATGTGTTTACCGGAACGTAAAGTGTAATCTCATATACAGTGTTATATATTCTATTACCAAACGTTCATGCGAAATCTGATGTAAACAATGGACTATATATCTACATTTCACGGATCATTCGCATTTGTGGACGAAAATGGTCATTGGAAGATTCACACATCTGAAACAGACTGGATTTGACTTGTACTTTTTACCTTTTGTGTTGATCACTGTTTATTTTTGCATGTTGTCATCCAGACTTCTGTCACAAAATACTACATATGATGCTAAAACTGAACATTTGTATCTCAAAACGGCTTTACAGTGGGTATGGCTTAGCTAAATGAGATGTAAATGAGCTCTATTGTCTCCAAGCCTGGCTCCGCCCTCCTACATGCTTCCGTTTAATTTTCATTTCACTTCAGTACAACGTCTGTGACTGCTGTGTAGAGTTTTGTTTTCTCCGGCAAAAATCTGCAGGTCCAATCAGCGAACAGAGGGGGTGGCTAAGAACGATGACGTTGAGGTTGTGCGCCAGACCGAGTGACATACATCACAACCAAACGTTAGCGATTGGTTGTGGCAGATTCAGAGTGACTCTGGGCAGATCCAATAGTTTTAAACTTCAAATGGCTACAACTTCTTCAAATCTTATCAGATTTCCATGTGTTATACATTGTTGGAAAGCTTAGAAACTGCACGTTCAGAATCTTGCGAATAACTCAAAATGCCCCAGATCTGACTTGTGTCCCTACTTTACGTGACTGGTCACATATTTGTAAAGAGCAGTTTTATTTTACACTGTGTTTACATTTTATAAGAGTAATGTGTTAAATATAAAATTTGGAATACAAACATATAAACTGCATAAAAAATTTGAATGAAACCTTTAAATATGGTAAAATCGCCAGTAGGTGGCCACAGGTCAAGTCGTTCAAAACTGCTTATTCTTGCAGATGCAAACTGTTTAAAAGGTAAAAGTGGGTCATATTTGTAGTCGAAATGTAACAAATTTAGCCTGGGTTTCCTCGTGCTGCCTTGCACGCAAATTTATTCACGCTGCAAGTCTAGCATGGAAACTATGTTTTTCAATCACGTGTTACTGATCAATCTACATGTTATTTAGTGCTCTAACACATCCTGAAAAATTTTTATTCTCAACAATTTAAGCTTGTACTGTTGTTACTTTTGAAACATTTGATAAAACTGAAATTTTAAATGAAATTTCTTTTTTTTTTTTCAAAGATAAATGGCAAATATGTTTGCAGCTACATATTTAATTCATAGTCATGTATATTTACTAAAAACACATTTAACAAAAATCTCTCGTTTTGTTGTGTTATTTTTGACCCGTGTGTTACTTTCGTCCCTGCAGGATGGGTCGAAAGTAACAATTCACTACTTATGTTTAAAGTTAAATTATACTGAAGTCCTTTTACATTTTTACAAAATTCGACCTGGTTTTGATAGACCACACTTGTGAGTTATTGACCATAGCAAAAATATCTCTCTGTATAAAACATTCTCTTTTAAAATGACGTTTTTTTGAAAAATGGTACTTTTGCCCCTGCTCTCCACTACTGCTGGGTAAAGATGACTGATTGCTGTTTTTATACAGGAAAATTAAAATGTAAAATGAATGTTGTCATAAACATGTTTGTCTTATCATTCATTTAAGAATACTAATAATCAAAACACCTGCTCCACAATAAAACAACTTGCACAAATACAGGAAAAAGTATATTTTTTTATATTAGATATTTTAACATCATTAAGAGATTTAATTGATCCTTTATTGGATAATTTGAAAAGCTCTTCATATTAAATCGTGCAATCACCCATGTCTCTCATGTTTTTTATTGGAATGTCTTTATTCTATTTGAACTTTTCCTTTTAGGGGGTTTGTATATCAGTCACATCTTTTCAGGGACCCCGCTATTAAAGTAAGTTGGCTATTCTAATAATTTCACTAAAACCAGATTTTTTTTGGCTATGCTTTTTCTTGTCTAAGATTTTTATACTTCCAGAAACACATTTAAATAATCTGAATAATATGTTTAGAAAAATTATCTTAAATGCCAGACAAGAAGAGGAACAGAAGTGCTTAAATGGAGTGGAGATGATTAGGGTAATGGCTGGCAGCTGAGGATGATTACAGACACAAAACAGTTGAGGGAGCGTGGAGGATGATGGGAATTGTAGTCCAGAGGGAGATAAATGGTGAAAACAAGGGGAAAAGACAGGATAACTGACTGGGAATGTGACAATAATACAATATTTATGTATTATTGTGTAATATATTTATATTCAAGTCTCATTTTACTTGGTGAAACATTTATTTTTTCATTTATTTGTTTATTTATTCATTTATTTAAACAGGGACAGTGTAAAATATACATTAACCTAAAGAAGGAGAGATGCATTTGACCAAATTGTAGCACTTGTGCTAATTTACACCTGTAGTCCCTGGACAGGCTGATGTCAACAAATCAAGTTAATAATAAATTTATCCCAAAAACAATATTAAAACGATCACACCCTACATTCATTCTTCAGCATGCAATTACAAATACGCTCTCACATTAACATGAATTACCATACTTTATGTAAACATGTTTGTTTTAGAAGAAGCCATATTTTAGCTCGGTGTGAAAAATAAAATGTTAAAATTTACACACGTGGTCGGCTCTGTTGACAACTAATTCCACTGTCTGATGGCAACACTTGAGAAAGCTGAGCTACCAAATGTTGTTTTACACAGAGGAATCATACACTCACCCTGAACAGTCGACTGAGTGGCTCGAGATGTACATTCTGAGCTCAGTAAGATAAACTTTTTTAAGGGAGGAGTTGCAGTACAATTTATTATCTTAAACAAAAGACAGAGATTTGAATATATAATTATGTTTTCAAAACTTAATATACTTTGTTTTTTTAAGAATATGACAATGGTGAAATAGCCGAGATTTCTTGTCATGAGCCTTAAGAAATCTTTTGTACAATGATTCAAGAGGCCTTAATGTTGTTTTACAGGCCTGTGACCAATTGTCATGCAGTAACGAAAGTGCAGAAATATCAGCACATATAAATTAGATGCATCTATGGTGAAAGAGTTCCTAATATGACATATATAAGATATAACATCTTCTTTTGGCAATAATAAATTAACTGGTGCCATATTTATTGATTTAACCAAAGCTTTTGATTTAGTTGACGATTATCTTCTTTTAGATAAACTGTATGATATTGGTCTTTCAAGATCTTCTTTACCATGGTTTAATTCATATTTACACCATAGACAACAATGTGTTTTATATCAGGGAAGTTGCTCGGAATTTACAATTATTGATAGAGGAGTACCTCAGGGTTCATCTCTTGGACCGTTATTGTTCTCTATTTTTATAAATAATCTTCCACAAGTTATTCTAACTGTCAAATTCAGTTATACGTCTGATTTTGATGAAGTTCAAAACTGGTTTACTTAAACAAACTTCTGCTAAATAAAAACAAGTCTTATTATATGTTGTTAAATAGCCTACAAAACAAATCTCATAACCAATTAACTACTCAATTAATTTTATAGATGGAACATCATTGTTAAAAGTCGATGAGTTTAATAAATATTTACGTCTTTTACTTAGATCACATACTAAGTAACATTATTTATCAATACACACTGCTGCCTTGCACTGAGAAAATACAGTTGAATCCAGTCTATTGTACTTTTACTGATAGAGAAATGTGTTCATTTATCTATCAGTAGTTCGTGGTTTACTGTATGGAATGACTTACGCAGGGCAAGAAAGACCGCCCCTACAACTCCTCAACTATCCAGACTTGATTTTATTTACTCTCTTAAATAACAACATGCTGTCTCCGTTAAATATTGTTTTTTGAAACCCAACTGGAGAGGATGTAATGAAGCATTGTAATCAAGATGTTCCACTAGCTGCACTGCAACTACTTTTTCAAAGACTTTGGAGATAGTGGGAAGGATGCTTATAGGCTGATAGTTAGAGACCTGGGCTGCGTTCCCCAAAACCTTCTTAGCTCTACGTCGTTCTTAAGTTGTACCTTAAGCCGTACCTTATCGTTAATACGTGTTTCCCGAAACGTTCTTAGTTACGTATCCCTTCTGTAAGTCATATTTTCGGAAGGTTGGTCTGAAGCACTCTTAGCTATACCTTATCCCACTTGACTCCACTAAGGGCCATCACTGTGATAAAGGCTTACATTGCAGTATATATAACTAAATATTTGTAAAAAAATATATTAAAAAAAGTTGCAATACACTCCGTGTTCAATTAGGCAAATATTTTTATATTTAAAGAATAAAACATTCACATAATTAGACATAATTACACTGATGGTTGTTAGATTTTTAATTGTTTTCCCAAAGTAACATCAGCTTCAAACTATTAAATGCTACATGTGGTACGCCTGTGCAACGCACTTATTGGGAACCCCTAATATAAAGTATCCTTTAAAGTGAAGGAATAGCGGATGCATTGGAGCAGTTTATGCATGATACGTTTGGAAATGAATTGCGGGTTTTGCACGGGTTTGATATATAATAAAAGGTTGAATTTAGTTGTTTGCCATTTGAAATATTTTTACAAGATATTCCTAATAAATTTAACTTGAACTATTTCTGAAATGTTTCTTTAATAAAGAACACGGCTATCTCATAACGCAGCGTAAAGTGAACAATTGATTGTCGAGCAATCGACAATCAACCTATTCAGTACCATCGCCATGGACAGCACCTGGTAACGTCTACGTAAGATGGAATACCTTAAGAAACCCGCTAAGGTACAGTTCGGGAAACACGCCTAGAAAAGGTATAACTGTAGTTAAGGTTTAACTTAAGAGTCTTCGTAGCGCGCTAAGAGACAACGTTATTGGGAAACACAGCCCTGGAGCTTGTCTCAGAGCTATAGGGAAAGTACTTTCATTTATAGACTGATTTATAACTTTATTTAGTACTGGAGTTAAAATTTCTTTGTGCTCTTTTAAAAACACAGAATCAATGTCAAAGATGTCTTAAGATTTACTATTAACTCATTCACCGCCAGCCTTTTTGAGAAAAGTTGCCCACCTGCATTTTTGTGATTTTAACAAAATTTTCACAAAATTCCTTGCAGGAAAAATTATTTTCTATAAATATATAAACATACAAATTATATTAAATTAAAGAACACACCCTTACACTTTCACTTTGAAATTCGTCCAGAAAGGCATACTTATTAGTTAAATATGAACTCATAAATGACGAGATAACTCGTCAATGGCGGTGAATGAGTTAAAGTATGATTATTATTTTTAAAACTGTCCCTTCATCTACATGAGATAATAAAAAAAATGACTCATCACAATTACAGTTATATACACAAATTGATTTCGGGAACATATCGGCCAAGTCCTGCACAGAATCTAAAAAATATGCTAAACGTAGGCAAAGTGTCAAAAAAGCAGTTGGGCATGTTACAGAGTATTTCTGTGCCGAATGCACTTCGCCAGGGTTCGTACCTGAAAGTTTTTTCTTATAGCAGGTCCAGCTGACGTTTCAGGGGTTTCTATACATATCACTTCTTTATATGGGCACTTCCCCCGGAAAACCCCACCCACCTGTCAATCAGCGGGAGACGCTAGAACTTGCAAACAGCATATCACGCGACACAGCTTTGTTTAATTTCAAAACTCAACAATGGCACGAAAGATGAAGTGTGTTTTTGGATGTAAGGAGAAGAAAGCTAGCCTTATGAAAACAATGGATATAGTTTATTATCCGGGGTAGCAGCAGAGTTTTGGTTGTGTGTTTGATGCGCTGGATTTTCCCAACCGGTTCATGAGTTGCATGCGGTAAGTAAGACTCCTGTCTTATGTTGAAAATAGTCACGTACATATTATATAAACGACCCAAACATGTAGTGAATCATAAGTTAAACAGTGTTGTATGTTGCATGACTCGTACTCGCTCCTCCTGCAGTAGTAACTCGTCCTCCTTCATTTTTTTGTACGTTATCATAAAGATTCGGTAAAGCTAATCTTTCTTTCATAAATCAGAGCAGCGAACGTCTTTGGCACACTGCCAAGTAAGGTTGAGCATTCACGAGCAGCTACCGAGCTCCCAAACATTTGCGTAGTAGCGAGAGCCATCAGGTAAAACAACAACAATTAGCATACTTATATCCAGATTGTTACAGCAGTTCTTATATTAGGTGGCTTCCCAGGTGTTTTTAGGATGGGCAAAGAATAAGTGCCTGCCAAGCTGCTGCTGCTCCTGCCTGCTGCATCTGCCGCCATCTTGGACTCGAATGTCCTAGACTAAATGGACTAAAATGAACCCAAAAAGCAAAATGTAGGGGCCCAAATGTCTATTAGATAACTTAACACTAACATATACGATTAGAAGAACACTCTTAAAAATTAAGGTGCTTAAAAGGTGAAAAAAAAATTCACTTTAGAAACTTCACATGTTAAAGGTGCACTCTTAAGAAAAATGGTTCTTCAAAGGTTCTGAAATGATGGTAAAGGTTCTATATAGAACCATAGCTTACTGAAGAACCCTTTTTTCCAGAAATGGTTATTTGTCTTGACAAAAAGTGTTCTTCAGTTCCCTCCTTTTTTATTTTAAATTTAGTCAGTTATTTTCAAGCTGCCTCCTGATTATTTTCACCTGTAAAAGCCCTGAATCATCAGTCCTGCTGAACCGCCTGCAGACTAACAACACAAGCAGGTAAGAGAGGAAAATAATCATCATTTACTGTTAAAAACATTTTGAAAAATGAAGTTTTGTGTGTTCTTATTGTACTTTATTTCTTTTATAACAGGTAAACTTTATACCGTAAGCTTCATTCCCTTTATAACAGGTAAGCTTCATACTGTTTTAAATTATATATTTAGGGGACTCTGTTTTAACAATGACTTAGGGTAATGATTTGTTAAAGTGTTAAAAAGCTAATACATGTATATTGTCCATTAAGTTTATTAAACTAATTATCAGGAGAATGTGGTATAACATGTGTTTAGTTTTTTATTGATATTTCAGAGTTTTCATATGTGAGGTAATCTTACTGGGAGGGAAGGCAGTGCGTATGACCGCTTGATATGAGAGACACATCCTGCTTTTAAAGGTGATGTATGCATGTGTCTTTCAATGATGACATTCAAATTATGGTTATTTACTGTTTAAACATTATGAAAATTGAAGCTATGTGTGTTTTTATTGTACTTTATATCGTTCATAACAGGTAAACTTTATACCGTAAGCTTCATTCCCTTTATAACAGGTAAGCTTCATACTGTTTTAAATTATATATTTAGGGGACTCTGCTTTAACAATGACCACGTTTACATGCACCCTAATAATGCCATTATAATGGGATTTTGTCAATACTGCGATTATACCTTACCTCATGTAAACGCAACAATTCGACAAAAACAATGCGATTAAGCTCACAATCGCAGCAAGCACAATCGCATTAAAAGAGGTGGCGTACGCCGTTTATAATCGCAGTATGCGTCCATGTAAATGCTTTAATCGCATTTATACCGCACTAACTGAAGTGCACGTGTGTTTTAGTCACGCACCTTAAGCACAAATTCATTTTAAACTTGACATTAGGAAGTTTTACATGAACTCTGCCAACACGACCCACTGTCAGCAGTCTGCCTTCATCCAAAAACTGCTCAAATAACACGACAGCAGTGTATATAACCTTTAAGGGACATTATAACGATAATTATAACGATAAATATATTAGTGAACACACCATAATGATAACTTGCTAATGCTAATTCGCTCAACGAGCGCGGCATTACCTAATATTGGATATTTCTTGTAATAAAAACTTTTTTGCAATTGTTTACATCTCACTGAATATGTAAATATGCTGTTCTTGCATTTACACAGCGGGAAACCAGCAGATGTCCTCAACTCGCTGCGTTTCGCGTACCTAAACAATGAATGTAGAAGTTTGTGTAATAATATCTTACCTTTTGGCGTAGTCAGTGTGGTAGAAAAAGCATTAAGTATGAATTTCACAGCAACTGCATCAGCACTGGATACCTGAGGTAATTTTATGTTATAGACCTCAGCAATGAATGAGCTTTTCTACTGCATTTAAGTGTGCGTGCACTTCAAGTTAAAATAGATTTGATTGGCTGTCAATGATTTATCGTTCATGTGCCAAAATTGCTATCGTTATAGTTGTTGTGTGAACTCCGCTATTATCTTTAATATAAAACGATTTTAAAACTATATTTTTAATATCGTTTTAATATGAATGCCCTTTACAGGCACTGTCATAATATTTTTTCATAATATTTTTTATACTATCTTCATCACTGCAATAATGAAATACATCTATAACAACGTGTTTGTCATTTAACGTAAGTAAATTAAAACAGTGGACCATATATGTGAGTTTATCATTTGTGCTCTGCATTGGGCTATGTGTGAATAATCAGAAAATAAAAACTGCATGTAAACAGGAGTGAAGAGGTTAGCTCTTACACATCTTACTACGATTAAGTCCTTACTCTGTTTATTGGAAATAATCCCATTGTTGGTGTGCATTTAAAAGAGCTCAATGATTTAGGATAATAATTTGTTAAAGTGTTAAAAAGCATATACATGTTTATTGTACATTAACTCATTCACCGCCATTGACGAGTTATCTCGTCATTTATGAATTCATATTTAACTAATAAGTATGCCTTTCTGGACGAATTTCAAAGTGAAAGTGTAATACCGCTTTTATCCACCAGATGGCGCCAAAACGAATTTATCAAAAACGGAAGTTAAAAAAATATAACGTTTTATTTGAACTCTCTTTATGTTTGATAGTCATTCTGAGTCTGATCTCTAACATAAATTTCTTTACAAAAACGCAATTTTTTAATCTTTTTGCTCAAAATGTTGTATTTTTGAAGAGAAATATCCATATTTCAGTGGTTAAATTAAGTAGAAAAAGTAAATATATAATGAAACATTTTTTCCTCATTTTGTTTGTTTGTTTGTTTGTTTATTGCTTGTTTGAAAGCAGAGTGTGTGTTCTTTAATTTGATATAATTTGTATGTTTATATATTTATAGAAAATAATTTTTCCTGCAAGGAATTTTGTGAAAATTTTGTTAAAATCACAAAAATGCAGGTGGGCAACTTTTCTCAAAAAGGCTGGCGGTGAATGAGTTAAGTTTATTAAACTAATTATGAAAATAATGTGGTACAACATGTGTTTAGTTTTTTTTATTGATATTTCAGAGTTTCGTATGTGAGGTAATCTTACTGGGAGTGAAGGCAGTGGGTATGATCGCTTGATATGAGAGACACATCCTGTTTTTAAAGGTGATTATATGCATGTTTCTTTCAATGCTGACATTAAAAAAATAGCTATTTACTGTTTAAACATTTTGAAGATTGTGTGTGTGATCTTGTGGCACATTTACATGTAATAGCAGAATTACTTATTATTTTTGTCTATCTGTTGTAGGTGGATCATGATTGAAGCTCTGCAGGTCGGCCATTGACTTGATAACAGTGGTTTATGTTTATTCAATTTATGAATAAATCTCTCGCCAACCATTCACCTATTTACTGACAAAACAGGTATCTTGAGCAGAATCATATTAAAACTTCTGTTAAGTCATGTTTTACATACAGTATGTAAGCAAACTCCAGGCTAATATTAAGTTGTTTTGTCTTTATGTCTTATCCTTTCTCCCATGTCCAACAGATCCAAATCTTGTATGATGATGACCACTGCAAGGTGAGGGGAATCTGTGATTATCACAGCCTGTGTCTCAAGATCAACATGACAACAGCAGACCATCTCTTATCTTACTCTTATCTGACTAAATGTTCAACGTTACTGCCACAAAACAAAAAAACATTGGATGGAGTATGCACAATGATCCAGCAAACAAAATAATATGGACTTTAGCTTCTACAAACATTGACACAATCCTATTGAATTTTATTTTTACAGTTAGTAATGTATTACTAACATCCCATTCATTTGTTTTCTATGTCTATCTAAGTGTTTACATCTGAATGTAATGTCATAATATGTTAATATTCAGTATTTATTATCATTTGCATGTTTTGATGTTGCATTTGTCATGATTTTATTGATTTCATGTTATTGTTGTCTATTTAGAATGATTGTCTTTCCATATCCATACATATTCCATATTCCAACATCCATATCTTATTTGAGTAATGATTTGTTATATTTGCATAATAATTCAACGTTTCGATCTCTCGATCTTCTTCAGGCATCAAAAACGATGCCTGAAGAAGATCGAGAGATCGAAACGTTGCAGCAATAAAGCATTTTCTATTTTTGCAAGCGGATAGTGTGCGGGACCTTTCTTTTTCTATTTGTCAATATTTGGACTTTCGAGCCCAGCTCTCCCACGCACCTATCGCACACAGGTGTGCGACGTTTTAGTGATTGAAGGTTCTATATAGAACCATCTAAAAAGGGTTCTATATAGTACCAAAGAGGGTGCTGCTATTGTTACAAGCTGAAGAACCCTTATTTGGTACTATATAGAACCATTTTTCTTAAGAGTGTGCTTTAAAGAACCATTTAGACAAAAAAGGTCTTCTATGGCATCATGAAGCACCTCATTTTTAAGAGTGTAGGGTCTTGCCAAACCTGATGCCAATAAAAGAGAAAAAATTATATTTTTTAATTTCGTTTAGACAGTAAACACTATATATACACACTATAATACAATAGCTGCATTCACACAAACAGTACAGTTTTTAAATTTACTGGCAAATTACTATTAAGAGATCCTGTTTATTAAAATAAGCCCTGGCAATTTTCTAATATTAGTTTGTTTCTATATAAGTTTTAAAGGGCGTGTCGCAGGTTAACCACCACTGTCGATTAATGGGTACATAAATCACTCAAGATATGTGTATAATTTTTTAAATGTCTCAAAAATGGTCTTAAAGACCACTTTTTTACGTTTTTGGTTTTAACGGTTTTTTTACGCAATTCTGTGATGACGTCACGTTGGGGAGAAGTGGAGAAAGCCTCAGCCAGAGCCATAGAGATAGATGAGACATTTATTGCCTTTAAATACTTATAAACATATATAATTTGGAAATCATATATACATCGTAGGAATTATATAATGTGGTATACTGCAAAGTTACCATGCTAATTATTATTTATGATATAAATAAAACTTTGCAAATCTGCTGATTTGATCCATTCATGTCCTGACCACCAGGCTAGAGATTTTTAAACATCCTTCATCCACACTTACTAGTCTATCAAATAATATCTCAAATATATTGTTTTGTGAAATAAAAGGATGCTTTGTTATATTGTTTATGTGATTATAACGAATCACACGATCATTTTATATGCAGAAGCAGCAGCTGCAGCACACTCGGATCCGACCGCATACATACTGTAATAAACAGGCGTTCGGCCGCTTTTTACATCACGACAGGCTATGCCATTTGAGGAGGAACCGCTCATTGATCACCATATTTTTTATAAATCCTGTACATGTTTGGACCTGCCGAACAGGTTGAGCACTTTGTTGAGCAGAGAGGCTGCACAGTTTGACCAGCGGGAACCGGCCGCACATCACACCGCCAGACGGTGTTGCTAATATAACTCGAAATGTATAACTATTACCAGATCGGCCCACCGGGAAAGTCCCGACTCTCCCGATTGCCACTCCGCTACTGGCTGTAAGAAAGTGAGTGCGTCTGGTCGCTGGTCGACCCCGTGAACAGATGTGACGTGCCTCACTCAGCTTCCAGGATTTGAGACATGCTGCCTAAATCCGTTTGTGCTGAAGATCGCATAAAGTTACACCCATTTCAGGCAGGATCATGGACCCCCTCAAGCCAGCATGCACGAGTATGTTAATTGTTTGTTTACTTTCTACACGAAGATATGCTAACGTTATATCTGGCTGTCTGCCTATCTCTCTATACTAGCCTATCCATCTGTCTGTCTGTCTATCTATCTGTCTATCTATCTATCTATCTATCTATCTATCTATCTATCTATCTATCTATCTATCTATGTATTTATCTATAATCTGCGCAATCAAGAACTGTACTTTACTCATCTTTCTATAGTCATTCTCAATGCTCTCAAGGCGGCTTTGGTAAATTCTCTCCCCAGCGTGACGTCATACAGCGCTAGCGTTGCCACCCGTCCTGGTTTTCCCGGGATTGTTCTCTTTTTTGAGTCACAGTCCCGGAAAATTTATATTCTTTCCCGGGACACGAATTGTCCCGTTTTTTTGTAAAAATGAACTTTTAAAGCAGAATTTCCTGGTTTCAAATTAAAGTGTTTCTTTCCGCTGTTTCTGTGTTCATCCAATCCTTTGTCCGTAACCGGGTAAAATAGAACAGGTAACACAGTGGGTTGGCCAGGCGTTTACTTTTATTTGATTGGAGGCTCAGCTTATCGCCTAGCAACTACCTATGCTGTCGGTTGGTCGCACGCGTCGCATCCACAGATTCCACACACACATCCTGGATGAAATAGTTTGAGTTAAGTTGCTAGTCAGCTTTTAAAACGATCAGTGGGGTTGGTCAAAGCTGAACTTCAAGTTAGATTAAACTTTAAATGATCATGCTTGGAGTTTAAAGCATTCATTGAGGGACAGCCGAGACTTCTGCAGGCAGCAAAAAGGGATGAGGAATAAGTTACACATGGAAAAAGAGGTGAGAAATGTCAGTTTTAGGTTGCCCAAATTTACTAAGTTAACAAAAACAAAAAGTTGTCTATAATCTATTATAATAGATGTAATCATGTTTTAATTGCTAAAGAATATATCCTATATTTCTACAAATAATTATATTTTATAATAGAATATAATTATGCAGTATATGTTTACACAATGTTTATACAAAAGTATATTTAATGTATGTATTTAATGTAGAAAGGAGTGCATCTACATCAGGGAGTACATCTACCTTAGGGAAAGCATCTATGTCAGGACAAATATAGGTAAGAGACCCAGACAGCAGACGACTCTGGGCCGGATCCGCACCGGATCAGCGCCAGAGCTGTTGACTTCGGCACAGATCCGGCCCAGAGTCGTCTGCTGTCTGGGGAGGGAATAGAGTCCTACAACTGTTAACATAGTATATTTGCAAATATTATTGATCCCCCCTCCAAAAAAACAAAACAAAAATAAATTTAATCTGAGTGTCCCGGTTTTTGACAAATCAAAGGTGGCAACCCTATACAGCGCGTTGTGGGGGAAAGGAGAATCATTGCAAACCGCTGCATGTACTTTTTCATACTTTTTCGGGTTTTGTGATACCCAACAACATAAAATACAATGGATAACAGTTTAAATGTTTATTATCAACAAGCAAATTGCACAAATTCGTTGAAAAATTTAACCTGCAACACGCCCTTTAAGATAACCAGTAAATAGTCGATGTGTGAATGGTATTT
This sequence comes from Misgurnus anguillicaudatus, assembly GCF_027580225.2. Classification (NCBI taxonomy): domain Eukaryota; kingdom Metazoa; phylum Chordata; class Actinopteri; order Cypriniformes; family Cobitidae; genus Misgurnus; species Misgurnus anguillicaudatus. The sequence continues at coordinate 8,894,583 of NC_073360.2, forward strand.
TATCTGAAAACTCCACGGCTTGTGTGAACAGCACATTCTTGTATTTATCATAAAAGTTTTCAATAATTTTCTCAATTACTCAGCAGTGAATAATTGAGTTTACTATTAAATTACTGTTTGTAATGTTGTAAATGAATCCTACTTGTCATGACATTCACAATTCTGTTTTCTCTTATAAAATAGCAATCACAGTTGAACCTACATACTGTTTTTAACAAAAGTATTGTTTAGTGTTAAAACGTGTTTAAGATTACTGTACAGGCTGTCAATCCATTAAATGATCATCACAAACACAGTTTATTTAGTGTATTGAAGCCTCTCCTCAGCTGACATCCACAAATTTTTTTTATGTTTTTCATGCTAATGGTTAAAATTAAGTCATCTATCTGAGGTAAAGACACAAAATCTAATGACAAAAGGTCTGAAACTGTTTGCCTTGATGTGTTCATTACACACAGACGAGGACCGACTTTAAATTTACATTTAACATTTACACATTGTTGTAGTCGAGACCACCTAAATCAAGACCAGAGGCCAAGGAAAGACCAAGACAAGACCGTCAAAAATTTGTCACTATCAACATTTTTTGAAATCATACATTTTAAGTGTTCTTATCTATTCAGTAGCAAAATAGCTCTGTGTTGCTCAGTTTCAGATCATGTCAGCTGCGTATGGAACTGCATACTGTACAGTATGTACTGAATGAGATGCAGCACCTACTTATTGACCGGTAAACCAGTAGGTACTGTATAGTATGAATCCTGGTAGTATGAATGCGATTTGGACATACTACATACACCTTGTTAATAAATCATGTGACATACGTTGTCGTCATGTCATACAGCGCGAAAACAGCCACATCTCCGACGACACCACCTTTTCTTCGTTGGATAACTCCTGGGGCATCTTGGGATAGTAAAGTGTCCTTTGTATGCACACTTCAAAATCTAACCAGAAGTAGTAGGTCATCCAGGTACTTTTCACATACTGTTTTTGGAATAGTATGTATTCAGACGTACTACTCGCCTTGCCTACTGCTTTTCGCTTACTATATAGTATGGAAGTAGCCGGTTTCAGACACAGCATAAGAGTGATTCTTAGCTTTAAGAAATTTGGAAACTTTAGTTTGAAATTAGGAGTAAATTCCATGAATTCTCAGCACTTAAGACTGAAATTGCAGTTTGAGAAGCTTGAGAAATATGTGCCCAGATCTTTATTTGTCTTGAAAACTGGGGCGGCCAGGCTGGAGCACAGACTCAGAGAGGGATGGCACATTTAAATACATGTACACAGTGAACTAGCATAACTAGCCCTATATTAAAGGTAATAATAATATTATTAACAAAACATAATTCTGTGTGAATTCAAAATATTCAAAACAAGTATCTTGAAATTGGATATGAAATAAATAACTGGACAGTAGAAGCACATGGCCTGTGGTAAATGCAATGCAATCAAGCATATTTTCCATCATACAAGGGTGCCTCGACTAGGATTTACATATTTGAATCAGAATTGTCGAATCTTTCTATAGTTGACTGATAGTCAAATCATCTGTGTGTGCATGGGTTAGGATGGGGACCAGGCCAGGTAGTCAATAAGTGGTTAACTTTTATTTTCATGAACAGCACACAGAAAATAATTTCTGATAAAGTGACCAAAACTGTCTTTCAAGTGATGAATGAAGACAAAACTAAAGATGCATTTTTTTCTTTTTTAAGTTAAAATGAAAGGCAATGTGTATAAACATTTGTTAAATGATTCCTTATAACATTTTAAGCCACAATATACATAACATCACACAAAGATATAACAAAAAAACATTTTGATAACTAAACATAACAAATTAAAAATTAGATTTTTTTTCTCTGGGAAACTCCGGCTACAATTTAGCGATTTTATTTAATTTTACGATTTAACGTGTCAAAGCAGTCATGACAAAAAAACGGCAAATTACATTATTTGTGATTGTTATAGTAAATGATAAAAACTAAGCTTAATACACCATTCCTTAAATGTTAATTTATAACTAGACAAATACTGAAAGAATGATTTTATAGACACTACGCTTTATTATTTTACACAGAAATGCATGCTTGTTTACTTTGACTTTGATCATCTCTTTATTCATTTTACAGAAACACCTGATGATTCTTATATCATTTATTTCAGGATATTCTTTTCTATAATTTAAAAGTGAACACAGACCATAATCATAAACAAGAGAGACGTGTCAGGCATAAACATAGCTTCGGATCAGATATTTTTCATGTCATACACGAAATTTAAAGAAACTGCTTACCTGTCTTAGTTTAACTTTTGACAAGATAACCACCCTGTTTTAAATACATTTTAAAACGTATACCTGACGAAAAAAAATCAGTTTTGTGATGTTTAGTTTAATAACCTCCTAAATATGATATAACACGCAGAGAGCAACTAGCGCATTCGGCTAAATTGCATGCGCCAGCACCATGGCAAACATTTACAGACTTAAATTAGATCAGAATTTACGTTTATAACAAAAAACATTTTTAAATAAAATAAGGTCAGAAGTAATATGCAAATATGTGCAAAATGCCTTAACTGCACGGAAACAAAACATAAGCCAAATAGTTAAATCAGATAACCCCAGAGTGATTTATAAATAGAATAGAATAAAATAAAGAAATTATTAAAATAACGAAAGTATAGCCAGAATTGCCAGCTTTGTTATATGTGAAATCAGATAATGCGCACCCATTTATTATTATACAATTGAATGATCCTCATTTCATAAAAGATGTATATATTATTAGGGGTGTAACGGTACGTGTATTCGAACCGGACCGTTTCGGTTCAGGGCTTTCGGCATGGTGCACACGTGCACCGAAAGGCCGAATGCATTTTGTGTGCGCCTGTGCGGAACATAATACGTGCGTTTCCGCACGAACATATTAAGTGGCGGAAGTCTCCGCGTTCAGCGCAAGTCTTCTGTCAAACATATAACATAATTCGGCCCGCAGAAAGATTTTTATTTACTTAGTTGTATATCCGTTTGATTATTGATGTAAACGTTTACGTGTCGTATCTAAAAGCGCATGTTAAACGCGTGTCAACGCGCTGCTTTGTTCTTTCAAAAGTGCGTGAGAGGATGCGCGTCTTTCGTTGCTACGCATTCATGAGACGCGCTTTCTGTGACAGCGAGAATAAGGAATGCGTGATCAGATTTTTCATCTGCACATCACGTCAATCATATCATTGTGCCAATGCGATCAGCTGGTCGGGACAGAGAAGAGCTGTAACCCGGGGTTACTCAGCTGTCACTCAGCTGCGGAGGGGTTCGTTACAGCTTACATTGACGACACAAGCAAAGATTAGGAGAAACATGCAAAAGATGGCTAGGTATGCAACTCACTAATCTCAAAATGAATGTATAATAAGTATATCATCATGTTGCTTGCTATGCAGTTACACATAGAGCAGTAATATTATTTTTATACAGAGATGGTACATAGCCAATTCAATACTGTGAGTTAAACAATCCAAAATAAATCAAAACAGAAAATTTTTGGTGGCAAAAATGTAGGCTAATAGTTCATAAATGTATTCAGGAATTGAATTTGTTAGTTCAAGGTTTTAGTAGAAAAAGTTTAAGAGAAGGTTAAGAAAAGAGTTACCTTCTGTTATAAAATAATGTAAAAAAAGAACTTTGCAGTAGTATTTTATTTATTATTTTTTCATTTTATATATATTTTATATGTTATATTTTAATAAAAAGTGTTTAAAAAAGTGTAAACAAATTGTAAAAAAAAGTTTATAGTAATAAACAACCTGCAGTTTAATGTTTGCATTTCTCCCTTACTGTACCGAAAATGAACCGAACCGTGGCTTCAAAACCGGGGTTCGCACCGAACCGTGATTTTTGCGTACCGTTACACCCCTAATATATATATATACAGTCTTGTTCAAAATAATAGCAGTACAATGTGACTAACCAGAATAATCAAGGTTTTTAGTATATTTTTTATTGCTACGTGGCAAACAAGTTACCAGTAGGTTCAGTAGATTCTCAGAAAACAAATGAGACCCAGCATTCATGATATGCACGCTCTTAAGGCTGTGCAATTGGGCAATTAGTTGAATTAGTTGAAAGGGGTGTGTTCAAAAAAATAGCAGTGTGGCATTCAATCACTGAGGTCATCAATTTTGTGAAGAAACAGGTGTGAATCAGGTGGCCCCTATTTAAGGATGAAGCCAACACTTGTTGAACATGCATTTGAAAGCTGAGGAAAATGGGTCGTTCAAGACATTGTTCAGAAGAACAGCGTACTTTGATTAAAAAGTTGATTGGAGAGGGGAAAACCTATAAAGAGGTGCAAAAAATGATAGGCTGTTCAGCTAAAATAATCTCCAATGCCTTAAAATGGAGAACAAAACCAGAGAGACGTGGAAGAAAACGGAAGACAACCATCAAAATGGATAGAAGAATAACCAGAATGGCAAAGGCTCAGCCAATGATCACCTCCAGGATGATCAAAGACAGTCTGGAGTTACCTGTAAGTACTGTGACAGTAAGAAGACGTCTGTGTGAAGCTAATCTATTTTCAAGAATCCCCCGCAAAGTCCCTCTGTTAAAAAAAAGGCATGTGCAGAAGAGGTTACAATTTGCCAAAGAACACATGAACTGGCCTAAAGAGAAATGGAGGAACATTTTGTGGACTGATGAGAGTAAAATTGTTCTTTTTGGGTCCAAGGGCCACAGGCAGTTTGTGAGACGACCCCCAAACTCTGAATTCAAGCCACAGTACACAGTGAAGACAGTGAAGCATGGAGGTGCAAGCATTATGATATGGGCATGTTTCTCCTACTATGGTGTTGGGCCTATTTATCGCATACCAGGGATCATGGATCAGTTTGCATATGTTAAAATACTTGAAGAGGTCATGTTGCCCTATGCTGAAGAGGACATGCCCTTGAAATGGTTGTTTCAACAAAGACAATGACCCAAAACACACTAGTAAACGGGCAAAGTCTTGGTTCCAAACCAACAAAATTAATGTTATGGAGTGGCCAGCCCAATCTCCAGACCTTAATCCAATTGAGAACTTGTGGGGTGATGTCAAAAATGCTGTTTCTGAAGCAAAACCAAGAAATGTGAATGAATTATGGAATGTTGTTAAAGAATCATGGAGTGGAATAACAGCTGAGAGGTGCCACAAGTTGGTTGACTCCATGCCACACAGATGTCAAGCAGTTTTAAAAAACTGTGGTAATACAACTAAATATTAGTTTAGTGATTCACAGGATTGCTAAATCACAGAAAAAAAAATGTTTGTACAAAATAGTTTTGAGTTTGTACAGTCAAAGGTAGACACTGCTATTTTTTTGAACACACCCCTTTCAACTAATTGCCCAATTGCACAGCCTTAAGAGCGTGCATATCATGAATGCTGGGTCTTCTTTGTTTTCTGAGAATCTACTGAACCTACTGGTAACTTGTTTGCCACGTAGCAATAAAAAATATACTAAAAACCTTGATTATTCTGGTTAGTCACATTGTACTGCTATTATTTTGAACAAGACTGTATATATATATATATATATATATATATAAAACAAAATAAAATATAAATAAATCAAAGCACAGTAAAATATCAGTTTTGGTTTAATAAAACCGCTAGTAGTAGATGAGTCTGATGGAGTTGGGGGGGGGGCACTTGGGGTGGCCAATTACATTTTGGGGTGGCACGCCACCCCTCTGGCCCTGCCCCTGCATTATATCTTTCAATACAGAATGTGGGTAATAGTCTGGCAATACAAATATTTTTCATATTATTTTAAACATACTTTTCCAGACCTGGAAATGACTAAAATACTTTTTCAAACTTCAAAGGAACCCTGGGTCAGACTCAGTTCTCTGTCATGATGTAACTTATAGTCAGTCTGTATCTGAACTGTGTGTGAACTGCAGACGTAGTTCGCTGCAAGACACAGTGACTGATCAAAGGCTCGCTTGAGTTTCCTTCATGTGGGTTGCGGTGGAGGTAAATAAAAGATCAGCCATACTTCTTCTCTTTGGTGGCGTATGAGCAAGCTAAACATTGAGTCTTATGTGTGACAGCAAAATGAAACGGCTGAAAACAAAAGAGGGGCTGACAAGGCTCCAAGCTGTTGGATATCATCTATTCTGTTCTCTCAGCTTTGTCCTGGAAATTATCTTGCTGTCAGAATCATGAACCCATATCAGTTCAATCAGCTTCACATTTTTTCCATGTTTCAAATATATTGTCAAAATCTCTTTGTGGATAAGCATTTGTAAGTGGACTGTAGTCAAAGCAGTGGCGGCTGGTTCTAAAAAAAATTTGGGGTTGGGGGGCATAGAAACTTAAAATTAAACTTTTACTGGAGTAATGCAGGTCTGTAAATAGCCGTTTATTAGGTGATGAATATCATTACTGCTTAGCTAAAATGCTGAAAATGTTACTGTTGAAGTCAACTAAAGCATGAAATAAATATACTATGAATCTATTAAATCTGAGTATGATTGATGTGGGTTTATTATTAGTAATGAACTAATCAAGGTACAGTAATCATTAACACACACACACACACACACACACACCAGAGTTTGCGTTAGACTTTTTCAGTTTTAGAAATCCCGTCATAGTCAATTATCCGTCATTTCATTTTAATTAATATAATTGTTTTCATTCACCTGTTCATTTCTAATCATGATCTTACAAGACAAGCATTCTAGTTCAAATGTGTTTATTTATTTGTGAAGAGAACAGATGAACAGAGACCGTGCAGTACTTTACATGTTTAACATCACATGAAGCAGATTAATGAATAGATTTTTCTGACAGCTGAGGTGATAAAACACGCAAACTTTGTGCTGAACAGGCAAATATGAACAAATGTAATCTACTATTGCAATAGCAACAGACTTCTGAATTCTGAAATAAATTAAACTCATGACACTGTATATTTAAAACCGTCTTGTGTAATAAACGCATGAAGGCAGTCAGATAAATGCAGACTCTTGTCATTAGATTTTGTGTTTTTACCTCAGATAGACGAAGCCTTACAGTTTTTGTTTTGGAGATTGATCTTGTGCATTATACTTCGGTTAATGCGATCTGACACGCATGAAAACACACACACACACACACACACACACAATCTGGTTTACATGCGCACACACACACACACACACAGGTTTCCATGTTTTGTGGGGACATTCCATAGACGTAATGCATTTTGTACAGTACAAACTGTATATTCTATTCCCCTAACCCACCCCATTCCTTAACCCCAACCATCACAGAAACCCTTTTACTACTTCACATTTTCAAGAAACATCATTGTTTCATTTATAAGCCTGTTTCCTCAAAATGTCCCCACAAGGTCACAAAAGTACTGGTATTTCTATCTTAGTGGGGACAATTGGTTCCCACAACGTGATAATTACACACACACACACACACACAGTAAAGTTGCCTTATTACAGACCAGTATGTTGACCAAGCCACGGAAAATATTGGATTATCTGAGCATCATGTCCACGCAAAGCCAGCTCAAATGCGGCACAAAATATCATGCAGTATATCATGCAGACTTTCAAACAGCAAACAGGGAAACAAAAAATATGACTTACCAACTACATTTGCCATAAGTGCTGGAAAAGCACACAGTGTAAGCTCATCCGCGATCACTTCTTGCTGCTCAATCTGGTCCAAGCTCCTCAATCCTTTATTTATTCTTCAACTAAACATCTTGTAAAGAGTGATTTTGTAAGCATAAAATCATATTTTCTTTCATCTCAAGGTATTTCACTTGCTTTCACTGATCAGTGCTGTATCTAGCAGTTACATGGCAATCTGCAACGCGGTTATGAGACTCTGAGAACAATCCAATCACATGAGGTCAAAGACATAAAAAACAATATTGATTCGCTTATAACATATGGGAGAGTTTGGGGCACACAGTCCTGCGCCCCAGGGCGGATCCAACACCAGCCAATTAGAGCTCAGCCTTGGGTCACGTTTTATCCTTTTTACTGACCTAAATAGACACTCATTAGGGGTGCACCCCAGACACACAAACATGACACATACAAAACTAATTCAGTTTTTTTTAAATTAATGATAACATGACTAACAGTGAAATAGTACAACTAAACGATTTTATTTTGTATTAATTTGCATTATATATTTAATTATTTCTAACATAAAGTAGCTTTCTTCTCTGGCCAACTTTAGGGGGCGGTGCCCCCTATTGACCAGCCGCCACTGAGTCAAAGATGCAAATCCAACACTGCTATCCTGATTATGCATTATCCAGTGGTTAACAAACATTTTTTGATTTCTATGAAGAACAATTTCACTTATACAGATGTTTCATGAAGGATTTGGGAGATTTAGAGAATTATATTGCCCAAAAATAAAAATGTACTCACTCTCATCCCATCACAGATTTATGTGACTTACTTTCTCCAACTGCTTTTCTAACGGAAAAAAATATATTTAATATAACATTCCCATAAGACAAAATTATAAGAAAAACAAAATTTTCAACAACTTATACAGCATACGATAACAAAAAGTAACAATATAAAAGAATAAATAACAAAATAAAATGTTATAAAATTACATATAAACTATCTCAAGTTCACTTCAACGTGTGTAATCTAATAATTGTATTTTTTAGGCACACTACCGCTGGAAAGCAGTACAAATTAAACAATATAAAATAGGTAAAATTATACCATGGGGGTTAAACGCTTAATTCTGATTGGTTAAAAAATGTATAAGGGTGTACATTATTTTACAGTAAATGCACACCTACAAAGTACTTCCAGGTCTATCGACCGCATTACAGTGCCATATCACTATACCACTCACTTGTTTATGGTAAATTTGTTAATCTAAACACTTAATTCTGTGCTGTGTTAACACACCATCATATTGGACTAATACTTTAACATCTACTACTAACAATTGCGTTTTGAAAATCGCGAAGAATTTGATTCTATGTTAAAATTTGTGTTTGTTAAACAATATAAAACAGGGTTGCCAACTTTGGTGATTTGTCTGGAGTGAGATTTCTCCCAAAACATGCACATGCAGCGGCCTACTGGAAATTTTGGCCGGTGGCCACTGCTGCCGCCACCACAAGCAACTTACCATCTAAACCTACACCGACTACATTCATTTCCAAATGTTTGATGTTTTTGTTTTGATAAGTTTCTTTGTGTTTCTGGCAAGTTTCTTTTTGTTTTGATAAGTTTCTTTTTGTTAAATGTTACTTTGACTATTTGATTTATTATGTGATTGTTATGATTAGGACATTGCTGAAAGAGAGCTGAAAGTTCATCAAGCTCCCCTGAATAAAGTATGGTTTATTAACCAAGGTCATAATCTATGAGGTTAATGCATGAGTGCGGACTTTACATGGCATTGCATTTTTTCTACTTTATCGTCAACCCATGATCTGATTCAATAGGTTGTGTTAGTAAACTGAGGTTCATACACAGATGAGGTTAATACATGGTTTTGTTTGAAAAAAAACAGTGAAAAAAACAATGCATGGTGCTTATATTCAGGAAATTATTGGGCCCTTAGAACGGTCCATTAGCCTCCTGTCTGTCATAAGAATTTTGTACTACAAACACAAGTGCATCTCTCTCTCTCTCTCTGTGTAAAATGATGTCACGGAGTGACTGTGAAAGGGCGGAACCAAAATTGAGGAAGATTAGTTCCGCCCGGACCATGATTCGCAAACATCGCCCACTTCCAGGAACGCCGGCCAACCTAAATCGGCGCGTTACTGGAAACAGGTGCATTGTTGAGCGTGGAGATTGCTGATTGGGCAATTCGGTGAAGATGAGACACATAAATAGGGCATCAGAAACACAGGAAAGGGTGTGTTATTTCCAGCAGTTATTGTGGGTGCGACGGAGCGGAGGAGGAAATTGGAGAGAGTGTATGGTGTACTGTGGAGCTTGGGCAAAGAGAGATACACACACAGGGCTGAGTATACGATAATCTTTATTGGAGTGTTGCATTTACATGCATTGTGTTTTTGTGTTTTGGGAAGCTAACACACATTGAAGATCTGCTAGAATTGCAGTGAAGGAAATTGTGTTGCCAGCCGCGTCCGACGTCGGATATCTGGAAGAGAAGCGGAAAGATTCAGTGTTAACGAAATCGTGAGTACACAGATGTATTCATCGTGTCAAAAAAAACTTTGAAAGTGTGGAATATCCGTATACCTCTTGTGAGTTGTGACCAGTGTGTAAGCGGCCCCACTGTAAAAGGATTGGTGGGTGAGCCGGGAACAGCAAGGAAGGAGTCCGTTGCCTCGTCGTGGCTGTGACGTTTCATCTGGCCGTCCGCTGCATCGGTGCCCCCAACGTCCCTAGGTGGTTCTGACCTTAATTCACTGTGAGTGTGTGGAGTGCAGTGGGTGAGTCCTTTCCTTTTCCTGTGTGTACACTTGGAGTCTGCAGTGTCGTGCTGTGTCATGTTGTCAGAAATCACCCTCTAGGCTGGGAGAGAAACCCTGTGGAGAAGAACGTGCACTGGTGTTGCGAGACGGCCGCTTTTCATATACATGCCTGCTGGTGGCTCTGGACCCCTACTCCGCCGAGTGGTGACGTGTCAACAATAGCAAGTAAGGAACAGTGTGCATATTGTAGGAGACGTCGACAGAGGGAAGTATTGGCTGCTAAATGAAAATCCAGCTGTATAGCCCTTGTGTAGGAATACCTGTTTGTGGAGTGATTTCAGAGGTTCGCCCCTGTCTAGATCTCTGGTCTGTTGTCTGGAAGAGAGGAGAGGGAAGCGTTCGAGTCATTCCTGAGGTACATACCCGGTGGCACAAACCTACCTAAAGTCACCCAGTGTGGTGACGCCAGCTGAGGCCATGGTAGGCCCAACGTGCAGCAACTTCAATCTGCACTTTCCATCTACCCTTGTTTAAATTTAAGAAGTGGTGTGTCTTTCCCCCACTTATGCACTAAAGCTGAGCAAATTTGTAAAGGAATTCTGTCTGTTGTTACCAGTTCTACAGGTCGGAGTGTAAAGCTCCGTGTCGTCGAGGGAGTGTTTTCACGGTTGGAGGTGACCGTGTGGAGTGTTGGTCCGGGAAGTCAACCCCGGCGAAGAGGACTACAGGTGTTGCGACGAATATACCCTATAGCTCTAAAGGGCTAAAGCCTGTCGTCCACCTCTTCGAGAGTCCGTGAGTTGTATCCATTCCATAGCCCTTGTATACTTACTTGGATGCCCGAAGTCCAACTCCAGTTGTCCTTGTATGCCCTTCTGTATGCCCACAGCTAAGAGCCCGCGTATAGCCCTTGTAAACCTACCTGCATGCCCGAAGTCCAACTCCAGTTGCCCTTGTACGCCTTTCTGTACGTCCACAGCTAAGATCCAGCACATAGCCCTTGTATACTTACCTGTACGCCCAGAGTGAAGCCCCAGTGGTTCTCCTGTATCTTTTATCTGTACACCCTGAGTGCAGTACTAGTGTATTTTCCTTGTAGTTCCACCTGTGAACCTCACCTGTAAGACTTACTTGGACGAGTGAAGTTGCGATTGTGTGTCTTCTTTTTCGCATACTTACCCACACACCGAAGGCCAATACATCTGTCTGCACACTCACTGGTCGCCCTGCACATACTTACCTGTGGATCGTCCAAGTGTCCCCAACAGCGGGCCCCGGATCACGTGGCGAACAGCGTCAGGTACGCCCCCACACCTACCCCACAGTTTACTTACCCTTTTTCCTTCTGTACGTGCAGGAACAAGAAGAGCCCCACCGCCAGTTTTCCCTGCAGGACAAACACAAGAGACAAGTGACACTACTGTGAATAACCCGGTCACGTGAGGGACAGGATACGAATGGTCTAAAGACTTGCCTGGGAGCCCATGACAGAGTCAGAAGCGACTCGGATTGCCACTCTCTGGACCAGAGAGATAGATTTTAGACTTCCCTTCCCCTCCCCTGAATACCTTTTAAATAATTTAAATAAAGTTTGTTTTAATTATACTTACCTTCTCTCGTGTGTCTGGTTATTGGGGTGTTTTTGGGACCTCCTCGAGGTGGAAACTAGGGAGGGGCAAGACTCACGACATCTGTGGTCCGCTCTGACCTGTGACAATGACGTTTTGGAACTAGAAACAGAGGCTTAAAGCCATTTAATCCAGAAACATTTTTTAGTTATGCTTCTTGAAAGTCTTCTCACATCGTAATAGCATAACTATGTTAAGTTGTCTAAATGTATTGTATAAATATATGTCGTCTGTAAAAGGCGTAGGACCAAAAATTGTTTAACAAATCATTGAACCTGGACCGAATGCAACTTGAACGTGTTTTGCATGATACGTCATCGGTGCGTTCACGTCCACTGTGTAAATGGAGGAAGAAACTTTCCTGCTGACTTGACAACCTGCACAGGAGCCACAAAACGAAAGACAATTTTTAAACCAACAAAGACCGTCTGGAACAGCAAAGAGCTTTACTGGTGTAGAAACCACATGAGAACAGTGTCGTGGACAAATGCAGAAGTAATAGCGTTTGTCGGGCCACTGACTTGTTTATGGTTTGTTAATCACTTAATTCTGTGCTGTGTTAACACACCATCATATTGGACTAATACTTTAACATCTTTGACTAACAATTGCGTTTTTGAACATTACATGAAACCTTACTGTACATAATGTCATCAAACTTTATTTATAAAACTTGATTACTTTACCTCATCTGTTAACATGATTTCTCGTTCCCATCTGATTGATGGCCATCAGCGGTTGAGTTAAAGACAACAAATCCCATCATTCTACGCTGCTTCAGAGCGTCATTAAAGGCGGAGTCCATGATGTTTGAAAGCTAATGTTGATATTTGAAATCACCTAAACAAACACGCCCCTACCCCAATAGAATCTGGACCTTCTGTTGATAGACCCGCCCCACACATACGCAACCCGGCATTTGATTTGATTGGGTATAAGTGTGTTTTGGTAGTCGGCCCGTCTCCTTTTCCAAAGCGTTTTTCGAACATCGTGGACTCCGCCTTTAATCTACGTCATTGTTATTGTTTTGCGTTATTGTTAGCGTAACAATATTTATGTTTTCAAAATTACAAGCAAATTACTATGTCTACACATCCAAAAATGTGCTGTTTCTAATTCCGATTTAAAAGTTGTTTATGTTTGTTATTTTGGTAATGTTATTCACTTTGTACTGCAAAGTTTTCTGTTCGTTTAGGCTAAAGTTTACATTTTTCAAAATTTTTATGGTGCATGCATAAGAAATGCACAATACCATCTTAAGTACAAAACTGTCAAATATCTAAAAATAAAACATCTGAACAATTTCTTATGGGTGTGGTAACCATGGTATAAGCAGAGAGTAATTAAATTTGGGGCTTTGAATTATTAGAAAATATTAAGGCAATACCATTTTCGGTGGTTAACTAATTACCTGCCAGCCTTTATTTGAAAAGTTGCCTGCCAGCATTTTTTTTTTGTGATTTTCACAAAAGTTTCACAAAATGCCTTTCAGGAAAATTTTCTTCTAAAAATATATAAACATGCAAACATATCAAATAAAAGAACAGACCCTCTGCCTTTAAACAAACAAACAAACCAGGAAACAAATTTCATCCTATCTATATTTTTTCTCTGCTTATAAACTCTTAAATATGGGTATTTTTCTTTAAAAATATAATAATTGCATTTTTGTGAAGGAATTTTGTTAAGAATGATTCAGAATGAAGATCAAAACATACACAATAAGTAAATAACGTTTACTTAGTTAATAATACTTTTATTTTTAAAAGCATTTAATAATAAATACTTTAAGTAAAATTATTTACTTAGTTAAATAATTTTGCACAGCTTTGACACCTGAATAGCACATGCCTTTGTCAGTACTTGGGAGATAGTATTGTATGCCTCACAGGTCGGAGCGGACCCGAGATAACTAAAGGGTCACGCCCCTTCCTAGTTTCCACCTCAAGGAGGTTCCCAAGACCACCCCAATGACCAGACAGACAAGTATACTATAGTTAAAAATACAACTTTATTAAATAATTAAAAGCAAGGGGGAAAGGGGAGGGACAGTTTAAAACAAGCTACTGCTTCTCGCCTCCAGGGCTCTCTCAACTGTGGAGCGGGGGCCGGGACTCCTTTCCAGGGTCTTTCTACAATCCGTGGCGCCCTCCGCTTCTTCCTGGAGGCAGAACAGGGAAAACACAATTAATGGCTTGGTCCAGAACTTGGTCGCTACTTGCCTAACACCCTCGCCTCTTTCTCTCTCCCTCTCTTAGGTCCTCTCTGCTGGGACTGCACTGGGCACTTGGGGGGTCTTCCACGTTCCACAGAGGGGAGTTAGTGACCAAAGGTAAGTGTTCTCCAAGACTGGAACCTGTCGTCGGCTCTTCCGAGTGTTACTGTAAACACAGGTAGGTTACACCCCACAGGGGTAAGTTACTCACAAGACTTGGGCCCTTCGTTCACTTCAGGGCGTTCACTGGAGCAAAGGTAAGTGGTTCACGCTGTGGAGACTGTTCGTTCCTCTTCGAGGTGTCGCTGTAAGCAAAGGTAGGTTACACACCACAAAGGTAAGTTACTCACAAGACTTGGGCTTTTCGTTCACTTCGGGGCATTCACTGGAGCAAAGGTAAGTGACTCGCACTGTTTTGACTGTTCACCACAAAGGTAAGTTACTCACAAGACTTGGGCTTTCCGTTCACTTCGGGGCATTCACTGGAGCAAAGGTAAGTGATTCGCACTGTTTTGACTGTTCGTTCCTCTTCGAGGTATCACTGTAAGCAAAGGTAGGTTACACACCACAAAAGTAAGTTACTCACAAGACTTGGGCTCACCCAACGCTCCTCCAGGCAGTGGGCTTTCACAGCGACGGCTGTACACCATATACCTTCACCCGTCCGCTTAGGCTTCTTAGGTGTCGTGGGGACTGATGGGCCAGGCGACGCGGAGCCGAACGCTTCCCGAGCTCCCCCTCCTTTTTGATGACAGGGGTCTTGAGCTGGGGCGAACTCTCGACGAGGCTCCGCGCACACAGATGGTTCGTTTAGGCAGATCTATCCACAACAATGACCCTTGGTCCGTACGGTGCACTTTAATCGCTACTCCCTCTGATATACAGCTGAGCCTCACCAGTGCCTGCTTGCTGGATTTGCGCGGGCTCCCGCCAGCACACAGGGGATCAAAGTTTTAGTTGCCTCCTCTCGTGTGGTTCAGGCCTCAACGTGCTGTTGACTACTCACGATCTGCACTGGACCAGGGCGGCTTCGGTCACTATAAGCACAGCATACACAGCAAGCTTTAGCGTAAACACACAATGAAAGTCACAACTCACCCACAGCACTCTGCACACACTTCACGTGAATTAAGGACTTGGCCGGCTGGACTCAGACCCCTCGTGAGGCTGGTTGGGCGTTGTTTTCGCCACAGAGAGACAATGTTGGCACGTAAATATGATCAGCAAACCCCTGTGTGCTCCTAGTCACCTGTACGGCTCGCCCACGTTTCTCTCCGCAGTGGGGCCGGTAACCTTCAACACACTCACAATACACACCAAGTAACTCTTCTTCTGAATATTTCGTAATTACACGCTGACTGTTACTCACACTCCGCTGTCAATACGTCCATGCACCGATGCATACAATGACCTTGTGTTCAGCCCACTCACAAGTGGAATCGCCCAATATTCTCTTCGCCCAGTCACCTCCAACCTCTTATCTTCCGTTAGCACACCACCGCTTCCGTTATCTTCCCCAAGGGATCGGTATAGGCCAATACAACAGGTCTGCACAGCAGCAACAAAGCACACCGTCTGATGTCTTCAAAGGTCTTTTTGTACTCTGCCTTCCCTCCTGGTTGACCTATCAGCAATCGCTGTATTAATCGCCTTCACCTGTGCGTAAACTAGCCTGATTTAGTGTTCGGGAAACCCCGGAAATTCCGGTGTTCGGAGTTTTCGTCCGGGCGGAACCATCGTCGGGCGGAACCCATCTTCCTCACTTTTGGTTCCGCCCTCACAAATCGTCACCTGGTGACATATGATTCAGTTTACAAGTGTCTACCAACCTTAAAGGTTGATGCCCACTGACCAGCAAATTCTCCCTTTAACAAAATAAAACTCTTTATTCCAGCAAACTGAAGGCCTGTAACTAACTCCATATGGAGAAATTGCTTTCCCCCACAATCTATATCTGCATGCATAATTGTACAGCACAACTGCGTACATTACTGTAAGTAACACAGCGATAGCTACTGCTGTTACTAAAAAGCAGCCTACGACTCAAGTTGATCTTCCGTGTACATAGACTAATACATTTACTTCTACAAACTGCATCAGAACCTTTCTTTGGAATTCTAAATGGAACAAAGGCATTGTGTTACCTTCAGTTACCTTAAAAGATAGCATCACAATACTGCCAACTGCAATATATCCAATAAAGTTTACATGACAAAATGGAAACAAAAATCTCTGCCTGTCGTGATCCATTAAAATACATAAATATTTAGTTGCAACTCAATGATACTTACTTTTGTCAGACATTGGAAACTTGTCTTGCTTCTCTGAAAATTGTAATACACAATATAAAAGTATAATAATAAAATAATTTTATTAAATGATTTTGATAAAATGATGGGAAAAGTACTGTTATGCTGCCCCCTAAATGTACAGCCATTTGCACAATACAAACACAATACAAAAAATACTAGATACAATATAGTATTGCTTTAACCAAACTTCTGCTGTATACACAGTATGTCCTATAAACATTAACCATGACAAGTGTATTCATTGTTTCCTAGTTACTATAAACATAAAACTGTGCTCAATAATTAGGAGACAAAATGATACCTTAAATCCAAAGAATTAAAGAAGTTGGCACACAGTTATAACTCCATTTTGAATAGTAAAATATGTTTGTAGAATGGATGTTGTATGTTGGGAAAGTTTACCCATAGAGTTCAGAACTGGTATCCAAAAAGTGTTCCAGCAGGTTTTGTTCATATTACTGGTAGTGTCCTCAATGGGCATCATTTTCATCAAAAAGAATAGACATTCCAACTCTTAATGACAAGATGTGATTATAATGGTCCTGAGACAGCAATCAAGTTCGGTCAAAGATCTCGGCTGCCTGGGAAACTCTGCCAGCATAGCACCCTTTAGATGTACCAATTTTTTCTCAGATTTTTTCACTCTGCCCTTTTTGCATCCTGCAAATAACCGGGCCTCGCTATAAAAAGATGAGTAATCTGTTTACAGCTCCAAGAAAAACAAGATGCATGTGGTCGAGAGGAAACGCATTTGATTCCTAGTTGGGCTAGAGGTGTAAGTTCCTTCTAATAGTCTGGATACTGCAAATGACTGAATTTCTCATCAGTGAGTTTCTCACAAGATAGGTCTTCTAAGTGGACAACTCTTCCCTCAACTGAAGTGCCCAGTGACGGACAATGCTTACATCCATGAAAGGCATTATTGCTTTTGATGCACTTTAGATATGCTCTTGCTGGAGCATCACATACAAATGCTCGCAGTGTTACCTTATGCACTGTGGTTTTGTGTGAGACACCATTTCGCTCAAGATCCTGCAATTCTGCTATTAAATCACTGAGTCATGAACAGGGTCAGGCTTGCTATTGCCATAACACAGAGCAACCAGAAATGGATCAGCTTTACCAAATTTTGCAAGAATAGGTCTATACTGCCTGTAAATTATGGGTTATGGGAAAGGTATTGGAGAATTTCCGGCTCTAAGCCATGGTGTGAACTGGCCACCACATATATTCTTTACTTCAAGCCCTAACTGTGTTTGCAAGTCTGAGCCCAGTAAGACTTAAAGCTTAAACACATCACATGTTTTTAGCCACCATTTTGCATTAGGAAAACAAGATATTTGAAAGATATTTGAAATAATGCACCTCCGAGGTGGTAATGCTTTACACCATGGTTGTCCAATATTTTTCAATAATTCAATGGACCAGATTCAATTATTTTATTTATACCATGTTCTGATATTTAATCTTAAGACATTTGACAGGTTTTGTCCTTAAAATGCTATTCTGATTAGGACTTTTTTGTAACACATCTCAGGCCTCATATATAAAAATCCAGGGCAAAGTCCATATTTATAAAAACTGTCTTTGACGTGAAAGTGCAGAGCAGAGTTTGAGAAGACGTAAGCACTTTTTCTTGTCCAATTGCTGCAGTTTTTTGGAAATATAAGCCATTCTTGCTACTCAAACAGGATTTAAACAGGTGCTTTTTATATGTCAATGACATTAATTAGGCATCGTTAACTCTTTCCCCACCTTTGACGAGTTATCTCGTCAGTTAAGAGAAAACATTACCCTGCCAATGACACTTTCCTGATGAGTTTTTACCTTAATCTGTAATTCTCCTATTATCCAATAGAAGGCTTTTACCCAATTTATAAAAAACTGAAGCAAAAACTAATTTTACAACAGTTAAAACTGTTGTGTATGTTTTGATAATCGTTCTGAATCTGATCTCTAACAAAATTCCTTTACAAAAAATGCAATTATTTCAGCTTTTTGCTCAAAATTTGGTATTTTTGAAAAAACCTACCCATATTTAAAAGCAGTGCTGTGCAGAAACCACTGGAGGGGCAGGTGCTCAAAGTATAAAAAGGGCACGTTCCTCGCTGACACACACACAATGGAAACAGATAATTCGCAGCCACGGTCTAAATTTCCACTGCTATGCAGATGACATTCAACTCTATCTTACCACCACTTCCCCCCCTCGCACTCGCTCACAGACCGCCTTTCTGACTTAAAAACATGGATGCAAAACAATTTTCTCAAACTCAACATGGATTAAACTGAAATTCTGCTGACTGGCCCTAAAAGCATGCTCTCCAAACCGTACACTTTCACTCTTAATATTGATGATTCACCTGTTCACCCCACCCCGATTGTCAAAAACCTTGGGATTATATTTGACTCCACTCTCATTTTTGATCATCATATCAAATCACTCACTAAAACGGCCTTCTTTCACCTCAGTAACATTGCCCGCCTTCGACCCTTCCTTTCTATTAGTGATGCACAGACTTTGGTTCACTCCTTCATCATGTCCTGCCTAGATTACTGTAACTCATTATTCCTTGGTCTCCCCATCAAATCCCTTCAAAAATTGCAATACATCCAAAACGTTGCAGCCAGGCTCCTTACACATACAAAACAATTTGCCCACATCACCCCCACTCTCCATCAACTCTACTGGCTACCAATTCCGTCCCAGATAAAATACAAAGTACTACTACTCACCTTCAAAGACCTCTATAACATTGCTCCTCCATACATCTGCAACCTCTTAATTACTTACACCCCCTCCCGTTCACTCAGATCTTCAGACCAAAACCTTCTTGTCACTCCCTGCACTAGACTTTCCACCCTGGGTGGTAGGTCTTTCAGTGCCCTGGCCCCAAAACTCTGGAACTCTCTTCGATAACCTCTTCGTGAATGTTCCCAAAACGCATCTCAAGACTTTTCTGTTTAATCATCACTTCTCTTCATACAATTCATAGTCCATTTACTGTATGTTTTGTTGTACTGCTATTTGTATTGCAATTTCTTATGTTTCTTATGTAATGTTTATCTGAGTGTGTGATGCTATTTCTATGTAAAACGACTTTGGGTTTGAGAAAGGCGCTATATAAAATAAAATTATAATTATTATTATTATCCTGTACTGAATGTATTATTTTTAATTATTTAAATAATAACAAAAACAGCAATTATGAGGATAGATCAGAGAATTATAAAATCAGTATGAGCCTGTTTACCAGTGCTGGTAAATCTCTCTGTTTTTTAATAAAAATTACTGATAGTAATTCGAAGTATGAATAGTTTTAGATGACAAAGACCAGGCCCCTCGAAGCCTGTGAATCCTTTCTCCCCCAAACATCATGAATGTAGTGAGTAAACATGTACTGTATTCACCATTGTTTATATTTGTATGCTGTGTGTAGATGTCACGAGTGACAAAAACAGGCGGAACCAAAGAACAGCGGAAGAAGGTTCCGCCCGGACCGACTTCCGCAAACACCGGTACTTCCGGGTAACCCCGGGCAACGCAAATCAGGGCAAACACACACCAGGTGTGTACGATGACGCAGCAGATGGTCATTGGATGACTCGCATGAGCTGTAGAGTATAAAAGAAGCATTAGAAACGGCGGTAAACAAGTGGCGTGAGGACGAGGCAAACAGGCTAAGCACTGAGAAGAGACTCGCTGGATTTAAATGAAGATTGGTGTTTCACCAGTAGCACCGGTTGAGAGGTAAAAACTGTGTTGTTGCAACCCATACCTTACCAAACGTGCATGTTTTCTTGAAGGCTGCATAGGAAGCCACCTTCAGTGGAGCCATTGTAGCATTGTGGTTGCTGAAGAGCTGTAGGGTGAAGAGAACGACACGGAAGTAGTGAGACGAAATTTGACGTAGGATGTGAGTATAAACGTTGGTTACTTTCATGAAAACGTTTAGTATACAGAGGTTTACTGTTGTGTGGAGGATCTTTCTCCCGTAGTGGCCCCACCGTGGAGGATTGAAGCCGGTGGGTGAGCCAGAGAAAGGCGAGGCACGCAGAGGACCGCGAGGGGGTCAACGATCTTCATTTCACCCGCTGTGGCGTTGCTCCAACGACTTCCCCCTGGGCAGAGCTGGACCGAGTGAGGAAGTATTGGCCCTATAATTCACAAAAGAGTGTGTGCTGCTGTGGGTGAGTGTGCTATTTGACGGGTGTACACCTGGAGTGTTGCAGTGTTGTGCCGTATCTCCTGTTGCCCATACTTACCCCCAGATCCGGCAGAATCGCTGTGTGTGTGGACTCGTGGAGTACAGTAACAGTAACACCAACGTGGACTTATCTCCCTATCACCCCCCGCCTGTGTGTTCAGCCTCAAAGAGAAACTGTGAGTACAGTAAACGATATATTGCAATAATAACTATATTGACCTAGAAGAAGAAAGGAAATTCCTTGCTATCTACCTCACTGTGGTGTGCTATCTTGTCTTGGAGGGAAGCTTTTTACTGTCTGCCCCTGAAGCAGGTACTCCTCATATCCCGGGACGGGACGGAGGGTAAGCCTAGTAACCAGCCGCAAGGACGAAGTCTGTGGTCCCCCCCCGGTGCTCCCTTGACGAATGACGCCGGCCAGGCTCGGCTAACCAGGACAGTAAGACGGGAACTGTAGCTAGCTACTCAGCCTCCCACCTCGTTCAGGTGACGTACAGTCTTCCTCTATTATAACACTGTTCAAGGGAGAAGCCCTTTAGTGTGGTCGAGGAATAAACCTAAGAGTTATACTTACCCGAAGAGCCTGTGAGTCCAAAGTAACACGCCTAGCAAACAGAAAGCCTTTGCAAACCCAATCTCAGAGTTATACTCACCCGAAGAGCCTGCGAGTCCAAAGTAACACGCCTAGCGAACAGAAAGCCTTTGCAAACCCAATCTCAGAGTTATACTCACCCGAAGAGCCTGTGAGTCCAAAGAAACACGCCCAGCGAACCAAGAGCTTTTGTAGATCCAACCTTAGAGTTATACTTACCCGAAGAGCCTGTGAGTCCAAAGTAATACGCCTAGCGACAGAAAGCCTTTGCAAACCCAACCTCAGAGTTATACTCATCCAAAGAGCCTGTGAGTCCAAAGTAATACGCCCAGTGAACAAAGAGCCTTTTCAGACCCAAGTTGAGAGCTATACTTACCGACGAGCCTGCGATCCCAAACTAGTCTGCCTAGCGAGTATAAGAGTCTTACTAGAGCCTCACGAAGAGACATGCTCACCTCAAGAGTCTGTGGGTCCCACTTCAGCACGCTGGCAACATCTAGGGCCCGGTTGGACCAAAAGTTAACTTACCTGTGCATTCCTTACAGAACCGGAGCCATACCCCGGGACCGGGGCCCCCATCTGAGAGGAGTCTAGCGCCCTCTGCCTCCAGCCTGTCCCCGTAACGACCTGGCACCCCTGAAACGAAAGTAAGACCATATTAACCTGTCTGTCCTTGTGATCATAGGAACTTTTGGAGAACAGGACCTCAGAGGTACGGGCAAAGGCCTATCCCATCATTGATCCTAAGAAGTCATTTATTTGATGCGCTTGGTGGTCAACACCAGACCCGGAAGGGAGGAACTTACTTGGCCACAGGAAGTTGCTTGGACGAGACTAGGACGTCGCGCAGGAAATTGAGATACAGGTAGCCGCTGGACTTCCAGGTCATTAATTGTGTGTTTCTTGTCTGCCTCCAGGATCCGAGGAGGGCGCCACTTGTTCACTGAAACAAAAACAGAGAGTCAAGATTAGAACCGATAGGAAGAGGAAATACTTACCTGAGGACGAAGGAGCTCCGTCCTTTTCCCTTGGCCCCCCTCCTCTCCTGCAAAGAAGAACACATCAGTAGTAAATATGAGGCACACGTTGTCAAAATGATTGATGATGCCCTTTGACCTTAGGGGAGGGGCTAACCTTTGACCTCAGGGGAGGGGCTGGCCTTTTGACCTTAGGGGAGGGGTGCCCTTTGACATGCGAGGGAGGGGCGGACCTTTTGACCGTAGTGGAGGGGTGACCTTTGACCGGCCCACCCACGTCGTGAACCTTTGACCTCAGGGGAGGGGCTAACCTTTGACCGGACCTCCCACGTCGTGAACCTTTGACCTCAGGGGAGGGGCTAACCTTTGACCGGACCTCCCACGTCGTGAACTTTTGACCGGACCTCCCACGTCGTGAACTTTTGAACCGAACCTCCCACGTAGCATTGAACTTTTGAACCGACCGCCCACGCTGCGCTGAACTTTTGAACCGACCGCCCACGCTGCGCTGAACTTTTAACCGGACCGCCCACGTAGCGTTGAACTTTTAACCGGACCGCCCACGTCGCGTTGAAATTTTAACCGGTACGCCCTACGTCACGTTGACATGTTTACGTCCGGGGTTATCTCCGGGGCGTGTTAAATCATGTCCTCCTACGATAAAACAATAAAAACAGTGTTTACACAAGTGGTCTTCATTAAAACACATTCCATGCTCCCATCATAATTTATATAAAGTGGGGCATAATATGTATAATAAAAGCCGAGGAAATCAGAGTTACAACAATCACAAACATGGATAGGCCATGCAGCTCGCAGGGTACTCCGGTGAGTGAATGGTGAAATAGCATGGAGCATCTAGCTATGGCGACGAAAAAATGTAACTTTTAACATGCATTGAAATTTTAACATGCACCATTTTAGAATGCGTGACATCGTTATAATCTGCCATGCTGGCATTGAAATATTGCGAAATCCTCTCATTGATTAGTTTCATTAAACACAATTTTTATGTGAAATGATCAAAGAAATTAAGTGTTCTTTCTTTTCTTTTAAACGTCATCCTGGCTTATAAGGCTATATTCATGGTGAGAATAAGCTGTAATTATATAAAGTTAGATTAGAAAAGATGTTTAAAATGAACTTTCTCTAATAATCTTAGCACTATGTATGGATACGACGGATTAAAAAACATGTTCAAAAGTATCAACATAATAAAAAAGGTTTCTCACAGCGGCAGATGAAATACAATCTAAAAGAATAAAGAACGATGAATTCTGTCAAGATGAACATTTTGTGGGGTTTTCTCTGGAGAGTGAAAATTGATGTGTAATTTTTAAATGTCCTATTCTGCATTTTGTATAGATGACCTGATTTTCAAAACAGAAGTTATGTTATTTCAAATAAACTGTTCAATACAAAGATATGGTCTTCTGCCACTTACACAGATCGTAGTCCTTAAAGTTGCATTCCTGAGAGATGCTTCCACTCCGAAGCGTAAATCGTTGTGGCAGTGCCCGTGTGAGGACCGAGGTATTTTGTTTTTTAACTCGTAAAGCGTGTCCGGTCCTCCTGCGATGGCGGGACGGTGTTTGTGCAGGGGGCCTGCATTGGTGCGGCTTGCGTTGCTTTCATCATATTAATAAGTACAGCATAAGAAAAGACAAAAAGACACATATTACAAAACATTACCTGTCTAAAAACTGAGACTTTTAACTTTAGGTTATTAGTATATTAGGTTCAGTATAGTTTTCAGACTTTCAGAAAGAACTCATCAACGTAAAGAATAAAGCACTTATCAATTACATTTATTTTAATTATTATTATTATTATTGCACCTGAAATACAAGTACCTGAGACATGCTCACACTCCTTAGCTAAAACACTAAAACTTTTGGTGCTTTTGTATTTGATATAATGTTTAGTAATATTTGACGGATTGCTCCATACAAGACAATCAAATTATATACATTCAATGAACACAACATACAAAGTCTAACTTCATCACATGCTTTGATGCACTCATTTCTCTGTCTCTGTTGTTCTCAGTTATCAGTTGTTGGCTATGTAAACTGTGTTTTTTTATAAAGTGTATTAAACTCACACTACTCTTTACCCAGAATAACATGTACTTCTTCCGTGGTGACAAAGCGAGGTACATGATTTCTTCAATTTATAAAAACACAAGTAAACTTTTTATTGTAAAATAGTCAAATAAAATAGTAAGACTAAAGACATAGGCTAACTGATGATCCTTACATATGAAATACCCGCACAAAATCATCTAGGTATATTCTTAAAGCGACGTTGGTTTTATTACACCACAACACAAGAACAACAAATCAGCATATACTATAAAGATTCACTTTGCTATCATTTCCAACTAATGTTGATTTATTGTGCTGTACTCAAAACATCTGAACTTCAGTAAGCTTTTTGGGGGGCTGAGCATTAATTTACTTTTTAAAGATTCCAACATCTAGTTGACTCCGAAAGATTTCGACATAGTTGATTTTTAACCCTTACCTATACATGTTGCTTGGCTCACTGTAAACCCGGCATGCTTACCGTTATGTTTACCTTTAAATGACAGAGAATATAATAGCACTTACACCATAAAAACAAAAAATGTCATCACAGAAAACAGTAACAAACCATCTGGTAAATCGAGTGTTGTAGAACAACGAGTGAAATCTATGTGTTAGTTCAGATTAAAAATACCTCGCTTTATTATATACAGCTCTACAAGGCAAAACAAAGATCTCACGTAGTCCATCATGTTACACCGGCAGTTTGATTATTGTGACTACCGTGTCCTTTAGTGCACTAGGGGCATTATGGGAAATGTAGTCATTTTCACAAGGCGAATCGAACGCTGTATATGTTAAAGGTTCATTGTGCTACTTTTAAAAAAGACAAAAATGCTAAATAATATACATAACTATATTATCAGTGGTGTATAAGGACCTTACATAATGAACTGAATTATTTCTATTACCTAAGAACGAGCCATTTTCATCTCCATACACCGCGGGTCCCCTTATACAGAAGTCACTGTCATATCTCTACAGTAGCCCTAAACGTACAAACTGGTCTAAAGAGCACGTTTCTTCCCTACGTTGTCTCAGACGATGACATGTTTGTCGTGCGACAGCTACCATATGCGTTTTAAAATTGAAGAGTGAGTTGTCTGTGGCAATTCACAATCTCACCACTAGATACCGCTAAATTCTACACACACCACCTTTTACTGTTTCCAAGATGCATTACGATCTAAGCCATCGCACTGGGAGAGAGATGACATAGTGAGACATATTATTTACCATTTTATTTGTTGTTGTTGACACAATTTAATGTAAAGTGTAAGATCTTATTCATTTATAAAAAAATAACAGCTTAAAGATAACTATTAGGACTGAAACTAAAAACCCTCATATTAGCTGTGTACATTATGAAACTGATTTTATTTCACCTGTTTTACAAGTTAAGAAAAATTTAAGCGTTCCACATAAGAAGCAAGAATTCCTTTTCCTACGGGCGCATAGAGCGGAGAGGATGATATAGAAAATACCGGGAAAGACTTTTCCCACTGACACTTTAATATTCTATAGCTTCATAACTCACACCGATGACTATGTGATGAGGGGCGTGTGAATTGCTGTGTTTAGAGGGGACGGGTCAGGATTTTTAGGTTACAAATCAGAGGCTGAAACTCGGAGCTCTCACACCTCAGATACGACGCTCTGGCATGTTCATTTAGCGGCAAATTTGAAGGCTACTTTCAGGAATTCTCCATTAAATTGTTTAAAGCAAAGTTTTTAACACGGCATAGCTCAACTGTGCAGGATTCAAGGAGTTGCAGACGCTATTTTTGAGGACGGTGCAAGCACGATCGGAAGCTTAACAAAATCAGGGAGAGACTTGTGGACGTACATCGTGTAAAGTTGTCTACTACGCTGCAGATTCTTGAAAGGAGAGAACAAATGTCACTTGAGCGTGATCACAAACGCAAGATGCCGTACGTGTGCGGACCTCCAGTTTTTAAAGAAATGCTTTCAGAACACTGCAGGAGTGAGCTTGTTAATATTTTTTATGCAGTAATATCTGCAAATGCTGATGTGTGCTTGCCGCAAAATTACTGCGAAACTGATGCCGTGCGCGTAACCAACCTCAAGAAAAAAACAGACGTCGCGAAAAGTCCGGACAAATCCCCCGACAAGATGGTTCAAGTGTCCGTCAACGCCGACGAACCGATCAATGCGCCCATCAAAAAAGCCCCAGATGCTATGTATGAATGTGATGATGAGGAGGAGTTTGACATTGCTAACATCCTCCTCATGTCTGCATATGTAATAGATGTATGTGTTGCCGTAGCGACAAAGAAGGACCAAATCAATGTGCGTGAAATTGTTGAAATTGCTGCTGACTTTCTGATCGACAAGAGTCTTGGCACGTGCCTACACTTTCTATTGTATCTAGACAACATCATAACCTTTGGTGATGATTGAAAACATTGCGAGTTCCTGGGACACCTCGTACACCTGAAAAAACATTCACTTTTTTCACGACCTACCTTTAAACATTTGAACATGGTCTTTTAATTTTTCTTCACCTTCTTTACATCTCATGGCTGCTTATTTGATAAGTTCTGGTTTCAGCTCTTAGAAAGTTCGTGATAAACGTTTGTGTGAATTGTTACCACTACATTCGGTCATTTGGACTTGTAAACATCTTGTTCATACAAAGTGTGACACTTATTATGTTATGTAAAAATAAAAGTGACTTGCATCAGTATGAAAAGCTAAATCCGTATGCATGACCTGATACAAATTTGGTGATTTTGTAACTTAATGATTTTTACATAGACACGTCAGTTACTTTGCATAACCTGTATAACTCTATGAAACGTGTCCTTCAATAACTGAATCATGCCAACATTTTTACTCAAGACTTTCAATACTTATCAGGACAATTTTAAGCACATTACAATATACCATCATTTATTTACCATTCGTAAAACATGCGTAGTTGCAACACTACCATTCAGTTAGACTTTACATTTCTAGACTGTGTTTTTTCTCAAAGGTTGCTTATATTTACAGACAACACACTACACCTAAGTGTATCTTAACAATGGCAAACAGGAATACCAACGTTTGCAAACAAGTGTAGTTAAGCACTTTGATTTTTGTCATAATTCACAGAAAGCAACAGTGAATCATCAAAACGTTGCTAGTTTTTTAGTTTCCGAAAGTTTGCATTTTTACTTGCAAACAAACCAGGAACGTTATTCATCTGAACACTTTCACCAGACCTATGTCTTTGTTGTTTTTATTTAGACAATCTTTTGTTTTCATGGTTTTAATCTGTTCCTGTCAACTTTCTTCTGTATATCTTTCTCAGATTTCATAAAATCACGCATTTACCTTTAAAACCTTCTTAATGCCATCAATGTATTTATTACTTATCCGTTATTTGCTATACTTTATGTCATATTTTTTAGTTTACACCATTCATTTTTATAGAAAGTTTCAGAAACTCACATCCACACGGAATCACGACACATTCCACCTCCAATTGTGCCCAAGAGTGAGTGCTGGTTTAACAGGGGTAAACTGTAACCACGCCACAATCCCGAAGGTCCACAATCCAAACAAGAGCCCCTCAACACCTCAAACACTACACTGACCTCGCCCAACTGAAAACTGCAAAATGATGCACAGACGAGCCCAAACTGCAAAAACAGCAGCAAGAAAACCAACAATGTTCCACCAGTACAATCGTCACCCACAGTTCTGTCATATGATGATGATATGATGTTTCATCTTTCAGGTGTTTGTTGAAGTATTTTGGCACAACTGTTTATTCCAATCTTTAATCAGCCATACATGGCAAAAGTTTTTTGTTTTGGTTTATTTTAGTTTAACTCATCACACTAATTTATGCAAACAGAAATTGTCAGATTCCACGCCTTCAGGACCCAAGTGCACAACACACTGCGACCACCGTCTCAACTCGTTCTCTGATTTATCTAGAATATCTACAAAGTAACGATTGTTAAGATCTTCATGCACAGAGTGTTTGCTCTGGTCTCATAAAAACAACCATTTACACTCAAAACCTATGGCTTCTCTGTCTTAATGTCATCAATTTATTCTTTTGTCTACATCATCACCAAAATGTTTCGCTATAAGAGTGTGCAAACTGTTTTACTTCGGTCTAGATTTTTATAGAAAGCTTCAGAAAATGTCGGGATGCTAACATTTACAAGAATGATGAAGCATTTTACCTTTAAATGGTCCAAAGAGTATGGGTTGGTGTACAAGCACTATCTTTGTTGCAACCATCAAGAATATTATGTTCGTAACAAGAATTATATCAACTATATGTTGCGCGTGTTCTAAACGATGATATTGCAGAGAGACTATTCAAAAGAGAACCAACTTTAACGTAAATTGTATATGGCCCCTCGATTTTTAAAAACAGCAAGCTGTACCCAGTGTTTCTAACAAACTGTTATAATCACATCACAAGCCTAAATGTTTAGAAACATAAATCTTTTTGAAGACCTCACACAATAGGGATTTCATCTATCTGGAAAACTTTAAAAAATATACGCACATGAGCTCAAATAGTAAAAACAGTTGCAAGATATACTATTAATGCTCAACTAGTACATTGTATAAACTGTTAGTTTGTATAAATGACATGTCACGTTTGTAGGGGTTGTTGACGTATTTTAGACGCAAGTTGTTTATTGTAATCTTTAAACAATTGTGTATGACAAAAGTTGTTCTGACTGAACTGACATTAAGGAACGGTACTGAAATGCTAAAACTAGGTAGATACAACTTCAACAGAATATAGATGTTTTTAATCTATTGGTACCTATTTTAAATGTGTCCAGACTATTTCAAACATTACTAAGTTGTAGATGTTTGCATCTTAATTTACAAGGTTTTTAACAAACCAACACACGTTCCTGTTTTGTCATGCTCTGTTTCATAGCATTGCAACTGCATACTTAGGTACACCGCATTATGTTGAAAGGATTACTAAGTTAAAGCTAAACAATCTTTGTTATGCTGTGGACGTTTGGCGTGTATTTTCTGTGGAGTTGATGAATTTGCATGTTCAGGCATTGAATTTTTCCTGTATTTGCTGTGTCACGGTGAAGGTTTTAGTAAGTAAATCTAAAACACACTTCACTGTGTTGCTGTGTTCCCTTAATCGTCTAGCAACAATTTTCAAGAGATTACCAACATGTATGATGTGCTAACTGTCGGGGGATCTGGGATGTACTTTATTATTTTCTGAAGTAATTAAAAAGTTAACTATCTAACACTTAACTGCACAATAACTTAAGCGATAAAGAGTTTGACAAATGTTACTTAACCTATAGAAACGAAACCCACCGAACCACAAAGTCACTGACACAAAGCCCACACCCACAAAGAAAACAAATCACGCAGATGTTTAAAAAGAAACAAGATTTTATTTCTCAGCAAGTAAAAGAAATACATCATATGTCACCAATGTAGCTTAGAAATGTATACACATCACAACGTTTTTCTCGAGAATGTAAGCATCCGTCGGATCAATAATTTCACAAACAGCAGTCTGATCATTATTTGATATTGTAAAAACACACACAAACCACATAGGTAAGAGTTTTCACAGATGCTACAGAGCGCCTTTAGCTTTTTGTCAACAAGTTGCAACAGAAGTATCATGACGCTTGCTTTTATGATCTTGAAACTATCAGTCTGTGGAATCGATACTCGCAAAGTGTATTGCGCAGACTGTTGTTACAGTGCAGCCATACTGAGTTGTGAGGAAAGTCAGGGTGCTGTACCACAGATCCATGCAGAACTCATCCAGCCATGAGTTGTCAGCAGGCATTGCAGGGTCCTTCTTGAGGACACAGTTCCATTGGAACATCATCAGGCATCACTGGAGCTGTACAAAGGGTCTTGTTGTAGGGTGATGGACCTCCATCAGGCTTTGCAGGGGACGCATTGGCACTAGGCATTGCATGGGCCTTCTTGAGGGCGCAGGTCCAGCTGTAGGTTCTCTCATCCTCATAATGCTCTGGTGTGGGTAGCGCGAATGTGTTGGTGTAGCAGTAGGAGTCCATCGTTTCTTGAAACTTGTTAAGCAAATGCGTTGAATGTTCCAAACTTGAACCGTTTTAACGCACGCAATAGCTAGGCGGAGATATGAGTCCTGGAGTTAAGGGACATACCTCTCTGGGTGGAACAACATCACTTTAAACATCTGCGTGATTTGTTTTCTTTGTAAGTGTAAACTTTATGTCAGTGACTTTGTAATTCAGTTGGTTTCGTTTCTATAGGTTAAGTAACATTTGTCAAACTCTTTATCGCTTAAGTTATTGTGCAGTTAAGTGTTAGATAGTTAACTTTTTAATTACTTCAGAAAATAACAAAGTACATCCCAGATCCCCCGACAGTCAGCACACCACACATGCCGGCAATCTCCCGAAAACTGCCGCTAGACGACCAAGGGAACACAGCAACACAGTGAAGTGTGTTTTAGATTTACTTACTAAAACCTTCACCGTGATACAGTAAATATAGGAAAAATTTAATGTTTGAATATGTAAATTCATCAATTCCATAGAAAATATACGCCAAACGTCTACAGCATAATAAAGATTGTTTAGCTTTAACTTAGTAATCCTTTCAACATAATGCGGTGTACCTAAGTATGCAGTTGCAATGCTATGAAACAGAGCATGACAAAACAGGAACGTGTGTTGGTTTGTTAAAAACCTTGTAAATTAAGATGCAAACATCTACAACTTAGTAATGTTTGAAATAGTCTGGACACATTTAAAATAGGTACCAATAGATTAAAAACATCTATATTCTGTTGAAGTTGTATCTACCTAGTTTTAGCATTTCAGTACCGTTCCTTAATGTCAGTTCAGTCAGAACAACTTTTGTCATACACAATTGTTTAAAGATTACAATAAACAACTTGCGTCTAAAATACGTCAACAACCCCTACAAACGTGACATGTCATTTATACAAACTAACAGTTTATACAATGTACTAGTTGAGCATTAATAGTATATCTTGCAACTGTTTTTACTATTTGAGCTCATGTGCGTATATTTTTTAAAGTTTTCCAGATAGATGAAATCCCTATTGTGTGAGGTCTTCAAAAAGATTTATGTTTCTAAACATTTAGGCTTGTGATGTGATTATAACAGTTTGTTAGAAACACTGGGTACAGCTTGCTGTTTTTAAAAATCGAGGGGCCATATACAATTTACGTTAAAGTTGGTTCTCTTTTGAATAGTCTCTCTGCAATATCATCGTTTAGAACACGCGCAACATATAGTTGATATAATTCTTGTTACGAACATAATATTCTTGATGGTTGCAACAAAGATAGTGCTTGTACACCAACCCATACTCTTTGGACCATTTAAAGGTAAAATGCTTCATCATTCTTGTAAATGTTAGCATCCCGACACTCTCCGAAGCTTTCCACAAAAATCTAGACCGAAGCAAAACAGCCTGCACACTCCCACAGCGAAACACCTTGGCGATGATGCAGAGAAAACAACAAATTGATGACACCAAGACAGAGAAGCCATAGGTTTTGAGTGTAAATGGTTGTTTTTATGAGACCAGAGCAAACACTCCGTGGGCAAGCCCTGCGCATGCAGATCTTAACAATCGTTACTTTGTAGATATTCTAGATAAATCAGAGAACGAGTTGAGACAGTAATCGCAATGTGTTGTGCACTTGAATCCTGAAAACGTGAAATCTGACAATTTCTGTTTGCATAAATTAGTGTGATGAGTTAAACTAAAATAAACCAAAACAAAAAACTTTTGCCATGTATGGCTGATTGAGGATTGGAGTAAACAGTTGTGCCAAAATACTTCAACAAACACCTGAAAGATGAAACATCATATCATCATCATATGACAAAACTATAAGTGACGATTGTACTAGTGAAACATTGTTGGTTTTCTTGCTACTGTTTTTGCGGTTTGGGCTCGTCTGTACATCATTTTGCAGTTTTCAGTTAAACGAAATCAGTATAGTGTTTGAGGTGTTGAAGGGCTCTTGTTTGGATTATAAACCTTCAGGATTGTGGCATGATTACAGTTTACCCCTGTTAAACCAGCACTCACTCTTGGGCACAATTAAAAGTAAAATGTATCATAATTCCGTGTAAATGTGAGTTTCTGAAACTTTCTATAAAAATGAATGGTGTAAACTAAAAAATATGACATAAAGTATAGCAAATAACGGATAAGTAATAAATACATTGATGGCATTAAGAAGGTTTTAAAGGTAAATGCGTGATTTTATGAAATCTGAGAAAGATATACAGAAGAAAGTTGACAGGAACAGATTAAAACCATGAAAACAAAAGATTGTCTAAATAAAAACAACAAAGACATAGGTCTGGTGAAAGTGTTCAGATGAATAACGTTCCTGGTTTGTTTGCAAGTAAAAATGCAAACTTTCGGAAACTAAAAAACTAGCAACGTTTTGATGATTCACTGTTGCTTTCTGTGAATTATGACAAAAATCAAAGTGCTTAACTACACTTGTTTGCAAACGTTGGTATTCCTGTTTGCCATTGTTAAGATACACTTAGGTGTAGTGTGTTGTCTGTAAATATAAGCAACCTTTGAGAAAAAACACAGTCTAGAAATGTAAAGTCTAACTGAATGGTAGTGTTGCAACTACGCATGTTTTACGAATGGTAAATAAATGATGGTATATTGTAATGTGCTTAAAATTGTCCTGATAAGTATTGAAAGTCTTGAGTAAAAATGTTGGCATGATTCAGTTATTGAAGGACACGTTTCATAGAGTTATACAGGTTATGCAAAGTAACTGACGTGTCTATGTAAAAATCATTAAGTTACAAAATCACCAAATTTGTATCAGGTCATGCATACGGATTTAGCTTTTCATACTGATGCAAGTCACTTTTATTTTTACATAACATAATAAGTGTCACACTTTGTATGAACAAGATGTTTACAAGTCCAAATGACCGAATGTAGTGGTAACAATTCACACAAACGTTTATCACGAACTTTCTAAGAGCTGAAACCAGAACTTATCAAATAAGCAGCCATGAGATGTAAAGAAGGTGAAGAAAAATTAAAAGACCATGTTCAAATGTTTAAAGGTAGGTCGTGAAAAAAGTGAATGTTTTTTCAGGTGTACGAGGTGTCCCAGGAACTCGCAATGTTTTCAATCATCACCAAAGGTTATGATGTTGTCTAGATACAATAGAAAGTGTAGGCACGTGCCAAGACTCTTGTCGATCAGAAAGTCAGCAGCAATTTCAACAATTTCACGCACATTGATTTGGTCCTTCTTTGTCGCTACGGCAACACATACATCTATTACATATGCAGACATGAGGAGGATGTTAGCAATGTCAAACTCCTCCTCATCATCACATTCATACATAGCATCTAGGGCTTTTTTGATGAACACATTGATCGGTTCATCGGCGTTAACAGACACTTGAACCATCTTATCAAAAGATTTGTCCGGACTTTTCACGACATCTGTTTTTTTCTTGGGGTTGGTTGCGCGCGCGGCGTCAGTTTCGCAGTGGTTTTGCGGCGGGCACACGTCGGCATTTGCAGATATTACTGCATAAAAAATATTAACAAGCTCACTCCTGCAGTGTTCTGGGGGCATTTCTTTGGAGGCTGGAGGGCCGCACACGTGCGGCGTCTTGCGTTTGTGGTCGCGCTCGGGTGGCATTTGTTCTCTCCTTTCAAGAATCTGCAGCGTAGTAGACAACTTTACACGATGTACGTCCACAAGTCTCTCCCTGATTTTGTTAAGCTTCCGATCGTGCTTGCACCGTCCTCAAAAATAGCGTCTGCAACTCCTTGAATCCTGCACAGTTGAGCTATGCCGTGTTAAAAACTTTGCTTTAAACAATTTAATGGAGAATTCCTGAAAGTAGCCTTCAAATTTGCCGCTAAATGAACATGCCAGAGCGTCGTATCTGAGGTGTGAGAGCTCCGAGTTTCAGCCTCTGATTTGTAACCTAAAAATCCTGACCCGTCCCCTCTAAACACAGCAATTCACACGCCCCTCATCACATAGTCATCGGTGTGAGTTATGAAGCTATAGAATATTAAAGTGTCAGTGGGAAAAGTCTTTCCCGGTATTTTCTATATCATCCTCTCCGCTCTATGCGCCCGTAGGAAAAGGAATTCTTGCTTCTTATGTGGAACGCTTAAATTTTTCTTAACTTGTAAAACAGGTGAAATAAAATCAGTTTCATAATGTACACAGCTAATATGAGGGTTTTTAGTTTCAGTCCTAATAGTTATCTTTAAGCTGTTATTTTTTTATAAATGAATAAGATCTTACACTTTACATTAAATTGTGTCAACAACAACAAATAAAATGGTAAATAATATGTCTCACTATGTCATCTCTCTCCCAGTGCGATGGCTTAGATCGTAATGCATCTTGGAAACAGTAAAAGGTGGTGTGTGTAGAATTTAGCGGTATCTATTGGTGAGATTGTGAATTGCCACAGACGACTCACTCTTCAATTTTAAAACGCGTATGGTAGCTGTCGCACGACAAACATGTCATCGTCTGAGACAACGTAGGGAAGAGACGTGCTCTTTAGACCAGTTTGTACGTTTAGGGCTACTGTAGAGATATGACAGTGACTTCTGTATAAGGGGACCCGCGGTGTATGGAGATGAAAATGGCTCGTTCTTAGGTAATAGAAATAATTCAGTTCATTATGTAAGGTCCTTATACACCACTGATAATATAGTTATGTATATTATTTAGCATTTTTGTCTTTTTTAAAAGTAGCACAATGAACCTTTAACATATACAGCGTTCGATTCGCCTTGTGAAAATGACTACATTTCCCATAATGCCCCTAGTGCACTAAAGGACACGGTAGTCACAATAATCAAACTGCCGGTGTAACATGATGGACTACGTGAGATCTTTGTTTTGCCTTGTAGAGCTGTATATAATAAAGCGAGGTATTTTTAATCTGAACTAACACATAGATTTCACTCGTTGTTCTACAACACTCGATTTACCAGATGGTTTGTTACTGTTTTCTGTGATGACATTTTTTGTTTTTATGGTGTAAGTGCTATTATATTCTCATTCAAAGGTAAACATAACGGTAAGCATGCCGGGTTTACAGTGAGCCAAGCAACATGTATAGGTAAGGGTTAAAAATCAACTATGTCGAAATCTTTCAAAATCAACTAGATGTTGGAATCTTTAAAAAGTAAATTAATGCTCAGCCCCCCAAAAAGCTTACTGAAGTTCAGATGTTTTGAGTACAGCACAATAAATCAACATTAGTTGGAAATGATAGCAAAGTGAATCTTTATAGTATATACTGATTTATTATTCTTATGTTATGGTGTAATAAAACCAACGTCGCTTTAAGAATATACCTAGATGATTTTGTGCGGGTATTTCATATGTAAGGATCATCAGTTAGCCTATGTCTTTAGTCTTACTATTTTATTTGACTATTTTACAATAAAAAGTTTACTTGTGTTTTTATAAATTGAAGAAATCATGTACCTCGCTTTGTCACCACGGAAGAAGTACATGTTATTCTGGGTAAAGAGTAGTGTGAGTTTAATACACTTTATAAAAAAACACAGTTTACATAGCCAACAACTGATAACTGAGAACAACAGAGACAGAGAAATGAGTGCATCAAAGCATGTGATGAAGTTAGACTTTGTATGTTGTGTTCATTGAATGTATATAATTTGATTGTCTTGTATGGAGTAATTTGTCAAATATTATTAAATATTATATTAAATACAAAAGCACTAAAAGTTTTAGTGTTTTGGCTAAGGAGTGTGAGCATGTCTCAGGTACTTGTATTTCAGGTGCAATAATAATAATAATAATTAAAATAAATGTAATTGATAAGTGCTTTATTCTTTACGTTGATGAGTTCTTTCTGAAAGTCTGAAAACTATACTGAACCTAATATACTAATAACCTAAAGTTAAAAGTCTCAGTTTTTAGACAGGTAATGTTTTGTAATATGTGTCTTTTTGTCTTTTCTTATGCTGTACTTATTAATATGATGAAAGCAACGCAAGCTGCATTAATGCAGGCCCCTTGTATAAACACTGTCCTGCTATCGCAGGAGGACTGGACATGCTTTACGAGTTAAAAAACAAAATACCTCGGTCCTCACACGGGCACTGCCACAACGATTTACGCTTCGGAGTGGAAGCATCTCTCAGGAATGCAACTTTAAGGACTACGATCTGTGTAAGTGGCAGAAGACCATATCTTTGTATTGAACAGTTTATTTGAAATAACATAACTTCTGTTTTGAAAATCAGGTCATCTATACAAAATGCAGAATAGGACATTTAAAAATTACACATCAATTTTTACTCTCTAGAGAAAATCCTACAAAATGTTCATCTTGACAGAATTCATCGTTCTTTATTCTTTTAGATTGTATTTCATCTGCCGCTGTGAGAAACCTTTTTTATTATGTTGATACTTTTGAACATGTTTTTTAATCCGTCGTATCCATACATAGTGCTAAGATTATTAGAGAAAGTTCATTTTAAACATCTTTTCTAATCTAACTTTATATAATTACAGCTTATTCTCACCATGAATATAGCCTTATAAGCCAGGATGACGTTTAAAAGAAAAGAAAGAACACTTAATTTCTTTGATCATTTCACATAAAAATTGTGTTTAATGAAACTAATCAATGAGAGGATTTCGCAATATTTCAATGCCAGCATGGCAGATTATAACGATGTCACGCATTCTAAAATGGTGCATGTTAAAATTTCAATGCATGTTAAAAGTTACATTTTTTCGTCGCCATAGCTAGATGCTCCATGCTATTTCACCATTCACTCACCGGAGTACCCTGCGAGCTGCATGGCCTATCCATGTTTGTGATTGTTGTAACTCTGATTTCCTCGGCTTTTATTATACATATTATGCCCCACTTTATATAAATTATGATGGGAGCATGGAATGTGTTTTAATGAAGACCACTTGTGTAAACACTGTTTTTATTGTTTTATCGTAGGAGGACATGATTTAACACGCCCCGGAGATAACCCCGGACGTAAACATGTCAACGTGACGTGGGCGTACCGGTTACAAGTTCAACGCGACGTGGGCGGTCCGGTTAAAAGTTCAATGCTACGTGGGCGGTCCGGTTAAAAGTTCAGCGCAGCGTGGGCGGTCGGTTCAAAAGTTCAGCGCAGCGTGGGCGGTCGGTTCAAAAGTTCAATGCTACGTGGGAGGTTCGGTTCAAAAGTTCACGACGTGGGAGGTCCGGTCAAAAGTTCACGACGTGGGAGGTCCGGTCAAAGGTTAGCCCCTCCCCTGAGGTCAAAGGTTCACGACGTGGGAGGTCCGGTCAAAGGTTCACGACGTGGGAGGTCCGGTCAAAGGTTAGCCCCTCCCCTGAGGTCAAAGGTTCACGACGTGGGTGGTCCGGTCAAAGGTCACCCCTCCCTCGCAGGTCAAAAGGTTAGCCCCTCCCTCGCAGGTCAAAGGTCACCCCTCCCCTCAGGTCAAATGGCCAGCCCCTGCCCTGAGGTCAAAGGTTAGCCCCTCCCCTAAGGTCAAAGGGCACCATCAATCATTTTGACAACGTGTGCCTCATATTTACTACTCACATCGGCTATTATTTTAAATTCCCCTTTCCCCCTCCCATTTTTGATTTTAACTAATTTAAATAAAGTTTGTTTTAAATTCTACTCATCTGGTTCCGTTGCTTGGTCATTGGGGTGCTTTTGAAATGGTCCGGTAAAAGGTTAATAGGTCATAATGTGACTCATTTTATTTATGGCTAAAGTGTTTTTCATTAATTTTACTAATAGTTAGATTTGGCAGGCCTTCACAAAAGGGCATTAAATAAAAAATGCCTTGACACAAACGGCACTTCGGTTTTCAAGGGGTAAAGGGGAAGGAGCTTAGGCACGCTTCGCCCCTCCTCTGCACGTGCCTGTTTAAGAGGTTATAAAAAGAGAACAAATGAAGTTAGGATGAAACTTTTTTCCAGTTTTGTTTGTTTGTTTGTTCGAAAGCAGAGGGTCTGTTATATTTATAGAAGAACATTTTTGAAACTATGTAGCAGCGTACAAATTAAAGATCATTTGCGATTTATAGATTTACATCTATACCCGCGTGTTCTGTGCACACGTTAGTTTTATGAATCGCACATACACACTTTTGAGAAATGATTGTGAGATCAAATTTAGGCCAATTTCTACTCTGCATTTTATAAATGAGGCCCCACATCTAAAGCATCATTTGCTACTATTACAGCAAAGGTAGGTGATTATAAGTGTATTATATGTTTTAAAATACTTTCCAGTGTGAATGTCTTATTAATTTAAAATACACATTAAACATTCAACAGTCATTGTATGATATCATTTTATTCATGAAATATCATCTATGAATGAATGAGACTAATAACATTTAGGACAGCGATGGACTGCTGCAGGTGCATACAACTGCTTTATTATTCAGGAGTTGAGTATACTTTTATAAAATATATTAGGAGGTAAACTTCAGTTAATTTAAGATCAGTCATAAAAAGCCACATAAACGCTTAACATCACAAATAGGATTTATTGTTTTAATCAAGTGACCACCCTAAAAATAAAGAATTTAGATATGTGCATTTAGATATGGCGAACGATGTTTCCCGTAAATGACTAAGCCGCTTTGAGGAAAAGCGGAAGAGGTTGTGCAAGTAGTCGATTCTTTCACTACATCACACTACCATTCTAGTTCACCTTAATCTGTCAGTTTGTAAGACATGGTTTAAGGCTGGCAAAGCAAGATCAAAGTGGTGCGTATTTATTTAAATCAAACATAAATGTAACAGTCACAGCTTGTCACAAGAGTTAACAAAATGAAACCTCATATATCAGTTTTTGGTCATTGCTACTTTTTACATGAATAATTGCTATTGATCCTCCTTTATATCCGCATTTGAATTTTGTTAATATCTAATAAATGAGAAGTATTGAAAAAAGGTTGTGACGAAAATTGATTGGAGCAGTTTTCATAACACAATGAGATAGAATGCTTTCTGTAGCACCTGTATAGAAAGTTTTCAGAATCAATGGGGAGACCCTGAATTTCCTCAGCTGTCTCAGAAAGTACATCCGCTGCCTGGCTTTCTATACCTGGGCTTAAATATGGACTTGACCTGGACTGTGGATGTCAAATGTGCATCATCTTATTAGTTTTACTGACATTCAGAGAGAGACAGCTTGGCACCATGATGTCAGCTTCTCCAGCTCATCACAATAGGCGTCCTATTGTTTACAGGAGATGAGACCCAGAACCACTGTATCATCAGCAAAATTGGAGTGGAACTGTGAGAGGTCACAAATTCGTATGTGTAGATAGAGAGTAGAGCAGAGGGCTAAGAACACAACCCTGAGGTGCTCCTATAGGGTGATGGAGTTAGACGTGACCTTGCTGCATTGTCTGGAATCGATGGGATCAGCCATGTTTCAGAGAAACAAAGAATGTTACAGTCCCTGATGTCCTGTTGAAAACTTATCCTCAGAGATCATCAATCTTGTTCTCAAAAGGCTGGACATTTGCGAGCAGGATACTGGGCAAAGGAGGTTTGTATGCTCTATTTTGGCCTGTTTCAGACCCAGGCACATGTTTCTTGGTGTGGCATCTTGGGGGAGCGCCTGTAGTACCATTGTTTCTCTCTGCGTTGCAAAGTATTTTGGTCGTCGGCCACATTGGATTGATAGATAAAGCATCAGGAAACAAGGAGTGAAGCGGTATCTGATGTTCAAGATTGTTGCACTGTCATAAGTGATGTGTAGATGTTGTTTGTGCAAAAGGTGTTCAAATGCAGCTTGATTGTCCAAGTTTACTATCTAGTTTTTATGCTTTGCTTTGTTTTCTATTTTTCTTACTGTTGAGTTTGAAGAAAATTTGCTCTTTGTGAAAAATTGTTTTTCAGTTTAAATGTTTTTGTTGAATGAAGGTTTGATTAATTATTTTCTTTTATAGTAAGTAAGTAAGTAAAATTTATTCATAAAGCGTTATAGAGGATTTGTTTTCTCTCTCTGTTTGCTGAGTTTTCTTTTCTGTGAAATGTATTATTTATCTCACACACGGATGCAGTATTACAATGGTCCAGGGACTGTTTATAAACAACTAAAAGAATATAATGTGAATGTCTGTCTTTCTACATTCATCATTTACTTATTTATTTCGAACCAGTATAATAAGCTTTTTAGACTTCAGACTTTGTTGTCCCTAAAGACTATATTTCCTCTTATTTTCCCTCCTTAGGGACATTTTTCTCCATAGCATTGTTCAATAAAACATAAACGCAGATTTGAAAGACAAAACTACATTAACAGGGTTCGCAATCCAGCCTGTTCAGCCAGCAGAAGGAATCTGGGTTTTCCCAAAACAAGCCCTTCTGTAGTGCCCTGTATCTACATCCTGGGACAGTGGAGTGAAGTAACATTTTAAATGATGTGCAATGTCCTTCTCAATTGAAATTGCAATTAACAGCCCTGTTCTTTAAATCTGTCAAATTTGGTGTGGGAAGACCAATTATATTAGAAGCTTTAGTAGTTATACATGTAAGTTTGTCCTTGTTCTTAACAGATAACATGCTGAAGAAGCAGGAGGAGCAATATAAAATAATAAATTAAGACATACTCTGATACAGCAGCAAAAGACGATGGCATAACATAAGAGCTTTTTATTTTATAGATAACTGACAGTCTTTTATGGCACTTTTTCTTAATATAACTGATATGTTGATCAAAAGTGAGTTGGCTTATTTATCAAACGGGTTTGTAATTTGTTACCCCCAACACTGGGAATACTGTAGCAGACAGGTACACCGATTTTCTTGTCCGTTGCCCTCACAGATTCCTGCAGCTAAGCTTGGATGTACATTTACATTCCAATAAAGGTTATTGTCCAGAGATTGGGGAAAACTTTAGTCAAATGCTGGGAGTGAATAAATGACAGGATGCTAAGCAGGGTCACTTTGGTTGAAGGCAGTTCTGGCAAGTTTGTCAACTCAAGAGCAAGTTCCCTGCCACTGATGTCAGAGTCATTTGTTATTGATAGGGCTTTACTAAGTGTCTCATACTGGGCTCCCAATTCACAGAGTCTCAGACTCTTAAAATTGAGAAGCACACTAAACTTGTCTCTCACTTCACTGAGACTGACAAATCTTTCTTCAATAGATGATTTGGCAACATCTACAACAGCATTAAAAAATGTCACTTTTAATGCATCCATGAAAGATTCATCATGAGCTTCATAGACAAAGCAACGTTTTGTGAAGCCTTTTTTGCTTTAGTGCGGCTTTAACATTCATGGCATCACAGATGTCCTTGGCTGTTGCCTGAGCTGCTGCAAAACCAGAGACTCTGTAGTTAGTGAGGGACCTGTGTGTCTTATTGAGCAGATCATCAGCTGCATCCAGTTGCATATTAGATGACTGCATAAGCTTGCTTACATGCTGGACAAAGGAAAGAATGTCACTTCCTCTGCCAAAGACTGAGCTTCAATTCCGAGGTTTCCATCAGTGGTCTTTTCCCTCACCTCCAAGAGAGCTTCTCTTATTTCTGCAGCTTGATAACGTAGAACCTCTACACTTTTAATCCTGCTCTCCCACCTTGTTTTTGTCCAGCTCTTTACACTGATTTCCACATGTTTTTTTAAGTATTGCCTACCTTTGAGGAGCTGCTGAAAAAGGCAGTAGATTTTTTTAGGTATCCAAAATAACTACTTGCATCCAAAGAGGCTTTGGCTGCATCAGCCAGAACTAAATTTAGTGTATGTGCACCACATGGTACAAAAATGCACGTGGATTCTTATTCAGTAGCCTTGCCTGGATGCTCTTGTGCTCCAGTGTCATATGCCTGACCTCTGCAATTGAAAGATTGTGTTCTTCCAGGTTTTCAAGTATTAGCTTTGACAATTGCTCACCAGGGGTTGCTTCAGGTGCAAGGAATCCGAGGAAATGCTCCTTGATTTCAGGCATGCCATTGTAAGTGACTGTTCTTATGATAACAGACATTTGCTCCTGGTGGCTTACATCGGGGGTGCAATCTAGAATGACTGAGTAGTATTTGGCAGCTTTAATCTCTGTCACAATTTGTTCTATTACTTTGCCACTCATTGCTGCAATAAGCTCATTCTGAATTGCCTTCCCCAGGTAATGTGGCTGGTGGCCAGTAGCACATTGTACTCTTGCAATATGTTATTGCGTTACAGGATCAAACTTAGCAAGAAGTTCCACCTCTTTTAAAAGTTGCCATTGTTTGGTTGATACAGTTTGTCACTTAATCCTCTTAATGCTAGGTTTCTGCATGCAAGAGACTGAATGATGGCTACTAAACGGGTAAGAACATCTCTCCAGCGTCTTTTCAGACTCTAGTAGTGCCATTTCGTGCTTGTCTATAGTTTTCCCTTTTTTGAGACGCATCTCTAACTCCTTGCTGCCAAATGTTTGATGTGTTCAGAGGAGATCTCATGGATGTTTAAATAAGATGGTAAATTTTTCCAGTCATTTATTCCTCTTCTGACTATGTTGTGCTCTTTAACAGAAAACAGTTTACAGCAATAGCAAAAGAGTGCATTGGCTTTAGGTGAATAGCTTAGCCAGCTTCTCCTCACTTTGTCACTATACACCAAGGTTCTGTAACAATAGTTGTGGTGGCGTGATCTGCCATCTTCCCTCTTAGGAAATGTGTAGTCAGAATTGGGTTGCAATGGACCTCTGTTTATAAAATCAATTCTAACCGCATCTGATAAGACAGAGGGCCTGTCAGCTGGATCAAGTGGTGAA
This sequence comes from Misgurnus anguillicaudatus, assembly GCF_027580225.2. Lineage (NCBI taxonomy): Eukaryota > Metazoa > Chordata > Actinopteri > Cypriniformes > Cobitidae > Misgurnus > Misgurnus anguillicaudatus. The sequence continues at coordinate 8,937,837 of NC_073360.2, forward strand.
GCTTGCATGACTTCAGGATATACATCTACAGCAGGTAAACAGTCTGATCCGATGTATGGGGTTCTGAAGACTCTAAATCAGTAAATGGCCCTTAAAAGTTAAATATACATTAACAGAAATTAATGAGCAATTCTAACCGATCAAGCATCAATAATGTCCATTCTCTAACTTGTCCATTCAAGTTAGCTTGTGCAAAATATAATCAAATTGCATTCTTCACCAGCAGTGCTATGAAAAACTTCAGATGTTTTTGGATCTGTCTCTGTAACTGTTTGTTGACTAAAATTTTTTTTAGCATTGCCCCCATTTATTAATAAGAAAGGACACATGTTAAATAAAGTCTGTAATCATGTTACAAAATAATAACATGATTTTATGCTTAAAATACTATTTCAAAATGAAGGGTACCTTAAGGACATAGATATTAATACAGAATAATTGCTGCTAATTGTGCAATAGTGTTCTCTATACTGTTTTTGAACCTTATATAGTACATATTTTAGTATCTAAGAATTTTACCAAAGTTTACTATAGTAAATGATATTGTATAATTGTCTTTTTTCATCTGAGTTCATTTTTAGAGTGATTTTAAATTAGCATACACATTAAACAATGTAAAGCAGAACATACCTTTACTTTGAGCTTGCTTTTCTTCCTCTGCTTTTCTCTTTTCAGCTGCCGAAAGATACTGTTTTGATGCCATATGCCTACCACTGCAACATCACTAAAATAAGTCTCATTTTATCTTAATTATAAAATGTGATCATTACGTTGTTATATGATACTACATTACCCATAATCCTAAACGTTTTATTTCTAAGCATGCGCAATGAGACGTATTTGATACGCTAATTTGCATAATGTTAATGACAAATGAAGAACACTGAATTCGATGACAATATTTTTTTTACAATTACATTCCATTTGCCTAGACAGCATTTCTTTAGATATCTTCAAGTTCGTAGTTTCATCCGCAATCTTAGCCCCAATTTCCCAAATCTCCCAGAAGCCTCTCTAATTGACTCCTTTTTAACCCCATTGCCCACCATTAAGGGAGCTATTTCACAGCTATACAATCTTATCTATTCTCTACTGCTTACCCCGCAGCACAAAATTAAAACCCAATGGGAGAAGGATCTAGGGGAGGAGATCTCGGAGGAGCTGTGGGATGCCATTTTGCTTCGGGCCCACTCCTCATCTTTTTGCGCGAGACATGGTCTGATCCAGTGCAAAATTCTACATCGAACCCATCTTACTCGAGTTAGGCTTTCCAAAATCTATAATGATGTTGACCCCATGTGTATTAGATGTCATCGGGCCCCAGCTACCCATGCCCATATGTTTTTGTCTTGCCCTTCTCTATTTAATTTCTGGACACAGATATTTAAATCTATGTCTGTTTGTACAGAGGTTCAATTCGATCCTATAGCATGTACTGCTTTGTTTGGGGTTGTACCTACTTTGCAGCTTTCTAAATATAAAGCTGACTTTGTAGCCTTTGTCTCATTATTGGCTAGACGTTTGATCTTATTGAGGTGGAAGTCTGCTGCGCCGCCGCCTCATTCATCTTGGATCAGGGATATCCTGCAGTTTGTGAAACTGGAGAAAGTTAGGTGCTCGATACATGGTTCTCTGGCAAAGTATAATAAAACTTGGGGTCCTTTTTTCGCACACGTTGAGGGATTGACTTTTACAGCTATTCCAGAGTAGCCACCCTGATTGTCTACCAATTTTTTTTTTCTCTCTTGTAAATTTGTTGCATACTGGGATGTTTCTCTTATTTATGTCTGTATAAGTAAATATATATTGTGCTTTTATTTTGCAGTGGGTGACCATCTAGTCTTTTTTTGTACTTTTTTTTTGTCCAAGATAGTTATACCTGACACTATTTTGATTCTTGAAATGTTACCTCATGGTTTGTTATGTCACTGAAAAATCTATAAACAAAGGTTTAAAAAAATATATTTTTTATACAATTAACAACACATCTCAAAATAATAAATATAATCTCACAAGTTAGTTTGGGTAAAAATGGCATGTAAACAAAAATCAAGTTTATTTTGGCTAGAGATGGGTTACTCATATAGCTGGACTATATCGGATACTTGCTGGGTACTTTTGGTGGCACAGTGGTAATAACTGTACTTGTTTTATCTGAGATCAAAAAATTGTAGTCACGGCAGATTGCAGTGATGCTGAACCATCTCAGCTTTGAGAAGTGATGTTTTACTCCTCGCTTCAGAGATCTGATGGATGACATCTGCAGCAGATGCTGATCTCTCCTGGTGTCTCCTTGGTGTGTGATGGAATGGAAACCATTTAATTTCCACTGTGTAGCTGTGAGATGGGATGTCATTGTATAGTAGAGTTCAGTGTGTAGTTCTCCTAGTGCTATTCTACTAGAAAATACATGATCAATATTAACTGTTTATTTAGTGATGGATTAATGTTTATTCAACAACTTAACAACAGATTCATTAAAGAATCTTATGCTAATTGTCAAGTTCATAATTTTATATGTCCAATCTGCTAGACTTACATTTAATAAAAACATTATTTATTTTATTCTAATACTTTACGCTTTAGCATCTCTTCTGTTAACATGTTTATCTTCTCATGAACTCATGAATACAGCTGATACACTACAGTAGATCTTGCTGATAAACCCGATGCTCTGTGGTATAGTAAACTATTTACGTGTACATTGACTTCACATCCGTTAAACATTTTCATGCCTTTGAAGTTGATATTGGGTGCTGGAAGGCCTTTATATCCAACATCATCTACTGTGGCTGGTTATGAATTAATCTGTTTAACACTACTGTTATACATTTAAACGAATGACTTTTGTTGCAGCTTGAGTTAAATATCACTCCCTAACTAGGCCTATCCTTCTTTTTACCGTCGCAAGTGGAAATGCATACAAGGAAATGTGACGCAGATTTTTTTGACCTGACGGGAGGGGTTCAGCAGACCAATCACAGCGCTTACAGTCCACGCAGAACGGATGCGTTGTTGCAATTTTGGAGAGGTGTGCATCAGGCTACGCACAGATTTAAATAACTTGCGGCGTAGCTACAGCATAGGTCCTATGCAGAACTATATGCTTTAGAGGCAGTGTGTCACTATTTTTAATCGAGAAACTGTTAACCGATTTCCGTTACATTGTCTCTATGATATTAGAACACATTTTGTTTACTGAAAAATCTGTAACAGAACTGATTTGTCATCAAAGTAAAGAAAACTGGTTTTACATTTCAGGTGTTTTTTTCCAGTAATGGAAGAGAACTAAATCCAATCATGATCTCTGTGTAAGCATCAGGCCGCTCTCATACAGACGGTTCATCTTTCATTGAAAGCAGATTCCCAGAAACACTCATGTGTTAGTCTATATAAAGAGCTATGAGTAATTACAGAGTTAATATGACTCAATCCATATACATTTCTCCAGTGGAAAGAAATACCTCAAGCACCTGTAAAGTAAACAATACTTCTGCACAGCAACTTATTTCAAAACTGAAGATTTTACAGACATAGTGGAGACGTTTATTAGATTTGAGTTATTAGCATGTATAGAAATGCCTATAGATCTGAATGAAATTAAGTTGGCAGCCCTAAATTGAAAGGTACACTTGTGGTCAAGTTTGCAGAGTCTGCATAATGGTAAAAACCAAATGCTTAAAAAAAACAATTGTTGATTGTCCAGAAACCTTCACCCAGTCCACAGACAGTGCCCTCACATAGCCTTATCCATAACTTCAATCACCTTGAAAAAGAAAACAGATTAAGCCCATATGATCATGATCACTGTGTTTTCTTCTTCTGATCTCACATTGACTCTGGTGTTTGTAAAGTGAGTCCTGTGGGACAAACAACTGCACTCTCAGCATGTGTCTTTATTTCAACATCACAGTGTGCAAATCATAAATTGGGCCAATTTCTGTTCTTCCTTGTCCAACTTTCTCCTGAAATAGCCCATGATGTCCCCATGGTAACAGAAGTACGGTTCTGTGAAGCAAAGCAGAAACTTGACTATACTCCATTACTGTTTGTCTCAGATAACTGCTCCAGCTGGACTAGTTTCAGGTTCAAATGCATCAGCCGCCTTTTGTCAGTAAGAAAATTAGTTTTTTTGACTTTAATGGGAGTGAAGAACAACACAAAAACACTTGTGTCCCACTCCAGTTCCTCCTTTAGTCATCTGTTTTCTACACGGTCAGATAAAATGGTCAAAAATGGTCCCAAGCTGTCACTGTGGCAGAACCCTTTTAAGTTAACTTTTGCATTTAAAGAGATCACATTAGGACATATTCAAAGCATGCTGCACCAATGACAGCTTGGGACCATTTTTATATACAATTTTTTCTGATAATGTATAACTCTTAACACAATTACTCATCATTCTGTCTTTATTCATTCTCATTTAATTGCCACATTTATTGATAATTATATCACAGGGTTGTTGAATGCTTTATTCTGATTTGTTGAGAAATATTTCACAGGTATGCATTATTCACCTGACCTGTCAAATGTCTTTAATGGTGCCATAGAATTAAAAACTGTATTTACCTTTATTCATTTTTGTCATCAACTATTTTTGTCACCCTATGTGAGAACACTTTTCACATGTAAGCATTAAGCAATAAGTACCAGGTAATGCATTCCCCATGATTAAGTTGTACTTGTTTAACAAGTAAATTATTTTCACTGTTGTTGTTGTTGTCACATAACAGTGGAAACATGGTGGTGAGTGTTTCATTAAATGATAAAACAGTTTTGACTGATACCGTATGAAACTGTGACCAATATAATATCTAACTTATAAGGTTGTTCACTGAATGTAAAATGTAATACCACAGTTACCACAGACATTGCTCTGGTGATTATTTTAAAGGTGTCAAAGAATGCATTGAAACAGTATGTTAAATTGTTCTTTGATATCTACATAGAAGGAATGTAACTTTATTAAGTGCAAACTTTATCCAGAAACGTTTAACATGTCCATTTACAACCCTAGGATTTGTCCAAAATACAAAATAGTCACCAGAGGCTCAGCCCCCAGTGATGGTGTGATTGATGAAAAATATATATATAAATAGTTAAATACTATGATTGGATTTTATACATGCCTTATTTCAGTGTTCCATTGTATTAAAAGATGGGTAACATTTGTGCACATTTACTTTTGTGTACTGACTGATCAAAATACAATTCCATTTCTTCTCCACTGTACAATCACACACACACACACACAAATTAGTTAAGGAGTCATTACCAGAGAACAAAACAATGAGGAAAGAAATGAAAAGACCAAAAAGAGATATGTTAAAGGAGAAGTAGATCTGACATTGAAGAAGTGCTATGAAAAAATATTGAATGACATAAAACTGACAGATGGGTGGTAGAGAGATAGATAGATAGATAGAGAGAGAGAGAGAGAGAGAGAGAAGACCGATTGATGGAGAACGATAGCAGATGAGAGGTCTATTTCTCAAGTGATGAAGAGTTGACAGACTGTTGAAGGAGTGCATTCAGACTGTAATAGAGTCTTGGTCCAGCCAGATTCACTTTACAGTCATTAGTCACATGACATTTACGGCTAAAAAAATTACAGAACAGTGTACTTAAGATGAATAGGAATGCTTATAGATCTTATCTACATAGACCTGCTTGATCTTAACTATAAAAACACTTTAATTGTTGTCTTTGTATTTATACACTAATCAGTAGGGATGTCCTGATCAGGTTTTTTTGCCTCTGAGTCATTTGATTTTGAGTATCTGCCGATACAGAGTCCCGATCTGATACTATAATACATAAAAAAAGAATAAAGAAGAGCGAAAAAACAGATCCAGGATGTTCCTTATGTCATGCCGCACGCATTGCTGTTTCTGTGTGGAGTCAAAAGGGTCTAACTCTGTGCCAGCGCATAACTATTGATGTGTTAAAAAATAATGAGAATATAGTATATATGTTCAGGGGTTAAATTGGGGTTTGTTTTGTGGGGATGCTCTGTTAGGAGGGGGGGGGGGGGTTGAGGGGTAACATGTTTAATCCTGATGACAGCAAAGCCACTGGTGTGTTTCAATAACATTTTGGACCTCTGATAGGATTTTATACGTTTCAGCTTTAAAGCTGTGCCACAGGTTGACCCAAACTTTAAAACCTGAACTTTAAATTATGCAAATCTATGAGTCTGACACCCTATATGCATTTGTTTCACATGTCATTATGCACAATTGATCAAACTTTGAAGGAAGTTATAAGACTCAACCTCCTTGACTAATTCTAGGCATAAGATAGACTACCCAAAAAGACTCTATTAACAAGAAAAACACTTATTCAGCAATAGGCTATGTCTTATAAATCAGTTAGTTAAACAATCACTACAGTTAGGTCGTAATTGATTAGTATAATCAAAATACATTATTTTATTAAACTATACAATAAGTTGTATCCAGTTATCTACTTAACATAAGATGAATGACATGGCTATACATACTTTAATACTTTGTTTCTTAATACTAAGTTTTTTCGCACCATTCTTACCTCTCTCTCTCTATCTCTCATCTCTACAATGTGTAATGTGATCCTCCTGCGCGAATGCGCATTCTTGAGGTTCTGGGTAAGACACGGAGCTGCGTACTGATGTAGATTAACTGAGCACATAGTGACAAAAAAGATCTGGCAACACTGCGCACCAGCGCAGCGCATACACTGGCGCGGAGCGAGACCTTCAGTATGTGTGCGGTCCTGGCCCAATTTAAACCCTACATATGTATCCGAGTCCTGATCGGAAGGTAACGTCCGATTCCGATCGAGTCTGAAACCACGTGATCGGGGAGGATTTCCAATCACGTGATCGGATCGGGACATCCCTACTAATCAGCCACAACATGAAAACCTCCTGACTAATATCATGTAGGTTCCCCCTTATGCTGTCAAAACCCAACCAAATCTCTGATTCATCAAGGAACTGGTTTTGATAAGGGACTGGATCTTGCATGACATTATTGTGTACAGAATGGTAAGAAATGATCATAAATCACATTTAAACTTATGAGTTCTTGGACCTGAACCTTTTGAATTCTGACTTTGTTCATTTGCAGTGCTTGCAGTGATGTTTACTGTGCCTTGTCCAAAGAGCTGTTTTTTAGAAGTGGAGATTTTGGCATAAAAAGGGTTTTGCAGCGAAAAACAGTCAAACTTGCTGAAATGACTAAAGTGACATTTGTGAAATTAAGGCATTTCAATTACTGCCTAATAACATGTTCATTGCCATTAAAGTGAAATGGCTGAACCTAAACATAATAGTCTGATTAAAAAAATGCTCATTAACAACATTAAAACATATCCGATGCACTTAGAGGGTTTTGCATCTGAGCTCTTCATATATTTATTAGCAGCTACCATAAGTAGTGATTGTAGTATAGGCCCTACAGTGCATTCAGAAATTATTCAGACCCTTTTTACTTTGTTTTAATGTGATACTACAATTATTTAAATGATTTCTGAATGCACTCTATTTTCTTACATAACTCTTTTCTTTGACTTTTGAAAAATATTGTTACTCAAACAGGAAAAGAAAAGTCAAATTACAGTACTCATTATAAACTTATTGTTGTCTGTAAACATATGATTTGCTTCTGATAATCTGCATACTGTAACAAACGTTAGCAGCAAATCACATAATTTATTCTTCACAGCTTGTCTGCTATGAGATGTCTCTGTTAACAATCAAACAGTTCGAACCATAGCTGACATTAGTGGTAATCTTACAGCCATCTACATAGAGATCTAGAAGCAAAATCCCACATTAGAAATTGTGGCTCTTCATGTCAAAATATGTGTTCCTTGTGTCATATGTAAATCTATGTGCATTGCGTGTCATGTCAAAATATGTGCCCGCTACAAACGCTTCTTAACTCATTCACCGCCAGCCTTTTTGAGAAAAGTTGCCCACCTGCATTTTTGTGATTTTAACAAAATTTTCACAAAATTCCTTGCAGGAAAAATCATTTTCTATAAACATATAAACATACAAATTATATCAAATTAAAGAACACACCATCTGCTTTCAAACAAACAATAAACAAACAAACAAAATGGGGAAAAAACTTTTCATTATATATTTACTTTTCTACTTAATTTAACCACTGAAATATGGATATTTCTCTTCAAAAATACAACATTTTGAGCAAAAAGCTTAAAAAATTGCGTTTTTGTAAAGGAATTTATGTTAGAGATCAGACTCAGAATGACTATCAAACATAAAGGCAGTTAAAGTAAAACATAAACTCTTTTTAACTTCCGTTTTTGATAAATTCGATTTGGCGGTATTACACTTTCACTTTGAAATTCGTCCAAAAAGGCATATTTATTAGTTAAATATGAACTCATAAATGACGAGATAACTCCTCAATGGCGGGGAATGAGTTAAGGGTTTACGATAAAAGAGACGTTCACGTTTGCTAGATACTCGCTTAATCTCACGTGTCAGAGTTTAGTGTTTATTGAGGGTCTTGTGAGACACAAGCATTTCTTTTATCATAAACCCGTCTGACGTATGCATCAGGCACGCATTTCGACATGACACACGATGCACATTGGTTCCCCATGGCGCACCGAACACACATTTTGTTCCGAGGAGGCAAAGCAAGTTTATTTGTATAGCACATTTTATACACAGAGGTCATTCAAAGTGCTTTACAAATAAATGAGAAAACAAGGTGTTGCAGTCTACCAGAGTGATAAACCCACAAGTTCACACTGTAGATGTCTTCTGCAGGGTAGGGTTGCACCAGTCGTTCGTAAGTTCTTACTTAAACTGGGACGTAAAGTCCAAACTAGAGGCTTAGTAACTACTAGCTAGTTTATAACTAACGCTTTACTTAATTCGGTTGCACCATTTGTTCTTAAGGCAGAACGTAGCTAGTAGGTCGTAAGCTCTTCGTAAAGTATTGCGTTGTCGCATAGAATGACGTCTATTTTTCTTAACCCAATCACAAGCCTTCTAATGGGTAAACAGGAAATGGTCTGAACAGTACATAATTTCAAACTCATTCTTGTCTCGCCTAAACTGAAAGTTAAAAAAAGACGTTAAAGCAAACGTTATCGAACTCAAAACATTACACTTTTGATTAAAATATCTATCCCACACATGGATGAGAAAATAAACAGGAAGAAATTGTAAATCTTATTGTAATTGATGGATACACAGAAAATTTAAGTTCTTGAAAACTCGTTGACGAACTTGTGGCTCTTCATAATTTATACGAGCTCAACGATGTAATATAATCTGTCTGACATCTTATTCCAAGCGTTATTCATGGACAGAGGCTTCCGTAAATATTTAGTTACAACGTATTGTTACGTTTAAACTAAGTTTAATGGTGCAACGCAAAATCATTTAGTAATGCGTACGTTGTAACTTACGCACAGCTGGTGCAACCGGCCCCAGAACATTAGGCCTCATATGTAAGTTGAGTGCATGATGACAAAATGTTTCTATGACCACACCCATGTCTGTGAAGAAAGCTCTTGTTAAAATTACATGTCTTTGAATTCAAGTAGTGCCATTATGTTAAATATTTAAGCAAAATTTAAATTGCTGTCAGATCATTAATAATCACGAGATCACTGATGCACGCTGTGACAGATCATCCATCACTTCTCAGCCTCTTCTGCAAAGATGAATGTGTGATGAATTAGGAATCAGATCATTAGACAGAAGTTATGGTACTTGACTGTCCTCTAGTGAAAACTTTACAGCATTACACTCAGCTCACTTTGAGCTACAACAGTGAACCCTGTTGGTAAATGCTGTAACCCCAGTTCACCCCAAAATGAAAAATGTATCATAAATCACTTATCCTTGGGATTAAGCCGTTCTAAACCGCCAACGCCCTCAATTGTCTTCAAAGCACATCTTTAGATTTTTTATAAAACAAGAAGGCTTGTGACTGTCCCATATACTGTAGTTTGATTCACACTTCTTCAACATCGCCAAAGGTCCATGCTCTATTAGTAGTTTAAACATTATCAGGCTTGTGCACAATTCAAAATTCTTGAATTTGAATTGAATTTAAATAGATGTCAAAAACAGGATCTAGAATTACAATTCGAATTTAAATTAAAGGAAGCAGAATTGCAATTTAAAAGAAATTCAAAGAAATTCATATACATATTATACAGTAAGTGAAGTGTTAAAAATGCAGCTTGGGGGTTATTAGATTATCAGTATTATATGTCAGATATGATTGCATTAAATATTCTATACATTATATTAGTTTGAACTACTTGTACAGATTACATTAACAGGAAATGTTAGCAGCAATTAATGTTAAAACTCTAATCACATAACAAATAATTATGTTAGATTTTTTCGTAATTGTAATTTTATGGAACACGATGGAACATGACTTTATTTTCCAGAATGCTTAACTTTAACCAAGTATTTAAAATGGTTGCCAAACTTTTTCCTGTCAGGGTTGAGGACGGTGACAAGAGAACCCAAGCGCAGACGATATCGGGGAGTGAACATAGTAGTTTATTACACAAAACAGAAAACCAAACGCCCACGAGGGGGCAAAGCTACATAAAACATGATTTATACAAAACACTGACACAACATGGTTAACAAGACTGAGATGAAAAACTAAACTGAATGAACAACGAGAACAGCATAACACGACACGAATGAACACAATGAACCAGCACAAGACAAGAGACAAGAGGAGATTAAATAGGGGAACTAAACGAGGGCAGCACAGGTGATAGGGATAACCAATAATGAATAATTAAAGCAACACTATGTAGTTTTAGTCGAAGATTCAATGCATCGATAGGAGAAGCCTGATTCGACTACCAACCTCACAGTTGAATCGTCGCAGATGTTATGAAATGAGGATCCTTTAATTTTGGCCGTATATGGGTGCACTGTGCACAAATCTGATTTCACATATAACAGCTTTCTCCCATTGCCTCTTTGTTTCTACATTTAAAAGAAAAAGCTGGCAATTCTGGCTATACTTTCATTCTTTTAATAATTTCTTTATTTTATTTTATTTTATTTATAAATCACTCAGGGTTATCTGATGTATCTATTTGGCTTGTGTTTTGTTTTCGTGCACTTGAGGCATTTTGCACATTTGTTCTGCACTTTGTTACTTCTGACCTTATTTTATTTAAAAAAATGTATTTATTATGAACGTAAATTCTGATCTAATTTAAGTCTGTACATTTTGGATTGCTTTTCGTTGTATAGATTTTGCACTATTGCGTGCTTGCGCATGCAATTTAGCCGAACGTGCTAGGTGCTCTGCGTCTCATATTTAGAAGTTCATCAAACTAAACATTAAAAAACGGATGTTTTCGACGGGTATAAGTTTTTAAAATTTATTGAAAACAGTGGTTATCTTGTCAAAAGTTAAACTACAAAACAGGTAAGCCGTTTCTTTAAATTTCGGTGATGAAACGGAAAATATCTGCACCGAACCTATATTTATGCCTGACACGACTGTCTTTCTTGTGATTTAATAATATGGTCGGTGTTCACTTTCAAATGATAGAAAAGAGATTCCTGAAATAAATAATATCATCAGTTGTTTCTGTATCTAAAGTGAATAGAGATGATCAAAGTGAAAGCAAGCAGGTATTTCTGTGCTAAATAATAACGCGTAGTGTCTATAAAATCATTAATTTCGGTGTTTTTATGAATTGTATATAAAGCTTAGTTTTTATAATTTGCAGTAACAATCACAAATTATTTGTCATTTCTCATTTGTTGTTTTTTTTGGTCATGACTGCTTTGATGCGCTTAATCTCCAAATTAAATAAAAACACTGAATTAGCCGAGGTTTCCAAGGCAGCATCACCTTTGTTATATTTTTATAACAAAGGTTATAGGTTAGTTATCAAAATGTTTTTTGGTGTGATGTTCTGTAGATCGTGGCTTTAAAATGTTATACTGTAACACATGTTGCCTTACATTTTACCTTAAAAATATATAAATGCATCGTCAGTTTTGTCTTCGTTCATCACTTGAAAGACAGTTTTGGTCACTTTATCAGAAAGTTGTTTATGTGTGCTGCTTGTGAAAGAAAATAAAAGTTATCAATTTGTACCTGGTCTGACCCCCTCCCAACCCATGCACACACACAAAGATGATTCGACTATCGTCGACTATGAAAAGATTTGACAATTCTGATTCGAATATGTAAATCCTTAGTCGAGGACAGCCCTACTATCCAGCAATTGTTTGTTTGAACTAAAGCTAAGCTAACAATGTGCTCTGGCTGTTTCCTTTAAAAGTGGCATTTCTATTTCTTGTCATGTGATTACTCACATGACAGGCAGACCATGCAAAATAAAAGACATAAATACATAAAATAGCAAATTGAATAAAATTACCAAGAAAGCATGTAAAACCTATTAAAACTAAATATACATAAAATCACAATATACTGTATATGATGAGCGGTACAGCATGTGAAAGAATAACGAACATTCATTAAGTAGCTCCTAGAAAGCGCTTTTAAGTGCGAAGTTCTATTTTATCTGGAAGCGCAGTCCAGACCGCCCGCTCTCGTCCAAAGTAGGGTACACCAGAGTTCTGACAACTACCGTATTTATACTTTAAAATTAATCCCGCGCCTCAAGAATCGTTATTGGCGTTTCACGATATACCGATTATAAATGATTTTACACTTTCTACTGTCCAAATAAACAAGTATAGTATATGCATGCATGGCATAGCTATTTATCTTAAAGAAAATGGTAAGGACAAAAATATGCAATACACAAATAACAGTTTTATTGAGTTGCAGAGACCACATTCACTCTTCACTATAAATTATAGTAATAGACTTTTTCCTTGACAATTGAAATTTTACAAAATGTACTTAGCCCTTAAATTTACAATCCTCCACACTGGATCTTGGAGGTACACATGTATAGAGGCTTGCATATTGTGGCAGACCAATTAGCATACATTTTCTTTTGAACAGTGTCACATCAAATATCTGTTTCCTGCCCCGAAATTCCCTTTTCAGACCAAATACCTTTTCAACATTAATCATCAGTGTATTATGTGATCTGTCATACTGTCTTTTAAAAGCAAAACATTTTCTGCCACCATGTTGTTGCACTACAATGTAGTAGTATACAGTGATTAAGTGTCCATTCTGCAACAGCACAGTGAAGCTGTTCCTTTTTACTAACCTAGTAACTCCTGTGAGTAATACACCTCTCCGTTGACTACAAGCTGGCTGAATATTTTCACGACTGTATCCGTGGTGACTCACAGTTGCTGTCTCATGACCAGTGTCTCTTCACTAGAACGTTTTCGAGAATAATACAAACCAAGGTAACAAGTTGATCGCATACTCTTTCAAACTGCTTCAGTCTTCTTAGGCCAGTTAAGTTACTAAATAGATGGATGCATTCAGGAAAAGCATTTGTCAGTGCATTATTCCTCAAAAGAGGCAATATTTGTCTTTATGTGAAATGTTTCATTATCTGTAAAGGAACAAACTGAGAGCCATAAAACATTTTCAGTATTTCACCATTAAATGACTCAAAAATATACCCAGAATGAACCCACAAAGGTCCCCAATTCCTGACAGAATCTGGCAAATGAAGACATACTGTAAATGTGCATTAAATGACACATGGGCCTTTCCATACAGTGTTTCAAATTGTTTGACAAAATCTACAACAAGTTTTTCACATTTTTTAATGTCCTCTTCTGTAATAATGGCCTTGCAAAACACTGAATTAATCACGCTGCTGGTGCTGAATCACGCTGCTTCCGCCGTTGCCAGTACACCACTTCCGGTTCCGTGTTTCTCTTGGATGTCGCGCAGCTGTTTGTTTTTATGCACTTTCAAACTGTTTGTGTTTACTTGAACCTGAGAATTCAATGTTTGTGACGCACTAAATACCCAGTATGGCTTTGAGAGTACTATCTTGGAAGACCCTTTTTATTCTGGGACTTTGTCAAGTTGGACGCAGGACTTTGGTCTCGGCTGCAGACAACAAAGAGCCACCGAAAAAAATAGCAATAATTGGGGGAGGCATTGGAGGCACAGCGGCTGCTTATTTCCTGAGACAAGAGTTTGGTCCAGTAGTAAAGATTGAAGTGTTCGAGTCGGGAACTGTAGGAGGTCGTCTGGCCACTGAGAACATCGGAGGATACGACTATGAGACGGGAGGATCCATTATTCACTCTCTCAACCTGCACATGAAACACTTTGTGGACAAACTCGGACTGTCTCCAAAACCTGAAATACCTTCTAAATTGGCAATATTTGATGGAAACGAACTGACCTTTGAAGAAAGCGACTGGTACATAGTGAATGTCATTCGCATGCTGTGGAGATACGGATTGAACTACATTCGTATGCATATGTGGGTGGAGGGAGTCCTGGACAAGTTCATGAGGATATATCAATACCAACAGTTCGGCTACTCCTTCTCTAGTGTGGAGAGACTTCTGCATGCTATGGGTGGAGATGATTTCCTCTCTCTGGTCAATCACACATTAGAGGAGGCCATGTTGGCTGAGGGTTTCTCGCAGGTTTTCCTCAATGACATCGTAACGCCCATCACGCGAGTCAACTACGGTCAGACCGTCAGACTGCATGGATTTGTGGGTGCTGTAGCTTTAGCAGGAGCTGGGTCAGATTTGTGGGCAGTGGACGGAGGAAATAAAAGAGTTTGTTCTGGGCTTCTGTACAACAGCAAAGCTGAACTTATCCCGGCACGTGTGACCTCCATCACTATGAAGATGAGACCGTCCAAAACTGGTCCAGCTGGAAATTTCTATGAAGTGAATTACGTCGGTGAGTCTGGTGCCGCCCATGGCATGTACGACATAGTTATAGTAGCCACGCCTCTCCATCAGGGCTTATCTGAGATCAACTTCTCAGGCTTTTCCCCTCCTATTCCATCTCATTTCCCTGGCCAGTACCACAAAACGGTAGCCACGCTGGTCCACGGCCTGCTCAATGTGTCTTATCTGGGTGTCACAGAAAAGCCTGAAGAGTTTTACTTTTCAGTTGTGTTCACAACGGATAACAAAGCCGTCATCATCCAAAGCTTGAGCTCCTTAGTCCCGGTCCACGTTCCCAAAGACTACTCCCGTACTCCGGCCAGCCAAAGCCAAGTGTGGAAGGTATTTTCCTCCGAACCATTGCCTCAGGAGGAACTGAAGAAAATCTTTATCTCTTGGGACTCCGTGTCGGAGACGCCCTGGCTCGCGTATCCCTCCTACAGCCCGCCGCACCGCGGTACACCTCCGTTCATTTTGCACGACCGCCTCTACTATCTCAATGCCATAGAGTGGGCAGCTAGCGCCATGGAGATGAGCGCCATCTCCGCCCGTAATGTGGTCCTGCTCGCACACCACCGCTGGTACCAACAGACAGACAAAATCGACCAGGAGGATCTACACACCAAAATTAGAAGTGAACTGTAACAGTAAAGTGGTGCAGTTTATAGAAAATGATTTAAAAGCAAGACAATCTGAATAAAGGCTATAAAGTGATTTATTCATTAGAATTGCTGTACTAATTTATACTGAAAATACTGATGAAAAGTTTTGACCTTCACAAAAAACAACATTCTTTTTATAATTAATGTTGATTCCCTTTATGATCCCCTGCAAATATGATCTGTGACATGGTCAAAATAAATTGCACCTTCTGAATAAAAAAAAAAGAGGCAAACTGGCGGCTCTGTGAATGTCAAACTCTCGCGAGACGAGTGCGAGAATGAACATGGCGGCGCGCTGCTGCTAGAAGTCAACAAACTTTTCTTGGACTTTATTTTTTCACTTCATTCTTAACAAATACAATAAACTGGATTATATTTCGGACCTGGATCATTTAGAAGATTATATCGACGAATGCTACAATAGACTCTGCATACAATAGACTCTGCATCATGGGACGCTCTCAAAAAGCAAAAAACCACGCACATCAGGCTCTCCCGCTCCATCCAATGCTTCCTCTTCACCCACATCTCCGTACCCTCCGTGCTGTCTCGAGGTAAGCGACATACTTACATCTATAGACAATAAAGTATCCGGACTGGACGCCAGAGTGGCATTGATAGAAGTTTTGCACAAAGAATTTCAACAACTCCGCCACAGCCTGGAATACAGCCAACAACAGATCGACACCCTCACACAAGAGAACAGTTCGCTTCAAAACTTGGTTAAAATCATCTCAACGTAACTGTCCACAGTCACAACTCAGCTCGCTTCCGTCACATACGAAAACAAAATTATGAAAGAAACTATTTTGGACTTACAAACACGCAGCATGAGAGACAATCTAATCTTCACCGGCATTCCTGAAGCATCTGTTGATGAACCCGAGAGAGTCAAGGATTTCGTGGTCAAACAACTCCAACGCACAACTGAAACCGTCGATAATATTACTTTTCATCGTGTTCACCGTTTGGGGAAAAAGCTCAGTAACGCCACCCGACCACGCCCAATCATTGTCAAATTCGAACATTTTAAACAGAAAGAACTGGTTCATCGACAGGGAAGACAGTTAAAGGGCACTCACTATGGACTTAAAGATCAGTTTCCACAAGAAATCATCCATAGACGTAAACAGCTATTCTCCATTCGCAAGCAGATGATAAAAGAAGGCAAGAAAGCAATACTTACAGTGGACAAATTGTACGTCGATGGACAGCTTTTCAAAGATAAGAACATTACCCCCTGGCTTTACTAGCATCCCCCCTCAACAATATCATCCCAGCGATAACACAATAACCTTTAATGACACCCCCTCCCCATTTTCTTACATCTATATTATATTATAGTGCACTTACGTCTCGCTGCACTACACCAACATGCACATCAGTCACCAAGGTCTTTTCAAATTATGTGTTTTTTTGTTTTGTTTTATTGTATGTTTTGTTATGGGCTAGGTTTGTCTAGTGTTATTATGTTTTATTGTTCTGTGTTTGATGTTTTGCACAACTCATACATACATACATACATACCAGTATAAGAATATTAGATCAACATGCAACTCAAATTCATAACTTGGAATATCCATGGTGTCGGCTCTCAGACAAAAAAAATAAAATTCTTAACTATTTGGAGACTCTACAAGCAGATATATGTTTACTACAAGAAACGCACCTTACAGATTCAAAACAAAACACCCTAATATCAGCAAAATTCATCCATTCATTTTCAGCCACCTATAATTCAAAACAAAGAGGAGTATATATCTTAATAAGCAAAAAAAAATTCAGTTAGTCCATAATTTAACTATTTCAGACCAGAAGGACGCTTTATTATTATAAACATAACCATTAACAATAACCCGGTAACAATCGGCAACATTTATGGCCCAAATTCAGATAACCCCATTTTTTTCCATACTGTGTTTTCTTCCATTTCAAATGTCTCCAATGGACCAGTCATTATAGGAGGTGATTTTAACACAATATTGGACACATCACTTGACAGATCTAAAGGTAATAAACACCCCTGGCAATCTACCAGTACAATAATCCAGTTTATGAAGGATTTTGGCCTTGGTGATGGTTGGAGGCTACAGCACCCAACTGACAGAGAATATACATTCTACTCACCAGTTCATAAAAGTTACTCCCGCATCGACTTTTTCCTAACTAGCAATTCTATCATACCCAATATCTATAAACACCAAATCCACTCCATTAGTATCAGCGACCATGCACCAGTAACATTTATATGGAATACAGATAATTTACATAAACATAACACTAGATGGCGATTTAACATATTACTCATTAAAGACCCAGAGTTTGACAGTTATATTAAAAGAGAGTGGACATCCTTCCTAGAAATAAACGATTCACCCAAATCTTCAGCCTCATTGCTTTGGGAAACAGGTAAAGCAGTTCTACGAGGTAAAATCATTTCATTCTCCGTCCATAAAGAGAAATGAGAAAAAAATAAAAGAACTTGAAATTTTACATGCAAATAACCCAACAGAAATAATATATAATGAATTAAGAAGACAAAGATTCTTGCTTAATGAAATCATCAATAAGAAAAACATATTCAGAGACTCAGCCAGGAAACCTATCAACATAGCAACAAATCCAGTAAATATTTGGCAAATCAAATAAAAAAGAACAGAGAAAAAGTAACAATTTCAACTATCAAGAATTCAGCAGGAAAGCCTACAAACTCCCCTCAAGAAATAAATGCAATATACCAAAATTTCTATGCTAAACTTTACTCATCTGATAATACCACAAGACAAGAGGATATTAATTCATTTTTCAATAATATTCAACTTCCAAAACTTAACACAGAACAAATCAACACACTGGACAAACCAATTACAGAAGAAGAACTTCATATCTCTCTGAATCAAATGCCTAATAATAAAGCACCAGGACCGGATGGCTTTCCTGCTGAGTTCTACAAACACTTCTGGTCCATTTTATCTCCATTATTTATCAGAGTAATAACAGAAATTAAAGAAACCTCAATACTACCTGTGCACATGAATACAGCCACTATCTCACTCATACCCAAACCTAATAAAGATCCAACACTCCCTTCCAACTATCGTCCTATATCTCTCATCAATGTAGACATCAAAATAATCAGTAAAGCTATTGCACATAGAATAGAAAAAATTATCCCATTCATAATCCACCCAGATCAGACCGGTTTCATCAAAGGTAGACAAGCATCCAACAATACACGCAGACTATACGATTTGATTAATTATTCATCACTACAACAGGAAAACACCAGTATAGTCACTTTAGATGCAGATAAAGCTTTCGATAGAGTCAATTGGAACTTTCTATTCACCACATTACACAAATTTGGTTTTGGCGAATCGTTTATTAATTGGATACAAATTTTATACACAGCACCTTCTGCAACAGTCACCACCAATAGACTAACATCACAAAGGTTCACATTGCACAGGGGAACTAGACAAGGATGCCCACTCTCTCCTTCTTTATTTACTATCTTCATTGAACCTTTAGCAGCAGCTATTCGCCAGAACCCACTCATCAGAGGAATCAATACACCCCAAAGACAACATAAGATTAGTTTATATGCAGATGACATTTTACTCTTTGTACAAAAACCTCAATCGTCTCTGCAGGAAATTACAAAAACCATTGATTCATACTCTAGAATTTCCGATTATGCAATAAACTGGAATAAATCTTCAATTCTGCCACTACATCAAAATAAAGGCGATGCGGTAGCCCAGGCATCACCCATCCCTCTATGCACCGGTCACATCACCTATTTAGGTATCAAGGTTTCCTACAGGCTGACAGATTTGATAGGACTCAACTTCACTCCTATACTGAAAACATTAGAAGATGACCTTCTCCGCTGGCACAATTTACCACTTTCCATCCAGGGAAGAATAGCTATAATCAAAATGACTGTGCTTCCCAAGATAAACTACTTATTCTCTATGATCCCAACTCAACCTACCCTTACCTGGTTTAAATCTTTAGACTCAATCATTACCCGATTTTACTGGAAAAATAAGCCACCCCGTATAAAATTAAGTACTTTACAAAAACCCAAAGTTTTAGGAGGATTAGAAGCCCCACATTTTTACCATTATTCATTAGCAAACCAACTCCAATACATATATAAATGGACTCACCCCACTCAGTCAGACACCATATGGCTGGATATAGAACAATCACTATGTAAAGACTTGCACATATCAGACATACCATTTCTCAGTCAGTCAATTAAACATCACCCATGCTTTAAAGCACCAACAATAGCTTCAACTCTGACAGCCTGGTGGAAAATCATCAAATCACAAACACTAATCAGGCCCTATCTAAATTCACTCCACTTTGGAACAACCCTGACTTCATAAGCAACAAAAAATCACTTCATTTTCATGAATGGGCAGAAAAGGGTATTACACATATGGGTCACATTTTTCAGTCTAACAAATTGGTCACATTTTCATATATAGTCCAGGAGTACAGTATTGGGAGCAACCAATTTGAATTATTTGCAACTTAAATCCGCTGTTTTATCCAAAATCAATACCAAAACCCTTATTCTTCAACTTCCTTCAGCATTAGCAGATTTAGTAAATATATTCTCTCCAAAAAAACTACTTTTTAAAATATACAAAATTATAACTAATTTGCATAAAATAATAACCTTACCAATAATCAAACGGGAACAAGATTTATCTATTGCTCCAGATACTGACTTTTGGACTCAAATTTGCAAAAATATTTATTTTATGACAAAAAATGCCAACCTTCGCACTGCTCACAAAATTGCCTGGACATACATCCATGCCACATGGCTCTGTCCACCAATTAAGCAATTTTGGAAAGAGGTCACTGAATCCTTATCCTGTCTCCTGGGCTGCTGCATCCCACTATCCCCCTTACTCTGTTTACTAGGTGATCTATCAAGTCTCGCTCACGAAATAATAAACAAAAGAATGCTCCTGGTGGCCTTAACCATTGCCAAGAAAACAATCTTCATGAACTGGAAATCCCGGAACACTATACACATAACACATTGGAAAAACTTGCTCATAGATCACATCTCCTTAGAATATTCTGTACCACATTACAGCTATATTTCGGAACAACAACCATCTAGATCAGATCTCATTCAGCTATTACAAATTTAACATACTCATCCTAACATACACAAATGTAACACGCTCATATGACATACTCATACTCAGCTATTACATATTTAACATTTATCGTAATTAATCATGTAATTATTTATAATTCAATACAATTATTATGGATACTCTGATCATTATTATTATTATTATTATTATTATTATTATTATTATTGTCAATGTTGATAACACATTTATCTTAATAATCATGTATTTTCTACTTTTTATTATTGTTATTAATAGTATTATTGTTATTATTATCAAAAAACATTATGCATTTATTTACTTATACATTTTTTTACCTATTATGATTATTATTATTATTATTATTATTATTAATGTTGTATTTGAAACCATTATAATTAATTTTGAAACCATTATTATTGTTCTTATTAATGCTGATAACACACCCATCCTAGTTCACTTATGATTGATATTATTATAATTATTATTGTTATTACTGTTAATTTTTATTTTTTTAGGTATTGTTATAATTGTTATTATTATTATTAATAGTAATAGTGATATTATTGTTCATAACATAGAGGTATTGAAAAGTGTTGGGATGATATTTTTATTTTGTATAAGTAACGATTTAAATATTATAAAACAAAATTAAATAAACATAATTAAAATACATAAATATAACTAAATCAAGTACCCAATACATACCACCCTTGATTTTAATGCACCACATGCTGATTTTGATGCACCGCATCTTTCTTTTAATGCACCACCTTAGCTTGGACATATTTACATATACAAGTAATCATTTTATCATGAATCCAAAAGAAGAAAAAGAAACAAACACTGATACAGAAGTTTGGATTGGTGTGTTATGTGTTGGGTACATGTGCTATTGATGTTGTTAATGTAGTTGTTGGTATTATTATTATTATTTACAAAATATTAATATCATCGCCATAATTTTATATAATATTATATTGATTGTTGTCAGTATTGTAACTGTTATTACTATTGATAATGATCATTACTATTAATAATAATCATTAATAATAATCATTGTTTATTATTTATTATTATTAAGTTATTATAATGGGATTAGGGGAAAAAACAACAATAATAAAACCATAACAATCCCTAGAATTATCATTGGCATTACCATTATTATTGTAAATACTATTATGACATAATATACATGATATTATATTTATTATTATTATTATTAATATACCCAAATATGTATTATCTGTTTAACTTATTATTATTATTTTATTATTATTATTATTTTGTCTAATTATTATTATTTTGCTTATTATCATTGCTTCATAACAATATTATCATCTATATTTCCGTTTAAATTATTATTCAGTTATTTATTATATCATTGGGCAAAACAACCCATCGTCACAATTGTTGTTTTGTTTTAGTTGTCTATTATGTTTTTGTTGTTTACTACTTAACTATCTGTTGTATGTTTTGCACTTATAATAAATAATAATAATAATAATGGCCTTGCAAAATAAGTACATAAATGTGACAAGGATTTACCAGTGCTGGTAAAATACCCAGGGCAGAATTCGTTTTAGCTAGCCTGACGTTGTCATACTCAATTCTAGTCAGAATTTGAGTCTGATACCGCTCCATTGGACTATGATTATGAGGCGTGTCTCAACCGAAAAATGCCTCTGCACTCAATTGGATAGACCTACGACCAATCAGAGCAACGGAGTGTGTGACGTATGTTGAAATGGCGTCTTTTGCCGCCTGACTGAACTGCTAGTTATTTCGCTACTATGACACTAACATTGTGATTATACTAAGTCTGAGTTAGCTAACGAACATCAACACCTACTATGTTTACAACATTTAGTTTATATCACAACATTAAGTATTTACTAAGTTATACAGTCAGAGTATCTCTTACCATTTGTACGTTAGGTGAACTTGATCCACGACGATACCCATTACGTTTGCTTGAAAAATATCGGAGCCTAGCATGTCCCTCCACTTATTCAGCAGCCACGATTCCGGGCTTCCAAAAAGAACGACCACTAATTATATTCACCTCTTCCTGCACGCCGAGTTGCATTGCCGTGATACCCATTTCAGTTGCTTCTTTAACTTGGTCCTCCATAAGTGCGACCAAAGGAGAAACAACAATGACAATAGGGTTTTCATGTCCCGTCTTCATAGTGACCATCGGAGCTAGCTGATAAATAAAACGTTTAGCGAATCCCGTAGGAAGGACGGCAAAAACATCTTTCCGATCAAAAAACAATTTGATTGGTTCGACCAGCTTTGGGTCTAGCATAGAAGTTCCTCAACGAGTGAAGATTTGAATACAGGCACTCCATCACAGTTGAGTGTAAAGGAGTATCCCTGAGTACAGTGAAGCGGGCCTCCAATTTTGTACAGATCATGGTACATTTTACCACTTCCAATATCTTCATAAGTTTTAGAATTACATGTGCTATCTCTTGACCTCAGACAATGTGCAATATCTTCCCTTTGTAGGTTGTAGGTGACATTCCACAGGCTTAAGCTATTTTAAGAACATATGCTTTGAGGTCAACTGTGTGTTTTCTGGACAGTAAATAATGATAAAATCTAGGAGATCATAGAGAGCCATGCCTTGGAGTCCGTGCCTCAAAACAAATAAAAGTATAAGTATAAAAAACTCTGCGCTTGGGTTAGTCGTAAACCAGTGTAAAGTGGCTCTTCGCTTTCCAGAGGAAAATGTTCATAACTGAAAGGGTACCAATATATTAGCATACATTTTAAAATGTTCCCGTTTGAATTTTGCCAGCTCAATTCTTTGTGACATCACTTCCAATCTAAATTGTTTAATCTGTATCCTGTGTGAATTCTTTTTGCTGGTTGGACAAAATTGGGGCTGAAACTAAACTAAAAATCTAGAGAGACATGGAGACTCCTGTTACTGAACAAACTGTAATAAACAAAGGAACATATATTAAAAAAATATATATATATGTACAGTAAAATTTGTTGATCACTACACTATCACTGCAAGGTCTTTTTCCATTGGCCAGGTGGTTACATGACTACTATCAATTTCATCAATAGATGCATACATAATTGGAAAAAAAACACTACTACTTCTGGCACTACTTCTTTAAAGAAGTCTGAAAATGGGACACATAATAATTTTTTATTTCTTCTGTAGAATTTATTATTCATTAAAATGGTGTTGATTGTTGGAAATAAGAAAATATGTCCTTCTACATTTTATGTAGAAAAAGAGGCTACACTCAGAGCTGCTGAGCGAGAACTCTACCCAGATAACATGCCAGGGAAGAGGGTAAGAAAAGCAAAATGCCAAGACTTGGGTGATGAAGATACCAGTACTGGTGACAAAGTCTCTGGCTCTGAAAATCAAAAATAGGTAATTAAACAGCATAGATTTATTTCGCATTAGGGATCATTTGTGTAGTGGATTATACATGATTAAATATTAAAAATTAACATCTTTGCCCTTTAGAAAAAGGCCAAGATTGTTGCACAAAGACAGGCGGAGGAGGAACTACTGTCAGAGTACAACCAGTTTAGAGCAGAATCATCCACCCAGGAAAAGGGCGACCTTATCAGAGACCTGCAGAGCCAGATCAAGGTGTTACAGAAAGAAAATACCAAACTGCGGAACATGGTAGTTAAAGGCAAGTATTGAGTACCTATATCAAATGTTATTAATCCATTTAGATCTGAAGGTGATTCTAAATACGTTTTCTAAATCTAAAATGTTTCACGTCTCACTTGTATGTGTTTAGAAAGGATGGCAAAAGCATGTTTAAAGAATCAAAAAATAAGAATAATTATATAAGATACTTAAAGACACTTTACAAGAGAAAGAAATAAACAAACAACTTTATTAAGACTAGGGTTGGGCTGATACCATTTTTTCATGTGTGACACCGATGTTGATACCACAACCTTGAGTATCTGTCGATACCGATCCCGATCCAATACCATCTCTATCGCCCTTTTAATCAGTTAAGCTGCAAATAACACATTTGTTAGCCATAAAAATGTAAAGTAAATGTCTGAAGTAAACCATAACTTAAGTATGATAAACATAAAAAAGTACCTCCGGACAGGTCTCATCTATTGCTTATGCTTAGCTACGGTTTCTACTTGCCGCGCTTTACAGCATGTTGCTTATGTCATGCTTTTACGTCATGTTGCTCAGTAAGTCGCCTTTACGCCAAGTTGCCATGACAGTTAAGGTTCGTGTTGGTATCAGAACGGATGGTACTCCCCAACTTGTACAATATTCGATCAGGCCATTTTCGACAATATCGGACTAATATCGATACAGGATATCGGATCGACCCACCCCTAATTAAGACATAACTATTAACAAGACTAAGAACTTAACAAAAATCACTGGAATTAAAAAGACGAATAATTTAAATTAGAAGGGGAAGCAAGTCTAAAAATGTGGGTTTTGAAAATGTCAAGGTTAACCCTTGAAAAACGTTTGTCACTCACGGGTATAAGCAAGAAAATGAGGTTGCAGTTTGTTCCATATGATTGACTGATGGTTGAAGTTACTTGCACGCAGTCTGTATCATTATTATACTGATTGTTGTTGTCTAATGAGCCATGTGTGCAAACAAGAATGATATTCTATACATCCATGGAGGTCAGTCCTACCACTTTTTCTTGTTCCGATGTGTTTATTTTAATGATAAGTCAATTGATTTGTAGCTTCTTGGACAAGTTTAGCTCTAAATGGATTAATATTCAAAAACTGGAGATTTTCAGGCACATTGGCTTCTATGGTTGCTGTCTGTATAGTCTTGTTGCACTTTTTTTCTTAGAAATTCCAGCATTGTTGGTGGATGTGAGAAAGCTTGTTTCCATCAGCACCACCACCAACAAAGATGTTGAAGACCACTCCACCAAAGATGTTAATGACCCTAATGCTGAGAGTGACAGCCCAGGTGAAACGTCAATTTGCACACCTAGCAGACCTTCACAAGTAAGTATTTATTAATCGGTAAATTTCAAAACAAACATTAGAACTTAAAGCATTTTCTGCATTCTATGGCTTGTGGTGAATTTCCTTGTTTATTTCTTTGCTTATGCTCTTATTTATCTATTTGTTTTCTAAAGGTGCAAATTGGAAATGATGGAACCGTCACTGTCTCGTCACATTGTTGGGAGACTGCAAAAGCTTGTTCCACCCCCAATGGGATGGCAATGGTGCCACTGATGGGGCTCTTCAGTGTGGATGTCCTCCTCAAGTCCAACCTGAAAGGAGGGGTCAGCAAGCTGGATCCTACTGCTGATCGTCGACAAGCTCTAGAGTCTAGACCCAAAGAAACTTCAAGCTTTACAAGGTACATTGTTTTCAGAGCTGTTGCTT
This sequence comes from Misgurnus anguillicaudatus, assembly GCF_027580225.2. Taxonomy (NCBI): domain Eukaryota; kingdom Metazoa; phylum Chordata; class Actinopteri; order Cypriniformes; family Cobitidae; genus Misgurnus; species Misgurnus anguillicaudatus. The sequence goes on from NC_073360.2 coordinate 8,963,865, forward strand.
TCCAGTTTTAATTGCATCTTTGCCAGGAGAGATTTTCGTGAACCAGAGGGGCAGAAGAAGGAGTAATGAGGGAGAGACCGTAATCATTGTTGTTTTGTTCCACAGATGCTGTTGTAAACCATTTTCCGACGGCCAAGGAAGCTGATGTGAGAAAGTCCATAAACAGTCAAATATGTCAGCTAAGGCACCAGGTGAAGGGCAAGGTTATATAAGTCGTTTCAATAAGTGAAGAACCAAGATGGAACCAAGGCCATTTATTTCCTTAAAAGTTTGTTTATTATTTATTTATTATTATCCATGCATTTTGTTTATATATATTTTATTTATATTGTATAACAGCACAGCTATAATTTAAATAGACATTGCTAATTTTGCTTTAATTTATATTTTGTAACTTTTCTGTTTAATGGCATACTGTAAAAATGTAAATTGATTACAATAAAATAAAGATGATAGCTTTATACATTACCCATTAGTCTGTGTTAATATGTGGTATTGCAGGTTGCATATTTATGAAGATTAAGATGCATATAGACCCCTTCAAAGTTTGTAAACATTGAATGACTATCGGGTGCGTGCGCAGCATGGGGTCAAACTGTTCATACCATCCAGGCTTTATAATTTAATCTAACAGGGCTGAAAAATGATGACTTACCTCAAATGAAGTGAGCACTACATTATTCCAGTCTTCACGTTAATTGCTTGCAGCCACAGATGTTGTAATTTTTTGTTTTTGAGATTCTGCATGAATCGCGAAAACTTAAAGGGGAAAACCTGGTGCGATTTTCATAGCCCACGACGTAAGTAGGCATTTTTGACGATACCAAATAATACACAACTCAATCTGCTGTAATGGCTTTTCTGACCCCGACATGCGCAGTGACAACCACCTGTGACTTGAACCGTGAAGGGGTCTATATGTACTGTATATATCACATACAAGGCCACCTTAATGCACGGGCTTACCTGGGCTAAAGCCCAGGGGCCTCCCATCTTTGCGTTAATGATGAGCTGAAAATGTCATTTTGTTTTGTAACTTGTCAGGTTTTCTGTCAATCACTCTAATTGCACGTTACATGTCTGCTGATTGGTCCGTGGTAACTTACCGTGAAATAAAATGTCAGACCTAACAGTCCGATTTTTCTATTCCGCGTAATGTAATTAAGTGTGCGTTGTCAACTTGGCATTCCTGCATGTTAGACTGAGTGTGACAAAGAAATGGGAAATAATCCACCAACAAATGAAAGAGTAATTTCTGAAATTTCATAATAAGCACCAGTGAGGTGCAGGTCTCTCTCTCTTTTGCGCACGCGTGCTCGCTCTCTCAGTGCTCGTGCAGCTGAGTCTCTGGCAAGAAACTGTGCCGCCAAATAAAGAAAGGAGTTCCCGCACATAATGCTGTTAGTTGTTATAAAATATAAGTTTACTCGCGTTTATATCAGTGACGCGTGCGCAGCTGGAGCGATGTAGTTTGACGCGACGTTAGCTCACAGTACACACATCTGTTGGTTTAGATTAGAAAAACAACAAAGAGGCGCAACGGTAAAGGTGCAAGTCTTAGAAAGTAAAGAGCGACAAGACCATCTCAAATGATCATCCCCTGATAGCACCATTCATATTTATAATCTCCTTATCTTAAAGGGGGAGTCCACGATGTTTGAAAAACGCTTTGGAAAAGGAGACGGGCCGACTACCAAAACACACTTATAGCCAATCAAATCAAATCAAATGCCGGGTTGCGTATGTGTGAGGCGGGTCTATCAACAGAAGGTCCAGATTCTATTGGGGTAGGGGTGTGTTTGTTTAGGTGATTTCAAATATCAACATTGGCTTTCAAACATCATGGACTCCGCCTTTAAGATCTTATATACAGGTATGTTCCCTGTCTGTTTTGTGCATATTCATGCTTGTTCGTTTTACATGCTTATGTATGCATAAATACTAAATACAATGCATACTATATCTTCAATATCCTACAAAATAAATAACTGATAAAATTTTTAAAGATTTTGTCTATAAAGACTTATCTTTTGTTATCATGAATGCATTTTCACTTTTTTAAATAAACTTTAACGTCTTATATTTTTAAAACTATGCTGAGCATTTGGTAAGTGAGTGGCAATGAATTTTCTGCAAATTTGTATATTCCAAAAACTATATAAACATAAAGCTTATAAACATATATACTTATATACATATATACATATAAATACATTTTGGTTTTATTATCACCACAAGTTGCTGTGTGTGGTTGTTAAATAAAGTGTCTTGTGTTTATGCTCAAGTGGGCTCAGTGATATGTTAATAATGATATTATGGTGTTTTCTGGGTCAAAGAGGGAAAACTCAATGTTGTATGTCTTGAAAGAAATTAATGAATTTTGTGATGTAGATTACCTAGATACTACACTTAAAAAAAAATGAGACTATAAATCGAGGGTATGAGGGGCCTACAAAACCTCTCAGCCCCAGGGCCTCACATTAGGTTAAGGCGGCCCTGACTGTATATGTACATACATTTTATCTGCATGTTCTCATATATGTACACATATATTGTTAATACATTTTCCTATATACATACATATATTTCACATATTTTCCATCTAATTTTACATACAGTTAAACTGTATTCCACAATATATGGAACACATATCTACATATGTTTTTACATATATTTGAAAAATATTCTACCATATAGTACACATACATTACATTACCATATACAGTGGGACTTGAAAGTTTGGAAACCCTTGGTAAAAACTGTATGAGCAAAGAAAGCTATAAAAATAATCTATGTTTCCTCTTTTAAGATTTAATAAAAAAAAAATATATATATATATATATGATGTTTCTGTCACAAATCTAACTCATTCTACTACAAAATGCACAAAACAACGATGACAACAAGGCTTATGAAATAGGATTTACAATATATTCTGGAACTTTATTAACACACACGAGGAACAGCAGCAACATAGATGACAACCGACAATTCACAAACACATGAGGGCAGAATATATAGGGGTAAGTGACTAATCAAACAAAACCATGATCAGGTGTCACAACTCAACTATGATTAAAAACAGGTGCAAACTATAACCATAAAATGAGAAAATAAGTAGAACTAAACAAGCTGATTAACACTGAACTGAAACAAATTTAATAAAAAAAACACACACACAAAAAAAAACCATGTATTGCACAATATATTGAACACATATCTACATATATTTCATGTATATATCTTAATATAATCTTAATTTTACATATATTTAAAATGTATTCCACAACATAACAAACAGTGTATAACGGCGAACACACATCTACATATATTTCCTGTATATATTTCCATATCATTTTCCATATATTTTCCATATATTCGAAATATATTCTACCATATAGTACACATACATGCAACACTATATCTGTACATATATTTCACATATTTTCCATTTAATTAGACATATATTTAAAATGTATTCCACAATATATCGAACACACATCTACATATATTTCATGTATATTTTCCATATAATATTACATATATTTGAAATATATTCTACCATATAAAGTACACATACACTTGACAGTATATCTATACATATATTGTCAATACATGTTCCAATATATATATGTACATATATTTTGCATATTTTCCTTCTAATTTTACATATATATTTAAAATGTATTCCACAATATATTGAACACATATCTACATATATTTGAAATATATTCTACCATATAGTACACATACATGTGACACTATATCTGTACATATATTGTTTATACAATTTTGCATATAAAGCGGAATACAATATGGTGGATATTTATAAATATAATATTGCATCTATTTTGAAATATATAAACACATACATATTATATTAATTTGCAATATATTGAAAGCGGCAATCTTTTGTATATTTTGCAATATACTGCAATGTATTACGCACACACGCACACACACACACACTTTTCTGAGAAGGAAACTTTGAACGAGTCGATTGTCTTTGAAATGGCCGAAAAAGTTTCGGACCTTGTTGTTATAGTGTGTTTTCAGGGGTAAAGCCCAGGAAGTTTATTCTGCTCTCACACTGGAACAGAGTTTTGAGTATGAAATTGTGAAATCTGTTGTGCTACATGCTTAGAAACCGTCCCTGAGGCATATCACCAAAAATTCAGGAGTTATAAGAAGACTGTTGAAAGCACTTATGTTGAATTTGCAAGGAAAAAGGAAAATCTGTTTGATCATTGGTGTACTTCTATGAAAATTACAACTAAAGAGCAGTTAAGAGAACTAGTGCTCTTGGAGGAGTTTAAACATTGTTCCTCATGCTGTAGCTGTACATATCACTGAACATAAAGTGAATAAACTTTCCGAAGCTGCTTTCATGGCTGATGAATTTGTGTTAACCCATCAGGGGTCATTAATAGGCTGTTTAGTGACGAGCTCAAACTGTTTTGAACACCGTTTACACCTGGCATTAACATCGTCCACTTGTGATCCGATCAATGAAAACGCATGTTAATGCCAAGTGTAAACAGCCTCTTAGTTTGGTCAGCTTTAAGAATGACACAAGTAAGTTTTGCTTTCAAGCTAAGACAAAGTCTCCTGTGAGTAGGAATGTTAAGGCAACAGATGTTGATAATTTTAGTAAGACATGGCTTGCTTTTATTGTAAAAAGTCTGGCCATAAAATCTGACTGTCTTGTTCTTAAGAAGAAAGAAAGACTTTTGAAACCATTTGTTTTAGTTGCTACCTTGTCAACCATTAATGATATTCTTGATGAGACAGATCACCTTTGCCTAATTCTTGTGATACATCTGTTGTAGGGCTGCACGATTAATCGTTTTTAAACCAAAATCGCAATGTGAATGGATGCGATTTTCGAATCGCAAGAGCTGCGTTTATTTCGATTCAAAACTATCAAATATAACAATCATCTAGTACGCAGTTTTTGACAGTTCGCGTCATGCGCATTTTACGTTTGATGCAGTTTAAACCAATAGAGGGCATTAACACTGAGGTGCTGACTACACGTCAGAAAACACCATTTGGAAAACATGAGCGAGCAGCAGTTCAACTCCTCAACAAAGTGTACGGCCATATGATTTCCGCGATGCGGAAAACACGGAGAGAATCGCGAAATGCATACAAATGGAATTAACTGCACAACGCGGAATGTCATGAAGTTGGCAGATTTTGGATTCAGTAATTTTTAAAACCCATTATAACTCATTAACTCATTCACCGCCATTGACGAGTTATCTCATCATTTATGAGTTCATATTTAACTAATAAATGTGCCTTTCTGGACGAATTTCAAAGTGAAAGTGTAATACCGCTTTTATCCATCAGATGGTGGATAAATTTATCAAAAACGAAAGTTAACGGAAGTTTAAAAAAGTTAATGGTTTATTTTAACTGCGTTTATGTTTGATAGTCATTCTGAGTCTGATCTCTAACATAAATTTCTTTACAAAAACGAAATTTTTTAAGCTTTTTGCTCAAAATGTTGTATTTTTGAAGAGAAATATCCATATTTCAGTGGTAAATTAAGTAGAAAAAGTAAATATATAATGAAACGTTTTTTCCCCATGTTGTTTGTTTGTTTGTTTGTTTATTGTTTGTTTGAAAGCAGAGGGTGTGTTCTTTAATTTGATATAATTTGTATGTTTATATTTTTATAGAAAATAATTTTTCCTGCAAGGAATTTTGTGAAAATTTTGTTAAAATCACAAAAATGCAGGTGGGCAACTTTTCTCAAAAAGGCTGGCGGTGAATGAGTTAACCGGCAAATACTTTTCTCAAAAAGGCTGGCGGTGAATGAGTTAACCGGCAAATGAAAGGACAGAAATGCGCGAAAACATTTCCCTTTTGTGTAATGTTGGACTTAAAGAATGGTGTATATACGTCCGTTTCTCGTCATGCATCGCAAACAATGACAAGCGCCTCATCAGACTATAAGCAGGTTTCATTAAAGCCCGGAACACAGCAGACGAAAGAGGTACATTATACTTTCTTGCATGTGCACATCTGCACCGCTTTGAATATTTACAGGCACGAGGGTTCATGAAGCGCACACACACAGAGCAGTTAGCACACGCGTGATCACTAAGTTTTCTTTCTTGTCTAAGTGAACATAAACAGCTGGATGTTTATCAGTATATTGAAGCAGAGCAGTTTTAAAGCTGTCTTGTGTCTTAAAGTGACAGTAACCTGGTACTTTCTGTGTCAGAAATGTTTATTACACACCAAAAATAAAAATCAGTCCTTACTCTTAACTGAACAAGCTTCTGCAGCTCCACATTTAAAATCCTACAGTGAGGACTGTGCAGTGTTTTATTTGTATTTTTTGCTTATGTTAAATCATAGATTCTAATAACTAATATATTTACATTTATTACAGATGCCTGAAAAGTAAAACAAGATGAGTATAGTCTTATGATTAAAAGAAAAAAACTAAACATTTGCTTGTCAGAAGCATTGTTGTAGTGACAGCCAAAATACTTTGGCCTATATGTTATTTAAAATAAAACTTGTAATACATTTTTGTTAAATTGTATTTTTTTTTAATGTTCTTAGATTTAAAAAAGAAAAAAAGTGTGTCTGCAGAAGAGCAAAGTCCTGCAGACAACTTGGTACAATGTTTAAGAGGTTTTAAATAAACAGTTGCACAGCATCTTTCTTTGGTGCTATTAAAACCACCACAACAAACCTGGATGTAGCTATTTTATTATATACTAATGTATCGCACTTTAAATTGTGAACCGCAATTTTGATAAGAAAAATCGCAATTAGATTTGTTCTCCGAATCGTGCAGCCCTAATCTGTTGTTACATCAGTGTGTAACTGCATCTGTTGATTATACACCCTTTATCACTGAAAGAACTGTGTCATTGCCGGGTATGAATGAAACTGTGCTACTGGAACCAATGTTAGTTTCTCTGATTTTGATGACTGTTCTCTGACTTACCTGAACATTTGATTATTGACACTGTTGTGGTCCTCTGCCCTGGTCTAAGACTGGTCATTTATATCTTCTCACTCTTATGTGTCAAACTACCTGTTATTAGGCCTGGGAAACTTGATTCCTTTTAAGGATCCGGGTTACTGTGAGTCACTCACTAAAGTGATCCGGGTTGTGTGAGTCATTTGAGTCAGTATTGCTAAATCGCCAAGGAAACTCAGTACAGACCCACTTGTAACCGGCTGATCCACGCGACTCGAGATTCTCAGAGCAGGAACATTGCAGACTTGCAGACCATGGGACTCATGAGACTTCACTCGCTCTACAGATCCACTAACCGGCTACGGCTGATCCACGCGAATCAGCCGGTTAGTGGATATATAGAGCGACTGAAGTCTCCTCAAAAGCAGATCCACAATACATCCTTCAGAAGGCCTTTCACTTCTGAAAAACATGCTTATAGGTTTTAGATTTGGTGTGTATGGTCGACCATTTAAAAAAATAGGCCTAATAATAATATCAAAATAATATAGAGAAAATGTAGAAAAAACTGTGTCCTGATTATGTAGCCCCCGAGCCGGAGAGTCTCGAGTCTGCAATGTTTCTGGCGGATCTGCGAATCTGCAGTGCTTCCGGCTCTGATTCAAGAGACAGTTCACGCGGATCAGCGGTTTTAGTCCAAATTAACTAGTGTTTGGATGTACAGTACGAGGACCTATTGCTGTTTAGCTGATGAGTGGTGTACTTCTAAGCCTTCTGAAAACATTTTAGACTATGTAAGTGGATTTTGGTGTAAACTTTGAGGCACGAGCTATTGCTAAAAAGAAGCTGAGTCTCAGACAAAGATGCAACATTTTTTTGATAGGAAGGCTAAGCTGAGAAATTTTCATTAAACAAAATGCTTAGAAGGTTAATCCTTAGAAACGAGATTATCAACAAACTTATATCTATGACGGTTTACCTTGTGTTGATGGCAGAGTATGTGAGCGGAGTGGAGTGGAAAGAATTTGCGCTCCGCGCTCAAAGCATTTCATAATAGCTCCACTCTGGATGTACAATATTCCGCTCCTCGCTCCCTCCCCACGCCCTCCTTATTAACGTCTCGCTCCGCGTTCGCTCCATTGTAAATTTTAATTCTCTTTTGAAATAACACAAACCTCATTGGCTCGTTAAAATATCAGAGTCCATTGCAGTTCTGTAGCACAAGGCGCAATTTATTGTCCAACTCTAATAAAGCATATGGCATAAGTGTGTCACGGACCGCGCTGTAGCAAGGTAAATGCCGAAAATTATTTACAAATTTAAATGGCTTTTTCTTTTTTTGTGTGTTGGTGGTTTAGGTTGTTAAAGCTGTATTAATACCAACCTTTAGATTTTCTTTCCAAATGTTAGCAAAAAACTTGTGTTTTCTTGACAGGTGCCTTTTAAGATTACACAAGGAATCTTTTGATGTTGTAATCACCTCCCCGCAATCACGTTCTTCTTTGTCATCATTACCTTTTAAAATACATTTGTATTTCCCCCCTTGCACTGTAGTATTTCAGAAACTCTTTATTTCCGTCTTCCTTTAACTGTGCTTATTAATAACTTATGAATTCATCCATCATATAATGCAAAGGCAGAAATCGCGAAGGGGTCAGTAAAATATATTTAAAAACTTAAATAATAAATAACATGATATTATATTAATGTTTGTGTAGTTAAACAAAACAAATGCAATTGGGGCCAAAATATATGTTTAGAAACATTTTCAGTGCCCCTCCCTTGTCTCACAGGGTTTTTGGTTCTTGCTCGTGACTGAGTGATAGTGGAGCTTTTTCGGAACGAGAGAAAATCACGACGCTCCAACATTCAAAAAATCCGCTCCTCGCTCCTGGCAAAATCACGCCACTCCACTCCTCGCTCCGCTCCCACTCCGCACCGCTCACATACTCTGGTTGATGGCTGTATTGATCATGTTGGCTCTGCCCAATACATCAGTAAGTTTGACCTTCTAAAGGGGTACTGGCAGGTCTTTGACTACTCGTGCAAAAGAGTTATCCTTTGTTATGCCTGATGCTTTCCTACAGTACACAGTAATGCCTTTTGGAGCTTGTAATGCACCAGCAACTTTCCAATGATTGGTGGATTGGTCTGAATGTGAGCCATATCTTGATAACATTGTCCTATATAGTTTTTCCTAGTCTGAGCATCTTAACCAAATAAAGAACTCTTCTCCCACTTAGCTAAAGCCAATCTCACTCTCAACCTTGCTAAATCTGAATTTGGAAAGGAGACTGTCACGTATTTAGGTAAGGTAGTAAGATATTGATGTCTGAAACCAATTGGGACTAAGGTAGAAGACCTTTCTAGCTTTCCTTTTCTACCACTTGTTGTGAATTGTGTTGATTTCTAGGCATAGTGGGATATTATAAGAGTTTTTGCAAGAATTGTGTTAGTGTAGTTTCACTTCTAACCGATCTAGTCAGAAAATAACTTTTCAGTGGTCTGAGATATGTCAGCAGGCTTTTGAAAATTGTAAAGCTTTACTGGCATGTGTCCCGAATTTTGAAAGGTCTTTAAGTCTTGCAATTAAGGCTCCTGCTTGCAGTGCAGGCACAGTACTTTTGCAAGACTTCAAAATGGGATTCAACAACCTGTTAGTTACTTTTCAAAGAAGTTTAACTGGCATCAACAGGTCTACTCAACTATTAGGAAGAAAGCTCTCACCCTGGTGTTGGCTGTACAACATTTCGAGGTATATTTGGAGTCAATTGCCGCAACCAATCATCGTTTATATGGATCACAACGGCTTTCTTAAATCGAATGAGAAATCAAAATCAACGACTTTTGTGATGGAGTCTCACTTTACAATCTTTCCACTTAGACATCAAGCATGTAAGAGAAAACGACAACGTAAAAGCTGACACTCTTTCTAGAGTGTAACATCTGTGTTGTGTGTTTTCCTCTTCTCTGTGTTTTTTATTTCTAGGGCCCATAGGTGTTGAAGGATGAAGTGGAGTAAAGACGCTTCCTGGACTTCTAGATTACTTGTACTCAGGGCTGGACTGGGACCAAAAATTGGCCCTGGCATTTTGGCCCTGACTAGCCCACTACATAGGATCACAAATCTTTGTGCAATCTTGACTACCAATTCCATGTAATGATTAAGCAGAAAAGTATAAGAGCTGACACGTAACATAAATATGTAAGCGTATGATTAACACCGAGACCTGATAAATGTTACAACGAAGTCGCATTCTCGCAGCAGAGCTACGAGTCCCATTACAGTGTTTTGCAGAATATTTGTATAACTTTTTTTCTGGACACCTTTTACCAATTCAAACGGGTCTGTTGTCCCGGGCCCAGGATGATGGGGGCCCAGAACTGGAACCTATGGATTAATTCAGTGTTTTCAATACATTGATTTATCTGCCATAGAATCAACACTGGCCGCCAGAAATAGATTTTTCATGATTACCATTTACATTTTAATTTTACTATATTCATTGTAGTGAGCGCTCAGCGTGCCTCCCTCCTCCCTCTCTCGTTGCATGCAGCGCCTCAACCGCGCGCCCCTCCCCTCTCTCTCCTGTTGCAAGCAGCGCGGCTCTCTCTACAGTCAAATTTTTTTTGTTTTTACTCCGCGTTCCTTTTACTTTCTTTTTCGCGTAAACGTCAACAGTCAAGGATGTCACTATTTTTCATGATTACCATTTACATTTTAATTTTACTATATTCATTGTAGTGAGCGCTCAGCGTGCCTCCCTCCTCCCTCTCTCGTTGCATGCAGCGCCTCAACCGCGCGCCCCTCCCCTCTCTCTCCTGTTGCAAGCAGCGCGGCTCTCTCTACAGTCAAAATTTTTTTGTTTTTACTCCGCGTTCCTTTTACTTTCTTTTTCGCGTAAACGTCAACAGTCAAGGATGTCACTGATAGAGAAGATGGCTGATCGAGTTCATCATGAGTGACTTAACAAAAGGTCAGTATTACCACACATACCCGTTCTGGTGTGAGTCTGTGTCTGAGCTCTCTCCCTACCTATGATGCGGTATGCTCGTGCACGTGTTCTGTAGTAACACTAACCGTGTATTTTCTCATATTCTGAATTTGCAACAAATTGTCTGCGCTATACGCGATGATATACAATAAAACTACCACTCGTGTTTAAAATAAAAAAGCGCTCATAACGCAACAACACTGATGAGAAGAGCAACATCAGCACAGCCTCAATGTAAATGTATGATGATTTTGTCAGATGAGGGCGCGTTTTTAGCAGCAGATAAAGAAAGAGCTGATTGGATTTACATTGACATTAACATACATTAACAATTAGTCACTGGGTCGTTACTGGGTCCTGTTTATTCACTATTTTATAGACAACAGAACAAATAATATGTAAAAATAGCATTTAGTTGTGTTAAAATGCAATATAATGTGACAGATTAACCCTTCTAAGTCGATTGACGCTCTAGAGCGTCAAAGTGCGCACCCCTGATATATCTATTAATAACTTCGGAATGGATTATGGTATTAACTTAGTTTTTTTTTATGAAAAAGCTGACATTCGTCTGCATAGACAGTGTTGACTTCCGCGAATGATAAGCCTTCAGTATTTTAGTGCAAATCTATAGTATTTTACCGCAAAACAAGGAAATTATACTTTATTCTATCTAATGATATGCAAGGCTGTTGGGGTGTGTGAACCAATCACAGATCTGTGTGTGAACCAATCACAGACCAAAAACAAAAAATGACGTTGTCAGCATGGCCTAGGAACGTAAAAAAGGGGAGGGGGTTGGAATCATTTCCACCTGGGATTCCCGGATTGTTTGCTGACGCAGCTTTTTCATTCACGGTCTTTGGACGCGCACATTTAGAGATATATCAGATACGCTTGTTTGTACTTGGAAAGATTATTTTCAAAGAAAACATGGCACAACGAAGATTCTCTGCCGAGCAAGTTGCTGAAATGCTTTTTGCCGACAGCGATGAGAGTGAGAATGGATCTGATCCAGATAGGTTTGATTCGGAGGAAGAGGATCAAATCTTGGACGGAATCGATCCATTTGAGGAGTAAGTATTATGAATGCTATATTGCTGATAATATATTTTCTAATATATATTGTATCGTTTTTTTAGTAGAATTATTTTATTTTAGCTTTTCAGAAATAACGGAGCAGTAATCAAATAATGTGTGCCATCAAATGTGCGCGTTTTGGCCGCATGTAACGAGTCCATCTTCATTATAAGCTATTTAGTTTACTTTGCTTGTCTATTTTATTGTAATGTTTTTTAGGGAAATTGTATTGTAGTTTTTCAGAAATAAGGGTGCAGTAAGCCTTATCTAAGGCCTGTACTATTTGTCTACATGGGAGGGGGTTTGGTTGGTTTAGACATTGTATTTACTCTGTGCATATAATACTATGATGAAGGCTCCAGTAATAATTTTGTAGTTAGAAGTTCTATGACTTGGATGTAAAAAAATGCACACATGATGATGACTAGCTAATCTTTATTTCATTATAATATATATGCTTTTATTATTACAGACTCAAGGTCCAAATCTTACACACAACAATACATGAATACAACTATAAATACTCACACATACACATATATAAATAAGAAAGTCTGTACACCTTTTGATATGTGGGAATCTAAACTAATGACAAAATCTGTGTGTTTTAGTCTAAATACGGAAACCACAGAGCAGCCGAGTACATCTGCTGAACCCAGGACCCCGATGGCTCGCCCTTTTCCACCCAGCACCGCTTCTGCTCCTCCTGCAGCCCGCAGATCTAGGTCTCCTCCTGCAGCCCGCAGATCTAGGTCTCCTCCTGCATCCCGCAGATCCATTTGTCCTCCTCGACCCGGCTCCTCCAGCACTGCCACAGAGCCACCAAGATCGTCTGTGACCCCTGCCTTGAGGTCGCGTCATAGGGGAAGGAGGCCCTCTGTGTCACAGAGTCAGTTTGGCTCCACAGTAGGCCAGTCACTTTCACCTGTGAGTTGTCCAGCACCACCAGACCAGCTGGAACAAGGATGGAAGACTGAAAAGGATCCTGATGTGGCCCCCATTCCACATAGGTTTTGCCCCAGACTGGAACCTGGAGTGCAATTGGACACCTCTGTAGAGCAAAGCCCCCTTGGCCTTTTCAAGCACTTTTTTAGTGCTGATTCCATCAGGACATTGTCTGCCAACACAAACAAACTGGCAGAGAGAAACATTGCTGCTGGGAAAAGATACAAGTGGACCACCATCAACCCTGCAGAAATGTTCAAATTCATTGGCTTAGTTCTGTACATGGGAGTTCTAAAGCTCCCAGCAGTCAGTGACTATTGGAAGAGAAAAAAACATTTTTTCTGTGAATTTTCCGAACACGGTCATGACAAGGGATAGGTTCCGTGCCATATCCTGGAATATTTATATGAGTGACCCAGAGGAAGATGTTGTGAATGACAGAAAGAAGCAGAGTCAGCCAGATGAGTATGACACACTCTTTCGTTTGAAGCCACTGATGACCGAGATCAAGGCCGCCTGTCAGTCTGCATACCATTCCAAGAAGCAGCTTTCCATCGATGAGAGGATGGTGGCCACCAAGGCAAGAACTGGGATGACCCAGTACATGAAAGCAAAACCGACCAAGTGGGGGATAAAGCTGTTTGTGCTGGCAGACTCCAGCAATGGCTATACCTGTGACTTCAACATCTACACAGGTAAAAGCAGGTTAGCCTCTGGGCTAGGGCTCTCATTTGACTCTGTGGTGGCATTGATGAGGCCATCTTTCCTAGGCAGTGGTTATCACCTCTACTGTGATAATTTTTACATCAGCCCAAAACTCTTCAGGCACCTGCTGTCCCTCAATTTTGGAGCCTGTGGTACCATTCGTGAAGGGAGGAAGGAGGCTCCAAAACAAAAATAAACCAACTGACCAAGAAATCCCCCAGAGGAACTCTCAGGTGGATAAGAGAAGAGAACCTTGTCTTCGCCAAGTGGATGGACAACAGAGAGGTGGCAATGTGCAGCAGTGTCCATGTTGCTTATGATGGGGACACTGTCAAGAGGAAACAGAAAAAGATGGATGGATCCTGGGAGGAGACAAACATACCAGTCCCAAAACCTATTGTGGACTACAACATGTACATGGGGGGAGTGGACTTATCAGACCAGCTGATACAGTACTATTCAGTTCACCACACAACAAGAAGATGGTACAGGACCATGTTTTTTCATTTCATTGACATTGCTGTGACCAATGGCTTTATAATGTACAGAGAAATTCAGAAGCTGAGGAACACACCAGCCAACCAGCTCATCACCCACAAGGCCTAGGTGGAGCAGCTTGTGGCTGAGCTGTGTGGTGTCACAGTCGGGGCCGTGCCTGTACAGAGGAGAACTGGACATACACCTGTGCCAATCTCAAAACCAGTTGGAAGGCTGAGGTGTGAGAAATGCAAGACAGATGGGCTCCCAAGAAAAGACACCTCATGGAAATGCAATGAGTCTGCCTACAGCCAGAGCGTAACTGCTTCCATATGTGGCACAACATGTAAGAAAAGAACAACTGATGAACAGCACATCAATCTTTCAAGTCTTTCAAATGCAGTGCACAGTGCCATCTAGGGGTGGTTTTTGGATGTTTAGTAAATTGAGACAGAATATTTCATTCAAATGAACATTTTTGTTCCCTTTATATTTTCTTATTTCTTATTTCTGTGTTTTTCAAATAAAAACGTATGGTGACTACAGTCACATAAATGTAAATAGTTATTTTGTTTCTTTATATTTTTTCACCCAATTTTTTTTGCAGGCGTTCTTAAAGCCTTTGAGGAATAAATATTTGTTGTAAAATCCTTTATTCATTTGTTTCATATTTTTATATAATAAAAACAAAAAAATTTAACTTCTGTTTTTGTATTTCTTGGTGATATATCATATTAGAACACACACAAGTGTCTCAAGAAATGTATTGTCAATGCATCCACATTGTAGCTGAGAGTCTATAGAATCCAGAAATATGTCTCTCTTCACTCTGCTATGAATATTGACCATTCCAGAAGCCAATATGTCAACATAGTGCCAGGCGGACTTAATACCCCTTAGACTTTGGAGGGTTAAAGAGTAAAACACGACGTAATGACGCCACATATATGCTAATCGGCGTGTGACGTCATCACCGCCACAGTCTCTCCTGTGGGAAACACTGCAATTGTTAAAAAATAAAAGAAAATAGGCATATTTGTGGGAAAAAATCTAATACAGTCACCTCCATAAACATTGGAACAGAAGCACACCCCGTGCCACTCTAGCCGTTTACCAAAATGTATTCCAGTTACAGTTATGATGGTTTTTCTTTATAATGAAGAGGATAATGCGATCATCCACCACTGTTATCCCATTTAGACATACAGGATTTTTATGTTGCTAAGCTCACCACTGTGTTGTTTTTTTATCTGGATGTGCCAAATTGTTGATGTGGCCACTCTTAATGTTCCTGCCATCTCTCTGATGGATTTGTTTTGTTTAGAAACCTAATTATGGTCTGTATCACTTGCAAGGAGATGTCCCTGAATCATCTGATTTGGGTTCACAGCCACAGCTTCCAAATGCAAATACCACACTTAAAATCAACTCCAGACCTTTAACAGCTGTCATTCATGAGGAAATTATTTAACAAATAGACAATACCTGTCCATAAAACAGTTTTTAAGTCAACTGTCCCATTACTTTTGACCCCTTTAAAAAGGGGGAGCTAAATGGCTGTAATTCCTAAATCCTTCAGCCATTATGGATGTGAATACCCTCGAAATAAAGCTGAGAGTGTGCACTGTAAGCCAATATTCATAATATGACTGTAACTATAATACATTTTGTACAGCTAAAATAACACAAAATGTGCTTCTGTTCCAATATTTATGGAGGTGACTGTATTTGAGATACATAAAAAAAGTTTTATTTGTTTTCTTCCTATACTTGAAATAGTGGTCAAGAAACCCCCCGCCCAACACAAAAATGGTTTGGCCACTGATCAAAATTTTATGATGTCATTTGATTTGAAGTTCAGTACGCTCAAAATATCTGGTCAGACTCAGCACAAGTCCGGTGCTCAGAAAAGAAAAGAAAAGAAAAGAAAAGAGAAGAAGAAAACAGAGGTTTTCAAAGGAGGGGGTTGACGTTAAATAAGTAAAAGTTATTTTGTGTCAGTATATAGTGTCGGTACTACATTTATTTACTATATAAATGTTGAATACAATGTATAATAATGCAATATTCGTGGGTCATGAATCTGATAATGCCAAATGTCTTGTTACCAGTAAAAAGTAGGGGGGCCGAGGGGCCCTCCAAGATTATCTTGTCCCGGGCCCAGGCACGACTGTCAGCTGGCCTGATTGTGATATTACGTAGTGTCTTATTTTACAGACGCACACAAACACTGCATGCTTCATAGAAAAGTTGTGATTGGGATAGCCAAATGTCATATAAAAAAGAACCAATGGGTTGCTGATTAGGTGTCTTACGCTAACTTTTAAAAAAAATGCAGTACATTGCCACCGCGCCATTAATGAATTACATAAAAACAGAAAAAAAGAAAGAAAGCAACGGGCCGCATGGTGCGATGTACAAGTGTTATGGGCTGGTTAGACAAAAATATGTGAGATTTATGATTCGTCTCACAAAATTAGAGTGTATGATGATGATACTCCCCCTCTGCATCTGACAGATGAAACAGAAGGGGAGGGGCGGAGCCTGTTAAGGGATGATTAGGCCAGCCCAGTGCCAGTTTGGAAAATGAACCAATGGGCCGCTGTCCCTGCTTTATGGGCCAGATTACCAGTCCAGCCTTGCTTGTACTTTTGGGTGGTGTTTGATCTTTTTCTTTTTTGTTTGTTGCCAAATATTTTACGAGGAGGGAGGTGTTATGACTCTGGGCTCCCTTTTCTTCCCTGCTGTGGGAGCAGAATGACCTGGGAGGGGGTGGTTGATTGTACACCCCTACTGACTGACTTTAGCTATTGCTAAAAAGAAGTCTCAGACAAAGATGCAACATTTTTTTGACAAGAAGGCTAAGCTGCGAAATTTTCATTAAACAAAATACTTATGGGGTTAATCCTTTGAAACGAGATTATCGAAAAACTTAATGCTATGACAAACACAGACTGTTTCCCTTTACCTTATGTTGATGACTGTGTCAATCATATTGGCTGGCTCTGCCCGATACGTCAGTAAGTTTGACCTTCTAAAGGGGTACTGGAAGGTGCCTTTGACTACCCATGAAAAAGAGTTATACTTTGTTATGCTGATGCTTTCCTACAGTACACAGTAATGCCTTTCGGAGTTTGTAATGCACATGCAACTTTCCAATGATTGGTGGATTGATCTGGATGTGAGGCATTTATACGGATCACAGCGGTTTTCTTAAATCGGATGAGAAATCAAAATCAACAACTTTTGTGATGGACTCTCATTTTACAATCTTTCCACTCAGACATCAAGCATGTAAGAGAAAACGACAACATAATAGCTGACACTCTTTCTAGAGTGTAACATCTGTGTTGTGTGTTTTCCTCTTCTCTGTGTTTTTTTTTATTTCTAGGGCCCATAGGTGTTGAAGGATGTAGTGGAGTGAAGACGCTTCCTGGACTTCTAGATTACTTGTCCTTTTGGGTGGTGCTTGATCTTTTTTTTTTGTTCATTGCCAAATATTTTTTGAGGAGGGAGGTGTTATGACTCTGGGCTCCCTTTTCTTCCCTGCTGTGTGGGCAGAATGACCTGGGAGGGTGTGGTTGATTGTACACCCCTACTGACTCACTACACTGATTGTTAGTGACGGAAATTTTGATTCATTTAAGTGACTTGTACATTTTCAGTATGTTCACCAAAATGATTCATTTAGATTTGTTGACTGATTCGTTCAATGACCATTTCTTTATTTTACATAAATACACCAGTAGGTGGTGAAGATGTGTGTCTTATGTGATATAAGACAAAGAAATTTTCTTTTACAAAAACTCATTAGGCTTTATTAAAGCTCAAATTGTGAAATACTAAGGATAATTTGATCAAGCTACAGAATATATTAAGACACACATACAGTTTTATTACAACCCCAAAACAGAAAAAGTTGGGACACTGTAGAAATTGTGAGTAAAAAAGGAATGGAATAATTTACAAATCTCATAAACTTATATTTTATTCACAGTAGAATATAGATAACAAATCAAATGTTGAAAGTGATACATTTTGAAATGTCATGCCAAATATTGGCTCATTTTGGATTTCATGAGAGCTACACATTCCAAAAAAAGTTGGGACAGGTAGCAGTAAGAGGCCAGAAAAGTTAAATGTACATATAAGGAACAGCTGGAGGAGGACCAATGTTTAGGAATAGGAGTGTTGTCCTATTCTTGTCTAATACAGACTTCTAGTTGCTCAGCTGTCTTAGGTCTTCTTTGTCGCATCTTCCTCTTTATGATGCACCAAATCTTTTCTGTGGGTGACAGATCTGGACTGCAGGCTGGCCATTTCAGTACTCAGATACTTCTTCTACGCAGTCTTGATGTTGTAATTGATGCAGTATGTGGTCTGGCATTGTCATGTTGGAAAATGCAAGGACTTCCCTGAAAGAGACGACGTCTGAATGGGATCATATGTATCTAGAACTTGGATAAACCTTTCAGCATTGATGGTGCCTTTCCAGATGTGTAAGCTGCCCATGCCACACATACTCATGCAACCCCAAACCATCTGAGATGCAGGCTTCTAAAAAGAGCGCTAATAACAACTTGGGTTGTCATTGTCCTCTTTAGTCCGGATGAAATGGCATCCCAGTTTTTCAAAAAGAACTTCAAATTTTGATTCGTTGGACCACAGAACAGTTTTCCACTTTGCCAAAGTCAATTTTAAATGAGCCTTGCCCAAGGAAAACGCCTGTGCTTCTGGATCATGTTTAGATATGACTTCTTTTTTGACCTACAGAGTTTTAGCTGACAACAGCGAATGACACAGTGGATTGTGTTCACTGACAATGTTTTCTGGAAGTGTTCCTGAGCCCGTGTTGTGATTTCCATTACAGTAGCATTCCTGTGTGTGATGCAGTGCTGTCTTAGGGCCTGAAGATCACAGGCATCCGGTATGGTTTTCCGGTCTTGACCCTTACGCACAGAGATTGTTCCAGATTCTCTGAATCTTTGAATGGTATTATGCACTGTAGATGATGATAACTTCAATCTCATTGCAATTTTTCTCTGAGAAACTCAGAGAATATTTGGCATGACATTTCAAAATATCTTACTTTCAACATTTGATATGTTATCTGTATTCTACTGTGAATAAAATATAAGTTTATGAGATTTGTAAATTATTCCATTCCTTTTTTACTCACAATTTCTACAGTGTCCCAACTTTTTCTGTTTCGGGGTTGTACATCTAATCTGGATTTGTTGTAATAAAGAATTAGCATGCCTCCTTTGGTTCAGTCGGTCATCAGATCCTTGTTCACGAATCATGTCATTTCATTCATGTTGTTCATGTCTTTGCTCATCAGATCATCAGTCGGTCATCAGATCCTAATTAACGAATTATGTAGTTTTGTTCATGTCATTCATGATGTTCAGACGCAGATGACTGTCTAACATTCAATGAAAGGGTGTATTCGTTCAGCAGCTCAAACCAATAATATTCTTCCTAACAGCTCACACTCAGAGATTATTGGCTCACGCTATTGTCTGTCTTTAACAACAAAAGCCAGACACTTACTTTGTTTTACTACAGTAAACAGAGTGATCAAAAGAGTAAAACCATGGGCGGACCGCGACAAAAAGATTTGGCCCTGGCATTATGGACCAGACTGGCCCGATTCGATAACACACAGATTTTCAGTCTTTTTGGTCTCTTGAGTGTGTATACCAACCATAACGTAAAACAAGGTTAGAACTGAGGCTTTGACTCTCTGTTCTGTTTGTCAGATCTAAGGATGATGATCTCTCACATTAAGTTTTATAAATCATTATTGAGAACAAATTAATTTACTGAAAGCTACCAGAAAAGCCAAAAAGTGTAACCAAAGATGTGGACAGACTTTGTTAACATGAGAAGGAAGCTTTAATAAGATTTTTAAAATCGTATTGACACAAACTTAGCCCTAAATATCATTTCAGTACTTGTGATAACAGTTCTGCCTTCTCGTGAATTCTTCCCATTCTAATTTAATCCACAATTTACACACATTCATACTTTATCTTATACTGTATGATATAAACATTTATTGTTTCTATTTGCTTGACTGACAGTCACTGCATTTAACTGATTGGAAATCTTCTTAGCTCTGTATTGTGACTTGCTGGAATTCACGTTCGTCTTAACAAAAACTCGATTTCTTTCTTTTGAATGGTTAAAAATCTTGCTCGGCCATGTAATTTCATTGGTTGGGAGTCGTTTACGACAGCTGCTGTGAACAGAAACTCCCGCCGCCTTTCATTTTGATTTGTCAACATTTTTACACTGTAACTACGTCAGTGAAGATAATAGCCTATGGGCCGCAGAGCGTGTGTCAAGGGCCAGTGGTTACTTACACTATTATTACTCTTGCACAATTTTTTTTTTGAATGCATAACGCTGGCAGGACCAAAGTAAAAGGGGTTGGTACTTAACAATGTAATTGGGCCAGCCCAATAGATTCAAAGAGTAACGGACTCGAGACTGTCGGCTCTAATAGCTCCGCGGCCCACCGGGAAAATGCCGGTATGTAAAACATTAAACAGAATTACCATGTTTTACTACAGTTATTACCTAGATAGTAAAAAAATTAGTATTAAGGTAAATAATCAGCCTAAACATGGTTACTATAACTTTACTAAAATTTCTGTACGTTACTCCCTCTCATTCATTAGGTTGTACCAGTCATTCAGTTTGTTTCCAAACGCCATATCTCTCTCATTCAGACTTAAAACAGTGATCAGTCAGTAAGGGGCACATTTTCTTCTGTTTTGTTCATCTTTATCAACATCCTTACCCTTATTAAGTATTATTTCTTTTTACTCTTTAAACCCCTAGATATTGTTATATTCTTTTGTAATGAATCATTTTTACTTTAATGAATAAATCTTGCAAGTTAAACCATTTGTGCAAGTGTAATCCTATTTTATGTTATGGTCAAAAACGAGCTGGCCGTGACAATACCCACTAGGGTTTAATCCCGAGAAACGGGATTCCCGGGAAATCTTATCAAGACTATTTCCCGATTCCCGGGAAAAGTTATGACGGGAAACGGGAAATTTATATATATTTTTTTATATAAACGTGCGCTAGATTAGATTTGCAGCTGGCTTTTTCAATGACCACTAAGCCAGCCTCAGAGAAAATGAAAGACGGTGACTTCATGAGCATTCTGAACAAAGAGTTTTCCCTCTTCGAAGCCACCAAAAGGAGACCACCCCACCTGCAACAGCTGTTTGATGCTCTTAGCACTAAGTTATATCTGTGGAGGCGGAGAGAGCGTTCTCTATTTGCGGCCAATTTGTTACAAAAATACGAAACCGCCTGAGTCCATCGACGCTCTCTGCTTTTTAAAAGCACATTTCCAAAAAAATAAAATAAATGAAGGGCAAGGTGAGAAATAAAAATGGTTTGAAATGCAATGCTGATGTTGTGATAGGGCAATTACAAGCGAAAGTGTCTATTGCAGCAGTGTTACTGTTTATGCGTTTGTTTTAGTTTTTAAATTATTATTTAAATTCTGTTTTACCCTAGGCATGGCCCTGTCTTAAATCTTTCCGTGCACATTTACACATTTCTGAGGGTCGTTTGCTTTTATTCAGTTAAAATTGTTTTATGTTTAAAAAAAATATATATCTGCCCTAATAAAGAAATTGTTGCTTAACTTGTAAGTGGCAGTTTTGCGCGAAATTGCCCTATTGCGGCAGTGTTACTGTTTGTGTTTATGCTTTTGTTTTAGTTTTTAAAATATTATTTAAATTCAGTTTTAGTCTACATAGGCATGGCCCTGTCTTTAATTATTGCCGTGCACAGTTGCATTTTTCTGTGGGTCGTTTGCTTTTATTTAGGGTAGTCAAAACTTGTAGCCTATATTTATTTAAAAGAGAAATATACCTGCCCTAATAAAGAAATTGTTGCTTAACTTGTAAGTGACAGTTTTGCGCGAAATTGCCCTATTGCGGCAGTGTTACTGTTTGTGTTTATGCTTTTTAGTTTTTTAAATTATTATTTAAATTCAGTTTTAGTCTACATAGGCATGGCCCTGTCTTTAATTATTGCCGTGCACAGTTGCATTTTTCTGTGGGTCGTTTGCTTTTATTCAGTTAAAATTGTTTTATGTTTAAAAGAAAAATATACCTGCCCTAATAAAAAAATTGTTGCTTAACTTGTAAGTGGCAGTTTTGCGCGAAATTGCCCTATTGCGGCAGTGTTACTGTTTGTGTTTATGCTTTTGTTTTAGTTTTTAAAATATTATTTAAATTCAGTTTTAGTCTACATAGGCATGGCCCTGTCTTTAATTATTGCCGTGCACAGTTGCATTTTTCTGTGGGTCGTTTGCTTTTATTTAGGGTAGTCAAAACTTGTAGCCTATATTTATTTAAAAGAGAAATATACCTGCCCTAATAAAGAAATTGTTGCTTAACTTCGAGTGATTATTCCTCAGTTATTCTTAATTATAGTTTTATAATTTTAAAGATTTTCAGAAGTCACAGACAATCCACCTGGCATTTCGCTACGGCAGGCTGTCACGCACGCAGCTCACTTGATCCGCAGCAGAATTGATCATTGCAAAAAACGTTGTTGATATGGACATAAACTGTGTTTCTTGCCCTAATAATGATACAAATAATATAAAACATGTTGGGAACGCATATTTGAATGATATTGATACATTACTTGTGCAAAAAAAAACTGCTATTTCCCGGGATTCCCGGGAAATGGGTCGTCTTTTCCCGGGATTTGATTTGATCTAATTTTCGGGAAAAATATTAAACCCTAATACCCACATAACGAACGCTAAAAGAGTATGGACATTATCCGCCATGTTGAAGTTATCATGTGACCTACGATGTAGTAGGCTTGTTCATGTTCATGCGGCATAACAAAAATTACATTGCCGGCCCAACCCAACAGTTATGCACGATAATAATGACAATGCTGTCCAATATTTCATTACTTTACACACAATTTTTTAGTGGACAAAAATTAAAATTAGTTAAAAAATTACAACTTAACATTTAAATAGATTTTTAATTCATTTCTGTAGTATACAGATGTTAAATAGACATTTAGTATGTATAAACATGTATATGGTTTAGAATGTGTGTCTAAATCTACTTTAGAGACGTATGTGAGCATAATAGAGCTCCACTGTTAGCTATAAATACGCGTTTTACAGCAAAATCACAAATACAATATAGTATACCGTCTTTACACCTTTAACTATTTACAGTTTACTGTTCAGTAGTTTAACAAATGTGTTGTTCAAAAAAATTTTAACAGAAGGAACTGCGTTATTTGTTTGTAATAGCTACTTACAACTGAAAAGACCCGAGATGCTGGTCTCTTGGGATTCGGAAATACTATTTGGTCGCATACTACTTTTTGTCTATTATATAGTATGGAAGTAGACAGTTTAGGACGCAGCCACAGAGTTTTTACTGTTTGGCCTAAGGGTATGCTTCCGGGTTTTATAAGTTTGGTAAGAGCATCACCTGGTGGATAATAGTGGAATATGGATTGCTATAAAAACTTGTTGTTGACAGGGAAGCGTTTCTCTTAATTGACGAGATAACTCATCAATGATGGGAAAAGAGTTAAACAGCCCGAAAAAATACACAAATTACTTGCCAGCGTAACTGATAATGTCAGCAGCATGCGCCGTAGTCTGCTTTTAAAGGCGAAGGACCAAGGAGGAGAACAAATTGTTGAATAACATTGTTAGTTTTGTTTTCTTTGCTTAACATTTCTGAAGGGGTCCAGTAATTGGCCTGTATCGAACTTACACGTGACGTACTCATGTTGAATTCTTAACAAGCAAACTGTCGAAAGGTCATTGAAGTTGCAAGACATTGTTGGCAATCCCTGCCTAGGACTCCAAGGCCTGGGGTTGACACATTTCCAACAGTTTGGTAATGCAAGCACAACAGATAGGCGAGGTATGGTTCAGTCAGAAATCCGGGCTCAAGAGTACCAGATGTGTTTGTCCAGAGCAGTGGAACAAGTATCCCAGGGAGCATGGACAAAATGGGATCTGCCTAAGCGTAAGATCACATGGGCAGAATTGTGGAAATTGGAGCCATACCGTATCTCCTTCCAGCTGCGCTCTGTGTATGACACCCTTCCTTCTGAGAGACGACCCGTACTGCAAACTTTGCGGTCAAAGGGGGACACTGGCACATATACTGTCAAGGTGCAAAACGTCTTTAACCCAAGGACGCTATAGGTGGCGCCATGACAAGGTACTCTTGTCCTTCGCTGATACAATAGAGCGAGAGAGGTGCAAGAAGAGGCCAAAATGCATAGGTGAGAAAGCTATGACCTTTATTAAGGAGGGATCTAGGCCTAATGTGTCAGCAAAATCCAACCTGCTGCAGGCCACAAACTCTTGGGAAATGAGAGTTGATGTTGGAAGGAGGCTGCAGTTCCCGGAAGTGGTCCACACAGCTCTTTGCCTGGATATCGTTCTGTGGTCAGACAAAGATCACAAAATCATCCTAGTTGACAGTGCCATCGGAGGAGGACTGTGAGGAGACACATGAGAGAAAAGCCTTGAAATATCAGGCGTTAATCCAAGAGTGCAAAAACAAGGGGTGGCAGGCACGGCTGTTCCCTGTGCAAATAGGATGTAGAGGTTTTCCTGCCAAATCAGCATGGCGGTTGCTGTCAGCTTTAGGCATGGATGACAGGAGTAAGAAGCATGCAACTAATAGTATGGGTTTGGAGACTGAACGAGACTCATGTTGGTTATGGAGTAAGAGAGAGGAAGAAAGCTGGAAACCAGGAGCAGATGGGCAGTGATTTGGCCACCACTGCCGACCCACCAATTGGAGAGCGTTGTGGCCAAGGGTCAAAACACTCAAGAAAGGCTGGGTACCACCTGATGACATCTGCTGCTTGCAGAAGGCTACGATTACTTAAATTGGCAACCGAAGAAAGCACCTAACAGGTGTATTTAAAATGTAAATATAAGGATATGATGAAGAGGAGGCCCATATCAGGAATCCAATTCTTCATTTGAGTTTGCAGTAGTTAGGGTGAATGGATCCTTTATTCTCCATCAAAGGAATGTGCAGTTTGTTTCGTGTGCTTCTTGTTTTCTGAGAAGAAAGATTTCCCATTTTCCTCCTGTGGATTTAATGACTGGAAGCATGCACAATAGCGTGTGGTTGAGCATGAGAGGTCTAAGTCACATCACAGATGTATAAGTTTGGGCATGTTGAACAGCACAGAAAGTAAAGATTTGACAATGAATTACGAGAACAGTTTCAGACAGAATGCCACTACTGGGTTAGTGTACTCCAAAGGGTTGTGGCTGTTGTGAAGTTCCTAGCTGAGCGTGGACTCGCATTAAGAGGGGAGACGCATGTTTTTGGTCAGTAAAACAATGACAATTACTTAGGATTGCTTGAATTAATTAGTAAATTTGATCCATTTCTTGGTGATCACATTGCTTGCTTTGGAAACGCTGGCAAAGGCACACCGTCATACTTGTCAACCACTACTTGTAAAGAACTGTAAAAATTAATGGGAGAAAAGGTTTACTCAGAAATAATCAACAGAATCTGAACTGTAAAAAGTATTTTGATGTGTTGACCCAACTCCAGATATTACACATACTGATCAACTGACTGTTATTATGCGTTACATCTTACCTGAGAGTATGGTTCAAGAAGGGTTTGTAACCTTGTGCCAATAAGTCATCACACTTGTTGAATCCATTTTTAATTCAGTCATTGAAGTTCTGAGTAAACACAGTAGACTGTTGCTGTTTTTTTTAGGAAACACTTAAATCTTTATCAGAGACAAGATGGGCTGTACATTGCCAGGCAGTACATGCACTGTATATAAAATATAAATGCATTAATGGCACTCTTAAAACAATTCCAGAAGACGAAAACCAAAATATGACTACATGATACAAGTATCAGAATGCAGCATATCGGAATTGTATCTGATTTAAACCACATTTGAAAGTGACTCAGACCCGATGCAAAAATACGATCTTGTGCGGGTTTTTTTGCAGCAATACAAGTGCAGCCATATTCCATATCTTTGTCAGACATGAGTAAAAAAACGGATTTTTAAGGCAGTGTAAACACAGTCCTATACACATTTGTATACAATTGTGTTACAAAAAATAGCAGTGTACTAAAAATGTGAATAAAGTGCAAAATTGTTATGGAGTTTATTTCCTTTTTTTAAATATACAGAAAAATCTAAGTATTAGAATTGATCAAGTCTGCCTTGTTCTTTTAAGGGAAGCAATGAAAATAAATTAAGCTTTCAGCAGTGTCAACATTTTTCTCTGTGGACACTTACAACTAGAGAAATTTCTTAAGATTTAACTTCACTTAAAACTATTGAATTACTAAAATTTAGTTGCATAACCATTGTTGTTGATAACTGCTGCACATCTGTGTCAAATCATCACGTCAACCAACTTCTGGCACACAGAAACAGATATTTCAGGTTTTGCTTCAAAAACTGCATTTTTAGTTTCACCCCACAAGTTTTCGGGGTAGAGATCAGGGGACCTCAATTCTGTCTGGAACAAAGATTTGGCCCTCCTGCTTTTATGTTTGGGGTTGTTGTGTTGTAGAAACACACATTATAGGGGCATTTCCTCTTCTGCAATCGGCAACATAAACTCTTCAAGTATTCTGATGTATTCAAACTGATCCATGTTCCCTTGCATACGATAAATAGACCCAACACAGTAGTATGAAAAACATCCCCATAACATGATTTTTGCAGTACCATGTTTAACTGCCTTTACAGTGTACTGTTGCTTGAATTCAGTACCCGAGGGACACCTGAGGTTCTGTTGATAACCACTAGACCCCAAAAGACTAATTTTACTCTCATCAGGCCACAGAATGTTACACCATTTTTCTTTGTGTAATGGGGTGAACCTTTTTCTAATTGGGGTTTTCTCTTTCGTTCTTGGTGGATGGATTTAGGCGGAAGATAAGCTCAGGGCCCCTTTAAAACCGCAGAGTTTTCCTTCCATTTCTGTTTATCCTCTGGCATGGTATGCAGGCTGCGTTCGTTTGTGTCGCAATAATTATTTATTATGCGTTAAGCATTGAGTGCTGATTCAGTGGCGTAGACCTGCATAAGGGGGAAATTCCCTTTACCTCTCGGCTTGGGCCTGTGGAAGTGCAACTGCATAAATTAAGGTACATTATTATACTGATATGGTGCTGCATGGTTTTTTTAGTAGTGCCGTTTAATGATGACTCGTTTATATAGCGTGATCAAGGCAGTATTGGTGGTTTGTTCACCATGTGATCAAGGCAGTGTTGGTGGTTTGTTCACCGTGCTTACCGAGGGTCAGTCAATTGTGATGCAGGTAAGTTTGTGGCTCTTCTAAATCGTTTGCTAACTAAAGATGTAATTTTCCTCTGTGGTTAATGATCAAATTGGGTGAATATTTTATAGAATCTGCCCGCTGTTGCTTTGCTGCGGCATCTTACTGGGATCCGAGGGGTGGAGATTGGAGAGTGCGCGCTCAAGTCCCATTGACTACTTTAAAGACGCACGTTTATATGCGCTGAGTTTTATGTGAATGAGTTTTATGTGAGCATGTGCCAGGGCGAGTGAGTGTTTGAGTGACGATACTGTGCGTGTTTAAGTGACGATACTGTGCGTGTTTGAGTGATTACATTGTGCGTGTTTGGGTGATTACATTGTGTGTGCGTTTGAGTGACAATATTATGCGTGTGTGTGGTCAGAGTGGTTTTTGAGTAATCTATTATTGTTATTTTTGCAGTATTAATGTTATCTTGTTTTGTTTTGTTTCTTTTCGTTTTGTCAACTGTGTGAAATATTGTGAGTATTTGTTATTGAATAAGTTGTTTTGGTATATTTGTCAAACCATATCTGTATTTGTTTTTTTTTTGTTTGCTTGTGGGTTGCTTGTCAATTGTGTCGAGTACTGTGAGCGGTTGTCAGCACTGCTCTTATCTATTATCAATCCACTTATAAAGGATATTTGGTTGCTGGGTTCAGGAGGATTTATTTTTACTTTATAATTTGGTTTGGTTATTGTGTGGAGTGTGATTTTGGTTATACAATTGCATGAGGGTGTGAACTGAAGTTGGATTTAATTTATTTGAATTCCTATTTTTTTCTCTCTCTTTCATTTCTCCTCCCCAAATGCTAATTTATCCAATGGGATATTGATATTGGTCCGAGATCCGATTTTACAAGTTACTATTGTATGATATTAAGAGTCTGTTTGTGTGTGTGTGAATGTTGTGGTTGTGTTTATAAATTGTGTATTTTCCCCCAAAAGTTGTTTTTGGGTTGAATTATATTTTTGTATTTCCTGAGAGTAAATAAAGATTGTACACATCTCTGCTTGTCCTTTCCATTTGTTTGGAAACCTGTATTTGGGGCATTTATAGAAAAATCTACTACTGGGAGGGTTTAAGCCTCCGCCCACATTTGGGCCAGTTGATGTGATTCTGCACATGCCATTTTTTTCTACAATGCTGCTTTAAGGGGGATTCTTGCAAACAGCTTAGCTTCAACCAGGCGTCTTCTGACTGTCACTGTACACTCTCACGATGCTGGGTTATTTTCAATTTGGGCCGATTTTCCCCCTAAAGACAATTCTAGGTAATGTCCTGATCGTCTTCGTGGTTGCACAGATTATCTTATTAGATTTTCCTGTGGTGCGTGGTATGTTAAGAGCGCCTGAATCTGCTCGGAAGCATGTCGTCATGTTTGTGGTCTCTTATGTCACAAGTCGGGGCGGACCCAGATACTATAAGGCCACGCCCCTTTTAGTTTCCACCTCGAGGAAGTTCCCAAAGCCACCCCAATGACCAGACACACAAGGTACAAGTAAATTAAAAATGAAACTTTATTTAATTTATTTAAAATGCAAAATCAGGAAAGGGGGAGGGGGACTTAAAATTAAAGGCCTCTTCTGGCCTAGGCAAGATGTTGCGACAAAGGGGAGGGGACTAAAAATGAGGGCCTCTTCTGGCCTAGACAGACGTTACAGCAAGGGAAGGGGGGGGGGCTCTTTAGGGGCTCCTCCTTGATCCCGTGGCGCCCTCCGCTTTCCGGGAGGCAGACTGTCGAAGGAGACCCCTGCAGCTGTAGTTAGTACACTCCAGTGGCCTGTCCTCTTCTGCAACACAGTATAGTTATTCTTTAAAATGACCAAGATTTCTCTTACTTGCAGGTAGTGGCAGCAGTGGATCTCGAGAGTATTTTTGTAGGTAATTGGTTCGAATTTTCTCCTTCAGGGGCTCAGAGCTGTAACATAGGGTCACACTTCCCCTTCACCCAGGTTCACACTTCGCCTTTCTACGGTTTCACACTTCACCTTTAACTGCAATCACTTCCTCCTTCCTTTAGGTCGCTGGTTCGTGGTTTCTCCTCTTTTAGAGGCTCGAAGCTGTAACATGAGGGTGCACTTTAGCTTCCACAAAATTTCACACTTCACCTTTAACTGCAGTTGCTTCTTCTTCACTTCAGGCTAGTTCGTGGTTTCTCCTCCTGTGGGGACTCGGGGCTGCAACACAGAATCAACACTTTCGCAACTCACTGTGGCTTTCTCTCTTTCTTACAGGTGGACTGGCATCAACAGATACGGTAGGTATTTCTCTGGTACTGGATTCGTGATCTCCTCCTTTAGAAGGTTCGTGACTGCAACACAGAATCAACACTTTCACAACTCACTGTGACTTCCTCTCTTTCTTACAGGTGGACTGGCATCAACAGATACGGTAGGTATTTCTCTGGTATCAGGTTCGTGTTAACATAGACTTTTCGTTAACCTACTAGGTGTGCAGTGAATGGATGTACTCACAGACCTTTCGCGAGGAGATGGTTACTTGTAATCTTTACTCCCTAGGCCTCGACACAGCCCTGAGGATGAGATACTGTCACCAACGAGCCGAACGCTGCCCTCTCCTCTCCGTACGTGTAGCTCCAGAGATCGGGACAGGGGCGCACCTTTGAAGAGGCTTCGTGACAGGCAGGTTACTACACGCTAAATATGATTTATAAGCGCTCCACCCACCGCACAGCGTCTTCTCTCACGGCCAACTCACTGTAATGGCTCCTGACAACAAATACACAGCACGACACTGCACGATATCAAGTGTACACACTCAGCAAAGTCAAGACTCACCCACGACACACTTCTAGTGACAACTATTAAGGTCAGGCCAAGATCTTCCCGTAGTCAGCTACGGGCCGGCGGGGCGTTGTAATGAAGGCTGATAGTTGAAGTTGGCTGTTGCAATGATCCTCTTTCCTTACGATGTTACACGACCGGCTCGCCTATCACTCTGCTCCGTGACAGGGCCGCTATCTTCATTCACCTGGGGCTTACACACACATGAAGCAATGCACGTTCAAATAATACATCCAGCTGTAAATTCCTTGTACTCACGATACGTTGTCACTCCCTCGTTCAAGCCTCCGTGATATCCACACGGGCTGGTTTCACTACTGGTGCGCGGATTCCAATCGCATTCATCCAACTACTAAATTGAAAACATGCATATCAACTTCTCACAGCATCAGTAAACTTCCAATATACTCAACCACCGTTTTCCTTTTCTTCTGTTTCCAACTCGGTTTCTCCTTTAATCCTCCGTTTATACGCCACCGCAACACAGTATCCGCTTCACCACCGTAAACAAAGAGACCAGTCCCCACCACAAACCCGATGGGCAAGAATCAACACTAACCTTTCGTTTTCTCCTCCTCTTTATACTCCTTCGTTTCCTCCAATCCCTGATCGCTGCGTTCGTTTTTCGCACCTGTGTCTCATTCGCTTGATTTTCGCTGCGGCGTTTTCCCGGAAGTTCCGGTGTTTCCACATATGTCGCCGGGTGGAACTCCACTCCAGGCGGAACCAATCTTTCAGAGTTTTGGTTCCGCCCCATGCATTCGTCACCGTGTGACACTTACATTTTGAAAATCTGATAAGTTTTGGTGTGGTCTTAGCTTTAGTTGCTGGAGAACTGTCTGGGTGCCCTGGTAAGTTGGTAGAGAGCTGGTAGGTTGCTCTGGTTAGTTTTGGTTAATGGAAAAGTACATATTAATAAGGGACATATACCATACTTTCCGAACTATAAACCGCATTATTCAAAAATGCGTAATTAAGACGAAATAACAATACGTCACGTTTATTTAGAAAATGATTTCACAAAATCCAAGCCGAAAAACAGACATTTAATCTGGAAAGGCAAGTTATTCAACTAAACAATAGCAGACAGAACAGCAGGCTGAATAGATGTCTGTACGTTAAAGTAATATTATCAGTTATTTAAATGATAAACCATAGCATACAGAACTTACCTTGAAGGTTGAATAGTCTAAACTAACCAAACAAGCCAACTAGCATGAAGTTTGCAGACTCATCATTCCACATTACTGAATCCATTGAATTACATAAATACAGGAGCAGCATTTGGCGGACTCTTGCGGCTGTAGACGGTAATGTTGTCTCTTGCCTCATAAATGTCAAAATGAATTCATACTGACTTACAAGGCACACCCGCCAATAAGACGCAGCACCAGCCAAGTTATGGGAAAAAAACGCGGCTTATAGACAGAAAAATATGGTACTGGATGATGGAAACAGGTATAATGCTGAGTTTACACCAACCGTGTTTCAGGCGTCAAAATCGCGTCTACCGCGCCTTGTTTGCCCCTTGAACAGTTTGAATGCATTTGTGCGTGTAGAGCAGAGTAGACGCGCGGAAAAAGCAAGCATTTGACGCGCGTCAGAGACAAAATCCGCTTCTTGTGGGAGGGGCAAGGGCTATGCGGTTGTCTGTTTGCAAGATGACTGATGTTGTATTTGGTAACCTTACTATAGGGGGAAAATAAACGGCGCGGGTCGATAAACGTCACGTGACTCAAATCTGAAGTTTGTATTACAACTTACCAGGGTGCCCAAAGTCCTCACTGACACTCTTCCAAGCGAGGTCCTTTTTATTCCTGTTTCCTCTATAGAAATAAGAACTTGTGTTGTATAGCTCCGGGTGACTGCTCACGGACAATATCAAGAGTTGGTTGAGTGAGTGACTCCGGGCGGGGCTACCACCACAGCAGGAAGCAGGCTCCTGATTGGTTAACGCGGCATGAAATTCCGCCAAAATTAAAATTTTTCAACTCGGGCGTCAGCCGCAAATTTGCGTGAACGTAAAATGCACAAAAAGCACCATTCGCGCGTACCGTGTACAACGCTCAATTTGCGCGAGCTTCATGCTCGAATGAGGCGGAAACGCGTCTTCCGCAGCGAACGCCTCTTCCGTGACGGCGCATTCACACGGGGTGTAAGCGTTAACGCTTAACGGAAGGCTTGTCTGAAGCGTGGCCAACAGCCAATCACAGTGGCCGCTACACATGCTCCGTTCTTCCATAAACGTAATTTGCTGGCTCTGTCGAGGTAATTTGCCTAAGGCGATCTGATTGGCTGACGCACGCATTGCCGCTTGAAAAGTTGAGAAATGTTCAACTTCTGCCGTGAGCAACAGCACTGACGCTGCGCCGACGGATCCACAATTCAGTTCGGCAACGCATGACGTCACCCATTAAAAGTGAATGGAAAGCGTTAACGCTGACGCCCCGTGTGAATGCGTCGTAACGCGGGACCTCCTGACACGCGTCAATGCGTCTTTACATTGACTTAACATTGAAATCACTCGCGCTTCACGCGTAAAACTACACAAGTCACCTCTCACTGGTCACGCGCAGTTCAGAAATCTGAACTTTTGCTGCTGTTTTAAATAAGCACCCAAATACTGCATGAAAAAAACTTTATTAAATGTACTCTTATTCCTGCTAATAATTTTACATAGATTTAGGCAGTGTTTAAATGTAACAGCATTCTGTGAGTTTACTATAGAGGCAGGCCTGTTGAAGAATAATGTGCAAAAGGGCAAATAGAAAGGCGTTGAGACTCATTTGAGGACACTTCTGTAGGCCAGTGAAGACAGATGTGGACAGCAATGGTCTGGTATCTGTCGGTGCAAGCAAAAATCAGCCCTTATCATTATGCAGGTTGCTAGGGTGTTCTGGTTAGATGCTACATAGCTGTTGGGGTGCTCTGGTTATTTGCTAGAGACCTGTCAGGTAATCTGGTTAGATGCTAGAGAGATGTGGGGTTCTTTTGTTAGTTGTTTTAGAGCTGTAAGGGTGCTCTGGTTATTTGCTAGGGACCTGTCAGGGTGATCTGATTAGTTGGTAGAGAACTGATATGGTGCTCTGGTTAGTTGCTAGAGAGCTGGTTCAGTGGCAGATTTAAGCACGGGCGACATGGGCAGCTGGCCATGGCGGCATTTGGCAGGGGGCGACTGCAAAATCTCAGTCGCACGACTTAGATTTTTACAGTTAACCTTTTTAAGACTATAATACAATTTGGACAGGATTAGTTTTACATAGGGAGTTGGGGTAAACCCATTTTTTTTATCAGAGCTTCTCATTGTTTTAGTCCCTTCCAAATGCTCCATGTCAGTAATCATTATGGACAATGTCAGTGTAAACTTGTGGTGACTTCTACCTTCTGTAAAAAGGTCTGGATAAATTACCTCAGATAATACTCATTTTAATACAATACTGACATTGTATTCAGTATAAAGAAATATTCAGTTGTGTTCTAGGCGGTGGAACAACTCAGTGGCAAGTTAGTTCCTGCATACCACTACACAGACTTTTAAAACCACTTCTCAGAGGTAACAAACTTTTTCTTAAACTGACGTTCTCCCAAACCAAATTAAACAGAGTGATTCATCCCTGGTCCAACTTTGAGGTTTCTCGTGTTTGCACATGTAATATCAAAGAGCAAGCCACTGAATGCTTTACTGAGATTTATAATCATGTGTGAATTGACCATCAATGTTAAAGACGTCCTGTGGTAAAATAACATTACATCTACTCCTGTAAAACTAATCCCGTCCGAATAGGGCTTATGAGTGTGTGCCCTGCCGAAGCTCCAGATGTTCAACTTTATGCGGCGCTGCACAGATTTACATAATCATCCATCATTTTATCATCATAAGTTCCATATAATTGTTTATTTGTACTATTATAGAAGAGAAAATTTCGAGTCTAAGCCATCAGGTGGACATGTTAGAAAGTAGAATAAGGAGAAACGTGAGATGTATGTATGAAATCATGTCACTCATTATAAGTATAATATGCATATTGTGAAATATATTAAATAAATATCACTTATATTAGGCTATGTCGGATCATATGCAATTACACAGAGCAACAATATTTGTTGTCCATCTAGTTTACACTGGGTAAAATTAATTGTATACTTATTATAATAATGTATAGCTGAAAATTTTCAACCACACTAATCTAATTTGGTTGTAATTAACATATTAGAAAAGTTATCAAGTTATTGATTTGGTTAACTTTCAAAGTTTGATACATTGTGCATAATGACATGCATATTTGGTTATAATTTAATTAGGTTACATTTTATTTATCAGAATTGTTAGACTGTATTTTCTGTGCACATTTACAGGCTCTTAACAAGAAGATTCAGTGCTATTTTTATTTAAGAAAAGTCAAGGTTTAGGAATGTTTAGAATTTAGTGAAAATAAATAATTTTCTGTGCTTTTTATTTAGTGCTTGTTTGTTTGAAATAATTATTTAAATAGCTTTAAAAAAACTGGTGTTGAGTTGGAGGCTCTGAAGGGGGTGAATCGCCTAGGGCGCCACACAAGCTAGAACCGCTATTGCTCTGATTAGGTACTATAGAGCTGTCAGGGTACTTTGGTTAATTGGGGGAGAGTTGGTAGAGTGCTTTGGTTAGTTGCTAGAAAACTCGTGGGGTGCTCTGGTTAGTTGCTAGAGAGCTGGCAGGGTGCTTTGGTTAGTAGCTAAAGAGCTGGCACTGTGCTCTGGTTAGTTGCTAGATAAGTTTAAATGTAGTTTTCATACTGAGGTTGTTGGAATACCTGAACACCCAGTCTGGACAGATAACGGTTGCGCAGGCCAAATGGAGACAGAGGTTTCAGATGATCTTGATCATCCTGTGACTGCTGCTGGCGGCGAAGACGTTGAGCATCCCTGTCGATTAACACCCAGTATAGTATAATAAAAAAAGATACATCAAACAAAACAAGACAATAAACAACAATTGATCTCCATCCGTAAAACAGATCTGTATTATTTTGGCAAATGACAGCATTTTAACAGAAACACACTTATAGATTTAGAAAGAACAACATTTCTCTGTATATGCTGCCCTGCAGCTAACAGAATCAAAAAAGATCTACGGTATTTTCAACAAGATCTTTGAGATAAAAAATGTATAACAGTTTTTAAGCAGTTTCAAACGAAAATCTTTGTTTACTGGCTGATAAAATGACATTAAAATATACAAAAATACAAAAAAGAATAAGTATATATAGTTGTTTTAGAGGCAAAGCAAGTCATTATATTTTTTAAAAAGTAGATCAATTTCAGCACTAATAATTCATGCACAATAAGTCAAGAACTGTTAAGTAGCCAAATTTAATGTTTTCACATTATTTGCAAAAACTGTTTCTGGAGTATAAAATCATTCAAGTAATGCAAGTGTGCAAAAAACACTTAAAACATTTAAAAACAGTTGATAAGTGCAAAAAATAAACCATAAAATCCCAACAGAGAGGAGATGAATAGTGAAGAAGAGTATTGTTTTGATCAAGTGGCTGATTCTGACTCTAAAACTATGAATTCATTCATTATCAGTGGTTATGAAATACCCTACCAAAGCTGTGATAGGACAATCCTCAAGAGCTGTGATGAGAGTTAACTGTACATATTTACTATTAAACATTTATCAATACTTCATTAACAGATGAAGTAAATGAAAGTCCACCTGCTTGTCTGTTTATCTCAGTAACTGAGGTTTGTTTAGAGCAGGGGTGCCCAACCCTGCTCCTGGAGGGCCACCGTCCCGCAGACCCTCAGCTCCAACCCAGCTCCAACACACCTGTCTGTAATTATCAAGCAACCCTGAACACCTTGATTAGCTGCTTCAGCTGTGTTTGATTGGGGTTGGAGCTAAAATCTGCAGGACAGCAGCCCTCCAGGAACAGGGCTGGACAACCCTGGTTTAGAGGAACGCTGTGTGAACTGACATGCTAGTTCAAATCTGGTGAATCTGCTGTGAGCTCTTATCTTATTCCAGTTTGATCCCACGGGAATTCTGAACTATTTTTTTAAGTGACTAATTTGATTATGAATTTGTACAATGTAAAAGCAGTGTTCTAGATTTTGAAAATAAAAATCCAACGCTAAAGCCCCGTCCCTAAACCCAACGTTTAAGTAAAACAGGCTCTCTATCATCAACAATGGTATTGAACTCTGTAATATTCACATGTTGAATATATCATGCAGAAAATCTAAACAGATTATTGATGGGTAAAGTATACGTGTTGGCTGTAGACACAAACATCTCTGTGATCTCTGAAGGACATCGCTTATCCTGTGTGTAGCTACGTTTAACTTTATATAGCAGGTAAAATAAGTTTTGAACACGTCACCATTTTTCTCAGTTAACATATTTCTAAAGGTGTTATTGTCATGAAATTTTCACCAATGTTGGTAACAACCCATGCAATAGATGTCCTTATGGACATCTATGGTATGATTTCTTTGCATGTGACGATTGTATGGGTTGTTATCAACATGAAGGATGAAAATTTTGAAATATATTTACTAAAAAAAATGGTGACGTGTTCAATACTTTTTTACCCGTTTTATATGCAGTAACTTTACAGACTTTTGTCTGTAAATAAAATGGGGTTGATAAGAGAGCTCCGGAGGCCCAGAATCAGTTCAGTTCTTTAGTGATGTGAGATGATTCAGATGTTTTATCTGAAGTGCTCAGTGATGTGTGATAGAAGAGAGAAGAGAAGGTGATGAAGTCCCGTGATGAAGGACGCCAGTCAGGTGCTCAGAGAAGAGAAGAAGAGAAGAAGCTTCACCTGAAATACATCAGCACATGTTCAGACACATGAAACACAACACAGATGAGAAGGAAGAAAGATCACACGACTACGAGAGTGATGCTTTGCTTATACTACAGTTCGACCGCACAAGTGTGCAAATAAATCAAAAACAATGTTTTGAATGTCATAACTGATTTTACAGGCAGAGTTTTAATTTCATGTAACAACAGCATGAAGATCGTGAGACCGAATGCAATCTTAAAAGTAGGCTTGTTTAACGTGCGGGCCATACTTCAAATCAAGAGTTTCCACACAGACATATTAAGTAGCGGACCGCAAATTTGTTAAAAATGCGTTTTTTCGCTTACGGCCATACCACCCTGAGCACGCCCGATCTCGGAAGCTAAGCATAATTGGGCCTGGTTAGTACTTGGATGGGAGAATGTGATTTTTCGTTCCACTGTCCTACTTTTCAATTGCTTTTCTATGTAAACAGGCACTAGAGGTATGTGTCTAAACGTTGTACGTATGTTTTGGGTCTTTTGCAGCGCACAAGTGCTGAGTTTTAATACACCTTGTGAAATTAAAAGAATTTCAACTTTTGAGGGCAGTGCTGATCTGGACAATGTCAGGTCCAGAATAGTGGACCAATCAGGAAACCCTAGAGGTGGGACAAGCGTTGCACGGTTTTGTTTACAGCAGCAAGTTGGCATTGGAATTTCCATTACTCCCTAATGTTTTATTCTATTTTGTTTTAATTTATTTCATATAAATCAACCCGTTGTTTTTACGGTTTACAAATGTTTATGCTTACAAATGTTAATTATAAACAAAAAGTAATTTTACGTTTTACATTTATCCCCAACTGTACCAAAACTGAACAGTGACAGGGTATCTGCACATTTTTTAACAGCAAATTTAATGACTTTTAAGACCTTTTTAAGTCCTCTAAAATAAAAATGTAAGACTTTATCATAAAAAACAGGAAAATGTTCAGCGCGACACGACACAGCATAGCACGGCACAGCTCGCCTGAGCCACGACACATCACAGGGAAACAACAACTTTTATACTAAGTGCTAATTCGCCTAACAATTCTGACATGGTTGACTGTGTATGTAAAAATCTGCCTTTAAGGTACTTCAGTTAATTTATAAATTCTGGCCCCTCTTAGCATTTTAAAAAAGACATGGAGGACAGCCCAGAACATTACAAAATAGTGGTGTGACGGATCACAAAACTCATGGTTCAGATCAGAATAAAAGGGGTTTTTAGAGCTACAGAAAAGGATTTTCTCTTTGTCTTAGGTTGTTTGATTAACATTAATGACACAGACTTAAGTAGGTTAATTGAGTTATATTGTATTTTAACACAACTTAATTATATTTTTACATATAATCTGTTTTGTTGTCGGACATGGATATTAGGGCTCTCAAGTTTTACCAAAAGTTTGGAGTGAGATTTCAGGAGAGGGGTATTTGTGACCCCTCGGCCCCACCCAATTCTCAAGTTTTTGCTAACTGTTTAATTTTACCTAATGTTTAGTAAACAAACCGTTAATGGGCCCAATTGAATTTCATATTATACTTTATCCTACTATGGAAGTGAATGGGGCTCATTAAAGGTTTGATTACAAACATTCCTAAAAATATCTTCCTTTGTGTTTTTTAGAACAAAAAAATGTATACAGGTTTGTAAAAACGTGAGAGTGAGAAAATGATGACAGTATTGTTATTTTTGGTTGAACTATCCCTTTAAAGTGCCCTATTTTCACAAAATAGTTTTGTACATAATACAAAGTTTATACTTTAGTACTTAAGATAATCTTAAAAACATCTAAGTGTCGTTATCAGTGTTATTTTGAGATTACATTAATATGAACTGAAATGCATTTAACATATCTCGTATGACAAAAATGTACCACTTGAAGTTAACGTGTACTCATCTTTCATACAAAGATGGGTTCAAATTTATTTCAAGTGGTACCTAAATACATTTTTAAATTACATTTTAGCATATTTCATATTAATGTACTAAAGAACAAAAAATGTAGGCTATATTAAGTACAACATTAGTACATGAAAATAGAGCACTTTAAGTGGATTATAGAATTGTACTCTTTTAACTTGAGCTTACTGTACACATACAGTATTGCAGAACATTTAATGATGAAAGGGCAATAATAATGAAATGCATCTCTATTACATTTTATATATTTCAGGAAGCCTCTAGTACTTTCCTTAATTTCAGGTAACTAAAGCTTCTGGTTGCAAAGATGTTGGAGTTTTTGACTGAATCAATAATAATTTAGCACGAATTTGGCTTTATTCCCCAATATTAGCTTTCATTGTCTTTGATCAAAGGCAAGGATTTCGTCCAGGAATCGTAAAATCAAAATGCTTAAAAAGTGGGTTATATCTACCGCATTCATCGGATCTTGCTCATCCAACTTCCACTCCGTTAAATCCATGTTAGTAATGAACGTGCTAGCAGCGGGATAACATCACCAGAAACAACTTCTCGTTTATGTTTGATTGCCTAATAGGATGCATTGTGTGAACGACTTCATTAGGCGCTGCAAAAAAAAAAAAAGTGGATGACATCAGAGTAACGCGAGAGCGATTTGAAATCAGCCTCCTTCGCAAGATTTCTCGCGGTACCCTGATGTCATCTGCGTGTCGGTTTTGTGGCGCTCGAAGGAAGCAGCTAAACTCGACAGAACTGCCATGCGCCTCGTCCATTTATTGAATATAGCAGGACAATTTATCTCTTACTTCTCAGCGTGATAAATACAAGGTGTGGCCTGTGAGTGTCTGAACTGACTGAAATGCGTGTGTCTCACGGTCAATGCGTGAGACTTGAGAGCCTGTGTAAATAAATAGGGTTACTGACAAAAAAATAGTGACTAAACACGACCCAATAAGTTAACACGACCCTCGTGTTTAATCCAACTACATTACTTACTGCTTAAATCCTGATTTATAGCTAAACGCTTCTGACAATATCACCATATATTTACATTTAAGAACTGATATAACATTACGAGGTGATTTTGGCTACATTACCTGTGTGTCTCATGCAGTGCAGAGCTTTACCGTTGCTCTTCTCGTCTTGTTGTGTTATAAGCGCTTTTAAAAGTAAAAGTATTATTGTAGATCGCGTATATATAAAATATGAGAGAATAAACACTTTTAATTCCTTCCCCCACGTGCCATGTGTGAGGTGCTACACGACGCAGCATGAGAGAGGCGCCGCTGAGCGCTCGAAACAATGAATTAAGCCGTTTTAATACTAAAATATTACAATTATACTACTACAAATACATATAGAAAATCTATGAAATATAACAATGTATGGGAAACACTGGATGAAGAGTCTGACATGAAATTTAAGACCTTCTTAGTGGAAATTCCAGATTTTAAGACATTTTAAGACCTTAAAAATCGAAAATTTTATTTAAGACGTTTTAAGACTTTTTAAGGACCCGCGGGGACCCTGTGTGACTTAAAAACCGAGGTACGTACCTAACCATGATTTTGTGCATTACATCTATAGTCTAAACTAATAGCTGATGGAAATAAGTGCACTATTACGGTGCATGCACACTGCCAGCGACTAGCAACAGCAGAACAATGTGATCTCGTTCATTTCAATGAAAGCTTGGTGACATGACCCTTGGTGACAGGAAGTGGGCTTGTCCAGCTACGTGACAAAGTTGAGAACAGTTCAACTTCATGCAAATGAGAAGTGACTTTCAGGAGTGACTACCAATGAGAGTGAAGCAGTAGTGTTTATGTCATTTGTCTCTCGTCGTCATTTACTGACAGGACAGTTATTTGCTTATAGCTGGTCAACTTGAATTAAGAATGCCTTCTTACAATCTCATTGTAGAGATAAGCGACACACAGTACCAAAGTGGCTGGTGGTGTGCATGCAGTTAGGGTGCAGACCCCCATTAAACAGGGTTAAAATGATGCACTGTCACTTATACAGCCGAAACAGTAGAGAAGAGCAGTGTTGGCCATCACGTTTGATTGATGCATTTGTTCTGGTTTATCATAGTAATTGTGCTCTTGTTTTAAGTGTCTGTGACATTAATAAACACAGTTTGCGTCCGAAAACTAAGGCCTTGCTGCCTCATGAGTAGGGTTGCAAAGCTTGGGAATTTTGGAATATTCCAAGTTGGAAACTTAAGCAATTAAAGGAAATTATTTGTACATTTTGGGTAATTTATACAAACTGCGTCACATACAAACATTAGCTTCCTCAACATCTGACTGAATCTGTCTGCTACAAATCCTATATTTTCCATGTAATTTCCATGGAAAGTTTCCAAAACTTCCAGAATTTTGCCACACTGCTCATGAGGTAATGACTTCGGCGACATTAAAGGTGGAAAAGAGGATGTTTGTTTAATACATTTTTGCAATGTTACCTGAAACTGTCTTTACTAAATGATAAAAGACTATTTATTAGGCGCACTGAAAGTAATAAAATTAATATATGTCATCTGTGCATAAGGTAGGGCCTTATAAACATCAGCCAATCGTTGATGCAATCATCGCAATCGTCATTGGCCCTCTGGGTTGTCAATCACTGCCATTACGTTTCTTGGGAGAGACGTGCGCGCTCCAGTAACGTTACACGAGTGACGCATGCGCATAGCGCATGAAACTCCGTCTTAAGTTTCGGTTTGTTTTCATTTTCGCTCCTGCTTTCCTCCTCGAATCTGCACCATGGAAGAGAAGAAACCCGAAGGAGGACGCAAAAGAAAGAGTTTTTAAGTCGCTGAGAAGAGGAGAAAATTGTCAGAAGAATGTTATCTAACCAGAGTCGTTATTGGAGAAACATTTCAACACTGGAGAGCAATGAAGGAACAGAGAGGTGTCAGACGCGCAGGTTGCAAAAATTCTCTATGACAGGTAATAGTGATTATTCTTTCTTTTTGGAATAATTATTGTTGTACTGTTATTCAGGTATATCGACGTTGTTCTTGTACTGTAGTTGTAAGTGACCAGGCTGCTACACGCTAGTTGAAATGGGAGTAGCGTCGACTGATCTAACGTCTTATGTGTTTATTATCATATCATTTCACATAATGAATCCACTGACGCAACACAGCATATGCCAGTGGTAAACAAACACTCGTGTTCAAATACTCGTGCACGAGTTATGGAAGGCGTTTCCTAGAAATGAGCTGTAAGGAGGGAGGCTGTTCTTGCGCATGCGCTTATTTAAAAAACTCAGTAACGGTCTTTGGATTCTCAGTCGGCGGAAACATCCTCTTTTGCGCCTTTAAGGCAGCTTTGGGAAATGCAATCGGACAGCCTTTATAGCCAGCGTAATGAAATTCTGTTTTAAATATAAACAGAGAGCGACTTTGTGACAACTAACCCATGTTTGAAAACTACAATACTAATTTCTTGCTAGAAATGAAATTAGAAGTTGTAAAAAGTGAATATATAACTTTATTTGCACTACATTTATGCTCCAGACGCTTCTTGACCGCCATTTCATTTTTTTACTTCAACTCAACCAGGCTTGACCAATTACATTCCCCACGGATAGAATTGTGGGACAAGACGATGAAGCTATCTCAGGAGACAGGAAGTAAACCTAACATTGGATTTGGACGTGCCTTGATGCCTTTCTGCCTTGGAAAGGCATTTCAGAGCTTTCAGAGCATTTGTGCAGCTGAATGTGTGAGTGGTGGCAGCTTTTCCAGTCAAAAATGCCTCCGTTAACTAGGGGTGTAAATCGGCGCCTTCATGACGATTCAATCCGATTCCGATTTCTTAGGTCAACGATTCGATTCTTTTCGATTCTTCAGAATTCCCCGTGATCCGATTCGATCCGATTCAATTCTAGATATTTTTTAGGGCTGTCAAAAGATGAAAAATGTTAAATTAGGGTAAATTTAGAACAGATAAAAAATTTTAAAGTTTTTAATGCTCCAATCAACATGGATTTGGACAAATATTTATGCTATATGCAAATGTATGTTTACAACAGCCTGTTTACATTTTCAACAGAACCATCAGTCATAGTTTTATATTTAATTTTCCTTTAGAAGACCTTATTCTTTCTCCATTTCTGTTTGCTGCTGCATCATTTGTGACCTGTGCTTGCAAATTGAGTTGGGATGAGCAAATTTTCTTAAATTAGTTAACATTTAACAAACATTTAAAGCAACACATTTTTTACCTTTAAATAATGTCTCTAAAATTATTTTAGTGATAGAACAACTTTTAACTGGACAAATTGTACTGTTGCTGCAACCTGCGCAGCCTCCTAGCTGCTACAAGCACACTCTGAAAGTGGCGGTGGAGGGTAGAGCACACAGCCCCGCCCCTCCCTCTGCCTGCAGAAGAGTGTCTGATACCAGGCACTGTTGCGCTTTTCAACCACATGGGGGAGCTGTAAGTCATTTTTACATGGAAACTACATAGTGTTGCTTTAACATTAAAAAACTTCAAAACAATGCATGATTTGTTGGAATCTGACAAAACATGACAGAACTACACCTGTTCACGCAAAGCAAAAACAATATCACTATGTGTTAAATTTATGGTTTTTTGTATTGTTTTAATCTGACATTAAGACAGACCACTTTAAGATGTAGACTAATGCAAGGGTTTAATATAGCCTAATGTTACACAACAGATACTTTTCCTCAACAGTTAACAAAACATTCACTTCAGATATAACAGATTATATGTCATACCTGCGTGAATTCTTGTCAAAACAGATTTTTTTTAAACTGTAATTTTAAATGTCTATATCAGGGTCACGCACTCGCGCGTTTGTGTGCATGCGCGTCAGACGACAGCGTCTGGAAGATTGCTTTTGAGTCACTCTTAATAACTCTTTTAACATCAATCAGGTCCAAAACTTTATCTCTTTTAATAATTATTTTAACATCAAGCAATGTATTTTCTGTAATTTCTGCATGCTTTAAAAACGAAACCGAAAGTGAATGAAGACGCATCTTTGCTTTAGATTATGGATTTGGGACAGTATACACTTCTCATGAAACGTACAGATAAGGATTATTTTAGATGTTTAATGACCATTTAGACAGCATTGGATTCGCTAGACGAGAGCTTAATGTTCTTATTTTTATGAAAACTTCCTACTCATCGAGACAGCGCGGGTCACTTGCTGCGTCTCAATTCATCCAGCTGTGGGCTAGACAAAGGCTCAAACAGAAATTGCGTGTTGCGCTTACGGTTCCATCGCTTTTAAAAGACTTTGCAATGTGTGTGAACAACAGACTGTGAAACTTTAATAACGCGTGTGAAGCGGTGTGACATAGAAGATAACAATGAGGTTAGTGAGCGCCACGCGCAGCTTAATAGTTGGTTGTACGCATATGTCTGAGCGAATGCTGAAAATAGACAGGCGAGCAGACAGGCGGCAAAATAAACACATTAATAATCGATCCTCTTGCGGACGCATCGATGCATCGAATCGGCGCCTGTATAATCGATGCATCGATACGAATCGATTAATCTTTACACCCCTACCGTTAACGTTTCTCAAATGACCACTGGCAGAATAATACAAACCGTGAAGCGGTTTCCATGATAATACTGAGGGGATATTACATGGCTTAAAAAGTTTCTCAGCCAATCAGATTCAAAAACCAGAAATAAGTGTTATATAATACTGAATCTGACACATTTTGGGCCAAAAACTTGTTAAGAATTCTGAGTAGACCATACAGAAAACAAATTAAAAAAGACACTTTTGAGAGAGATTTTCAAGTGTGACTCTGTCTGTGGTGATTAGTGAAGTGAGATTGAACTGTATACTCACTCAGCTTTAGTACGTTGAGCTCTTGACGAA
This sequence comes from Misgurnus anguillicaudatus, assembly GCF_027580225.2. Classification (NCBI taxonomy): domain Eukaryota; kingdom Metazoa; phylum Chordata; class Actinopteri; order Cypriniformes; family Cobitidae; genus Misgurnus; species Misgurnus anguillicaudatus. The sequence continues at coordinate 9,008,811 of NC_073360.2, forward strand.
GCAGACAGATTCAGTTCTCCATCTGATAAACAACACAAGTCAAGGTAAATACTGGATCTGACTCATGAAATCATTTATTAACACTGACTCACCACTGACATTACCTTTATAAGAATTATACAGATACAACAAGACCACAGCGATCAAAGCCACTGCAAAATAAAACGGAGAGAAAACATCAGACCACCATATAAAGCATCATCACATCACATGTGTGACACCTATTTAATACACAATCATCACATCTACATTAGAATAAAACATCACAGGAATCTCTCATTTCAAACCTGTGCTTTTTATTTCATTCAGATTTCTAACAACATACAGATTTACTGGCTTCTTTCTTCCATCAGAAAGTATAGACCTATGACAAATATACAAAACCAGTGGTCCAGTAAAGAGATCTATCCCACTGCATATTTGTTGGTGGAATACCGGGGGATATATAACCCTTATATAACCCTTTAAACAGGTATTTAACTGCATTGGGTCTTGGTGAAACAGCAGTATGGTGGAATCACTTAAACTGTTAAATCAGATGAAGGAGAAATAAAGTGTGTTTATGTTCTGATGTCTTTAGAGAGATTTTTTTAATTTATCCTTTTGGAAAATTATTCTCCTACATACAGTACGTCTGCTACATTTATATAAAAGACAATTTAATATTAATAATATTATTATTAATATTTAATATTAAAAGCCCCCTATTATGGCCTTTTTACAATAGAAATATAAGTCTTTGCCTGGTATGTTTTAGTAAAGTTTCAGCTCAAAATACCCCACAGATCATTCATTATAGCATGTCCAAAATGCCCCTATTTTGGTGGGAGCAAAAAGGTTTTAATGTCTGTACCTTTAAATGCAAATGAGCTACAGCTCCTTACTTTCTTACAAACAGACAGTGAGTGCTTTCAGTTAAAATAGATCTGTTTAGTACAGTCTGATACAATAGTATCTAGTGGAGAGAGAACAACTCCCTGAAGGTGGAAACTATGATAATGCAGGACTGTCAGTGACCTCACATTGATAAGAGAATCAAAACGACATGTCTAATGAGACTGCTTTCGTTTAATGGGGATTAACAAACAAGAAGCAGGTTGATTTTTTTATTGTACGGTAGTTTTGTTCACACACATTTATGTCCGAACACCTTGTAAAAGTGGATTTTGCATAATAGGTGCACTTTAACAAGATGCGTCACTGGTATTGATATGCATGGGGGAGATCGCAACAGTCAGAATGCCCCCTCTAGCCCCGCCTCCCAGTAAAAATAGCCAATTGCCAAACGTTAAAAAAAGGAATCCTTTGAAAGATAGACTTTGCACATGCGCAGAATCGACAGGTCTCATTTTAACAAGACCTGGAGGCGTTGCAAATATGGTGGTGCAGTGACGCACGCGACTTCCTTAAAATGACTTTAATGCCGTTTCATACTCACAACACACGCAGGCAATGAAGAAAACCTCGAGGAAGAGATATCCTCTGGTATCTAAGATAGTTCCTGCGGCCATCGAGATGAGAGCCAGACCCAAGTTCTGTATAGACTGCATACTACACCATTCACAAAAGCAAGAACAATTCAAGAACATCGTTATATCTAAGTTAAACCTATAACTGAATACTATAGGTCTGTTCATCTTTAAGATGTACACTAATAACAGTAATGCATTATTTAATCATCTTATAACACATCTGCTGTATCAAACCTTTCAATATTTCACACTTACAATCCATATGCAGTTCCCAGCTGATGTTCTGGTACGACAAATGCCACCATAGGCCAAAGTGCACAGGCCAGAAGAGAATAGGACAAACCTAAGATAGACTTTAACACAAACATTAGTCAATACAGTTGTGTTAAAACACACAATACTGAAGATATAACTGCACTCTACAAATAGATTATCCTCAGTTCACATCTCTTCTAATGATCTTGATTTTTGATTAGTTTTCATTAAGTAATCATTTTATAACAAGTGCACAAGTCCACTCTTTATCATGCCAATCATCCCACTGATATACTGTAGTTTAGTATGAGGTTACCATAGCAATCCAGGGGTTCCAGAGGGTAAAGGCCAACATGACGTGAGAGAAGAGTGTGGTGACTACAGCCAACAGAACCCACATGATGTTCCGGCCCGTCTTATCAACCACAAAACCCAACAAAGGTGAAGCAGGGGCTGAGATGATATACACTACACTGCAATTTTACAAAGTTAAACAAAAGCTGTGTCTTAAATATACATTTATTCATGAATATCAGCTGATGTTACTCACATCTCAAATTTGTCTTCCGCCATTTTCAGTACCTGAAGTCTATTTTTACATATAGCTATTTTTACAACACTAAACTATTAGCTATTTTTACAACACTAAGAAGGTTCGACACAACATGATACTTTGCTCAAAGTATCACCTGGATCTCTACACGTGAACTCGAGCATTGAGAACATTGTTTGTGTACACAGAGTTTACTAAAAAGAAGGTTTTAAACAACTGACTTTGTCTGTTTTGGCATCCGCTCGCCGCCATCTTGCCAGTCAAGATGTATCGATCTCCGAATGCAACGTAAGGAGGGAGGAGAGTAAAGATGGATAACTCCTAAAGCATAGTTCCAAATAAATGCAAAGAAAATTTGTTGTTTTGTCGCAAGTGAAAAACAATATTAACCTTCTAGTTGAAAAAGGAGCCTCATATGAGATTCATTTATACGCATTGGGAAATCGATTCTTTATGTCTGGCAAAGATGGCGAGCAGACACCATAACAGCCAAAGTCAGTTATACAAAACATTCTTTTAAGTAAACTCTGTGTACACAAACAATGTTCTCAATGCTCGCGTCCATGTGTAGAGATCCAGGTGATACTTCGAGCAAAGTTTTAATGTTGTAAAAATAGTGTTAGCAGCGGACAGCGGCTGGAAGAACGCATCAGGGATCAAGTAGGCATCACACCCTAACCAAGATATTTTTTTACAGTAGCGTTTCTTTTCATGACAGTCGATGTGCGAAATGTTGTCATTTCCCGTATCCGTAAGAATCAGACAGTAAAAGATAAGAAATCCGTAAATCGCAGCAAGCTAGCCAATGCTTGTCAGTAGCCTACTGGTACTCGGTAGGTACTCAAGATGGCGGCAGGCAACTGGAATGACGTAAAATGTATAGGATATTCATCTATAGGTGAGAAACCCCAAATCTCCTAAACATTTACTGAGAGAAAAATGAATATGGTCTGGAGTCAGATTTAAACACAGTCAGGTGATCTAGAGTCAAAACTGAATGCGGTCATTAGGGCTGGGACGATTAATCACGATTCATACTCATACTGTCTTCTGAAAAAGTCTGATGAACAGCGAAATAAATATGATTATAGGCATTTTGTGGAGCTGCGTGTGTAATGGTTCATCTATTGAGTTTCTGCACAAGAGCGCCCTCTGGTTTTTGGATGTAGCGGCATTTCACATGAATTCATTGAGAAGCATAGCAAGCAGAATCGCACAATTAATCATCCCAGCCATGCGATATGCAGACAGATTCAAACGCGGTCTAAATACAAGAGATTAATAGTTTGTTCCAATTTAAATAAGCCAACATGTGTGTGTACCTGTTAATGGCTCTGGCCTGGACAGGAGTGAAACTGAACTTCTCTATGAAGAAGACTCTGTAAGTGAAAATAAAACAAACATGACCTAAACTGTGTTGCACATTACATTTTTATATTATTCCTCCATCTCATGACAAAGATAGTCAGAAATAGTCTGGTAAATGCGTGTGTGCGTGCGTACTCACTGGCCGAGTCCAATAAATGGAAAGATGGCCACGTAATATCCCACACATATGATGAAGATAAGCCATAAAGAAAGCGGAAAATCCTTTACATCTGTAAGCTTGATCACTTCTCCTAAATAACAAGCAAAACAGCAAATGTTTGGGTTATACACATAGACTGTAAAAAAAGATGGACGTAGTGTCTGTGACGGTTTCTGAAGATCGTTATTGAAGCTTAAAGTAGGCGGTGTCTGCCATCGGCATCTTGGCGCGCTTTACCGTGCATCATTCGCGGACATCCGGAAATGGGTAAAAAGGCGGGACGTGGGTAAAGCTGAGGTGACTGGTTGCTGAAACCACGCCCGCCTAGCTCGACTAATGACAGCAGTAGCTGTTCAACCGTCACTCAAGTGGCCACGCCCTTAAATATGCTGAACTTTAAAGCTCCCGTTCTGTCTGTGCTTTTGAAGCGTTGATTGTGTTTATAGTGGGAAATATAACATGTGTTCATGCTTCACGTGTAAAAAACGCGGTATTTTTCACACAATTTACTTATCTGTAAAGCACTGTTTTCACTGTCCTCAAAACAGGCTGATGTCTTCCTTGTTATGTGAAGTCCCTCCTTCAGAAATACGTATCAAGTTCTGATTCTGTAGTTTGTTTAGTGTGTTGTGATTCGATAGCAGCTTAGCTTAGCAGAGCCGTTTGAGCCAAAGCTGGTGACTGACGTATTCATGTGGGCGGAGTTTAGTCAACGAACTGTTTTACTGACGTCATTAAAGCAGGAAATAGAGGGCTGCCAATTCGTTGTAGGCTTTTAAAGAGGAATTTTATTGAAGAAAATATATCGCCTGGGAGTGAACTTTGATCTTTATCATTTTACAGGAATTATTTATGCTATTATAGCAACATTACACACTAACTAGGGTTTAAAAAATGGTATCAGGAAGAACGTGACCTTTAAGGCTAAATATAATTTAAACGGATGAGTTACAAAAAAATTCACCCCCTCACAGTTGTCATGAAGGGCAGAATTAGCTATAAAGACTAAAAACTATTTTTGTACCAGGCTGTAAACATATTATCTTCTGCTGTAAGTTGGCCATTTTAACATGGAGGTCTATGGGAATTGACTCTCTTTTGGAGCATGCCTCTAGCGGCCAGTCGATGAATTGCAGTTTAAATCACTTCCGTATTGGCTTCATCAGAGAGATCTGAAGGTTGCCCCTCGGTTATACACAGCACAATGTCATATTGCTGTATGCTGAATAAAATACAGTGCATGTTTGTAAGATCTGGATGAGCTGTATGTTCTCCGGTTTTTCCTTGCTCCTTGTGAAGAATCCTCTCTGCTCTTCTGTCCAGGAAACCCAGAACCAGTGAACATATGAGTGAGAAGAGACACGTGGACGCCGCTGTCCCATCACAAATGATAAATGATATTAAACACATGACATCACACTATATTAAAGAGTGAAGTGTATGTCTGAAGCTCATCCACTCACAACCGAGCTTCTGAACTTCTCAAGTTTGAAACTACCCAGAATTACACAAACTGATCTATTAAACACAAATAATAAATCTACATGTGCTCTCATGGTACACACATCATATCAAATAGTAATACTGCTTTGATAAACACAACAGTACTGAATGATCACCAAATGGATAGATTACATGAAAATGGATAGATTACATAAAAAGATCAAATTCCGAATATACATTTGCAATCCTTTCACTTTAAGATCCATGTTCACCCAGACACTAAACTCTCATCTGAAAGTGTACTGTGAGAGGGAAATGAGATTTAAGAGATAAGCAGAAGCAAAATGAAACAATAAGAGAAGTGAAAAACTCAACACTGTATAAAGAGCTGAGTGCCTAAATGACAGAAGAAGTGTCTAGTTTCAAAACACATGATATGATCTTTGCTTTGACACTTCAATGACTGATCTCAACTAACATTATATGGACTCTTGTAGCAAACATGAAGAGTCTTATAAGAGCTGTCTGGATCACATTTCACCCCCCAAAAATAAATAAGAGCATTTTCTTACAGATCATGAGTGTTATTCCCAGTGTGGTGTATCCGGCTGAGCCCACCATCATCTGAATACGACTGTATACCCAACCAATGACATTCATGTTTACTGTACTGCCCTGAAACACACAAGGGGGGGGGGGGGTTATGATACTGTACAATGACAACTTCAGATCTTCACACATACATATGTGACACTGGACCACAAAACCTATGGGTCAATTTTGAAAATAAACAGAAAACAGATAAGCCCCCTATTGATGTACGGTTTAACTTAGGATAGGACAATATTTGCCCGACATACAATTATTTGAGGGTGAAACAAATAAAAATTCTAAATATTGAGAAAATCACCTTTAAAGTTCTCTTAATGAAGTCATTAGCCTCTTTCACACCGTAATTCTGGTAAATTACCATGAATTTGCCAGAATTAATTTACCAGTAAATACAAAAATGTGATGTTCACACATGCAGTGCCATTCTGTCTTTTTACCAGTAAGACATCATTCACACATCAGTATCAAAATACCGGTAAACTCGGAGAGAAAGCGGAAGTTACCTGTTCCGTGCGGCCGGCGAGCTCAGTGTTGTATTTGTAAGCAATGGAAGGTTATCAACTCTCCGTGTTTAGTTGTTTTCACATCTGTGGCAAACGCTGACGGTCGCGTCCGTGACCAAACAATATTGCGTCAGGCGACGCCAAACGGAACCTGAGTTTGCACATTAGGCTTCACAGAGAATGTACTAAGAACGTCGACAATTCGGCAAATAGATGGTAAGCTGTTTTAAACAACTTTGGTGAAGAAATGTGGATGTTAACTTCAGGTGTGCTCGACTTTTAAGCAGCATGTGTGCAGAAACGTCCGTAACAGTGCGGGGGTTATCGCTTCACCTGTATTAAAACGTTATGATTGTCCCGAAGCTGCCAGCGCGGTCTGACGTCATCCGTTCTATATTTTTCGTTCACACATAGCGCTTACCGGTAAATTACTGGTAATCTCTCTTACTGGTTAATTGGCAGCACTGATTTACCGGAAAGATTCTGTTCACACATGACATGTTAACTGCAATTTCCCAGTAAATTACCAGTAAAGACTGTATGTGTGAAAGGGACTATTATCAACTGCATCCACTCACAAAAAGAAAGTTTGATATATTTACTCTATGGTAGGACATTTACAAAATATCTCCATGAAACATGATCTTGACATAACCTAATGGTTTTTGACATAAATAAATTGATAATTTTGACCCATGCAATCTATTTTTGGCTATTGCTAAAAATGAATAGTTTGGTTCCAAAACGCAATAAATCCATTTTGACTAATTTCAGTAAAACGTGTTTTCTATACCAAGAAAGTGACAAGATGAAAACCACTATTTTCCATAATTTTTAAAAAGATTTATTATAAAAACGAATATTTTTTTTAAAAAATGCTCTAAATCTATTGAATCAATATATAAATGTGCATTCATCTTTGCCATGTTATATTCTTTAGTTGGCTAGTGGTATACACTGATTAAAAAAATAAACATTAACGACATTAACCAAAACACTTACTTTTAAAAAACTAAGAACACAGGCATTGCTGCGGTTATACTTGGGACATCATTGGTTAACATTTTTCACAGCGATCAGCTGTAAAAAAAATGTTGGTCCTTCTCGATTTTCGTTGGCTTCGCGTAAAATAATGTGAAGTTTTTCATAAGATCCCCTGGGGTCAATGTGTTAGCATGACGGAAGCTTGATGCTGTCGGGGGAACAAGCAAACGGCTTCCGAGTGCCTCTCGCGTAAATTATTAGATGTTGATGGCTTACGTTTAATTCCCGTCACAGAAAACCACCACAGGTTCATCAATGCCATCAAAAGTATTATTTTGTTTTTGTTTGTTTGTTCATCACGAATTACAAGATGAGGAAAACTAAGATTCTGTGTATTCCACGCGCCGCCATTGTTTATTTACAATGTATGGAATGGCGCGCTGTAATTTGTGGAGCGGATTTATTGCACTCTGCAGAAAAGGTGGAGTGGCGTTTATTGCGTTTTGGGAAAAAAGATGACAGAATAACACGGCGGAAAATGTATTTGCGTAAAATTAAGAATTTACTTTTAAATACTGACCTGATATAATACTGATTTTGGCAGTAACTAATTATTTTTTTAAATGCCGTTTATCCCGTTTTGGAACCAAACTCTTCAAATATATCCGTTCGACTTAAGGATTTGTGGTCCAAGGATACACATAATAAATATAACAGAGTTACTCATATGGCTTTAGACTGACATGAGGGTTAGGAAATGACAGAATTTTCATTTTTGGGTGAACTATCCCTTTAATACTTGTATAGTGGATTTATTTATCCGTTTTTTTTTCATGTGAGGAATTGTGAGAGAGTTAAAGGCTCATTTTAGTTGTGCGTACGTCCTACAGTGTAGCAACGACGGCGTAGGGATAGTGTCGGTTTTCATATATACTTCTGCGTCGTCGATGTGCAAACACGCATGCAGACTGCTGGTAGGCAATATCCACACGTGTAACCGCAAGTGTTAGCATTTTATCAGCTCCTTTACATTTTAAAAGACACACCCAAAAACGGCACATTTTGCTCAGGCCTACAAAATGGCAATTTTGGCATGCTATAATTAATTATCTGTGGGGTGTTTTGAGATAAAACTTCACATACGGACTCTGGGAACACCATAGACTTATTTTACATCTTTAAAAATTTCGTCATATGACCCCTTTAAGGGCCAGATTTACTAACAGCTTGCGCAAACCATCATTTTGGCGTTAAATAACGACTGAACTTACTAAAGACACGCAGTAGATATGTAGCCCTGAAAATGTGTTATTTTTGCGACCTTATTGCATATGCATTTGTAGAAGTTTTCCTTTAAGATGCAACATTAATTGAAGGAGAGTATTTAAATTTAGTTTGTCAGAGGAACATACTTTTTGTTTTAAATATCGGAGAAAAAAGGAGGAGAAATCACGAGAAGTCGTCAAATCAGGCGTTTCAAAACTTCTTTTAAACCTTCATCTTTCATCCCCCGGTTTTTCATAGTGTAGCCTACTTTTACTTTGTTAGCTGGAATTTCACACTCCGCATTTTCATTACGATGTCCGGGCAAGGTCGCTTATTTGCGACCCTGTACTAATTTTTACAATGCTTTCCTCACAAAAATCAATCTTATGTAAGTGACTGGACAAACAAGAGACATTTTTATTAAAAGTAAATAAGATCAAAGCAAAATATTAATCTTTTTGCGTACCCCCTGGAAACTCTTCACATACCCCCTTGGTTGGGAGTCACTGTTCTAGTGGACCAATCACAATGCTTGCGATCCGCATAGAACTGAAGCGCTGTTAAAATTTTGGCAAGGTGCACGTCAGGCTACGCACAGGCCACGGATAACCTACGGTGTAGAACTTACGCACGACTCTAAGTTGGGCTTTAGATGTACCTAAGCTACTGTGCAATCATACTGACCCACCTGTTTTACAAGTGAAAAGTCAAATGAGTGTGATTTTACATAAACAGTAGTTTATTGCAGTAATATACACACATTCACCACTACTAATTTTCTTACCAGTCTGGCCATGCTGAGCTGAAGACCGAACACCAGGTTGAGCTCTTTGCCTTTAAACCAGTTAACTGCATATGTGTTCTGTGCCACAGCCAATGACTCTCCACCAATACTGAGAGAGATATAAACATACAGAAAATCAGGCCCGCTTTCATTCATAAACAGATTTGACCAACAGACGCATCTTACCCAAAAACAAAGCGTCCGACCTCCATCAGCCAGAAATGATTGACCAGTGCACCAGCAGCAAATATGATCTGTACAACATCAGAGAACAGACATTCAATAGCTGATCACAGTCACAAATCAATAAAGCCTGCAGGATTACTGCAGACCAGTGGTTACTTAAACTTTTCTGCATGTAGGACGCATCCCTTTGCGCCCCCCCCACAAAGAAAATTGTACCCGTGTGTCATAACCCACCTGTCCTAATAACACAAATGATGCAAAGATTATCGTTCCCCACCTGAAAACAATGTAAACATTGTGTTATACCTTCATCAAGCATTATCAGAGAGCTGCAGACGTGAATTTGAATTCGTATGAAACTTTGTTTTGGACCCACCTGATGCCAAAGACCCTGTCCAGCAGAAACCCACCAAGAAAACACAGAACCACGTTTGGCCACGAGTACCACGCATACAACTGCATGAAAGAAGCTGTGTTCAGATTCATATCCTGAGAGAGAGAGAAAAAAACTTCAGAGTTCAGGGTGATATCCAGAACACACACACACCACTCTCAAACAGTGTCAACATTACGGTCACATGACACAATAGTAAAAGTTCCTACAGAGTTTGAACCTGTCAGCATCTCAGCTCATGACCCAGCAGACATACAGACAGACAGACAAACCTGTATGACTTGAGTTTGAAGAGCAGCCGGGTTGTCATAGCAAAAATAACTTCCTGTAAGATAAAAAAAAGAAATCAGTGCATGGCACAGTAAATAAATCAGTAGGTGATCAGTAACTCGGTACATGACTGTATATCTCACCGAAGCCCAGGAAACACATGAAGCACAGAACCACGATCCGGTGCAGCAGGTGACGCGGATCACACAGCGGGCTCATGCTCTCCACCACACCTTCATCATCTTCATCGTCATCTTCATTCAGAAGAGACCGGTGCTCGCGCGACGCAGCCATTTCACAAACACCCGGTCATATGACTGTCATGTGACAGCTTCTGGTCACGCGACAACAAACAGCGACCATAGGTTTGTTCGACTTCCTGCGGCGCCGCAAGAACCGACAGCCGGACGACGTCAAAGTTCCGCGAGAGCGATTAAAAGCAAACTTTTTTTTTTATTGAATAAATGAACAACAGATATCAACAAAAAATATTGACAGTAACAATACAAATACAGGGTATGCTAGGGGGGAATTTACAATAGAATATTAAATAAGGTACACATTTTTAAAGTTTTCAGTGCCTTTTGCTTTAAAGAGAATCTTATAGAATCAATATACAGTTCCATTTCTTTTTTAAATGATTAAAAGCAAACTCCTCTTTCCGCGACTCGCTACTTTGACGTAACCCGGCTGTCGATTCCTGCGTCGCCGCACGAAGTCGAACAAGCTCCGTTTCTCAATCCGAAGCCTGCTCCGAACCTCTGGAGGTCACACATGGAGGTTTCATACGTCATCAAGCCTACGTAAATTGTTGTAATGTGCTTATGACTTAAAAAAATAATAAAAAAATGTGCTTATGACTTGCGAATGTAATGCTAAGAATAAGTCAACTTTATAATGGTTAATTTTCTGAAATAAGACAGTTTTGATAATGTTTGCAGCCTACAAATGCAACCCTCGGAAGGCTGCAGCAGCTAGCTGCTAGACGTTAGCTGTGTTCGACTTTATGCGGCGACGCAAGAACCGAAATTTTAGATGACATCAAAGTACCGCGAGACCGATTCGAGAAATCATACAAAGAAGCCGGCTTTCATATAGCTCTCGCGATACTTTGAACCATCAGCTTGTCGGTTCCTGCAGCATCGCATGAAGTCTAAACTCACCGAAAACTGAGGCCGTTTCTCAATCCGAAGGCTGCAGCCTCCCGAGGTCGCGTATGCAGACGTCATCAAGCCTGGTTTATTTCAAATTAACTGAGGAGTACATTAGTACGGGGCCCTTCTGGTCACCCCCTGGAAAAAAGAAAACAATCCGTGATCACGGTTTTGTAATTCGTCCCCTCAGTTTATAAACCGTACTCACGGATTATTAAACTGTTCCCTCAGTTTTACAAACCGTGCGCTCGGATAAATAAACCGTACGCACGAGTTAACAATCCGTGCTCTTAGATTTGTAAACCGTACCCTCAGTTTTTGCAATCCGTACCCACGAATTTATAAACCGTGCGCACGCTTTTGCAATCTGTTCTCACAGTTTTGCTAACTGGATTTGTAGCCCCTCCCTCATTTTAGAAATCGCTATTCATTCTTATTCATTCTTTCCAAGTTTCCTATTAATGTTTGATATTTTCGGAAATTAATAAAGTTTAAACCGTGTTAAGCTGTTTTATACGTTCCTAACTGGAAACGTGCTTTAATATTTACGAAATATTTTAATCGGATGCTACAGTAAACAGATATCTTTGTGTAAAATTAACATATGTTATTTAGATTTATTCATCAAATAAAATAAATATTTAACTAACAAATGATTTCTACATATCCTTAATATTTTAATCAATATATTTGAGAATGCCACACTTAGGCTTGCTATATATTTTCGTTTTTAATTGCTCATTTTAAATTCATATTTTATGTATTTAACATCAGCTTATTAGGTAAGATTAAAAGATTATTAAGAGCTGCACAATAATATACATATAAGTTTTATATACATATAATTCTTAATTATTGTAAATCAATATTATTATATCTGATTATCAATATATTTGAGAATTTCACACTTAAATATTTACACGTTTTAAAACTTATAATAATAATTGCTCATTTAAAATTAATATTTTATGTATTTAACATCAACATAACATCGACAATCAAACATTTTTACATTGTAGCCTATTATTTGAGTAAATATAGGCAAACAAAGTAGATCACGTGTTAATTTAAAAATCAACAAAGCAAACGGGTTTTATTCAGCAGCAGATGAAATTGCGTCTTTTGCAGAAAATAAACATCTCCGAATCTCCTCAAAAATCCTGGTAAGTGTGGAGTATGAGTAATTACATTTACAATATAGGTGCAGGATTCTGCTGATCCACCTGTCTGGAATGAAGAAGTGATTCTGCAACCTCTCAGAGTTTATTCAGCTCATTGTATTTGTAACATGTACTGTTTGGCATTTTTGGAGTTTCATGATGACTGTAGAGTTATGTCATGTGTAAATAAATGTTCAATAAAACAATTGTGTACAATTGCTTTGTTCATCGTTCATAAAGGATGGTATGAAATAAATTCACTTTACATTAAGTAAATTCAACTCATTTTTTATTTAAATAAAATTCATAAAAAACAGCTACATCTACTTAACATTTGCAATTACTTATTTTTACTCAATTTTATTTTTAATAGGAAATCAATTTAATTATTGTTAATACCAGATTTAAAGCTTTCAAATTTACTCAGTATTTGTAAGTATAAAATGTTTTACTAAAACTTAGTAAATGTTTTACAGAGTGTGGCTCATATACCCGCTCATTGTGCATTAAAAATATGACCAGAAATTGATTCTTTTACACACATTTCAAAGAGCACAGCTATTTTAACACTTTGGTGACCTAAATAAATACGTACAATACAAATAGTCACGCGATTATTCTAGCAGTATTTGCACAGAAAGCTGTTACCCAGTTAATATAACAGTATAACTTCAAGTATTCAGATAAAAAAACTTTACGCAAGGACAAAGACAATATTTAATTAACAAAGTACAAATTTTAAGTTTAAATATTAATAAACTCCAAACTTATCTGGATTTTTTAAAGAGTTTCTCAGATGTTTGTCATCCCAGAAGTTTCCTTTGATTAATATTTTCTCATTGATCCTTAAATTAACATGTGATCTACTTAATTTCTAACTACTTTTTTGCTTACATTAGCTCAGATAATAAACATAATGTAAAAATTTTTCACCAAAAAATTAAGTAAATCATAATAAAAGTTTGGCATGAAGTTGATGTTAAATGCAAATAATATTGATTTACAACAATCAAGAATTATAGGTATATAAAACCTATATGTCCATAACTGTGCAGCTCTTAGTAATCTTTTAATCTTACCTAATAAGTTGATGTTAAATACATAAAATACGAATTCGAAACGAGCAATCAAAAACGAAAATATACAGCAAGCCTAAGTATATTGACCAAAATATATAGGACATGCAGAAATCATTTGCTAGTCAAATACCCACCCCATTTGATGAATAAATCCAAACAACATGCCAATTTTACACAAAGATATCTGCCCACTGTAGCATCCGATTAAAATATTTCGTAAATATTAAAGCACGTTTCCAGTTAGGAACGTATAAAACAGCTTAACACGGTTTAAACTTTATTAATTTCCGAAAATATCAAACATTAATATAGGAAACCTGGAAAGAATGACCAAGAATGAACAGCGACCTCCAAAATGAGGGAGGGGCCACAAATCCAGCCAGCAAAACCGTGAGAACAGACCGCAAAAGCGCGCGCACGGTCCACAAACTCGTGGGTACAGACTGCAAAAACCGATGGTACGGTTTACAAATCTAAGAGCACGGATTGTTAACTCGTGCGTACGGTTTATTAATCCGAGCGCACGGTTTGTAAAGCTGAGGGAACAGTTTAATAATCCGTGAGTACGGTTTATAAACTGAGGGGACGAATTACAAAACCGTGATCACGGATTGTTTTATTTTTTCCAGGGGGTGACCAGAAGGGCTCCGTACATTCGCAAGTCAAAGCATATTACAACAATTTACTGTAAACTATGAATAAGTCAACTTTATAACGGTTAATATTCTGAAATAAGACAGTCTTGATGACGTATGTATATATAATGACGTTATATATATATAATGCACTTGAATAAAAATATGAAAATTGTCAAGTAGATGGTGACTGCTCTTTATCTTCTATTTAAAAGATAAAATAAAATGTATCTCTCAACATTTGCATTTTAGATTTAAGCCTTTCTCTAAAACCTTGTTCGGTTCAGTATAAAAAAAAACATATACATAAAAATCTTTTAATAAATATTCTAAAAAAAAAAAAAAAAAAATAGTATAGTCTGGCAACTATTTATCACACTGGACGGAGAAGAATTAAAAAACTTGATTGCTTAGGGAAGTGGTTCTCAACTCCAGTCCTCGGGACACGCTGCTCGGCACATTTTGGATGTCTCTCATATCTGACACATTCGGTTCAGTTCATGGAATCTATCCTAACGAGCTGATGATCTGAATCAGGTGTGTTAAATAAGGGAGACATGCACAATATGCAGAGCAGTGGGTCCCGAGGACTGGAGTTGAGAACCACTGGGATAAAAGAAAATTTAAACCAATTTTTTGAGCATTTAGGGATACAGTATCTTTAACCTGATGGTAGCACTTCATTGGATAGTGGACGCCTCTTATCATTCACAATGATGTTAGCCTTATTTAACGTTCTTTCTTTATATATGCTATCTATAATCTTTAACTTTATTCCTAATAATTTACTTGCTGGGCCTCAGTGTTATACCAGCAGATCACACAAAATGACACAATGCTTTCAATAATAGCTTCCCAAAACATCAACAATATTCTACTATGGACATTAAAAGACAGTATTTTCTTTAAGAAGTACATTCTCTGTAGTAACTTTTTACTTACACAGTCGGACCATGCATCCCACTTTAATTTATTGTCCAGCATAACACCAAGGTATTTATAATTTGTTACTAACTGTATTTGCTCCCTGTTAATTACAGTAGTGTAGTAGGATAATTTTCACTTTCGCTTTTACTCTTTAAAATCAATAACCATTTCCTTAGTTTTTGAAATATTTAAAAAAAGATTAGAATTTTCACAACATCATAGAAATGCATTTATCTCAATTCAACTCATACATTTACTTTTATGCATTTGGCAGACACTTTTATAAAAAGCTATTTATTTGACCACTATGTGTTTTCACTGGGATTGAACCCATGACCTTTTGCACTGTTAACACAAAACTACAGAAACACTGAGAACACTCATAGACAAACTTCTTTTGCAAGCACAAGGTTGAGAAATATCAAAAGCTCTGTGTCCTATTGTTTCCATCACAGGTGTTTGCTGTTTGACTGACACACTGCTGCTATGTACCTTGAAAACAATGTTTCAACACACGTTTAGATGATAAATCGAGCCGCTGTTCAACAGCCAGCACATATTTCTTCTGTGAGGTCTGGTCAGGAGATCTTGTGTAGGTTTACTGACAGGGAACAGAAGTCATCTGGAAAGCGTCATCCCACTGCTCATCTAAACAGCTGTTATGCAACAGACCCTTAGCTTTATAAACAGCAGAATTCTTCAGAGAAACCTCACAGTTCAGTTGGAATCCAGAGCTCCTGCAGTCTGAACTAATCCTGGTGTGGATCGTGAAAATGTTCTGCTTTGTTTTGCTGGTTTTCTCTTTGGTTCAGCTCACCCCAGCTTTACCCATCACTCAGAAACATCTGCTGTCCTGCTGCGAGTCTGCAAGTCTCGTGAACGACTGTCTTAACACCATTAAAGAGTCTGAGGTAAAGCAAGCTTTAATTAATGTGTATTGAATGTAATTTTATTTTCTGAAGCAAATGTGAAGGCTGTTCATCACTGAGTTTTTTTGGCCAGTTGATATCGAGGGCAAACCGGTTGATGGGGAGGTCTTCAAGGTTTTTGTAATGATTGACAGCAAGGCCGCTGAGGTCTTTCTAACGGTTGACCCCAGGGTCTTTCTAAATATGACGCAGTTGTTGCTAAAGTCTTTCTTACCGTTGATGCGGAGAGCTTTCTAATGGTTGATGCCGCCAGTCGCTGAGGTCTTTCTAACAGTTGATGCCGCCGGTCACTGAGGTCTTTCTAACGGTTGATGCCGCTGGTCGCTGAAGTTTTTCTAACAGTTGACGCCGAGGTCTCCAAGGTCTTTCTAAAGGTTGATGCCGAGGTTGTTAAGGTCTTTCTAATGGTTGATGCTGAGGTCTTTGTAACGGTTGATGGTGAGGTCGCTGAAGTTTTTCTAACGGTTGTCTCAGAGGTCTTTTTAACGGTTGACGCCGAGGTCTTTCTACAGGTTGACGCTGAGGTTGTTGAGGTCTTTTTAACGATTGATGCTGAGGTCTTTCTAATGGTTTATGGCGCCGGTTGCTGAGGTCTTTCTAGCGGTTGACGCCACCGGTCGCTGCGGTCTTTCTAACAGTTGATGCCGAGGTCTTTCTAAAGGTTGATGCTGAGGTTGTTGAGGTCTTTCTAACAGTTGATGCCGCCGGTCGCTGAGGTCTTTCTAACGGTTGATGGCGAGGTCGCTGAGGTCTTTCTAAAGGTTGACGCTGAGCTCTCCGAGGTCTTTCTAACGGTTGATGCCACCAGTTGCTAATGCTTTTCTAATGGTTAATGGTGAGGTCGCTAAAGTCTTTCTAACGGCTGATGGTGAGGTCGCTAAAGTCTTTCTAATGGTTGACGCCGCCAGTCGCTGAGGTCTTTCTAACAGTTGATGCCGCCGGTCACTGAGGTCTTTCTAACAGTTGATGCCGCCGGTCACTGATGTCTTTCTAACAGTTGATGCCGCCGGTCACTGAGGTCTTTCTAATGGTTGATGCCGCCGGTCGCTAAAGTTTTTCTAACAGTTGACGCCAAGGTCTCCAAGGTCTTTCTAAAGGTTGATGCTGAGGTTGTTAAGGTCCTTCTAACGGTTGACGCTGAGGTCTTTCTAACGGTTGATGCCGCCGTTTGCTGAGGTCTTTGTAACGGTTGTTGGTGAGGTCGCTGAAGTTTTTCTAATGGTTGACGCCGAGGTCTCAGAGGTCTTTCTAACGGTTGATGCTGAGGTCTTTCTAAAGGTAAACACCGAGGTCTTTCGAAAGGTTGACGCTGAGGTTGTTGAGATCTTTCTAACGGTTGACACTGAGGTCTTTCTAATGGTTGATGCTGCCGGTCGCTGAGGTCTTTCTAGCGGTTGACACCATCGGTCGCTGCGGTCTTTCTAACAGTTGATGCCATCAGTCGCTGCGGTCTTTCTAACGGTTGATGGCGAGGTCGCTGAGGTCTTTCTAAAGGTTGACGCTGAGCTCTCCGAGGTCTTTCTAACGGTTGACGCCGAGGTTGTTGAGGTCTTTCTTATGGTTGACGCCGAGGTCTTTCTAAAGGTTGACGCTGAGGTCGCTGAGGCTTTCTAACGGTTGATGCCACCAGTTGCTAATGCTTTTCTAATGGTTAATGGTGAGGTCGCTAAAGTCTTTCTAATGGTTGACGCCGCCAGTCGCTGAGGTCTTTCTAACAGTTGATGCCGCCGGTCACTGAGGTCTTTCTAACAGTTGATGCCGCCGGTCACTGAGGTCTTTCTAACAGTTGATGCCGCCGGTCACTGAAGTTTTTCTAACGGTTGATGCCGCCGGTCACTGAGGTCTTTCTAACGGTTGATGCCGCCGGTCACTGAAGTTTTTCTAACAGTTGACGCCAAGGTCTCCAAGGTCTTTCTAAAGGTTGATGCCGAGGTTGTTAAGGTCCTTCTAACGGTTGACGCTGAGGTCTTTCTAACGGTTGATGCCGCCGTTTGCTGAGGTCTTTGTAACGGTTGTTGGTAAGGTCGCTGAAGTTTTTCTAATGGTTGACGCCGAGGTCTCAGAGGTCTTTCTAACGGTTGATGCTGAGGTCTTTCTAAAGGTAAACACCGAGGTCTTTCGAAAGGTTGATGCTGAGGTTGTTGAGATCTTTCCAACGGTTGACACTGAGGTCTTTCTAATGGTTGATGCTGCCGGTCGCTGAGGTCTTTCTAGCGGTTGACGCCATCGGTCGCTGCGGTCTTTCTAACAGTTGATGCCATCAGTCGCTGCGGTCTTTCTAACGGTTACTGGTGAGGTCGCTGAGGTCTTTCTAAAGGTTGACGCTGAGCTCTCCGAGGTCTTTCTTACGGTTGACGCCTAGGTTGTTGAGGTCTTTCTTATGGTTGACGCCGAGGTCTTTCTAAAGGTTGACGCTGAGGTCGCTGAGGCTTTCTAACGGTTGATGCCACCAGTTGCTAATGCTTTTCTAATGGTTAATGGTGAGGTCGCTAAAGTCTTTCTAACGGCTGATGGTGAGGTCGCTAAAGTCTTTCTAATGGTTGACGCCACCGGTCTCTGAGGTCTTTGTAACGGTTCATGGCGATGCCGAGGTCGCTGAGGTCTTACTGTTGACACCGCCGGTTGCTGAGGTCTAACCATTGATGTTGATGTTTATGTAATTGATATTCTTAATATTCTTTTGTTTTTAGCATGCTTATATTGGAGTGTGATCAAACCACTAACTATAAATGTTTGCATAATTACCTCTTTTGGCAAATGCTAAACCTTAAATCTTTATTTCCCTTAATTTGAATTAAAACGCATTATTTTAACTTATTTTTTATTATTTCATAATTACTACATCTGCAGACATATGCTGTACAAATACATTTACAATAAATGACAGAACCCAATTTCTCAGAACATGTACAATAATTGTTTGTAAAATAAATGTAAAACCAGTAAAACAGTCAGCATGTTATCAATGTTCTTATCAAGGATCCTCTGAAAGATGTGTTTGATAGATCTGTGTGAGGTGACTGTTCAGTTCTTCCATTTATTCTTCTTAGCAGGCAGTTGGCCTGTTGCCTCCAAATATTTATTGATGAGTTCTTCTTGTACAGATGGCAGGCAGGGCTGATATCTGCTGTAGTCCATAGTGTACTCGCCTTTACCCTGAACAACATACACAGATACACAATAAAGACCAGGGGCCTGATGTATAAACGTTACGTACGCACAAAATGGGCATAGAAATATGCGTACGCAATTTTCCACGCACATATCGGGATTTATAAAAAATAAAGTTGCCGTAAATAAGTGCGCACCGTACGGATGCTCTCCACTGTGCGTACGCACTCTTTTTGAGCGGAGTGAAAGAACACAAACTCTGTTCTTGTTTCTATACACATTTAGTTTTAATATTCCTGTTTCATTCATGAAACACTCAAATTGCATCTAGGTGTCGCACCTGCCAATAAGTAGCAAATATTTAACAGATAAAAATTATTGAAAAGACGAAGCCTCTACGGTGAATAGTGCCACACACATCTGTCACGAGCGCGTCTGCGTGTTTGAAACGCAAAAGAACTATATGAATAAGTCTTTTCTTCACTCATCAAGCATTAAAGGCTAATGTTTTTTTTTAATATATCTTAATGCCTTATGGCTACGCCGCGTAATACATCGTTGTCTTTATGTTTTATTATGGGAAACACTTAATGCGAAACTTTTATATGCTGGGCTCGTCTACTTGCATATAGCAGCCTATTCTCTATAATGTATGTCATATTGCAGTCTTAATGCATTAAGTCGCGTTAAATGGTATAATTGATGCACTTGCCGCCTGAGATATAGACGAACATGACCCGAAACGATCTCCACCATCCGCTGGTCAAAAACATTTCATCTCCCTCTGAGTTTGTTTTACATTAAAATGTTATGAATATAATGACATCTGTCTGGCCATATGTGAAACCAGTATCAACTTTGACAATGCCAGTGTTTAAACAGTGTTTTAATAATTTCATAAAAACCCATAAGGCAAAAAATTAATTTCTCTGGCCAAAAGTATATTTAAAATATATGCTACATAAGTAAATTTTATAAAGTATATTTTTAAAGTTGAAAATAATGTTAACCTTTTTAAAACTGTTTTGTTTACAGATTCGTAACAAAGTTTTTCTTCCAATGCGACATGAATTTCCTTGAATTCAAATATATGAAGGGCTAAATATATTTTTTTAATGCTTTAAAATGCTTTATAAATATTTAAATATATATATAAATTATATATACTTTTTTTGCCGAATGGGTAAGTAACGTTTTTTGGAAATGCAGGTTTCAATCGGACAGCGACGATATTTTCCTTGCGTTTTGTAACGTCAATCCATATTAAAATGATATGCAGCCCACATTATGCCCAGTAAAACTAAGGGTTGTACGCTCCATATATGGTTGTTTCGGGGAGGAGATGGATCTTCCGCTCTGGGATTTAGGAATGTTTCTTGAGTACACATGGTTTTATAAATCTGAAAACTTTTGTGCGTACGCAAATTCTGCATTATGTGCGTACGCACACTTTAAGGATGGAATCTACGCAAAGTTTTATACATGAGGTCCCAGGACCGTGTACAAGTAAATTATGTTTATGTTGACTTTGAAGTAGTTTAGTTTGTCACCTCTGTGCTGGAGCGCAGTTCTGTGGAGTATCCAAACATGTCATTCAGTGGAATCTATAGACAAAAACCAATAAGAGTGCATTATGGGAATACAGATGCCAGTCATATCAATGCATTATGATATCTTTACTGTCATTTGTGAATACATCGAGATTGCATTTCACCAACAAAACATTACTGGCTCAATTGCTCTAGCTGAATGAATAACTGCGACCCAGTGAATGTTTTACTGCACCTCATGAAAATAACATTGCGGTGTAAAATATATTCATTTTATTTATAGAGTGAAATGATAAAATCTATGAATTTACGTTAGTTATCATGATGGTACTTACATCAGCGTACAGTGTGAAGTATCCCTCGGCTCCATCCTGCCCTGTAATGACACCATGACGACGATTGACCCCGGCTATAACTGCCCCCTGAAATTCATTAGGGGCAACTATCTCCACAGACATTACTGGTTCCAAAATCACAACATTTGCTTTCTCCATCGCTGTGAAGAGACAAAAAATTTAAATGAATAAACAGAGACAAACATTCATACAAAGATTTGATTCTGCTCCGTTATCAAACTGAATAATTGACAGCACAATTGAGTTTCAATTTCAACAAACCACCATTATGGTGATAAGTGTTTGCATTTCATCAGCTCATTTGCATTTAAAAGGACAGAAAATGTCATTAAACGCTGATGTAATAGACAATAATATCTGATTCATCCCATCAGACTAAAAGACTTTCACTGTGGTCACTGTGATTCAGAAAGAAATTAACTGTACTCATACCCTGTTTAACAGCGCCCTCTCCTGCACGAATGAAGGAGATCTCATTTGAATCAACCATGTGATTAGCACCATCATCCAGCACGAATCGAACACCAGAAATCTTGTGTCCTGTCAGAGGACCCTTCTCACACGCTTCCCTAAAACCCTGACAGAGAAAAGACAGACAGATGACAGAACTGATACTTACACTTTGTGTGTGCATGCGTACGTGTGTCTGTGCATGTGTGGGTGTGTTTGTGTGTGTGCATCTCTGTGTGTGTGCGTACGTGTGTGTGTGTGTGTGTGTAAGTGTGTGTCTGTGTGTGTGCATGTGTCTGTGTAAGCATCTCTGTGTGTGTGTGTGCATGTGTCTGTCTGTTTGTGTCTGTGTGTGCGTGCGTGCGTGCGTGCATGCTTGTTTGTGTGCACTTGTGCACTGAAAAAATTATTCATTCAATTTACTCAATTTTTTAAGGTAAGTGGTTGCAATCAATTTATTTAAGCTACATTTAAACAAAAGTTTTTTTATTTTATTTGACTTTACTCATCTTTTTTGTTTAAATGTAGCTTAAATAAATTGATTGCAACCACTTACCTTAAAAAATTGAGTAAATTGAATGAATAATTTTTTCTGTGTGTGTGTGTGTGTGTGTGTGTGTGTATGTGTGTGTGTGTTTGTGTCTCTGTGTGTGTGTGTTATTAACATACAGGCATATGTTTTAATCCTTGTACAACATTGTGTTAACATTGCTTAAATTAAAACCGCGTGTCTTACCCTTTCCACAGCAGGGATAAACTGTTTTGGGATGTTAGTGCCGATGGTGCGATCCTTAAACTCCAGTTTGGTGTAACTGTCAGAATCCAGCGGTTCGAGGACACCTATCACTTTACCGTACTGTCCAGACCCTCCAGATTGCTTCTTATGTGTGAAGTCAAACCTGCATTCATAAAAACCAATTCACATTATGTGATATTACTGTATGAACCATCAGACAGGGAGAAATGAAAAATCACAGGTGGAAAAAAAGTGTGTTTTCTGATGAAGAGAAATCTAATGAGCTAAAATATATTCAAACTGTTGGATAAAATAAATTGTGCATATTAAGCCTTGAATACACAAAAGATATTTTGCAGACCATTTACTCGCTGTATTCTAAACACAAGTATGAATTTTTTTGTAATGGTAATTTAATGTATTTTTTCTGCTAAAATAACATTTCTTTGAATTATTAGCAAACATTGAAAACTGTTGAAGATATAGCTGTGAGTGAATCACTGTCAGCTGCTGAGAGATCAAGGTCACTGTTTCTTTAAGAGAGGGCGGGACTAAAGCACAACTAACAGACAGGAAGTACACACAGCTCTGCATTCTTCTCACACACACAGTTTGTTTATAGAGTGATCACATGTGGTGTTTAGGGTCAAAGTCAAACAGGAGTGTCACACCCATTCATTCTCCTCTACTGCGTGCTTGATTTATCAGACGGAAGCTGATGCTGAAATGGCCACGGGAGATTTAGAGCCGACACATTTCCCAGCTCGCCGGGCAGCTAAAGTAGCCCTACATTACATCAACACACAACACGGCTCACCCTTCAAAGTGTTTGGACTACAGACGGTGCACAAAGCAAGAGTTGAGGTACTTTATAATCTCAACCATTTAACATCTGAGCTGCTAACTGAAGGATTGAGGGTTCTAACCCGACCCAGTCTGTATTAATATTAATATTGGTGTTTACTGTAAAGTGACAGTGTTTTTGAATGATTTCAGGCTGTAGAAACAGGAGGCAGGAAATATAACCTGGACTTCTCTGTGATCAACTGGGCCAGTGAGGTAACGCACACAACATCTCAGTGGCATAGCAGTTTGAATGCTTTAATTCACTGACACAAAACCAGAATAATATTTCACCTCAGTGGACTGTAATGTCGTGTTGCTTTGCTTTTTTCCTCACATGTGATTTACATCAGAATCTCTATGGCTCTCTCTTAGGGTTCAGGTGTGTTGAGTTGTACAGCCGAGGTCTTTTTTCCTCAGAATGGTCCACCTGAGGTTCAGTATAACTGTGATGGACTACAGAACATCAACTTTACGTCTGAAGAAGCAGATTTCTTCCAGAAATACAGAGCGCCTGAGAGCCCGGTCACTGCACAATACATACCAGGCATGTGTTAACAACTATACCAGCACATTGACACACACACTGTACTGTATCTGTATTACATCACTTCTGTAACCGACGGCGGTGTTACACAAATCTTCCCACAGAGTGATGTGGAAAGTGCGGTGTGTGTTTGAATGAGGCGTGTTAGGAAGGCGTGGATGAGCCTTTACTTTAAAGGAATGTTCCATTTTCTTAAAAGAAAAATCCAGACAATCCACTCACCACCATGTCATCCAAAACGTTGATGTCTTTCTTTGTTCAGTCGAGAAGAAATTATGTTTTTTGAGGAAAACATTGCAGGATTTTTCTCATTTTAATGGACTTTAATAGACACCAACAATTAACACTTAACACGTAACAGTTTTTTTCAACTGTGTTTCAAAGGACTATAAACAATCCCAAACGAGGCATAAGGGTCTTATCTAGCAAAACGATTGTCATTTTTGACAAGAAAAATAAAAAATATGGTCTTTTAAACCACAACTTTTCGACTAGGTCCGGTCCAGCCGACCTAACGTAAATGCGTAGTGACGTAGGGAGGTCACGTGTTACATATATGAAACGCACATTGGCGGACCATTGTAAACAATAAACTGACACAAAGACATTAATTAGTATCAGTTGACATACAACAACGTAGGAACGGTCCTCTTTCAAGATTTATATTTGTTATTGTTCTTGTCAAAAATGACAATCGTTTTGCTAGATAAGACACTTATGCCTCGTTTGGGATTGTTTATAGTCCTTTGAAACTCAGTTGAAAAAAACTGTTACGTGTTGAGTTAAGTGTTAATTGTTGGTGTCTATTAAAGTCCATTAAAATGAGAAAAATCCTGCAATGTTTTCCCTTAAAAAACATAATTTCTTCTCGACTGAACAAAGAAAGACATCAACATTTTCGATGACATGGTGTTGAGTAAATTATCTGGATTTTTCTTTTTAAGAAAATTGAATATTCCTTTAAGGAAGAAGATCTCTTTGGGTTTGAGACTCTAATCTTTGCAACATTACTGATCTTTTTATATGCACAGACATCTTAAAACACTCCAAAGACAATGTAAAAACATGAACTCGCATCATATGATCCCTTTTAAGTGTCTCCATCTCTGTGATCTATTGAGCGCCATGGAGTTTTTTCTATACTTCCGTCACATTTGTGAGTTTGATCTGTGGAAATTTACTGAATTTAGGAGTAAAAGTTTTTTAAGGATTTATAATTTGCAAACATTTCCTAATATAATAGTCCGGCTTTAACCTTACATAACTTTTTCATACTGATATATGCTAAATGTACATATTATCTATACTGTTATTGCATTATTATTTGTCACATACGTGAAAGCTTAAACTTCTTTTAAATGTTTAGTAATATGATACCTGTCAGAGTTTATGCTAAGTGGTCCAATGTCTAAATAACAAAACTGATAAAACTGTCATTTTATAATAAAATAAATATAATATAATATAATATAATAAATATAATATGATAAATAAATATAATATGATAAATAAATATAATATGATAAATAAATATAATATGATAAATAAATATAATATGATAAATAAATATAATATGATAAATAAATATAATATGATAAATAAATATAATATGATAAATAAATATAATATGATAAATAAATATAATATGATAAACAACACTAAGACTAGAAAAGTGAAATTTGTTTGCTAGCACTATGAAACTAACGTTTTGATTACAATCTTACAGATATTTACAGTTACTGTCATATCTTACTATATTTACTGTTAGTACGGCTCATTCGTCTTATGAGAATATTTCATACATGGGCTTGACTGGGGGGGGGGGGTTGCTACTGTTGATCTAGATGTTTTTGTAATGATTCTACATATTTTACAGTATATACCTTCATTTATTCTCATATTTGCCAGTACTAGGCTGCATTTACTGTAAACCTGCTTTGCCATATGCCAAAATGATCAAAAGCACTACAGTAATACATTTGAATTAGGAAACTAAATAGAAAGCTTAGTTAAGCTGACGTAAAGAACATGATTTTTCCAGAGCTTTTTTGACTCGGCAGTAAACACATCATTCAGACACATTACAGGACTTGAACCAACACTCGATAGCTTCAGCATTAAGAGTATGTATGTTCACCAATTATTACTCTCTCTACAGACAGCTACGGTAACATGACTGATGAAATGAAGCAGTTTTGGCATTTGGCTCGTGTGGCTGCATCCTTCATCATGCTGAGAGAATCCAGTGAGAAGACAGAGTTTAATATGGCACAGGTGGCAAACATCACACAACAGGTGAGTGAATACACAGCGTCATCTGATCTAAACCACACAGCCAATCATCACTGCTGCTACTACTATAGCCACTTTAATTCAGATCAAACCTAGCTGTCATACACTTACAGCCATAGAGAAACAAACCAGAAATCTTTAAAGAGCACTGACACCCTGACCTCTGCAGCATTTTTGAATACTTTGTTATCCTATCATGTACCTCATGAAGAGAAGTGAATGTGTACACAGCTGTACTTTCGTAAAACATTATTCATCACTGACAACCGACGCTCATTAATCGATCGTTAACCAATAAAGATGTTAAATTATCATTGAATTCAAAAGGGAAGTGTTTGTAAACCCTTAAAAATACCAACAAAGTTATTTTCGTATAGTAAGGAGTTTATTTTTACTTAATATTTGCTAATAGCAGCATGAACAACAATAGAACATGAAGATTTATTTGAACAACAGTACTGTGGACATGTTTATTGTAAATGCGTTTATTGTGAATTTTAATTAATTCATTTCATTAATGGTTAAAACTGTGTTAATCGATCAAAACTCTTACTGACGATTAACTGTTAAGCAGTTTATTATGTTCATCTCTAATAGTGAAGCTTTGGTTGTATTTATGGGGTTTTAATGGTCTTTAATGGTCTTCATTTTAATGGTTTTAATACGTGTCTGTGTTACAGCTCATCTGTACAATTTATATTACAGGTGACGCATGAGAACGAGTTGATGTTGAACTATTATGTTCTTCTTCATGACATGCCCTCACAGGTAACAAACATACACAATCACAGACGCACCAAAATGTCATAAAAACCTGTTTAATTTGACTGTCCTGGTTCTAAATGAACAGAAATCAATGGGCTACATCTTAACTACATAAAAAAAAAACACAAGTGCTTCATATAACTTATGTGCTTTCTTTTGAATCTTCATCTTCGTCATGTTTCTATGTTTACATGCACAAAATTTTGTCAATCCGACTGAATTTATTCCAATTGAAGGTTACAAAAGTACAGTTTACATGTATCCTAAACGTCTGCGTAAGCGCACAGCCAGGGTTGCGTATCAAAACTAGCCCAAAAGACTAATGCTGTTCCCTAATGACTATTCACAGCCCAAATGGCAATAACTAATAAAGGAAATCCTTTCATCTTTAACCTGCAAAAAAATCAACTCACTGTAACAGATTTGGGCTACGTTTAAAAGTAGACCGAATCTGAAGTCTGCAAAAAGCAGAGGACTTGGCAACACAGCATCTTTAGTCGAGTTCACGCTTTATCTCTGGAAACATGTATAAGGTCAAAGTTGAGTTGGAGAAAGTGGTTCTTAAGTTTTCAGATATAGGCAAAGAAAACACAATTATCGAAAGGCACAACACTATTTTATTGCATTTAGCCAGTGACTCCATTACCTTAATAATGCTTGTTGCCATTGTCTTGTTATTGCATGTTTCTATGACTAGAATCAGGTGATGTGAGAGGTAAATATAAGACGTAAACTCAAGCGCAATACGTCTGCGCATGTGCACAAGGTATTTTTGCATCTGATTAAGAAAATACTATGATTCACGGGTTTACATGCATACTTTTCTCCTGATGATCGGAATACAGATCGGAGTACACCATCCCTTTCAAAACGATCAAAATTTGCATCTGATCGACCTCAATCATATTAATTAAGGTGTTTACATGAAGGCTTTTCTATCTGATTGAGGCATCAATACGATTACAGACGGATTATTTGGTTGCATGTAAACGTAATGTCAAATAACATTTTATTTATTTTATTTTATTCATTTGATTGGTTTATTTTTTTTTACTCTTTAAACTATATACTGCTGTAGTTGTTTGCTTAATGCCTTACATTTCAATGTAAAACTTTCACAAACATCTGCAGACATGACAAAAAATAAGTCGTACAGGTCTGAAATAACACAACAGCTCTTCTCAATTAATTTCTATTTTATATCTAAATTGATCCTTTACGTTTTGTTTAGTTCGTCTTGAATATTTACGCTTTGTTCTAGTATGAGTTGAGTTTATTTAGGGTTGCCTGGTTTTAAGTATTTATATTAGTTTCAGTATTTAGGGCTGTTATTACAGAAACAGAATTTAATTTGAATATGTTTAACAGTGAATGAAATTGCACAAGATTCTTAAGTTTATTAAATTTTGGAATAAGGAAAATGTATATAAACTGATGTAAATGTTTACGAATGAGTTTGTTTAATAATGTTTGTGATTTAGGAGATCATTCATTGGAAGCTGTTGATGTCTTGGTCTCCAGATGGGGGCGTACGAGTGCTGAACAGTGAATGGCAGCCGAAATGCCCTCACGATGTCCCACCCAACAATAACAATACTGAACCTTAGTCAAACTAAACTCACAGTACATACAGTTATCTGATCATGATGACTAATAAAGTCTAAAATCTTACTGTTATTTCACGGGTGTCTGCAGTCTGTATGCACACGACACACATAACTATTGTGTTATTTTAGTATTAATCCATTAATATAATCATTAATACCATGAGTACACATCCAATGTCCAAAACAAATCTATATTAATATATCTAATATATCAAATCTATATTATAGCACTATGAATGTAAATGTGCTTATATTGTGTGAGACTTACGTCACAGCATTGGTCACAGTCTCTCTGAAAGCCACCTTTGGTTTTCCCATCACACATGGACAGTTATATTCTCTCTCCATCCTCTATAACACACACACACAACAGCAAAACATCACTTACTTTCATTCATTTTAATTTTCTTAACCAGCTGTAATGGTCACATGTTGTCTTATAGAAATTAATTAGTATTTAAACACAAACTCTCTGTAATGTGGCTCCTGCACTGTCTGAAATTTCCCCAATAGTCTTTGTGAAAGCCACAGTGCACCACAATAACCAGTGTACAACTGATGTACAGTCAAGCCAGGAGTATAGTTTGTTTTTTTACGTGTATGCCAGCGTTGAACGCACAGCCTTGCAAAGCATAGTTTTTTTGACTTGTAGAGAGACGTTCAACGCATCCACATTGTGACTAAATGCAATGCATCTCCTGGGCTGCATCCTACATCCTCCTGTAGGTGTATGCATGACCGATGTGTACAAAGTAAGCGCAATAACAAAAATCCTGTAGTGCTCAATGACTGATGAGTGAGTGATGACTAAATTTGTGAACGGTAATTGTGTTGTGATGCTGGTAACAGGCAATGCTAATGCAGCTATAGATATGCAATAGACTTGAATTATGAAAAATTACATAGGAGTTAAATTATAAAAAAAAGACTAAGTGATACAATTCTGATAAAATTGTGTAATCTATACATCTTGTAATTTCCTGTTTTTGTATTTTTTGCAGGGCTGTCAAAAGATTAAATCGCATACAAAATAAAATTTTGTGTTTGCATAATTTTTTTGTGTGTGTATTGTGTGTAATTGTTGTGTGTACACTCACCTAAAGGATTATTGGGAACACCATACTAATACTGTGTTTGACCCCCTTTCACCTTGAGAACTGCCTTAATTATGGCATTGATTCAACAAGGTACTGAAAGCATTCTTTAGAAATGTTGGCCCATATTGATAGGATAGCATCTTGCAGTTGATGGAGATTTGTGGGATGCACATCCAGGGCACGAAGCTCCCGTTCCACCACATCCCAAAGATGCTCTATTGGGTTGAGATCTGGTGACTGTGGGGGCCATTTTAGTACATTGAACTCATTCTCATGTTCAAGAAACCAATTTAAAATGATTCGAGCTTTGTGACATGGTGCATTATCCTGCTGGAAAAAGTCATCAGAGGATGGGTACATGGTGGTCATAAAGGGATGGACATGGTCAGAAACAATGCTCAGGTAGGCCGTGGCATTTAAACGATGCCCAATTGGCACTAAGGGGTCTAAAGTTTGCCAAGAAAACATCCCCCACACCATTACACCACCACTACCAGCCTGCACAGTGCTAACAAGGCATGATGAATCCATGTTCTCATTCTGTTCACACCAAATTCTGACTCTACCATCTGAATGTCTCAACAGAAATCGAGACTCATCAGATCAGGCAACGTTTTTCCAGTCTTCAACTGTCCAATTTTAGTGAGCTTTTGCATATTGTAGCCTCTTTTTCCTATTTGTAGTGGAGATGAGTGGTACCCGATGGGGTCTTCTGCTGTTGTAGCCCATCCGCCTCAAGGTGGTGCGTGTTGTGGCTTTACAAATGCTTTGCTGCATACCTCGGTTGTAACGACTGGTTATTTCAGTCAAAGTTGCTCTTCTATCAGCTTGAATCAGTCGGCTCATTCTCCTCTGACCTCTAGCATCAACAAGGCATTTTCACCCACAGGACTGCCGCATACTGGATGTTTTGCCCTTTTCACACCATTCTTTGTAAACCCTAGAAATGGTTGTTCGTGAAAATCCCAGTAACTGAGCAGATTGTGAAATACTCAGACCCGCCCATCAGGCACCAACAATCATGCCACGCTCAAAATTGCTTAAATCACCTTTCTTTCCCATTCTGACATTCAGTTTGGAGTTCAGGAGATTGTCTTGACCAGGACCACACCCCTAAATGCATTGAAGCAATTGCCATGTGATTGGTTGACTAGATAATTGCATTAATGAGAAATTGAACAGGTGTTCCTAATGATCCTTTAGGTGAGTGTATATACATACATTCATACATACATACATAATGTGATTAATCGCAATAATTTTTTGACAGCCCTAATTTCTGTTAAGCCCATTTTGCTGATAATAAAATCAAACTGAATGATTGAAATTAACTCTCCAGGACATGATATGATCGTCTTCATCCACAGCTCTTTCTCAAAACACATGAATAAAATGTATATCACACACACGCGATATGTAATAATAAGTATTCATGTAATGTACCTGTGAGTAGATCTCCAGATGAAGTTCTCCCATTCCAGAGATGATGGTCTCCTGACTCTCAGGGTCATACTGAACTCTGAAGGTGGGGTCTTCTCTTGTGAATCGATTGATTCCCTTTGAGAACTTATCAGTGTCGTTCTATCAAACAAAAGATGACTGTTATTCATCTGGATTTATTCATTATATGACAGTCAATGAATGAGAACTGGACTGATTTAGTACCTTGTTAGAAGGTCTCATAGCCATCGAGATCACTGGATCAGGAATATGAATCGATTCCTGGAAACATACATTAGCATTATCAGCTGAATGTCAAACCACATGTTAACCAGAGTTAGATCATGTGAATTAGTAATGTGCATGAATAGAAGGCTTATAATCAGGCAATATCTACAACAAGCTAAGCTTATATTATGTGTATATTTTTAAGTTGAAAACATCATCGTAAAAAAATCTTTTAAAAATTCTAACAAAATAGCCTAAAGAAAAATGGCATTAAAACCCCACACGTAGCAAATGATGAGTTAAATTTCTGGTTTCATGTCGGTCATTAGTACGAATTTAGTATTGTTTGATCTTACAGAAATTATTATAATGAAAAATACATAAAACTTTGTCATAATTAACGTCATAAAAAATCACCAAAAATATTAATTTTGATTATCTCAAATGTTATATTATTGATAAAAACTCATCCCTTTAAATAATAAATAAGGTATCATGAAAACATCCCTTCACGTACCATGGAGAGGTTGGCATTATTTCGGGCGGTGAACGTATCTCCGCTGGCACAGTCAATGCCAAACAGAGCACAGATGTCTCCTGCGTAAACCTCCTCAACATCCTGAAGATCAACGTCAACACATTTCTCATTTAGATTAGTACCAAACCACAGCATTGAAAGTCAACTAGCTGGTTCTCTTAACATGACTAATGTTGACTTATAAAATCTGCACCAAAGCAAACCTCTGCAAACAAGCTAACACTACAAACACACAGAGACAAAGGTCTCTCTCTTACCTCCAGCTGATCGGCATGAAGTCGCACCAGTCTCTGAACTCTCACCCTCTTACCCGTCCGCGTGTTGTAGATATATTCAGTTTTCCTCAAACAGCCCTGATACACGCGCACGTACGTCAACTGACCGAATCGACCCGCCTGGACAGCACACAAATACGACACAGAGTCAAGATGAAGATCAAATATTACTGATGTAGTGAAACATGGATTCACTGTAACTCACCTCCAGTTTAAAAGCCAAACCAACAAAAGGATGTGTGTCGTCTCTGCTTGGATCCATCAACATTTTTGAGGTGTCATTTGAATCCCTGCAAGTGAGAAGAGATGAAACGGTATAAAAAATTTACATCAAGGTTGTAGTGACCAAAATCACCACAGTTAATAATATTATCATGGTTTTGGAACCAAGTTCTAGAAAAAAAGTAATGATGCAAACCAAATTTGAAATTGACGGAGCTTTAAACTCATCAGATCACATCATTTAATAGAAAAAGAGAAGATAAAGAAAAAGTTTTTAGTGGCGTATCACAGATTTTGGGTGTTCTGTTGAATTTGTGTCATTGTGAACGCACTGTTTATTTGTCCTACTTTATATTGTCTGTGGGTTCTACACGTTGATGTTATTTGATCTGATAATAAAGAAGTTTACTCACTCTTCGTTGAGTATGGCGTAGTTTTTCACCTCAGTGGGATTAGGCAGATACTCCAACACAGCGTCCAAAAGAGGCTGAACTCCTTTATTCTTCAGAGCGCTGCCCACCAGTACAGGAGTGAACGATCGCTGGACGGTTGCCCTGCGTACGGCGGCCTGAAAACATAAACATCATCTATTGAACAACAAATACTCATAAACGCTCAGCTTCAGTATAAAGACCCTTCAGTATCAACTTCAGACCTTCAAATCATCCACACTGGGAACTCTCTCTTCCAGAAACATCTCTCCAAGCGTTTCATCTGCGTTAGCAACACACTCCACCAGTTCCTGTCTGCGGTCCAACGCCTCCGCTCGCATTTCGGCCGGGATCTCATCGAAACGAATGCTCTCGCTTCAAAAGACAAAGACAACCAACACGCGTGACACAAGAGTGTGAGGAGGATTCTCTCACAACCACCACTTTACTGGACTATTATACATGCAAAAGTCATTTTATTCATTATCTTAACAACATCAGCGAGTGATCTGCACATTATCCTGCTATCATGTTCTTAGTGGAGAGAAGCACAATTTCTCTCCAGTCAGTAAAAATGAAATACACATGATTTACCCATAAGGGCCTTCAAAGAAGATGCTGCGTTCCTCGATCAGGTCTACGATCCCACGCAGGTTTCCCTCTAATCCGATGGGAATATTGACAAAGGCAGCGTTATGATTGAGTTTAGTCCTGCATTAATACACAGAAACAAAACTTATGTTAGCTCATGAGGTCTATGACAGACCCATCACTTTCAAATCCAATCCTTAATCCAAACCCATTGCTTTAACTGCTACTGAATTAAATAATAATGTTACCCATCATCAGTATCAACAACCAGTCACAATGATGACTTTATCAACATATAAACACATGACATATGAAGATGACCTCTGTGATTTTTGGTGATGTGTTATATTGTCATTGCTGTTAGATGTGTGTTTGTTACACTGAACAAAGGTGGAGTGAAAGCATATGTGTTAACCTGACAAATACAGATAGTTTAGTAAATGAAAACAACTTGGTTTTAAAGTCATAATCACAGCTCTGATATGAGAACATGTTGGCTAAAAAATGATGGTTGACTTTGTTTAAAAACAGAGGTAAAGAAAAGAGCAATACAACTAAACTAAAAACAACCATAACACCCAAGCCATGAATGAAACCCAAGTTCACAGCCTCGGCCATCCTGAGACTCTTTGTGTCGTCAATAACGGCTGGAAATGTTTAAATAAACATTTAAAACCTTGTGTCTATTTTCCAGAAATAAGGTCCTCATTGCTGTTTTAGTATTATAAATAATGTTTTGTAATAATGTTATTTCTGCAATATTGTGTATGTTGGGTTTCCCTTACAACAATAAACCATGGTGACACAACAGGCTAGGGTTCTCAAAACCACCCTGGGGGGCCGGAATATTAAAGCAAAAATCTGAATAAGTTCATTGTAAACCACAGATTCACAGGGTGAAATGTTTTTTTCAAATCTTATTTCATATACTAGCCAATTTTTATAAAACACTCAACAACAAAAATGTAGTGATATCAATATCAATTATTTTATATCAAGTGTTTTAATAGAAACGCAGTAATACTGATGTAATGCAAGTGTGCCGCAGCAGCCCTGAAAAGTGAAGCCAAAACGTCTCGATCGCCCCCCCAGTGACTGGTCCCAGTATAGGTCATAAACCCCACCTCCCCCATGTCATTCAATGGGACTTGAATATTTAATTACACTTCAATTATCTTTTTTTCCGAAGCTGGTTTCTGTCATTTACTGTAGTTTTTATCACGCTGATGTAAATTCAAATGTTTTTTTTTTTAAATAAGTTTGTTTTAGTTATTTAATGCTATAAAAACGGTGGTGTCACGTCATGATTGACAGCTGTGAAATTTGCATTCTGCAAGAGCGAGGGCGGGGCCTTGCTTTCGCGGCTTTACTTCCTGCTCACTACTGCGTAGACTCAAGACCCAAGATGTCAGCGCCGTATCGGGACACTGGCGGCTTCACTTTTCCCCAATGGAAGAGAGCGAACAGCATCGTCCATCTTTTTTTACAGTCTATGATGTAATGACATCACACCTCAACCAATCAATCGATCGATCGATCGATCAATCAATCAATCACCTGTCTAATTTATAATTCTTATTTATTCATCTTTTATTTATTTCTTTACATTAATTTTATCAAAGTTTTGTTCTTTAAAAGGATGTACATGTTATTTCATTCTTATTATATGATCAGTGATACCAATTGATTATAACATGACAATAATATCTTGAACAATTCATCAGTAAATTTAAAGCAGTTATAGTGACAGACACTGACATCGGTTACACTGACAACATTATTCAATAAAACTTCAGTATTTTGTTGAGAAGCAGTTTCCTCTATACAGTAGCATCAGCTAGTCAAAGTTCCACCTTAGTTAACTTCTAATTCAAGGACATTTCAAGGACTTTCCAGGTCCAATACCATCAAATTCAAGGAATAATGTGGGGACACATTTCAAGTGAGAGCAAGGTTACATCATGTTACCTTTAAAGATACATTGTTACGGTTCCCTTTCGAGGAAACTCGCGCTGCGTCACTGCGGTGACACTTTGGAGACGCCTCCAGTGGTAAGTGGGTCTGAATGTGTATATCAAATTCAACCAATGGTGAGGCTTAACGACAAAGACAGGGTGACGCGGGAGCCAGGAAGTATATCGCTATCTGAAATATTACCAAAGACTGCAGTGCCTCGTTCCCTTCTCATACGTAACCCAAACGTTTTCATGTGTCAAACACAACTATGCAAAAAAGCATTTTGGTATGAATCAACATTCGCATACAGAAGACATAAGCATTTAAAGCGAACAGTTTAGCACATGTGCTTAAAAAACCTTCTTGCATAAAATAGATTCAAGCACTTTCAATGACCTGTATCTATGTATGTATAGTTTCAAAAACTTCCCAGGGCCTTGAATTTTTTCCCCAGATTCACAAACTTTCAAGGATTTCAAGGACCCGTGGGAACCCTGGCTACTGCAAAGTCTTATTCTCAGCCCTCTGGAAACGGAAGTTAACCAGAGAAGCTTTATGTCACCATTCTTTAACTTCTGCTGCCTAATAAAATCATTTACTGTATAATATAACAATTATAAAGATAATGATACTTTAAAACTGTGAATCTGATGATTTTTGACTGACCTCAGCTGTTGTAGAGCCCGGCTGGGATTTGCACCCGTGCGGTCCAGTTTATTGATAAAGGTGAGGAAGGGCACACCGTAACGCTTCATCTGTCTGTTTACGGTCATGGTTTGACACTGCACGCCACCGACCGCACACAGAACCAGCACGGCCCCGTCCAGAACACGCAGAGCTCGCTCCACTTCAATGGTGAAGTCCACGTGACCTGATGAGAAGACAACGATCAGATCACATCTCTCACCATCATCATAATGAATCAACCACTACCTAGTGCATATTTTTACTCACACTGCTTAGGTGAGACAGTATGTACAGAAGGTACCGCATGCTTTGTGTGTTAGGGTTAGGCCACTCACAACTATGAGTAGTGTGATATTACTTTACCTGGTGTGTCGATGATGTTAATGTTGTGATGTTTCCACATGGTGTACGTGGCAGCAGACTGGATTGTGATTCCTCTCTGTCTCTCTAACTCCATCGAGTCCATGATGGCACCCACACCATCCTTGCCTTTAACCTGACAATGCATTCAAACATACACAGTGAACCGAACACATATCCTCTATCCAGAAAAATAATTACTATATGATTATTAGTCAAAAATAACAAAAGTTATTTGTTCAAACAGGCTGTCTAGGTCAGTGGTTTTCAATTCTGTTCCTGGTGATCCACTGCTCTGCACATTTTGTGTCTCTCTCTTATTAAACACACTTATCTCAGTTCAATGATCTGATGATGAGATGTGTTAGATAAGAGAGAGAGAGAGAGATACAAAATGTGCGTGCGTGCGTGTGTGTGTGTGTGTACCCTACATCCCACTTGGGTGACCACATATTTGTTAACCCTTACTAACCCATCCACCCTGGCAGATGTGCTGCCACAAATAAACTGAAACACCCAAATATTCATATGAACTCACATATGATGCCTTAAGATGCTAATAAGACAGCTGAATGAGACACCTTCAGTGGTGGTTTAACCTCATGCATCTCTGCTATCCTGCCTGTGTAGTAAAGCACCCTCTCAGTGAGTGTGGTCTTCCCAGAGTCTATGTGAGCCGAGATACCGATGTTCCGGATCCGCTCGTTTGGTGTGAACCCATTTGAGCATGACCGACAGCTGTTGATCAACACCTGAGACATCACAGAGAGACATCAGTGAGAGAGAGACACACAAGATACATTACAGTAACATCAGAGAGACATCAGTGAGACAGACACAAGATAGAAGATGTACTGTAGTGAAATACATCATAGATACAATACAGAGACATTACAGCGACATCAGAGAGAAATCAGAATGACATCACAGAGACATTACAGTGGGACAGAGACACAAGATAGAAGATATATACTGACTGACTGTACTGAATGACATCACAGATACATTACAGATACATCAAAGTGACATTACAGTGACATCAGAAGAAATTACAGAGACTTCAGAAAAATATCAGAAGGCATAACAGTGACATCAGAGAGACATCAGAAGACATTACAGTGACATCAGAGAGACATCTGAAGATATTAGAGAGACATTAAAATACATACAGTGACACCAGAAGACATTACAGTGACATCAGAGAGACATCTGAAGATATTAGAGAGACATTAAAATACATACAGTGACACCAGAAGACATACAGTGACATCAGAGAGACATTAGTGTGACATCAGAGAGACAAGACAATACAATACATCAGAGACACACCAGAAGACATCACAGTGACATCAAATAGAGAAACAGCAGCACGCGATTATAAGTGAAATGTAACACTTGTACCCGTTTAAAAGCGCTGTTTGCTGGTTTGTGCAGATGTAGTTTTGATAAAGTTGATGCTGCTCTAACGAGACTCATTGTGATACATGCGGTGAATGTAAGTGTGTGTGAGATGTTATACACACATGAGCTGAATGTCACGCCGACCGGCAGCTATTCAACAACTTCCGCTTTCTACAGCGAACCGCGAGGGACAAAACACACGCGCAAAAAACCGCACTTTAGCTTTCCTTTCATTCCCTTTATTATTTTTTACGGTTTAATTCTTCTCTGTATTATATCTACCAGAGGTGGACACTACTTGAATTTTTTTGTTACATTTTCCAAGCATCTGTGCTTTATCAGAGTGTTTGTCTTGTCAAAAAAATTTACTTTATTTATAAAATGTCACCACACATTAAAGTATAGAATCATACTGTGTTCCTTTTATATTGCATATTAAAATTGATTTAATACCTAATTACATAAAATTTGTGTACTTTTACTTTTCTTGAGTAAAAGTACGAAAGTACTTTGTACTTAAGTAAAAAAATGTACTAGATGTTTAATGTACTTAAATATTAACTATAAACCAAAAACTTGAAATTATGAAATGTAGTCGAGTGAAAATTATGATAATATGCTTTGGAATGTATGTTTTTCAAAGAAAAACACTGATAAAGTATGAATACTTGCACATTTACTTTTATGTAAAAAGTAACATACTTAAGTAGTGTCCGCCTCTGATATCTACTTTCGTTTTATCAAGACTGTAAATAATAATAGCCCTGATCTTGTATAGTACTTTTACTATAACGTTACCTCTCATGTGCCTCCCTAAATGTACATATGTAAACTTCAAATGTTGATATTTCAAAGTCTGTTTTTACAATATGTTTATGAACTACTACTGCAAATAAAGTAAAAAAAAAGTTAGATAGAGTTAGAGGATATTTAACAATATGTTTATTGTAAATATCCTCTAACTCTATCTAACTATTTTTTTTACTTTATTTGCAGTAGTAGTTCATCCATCACCCAGCACCACAATTTATTCCAAAATAATGTTTGTTACTGTTGTGTTATTGTTTGTTTCTTGTTTTATGCATAATGCTTTTGGCAATATTGTTAGTGACACAATCATGCCAGTAAAGTTCCTTTAAATAAAAAAATAAAAATAGAGATACTGGGACTTTATGACGTCACACAGCAGAACCACACCACCCCCTTGTGGCAGGCAAAATTATGAGAATCTGAGAAGTCTTTAAATATCAATAATACAGTAATAAAAATAAAGTGAAAACCTCTTCTTTTACTGATATACATTACTGATATGTTATTGATGAAGACTTTTTTTCTACTGGAGAACACTGACAGCTGCAGGTAGAGCTCTGTTTGAGTTCTGTATAATTATCTGACCATATATGAAATTAAAGCTAAATCATTTCTTATTCTATCTCTTACAGAGTTTTTACAAATTAATTAGCTGAACCTGCAATTCAAACTATTCAGACAACTATAGACAGCAGTGAGTCAAAGCTCAGCAAAGTCTTTATTGTTTGTTAAATAATTAACATGTAAGAAATGCTGGTGAGCTTAAACACAGATCTGCTGAAAAGCAAAGAACATAACAGCATTACACAGAGTCAACAAACAAAAACACAAATATATCAAAAGACAAATCCTTGCAAAACAAAAAACTGTACAGAGAGTGTACAGTGATTATTGTCAAATAAACACATTCACAACATTCTTAAGTGCATTAGAGAATTTGTCTTGCTTTATTTCATCCAAATATATGTAAAGAAGAAATTTCATAGTAAAACATTTCTCTATTAAAATCTTTTTAATGAGTAAAGACAAACAGAGTAAATCTGAAGACACATTTCTGAGCAAAACTTGAGTCTGTGAAGTAATTGACAGACAGATTAAGAGTTTTATTGCTTCTTCAGACTGGATCCTGTGATGTTGAGCTTCTCTCTGTAAGGACAGAAATACAGAAACATGTTCAGAACAAGAAGATCATTTCACCCGGGTCAGACTCAAACCTGGGTCTCCTACTACCACCACAACTCAATGTGCTCAATGTCAAGCTAATGATTGTAAAAACCTAGACAATTCTTCATATGTGACCTTATGATGTCATGAAGTAGGACATGTCTCATTGGTTAGTTTGGTTATTTCAGCAGTGTGATGTCATGAGCTCACAGTATTATTGATGTTGTTTTGTTGTCAATAATAATTTTCTGTGAAGTTATTGATGTGTTTAGTCTTTGCTTTGGTACACATGGACCCTGTTCACAACATCACACGAATGAAGATTGAGCTCCAGGTCTTTTTGAAAGTTTTAGATTCACATCATATCAGAACTGAATCTCATCTTTTACTGAAAACAGAACTGAACCAATTGAAGGGATATTGCTTTAATATTATACTGTATTTTTATATTGTTATATTACTTGACCGTGGTAAATCAAATCAGACAGCTGTGTTTTATTGATATGTTGATATATACACTCACCTAAAGTATTATAGGAACACCTATTCAATTTCTCATTAATGCAATTATCTAATCAACCAATCACATGGCAGTTGCTTCAATGCATTTAGGGGTGTGGTCCTGGTCAAGACAATCTCCTGAACTCCAAAATGAATATCAGAATGGGAAAGAAAGGTGATTTAAGCCATTTTAAGCGTGGCATGGTTGTTGGTGCCAGACGGGCCGGTCTGAGTATTTCACAATCTGCTCAGTTACTGGGATTTTCAAACAACCATTTCTAGGGTTTACAAAGAATGGTGTGAAAAAGGATAAACACCCACTATGCGGCAGTCCTGTGTGCGAAAATGCCTTGTCATGCAACTTTGACTGAAATAACCACTCGTTACAACTGAGGTATGCAGCAAAGCATTTGTGAAGCCACAACACCCACAACCTTGAGGCGGATGGGCTACAACAGCAGAAGACCCCACCGGGTACCACTCATCTCCACTACAAATAGGAAAAAGAGGCTACAATTTGCACGAGCTCACCAAAATTGGACAGTTGAAGACTGAAAAAATGTTGCCTGATCTGATGAGTCTCGATTTCTGTTGAGACATTCAGATGGTAGAGTCAGAATTTGGCATAAACAGAATGAGAACATGGATCCATCATGCCTTGTGACCACTGTGCACTGTGGTTGTGTAATGGTGTGGGGGATGTTTTCTTGGCACACTTTAGGCCCCTTAGTGCCAATTGGGCATCGTTTAAATGCCACAGCCTACCTGAGCATTGTTTCTGACCATGTCCATCCCTTTATGACCACCATGTACTCATCCTCTGATGGCTACTTCCAGCAGGATAATGCACCATGTCACAAAGCTCGAATTATTTCAAATTGGTTTCTTGAACATGACAATGAGTTCACTGTACTAAAATGGCCCCCACAGTCACCAGATCTCAACCCAATAGAGCATCTTTGGGATGTGGTGGAACGGGAGCTTCGTGCCCTGGATGTGCATCCCACAAATCTCCATCAACTGCAAGATGCTATCCTATCAATATGGGCCAACATTTCTAAAGAATGCTTTCAGCACCTTGTTGAATCAATGCCACATAGAATTAAGGCAGTTCCGAAGGCACAAGGGGGAATTAGTATGGTGTTCCTAATAATCCTTTAGGTGAGTGTATTTTGCATTTTGACTGGTACATTGTATTGTGGTAGTTATGGGACAATGTGGGTGTTTCTTACATCAAATAAGCAATAATGTGTAGTTATGTGTCTGAACTCCTGAACTTTAAAAAGGAAACATTTCGAACAGCTGTCTGTAGTGGAAGCTTCACCCACTGATTCAATGGTTTTTGTACTAGCAGTTAAATGAGGTTACGTGTGTCAAAGTCAGTTGTGTGGAGTGACTGACCTGTGTGTCTCTTGTGGACCTGTAATGGCTGCTCTGTGTACCGCTCTGTGTCTGGGTGCCTGCAGGCAGGCCATGGGGGCCGACACCTGGAATCTCGACACTTCTCGCTGCCATTCCTCATCGAAGGACTGTGCCTCAGCTAAAACAAGAGAATAAAAAATAACTTCCAAACCTCTGCTGTTTGTCCATATGAACCACGCTAAGGTGTTGTTGTTTCTTGGTTGTAATACTTGTGATACTTTGATCTCTCCTTCAAAGTAAATTATCATTAAAGCCGCAATCGGCATGGATTTCAGTAAAAAATAAACCAAACATGACAATGTTAAATGCACAATATGTAAATGATCTGTCATTGGTTAAAGAGCACACACATACTCTCATCCATGTTCTGAAAGTCCTGGTTGAGTTCTTTCTCTCCTGTCTTCCTGTTCTCCTTTCTCTCAATGACATGGCCTCTGTCCTGGATGTGATGGCCGATGGACATCTTCTCCAGTCCACTGTCAGAGTCCTTCAGACTTTTCCTGGTCTCTTTTATCTGAACACACACACATGATGGGTTAGTGTCTTGATCATCTCAGAGATGAGATGAGATGTTTGAGAGCATCACTACTCACGCCTCCAGGAGCACAGCGCGTCTGAGAAGATGCCTGGAAGACTTTAGCAGGTTCATCTCCCACCTTACTGTACGTCATGACAGATGAGGTGGACATTGAGTGACTGTTGGAGTCTGATGTTATG
Organism: Misgurnus anguillicaudatus; assembly: GCF_027580225.2. NCBI lineage: Eukaryota > Metazoa > Chordata > Actinopteri > Cypriniformes > Cobitidae > Misgurnus > Misgurnus anguillicaudatus. Next base: position 9,051,042 of record NC_073360.2, read on the forward strand.
TCCCCCTGAAACACAGTTATTATAGTCATCTGTGCTTCTCTTCCTGTCAATGTCACACAAGAACTTGATGGTATAGCATCATCATAAATCATCTGCAAATCAGAGCTTGCATTTCGTTGTCAATCTAGAGTAATATCATGTGTCACTCTTTACATGTTTATCATCACATGAAGGAGATGAACCAAACTGTTTGTGGACCCCATTCACTTCCATAGTAAGAAAAAATAATACTATGATAGTAAATGGGGTCCACAAACAGTTTGGTTACAAACATTTCTTAAAATATCCTACTTTGTGTTCATCAGAACAAAAAACATTATACAGGTTTGTAACAACATGAGAGTGTGTAAATGATGACAGAATTTTCCTTTTTGGGTGGACTATCCCTTTAAACCCTCCCTCTGAGTTGATTTAATGTCTGCATGTTCTTGTCCAAGAATTGGACAAATATTAAAGATTTAAATGGATTTAAACCAAGGGGCAACCTTCCGATCTCTCTGATGAAGCCAATAAGGAAGTGACTTAAACTGCAATTCATCAACTGCCCGTTAGAGGCTGGCTCCAGAAGGGAGTCAATTCCCATAGACCTTCATGTTAAAATGGCCAACTTTATAGTAGAAAATAATATGGTTACAGCCTGGTACAAAAAGTGTGTTTGGTCTGTATAGCTAGATTGCCCTTCATGACAACTGTGAGGGGGTGAATTTTTTTGTAACTCATCTGTTTAAATTATATTAAGCCTTAAAAGTTCTGCATAATTAAGGGCGTGGCCACTTGAGTGACGGTTGAACAGCTACTGCTGTCATTAGAGTCGAGCTAGGCAGGCGTGGTTTCAGCAACCAGTCACCTCAGCTTCACCCATGTCCCGCCTCTTTACCCATTTTTGTATTTCCGCGTGTGATTCGCAGTGACTTCACAAACCAATGGGTGACGTCACAGACACTATGTCCATATTTTTTTACAGTCTATGATTTAAATGTTGTTTGCCTTTAGGCATTTTTCAATCTAAAGTAAAAGTAACACAAGGATGGTTCGCTTGCGCCCTCTGCAGACATTTGTTATAATAGATAATGCTGGTTTTATTACATATTAATGTAATGTGTTTACTTGTTTTGATACTTTATTATCGTCACTATTATGTCATTTTAAAGGTTATTGCTCACTTGGGTCTATTTTTATTATGAAAACATATCAAATTACTTCATTATTAATTAGCATAACAATTGTTAGGTACGATCCTAGATTAGTTAAAAACATTTCAAAATATTTTGAAAATAATTTATGCGTTACTTTGCGTTTACTTATGCGTCTGACATTTATCTTTCACACGCGGTGACATGCACACATAAACGATTAAGGTGTTTACATGCCACGCGAAAAAGGGGTAGGCTAATGAGCAAAAAACTACCTGTGCCGTTCGGTTTTTGTTTACGCCGTTTATGGGCTTTCCCTGATTAAAGAAAACCATTTTATGAGTTTACATGAACCCACGTGTTATAAGTTTATTAACCATAATCGGCATAAGACTGTGCATGTAAACGCACTCATTGTCACTTCGGTATAGGGTTAGATTTACATAAAATGACATCCTTACCCAAACCCAACTCTAACCCTAATGCCAGACGACAATGTTTTAAAAATCATAAATAATATAAAAAAAACATAAAAAAAGGTATAAACCAATACTTAAAGTGATTGCCTAATGCAAACACCAAATCTAACCCTAAACCGAAGCGTCAATGGTTTGAAAATAGGACAAAACAGTTGAGCAACAAATACGCGACAGCGACACATAAACAGAAATGCGTGACATGTTCACCCAAAAAGGTGGAAAAACGTGTCAGTGTCACGAAAAAGACCCACAAATCCGTGCGACTATAGGTACATAATTTCGTAATACAGGGTTGCATAAACCCTGTCCTCACCATGTAAATGAATGGGACATGAGCCACAATTAAAAATCAAATTACACTTTAACTTAAATTTTTCCCAATTATGGTTTCTATTATTTTAGTTATTTCTTATCCTGTTGGTGTACTTTGAATTGTTCATTTTTCCAATAAGTTTGGTTGAAGTTAGTTATTAGTTGCTATGGTCCAAGATGTCAGCCAATTTTTTACATTTTGACGTTTTTATGGAAGTTAAATGAAAGTCTATACCTTTTTTACAATCTACGATTCATACAGACAGACACTATTTCCACTGTGTGAACACAACATTTCCAGAATCACATTGGTAAGTAAATGCAATTGTCAAGGCAACGCTAATTTGCTCTGATTAGTAAATCTGGCCCTGACTGTAGATGAAGAACACAACTTCATTGAAGATGAGAAGTCAATCTTACAATATTTCTGTGCATCTTTTCCATTCTGTTCCTCATGCTGTCCATCAAAGAGAAAGGATTGCTGAAGAAATCCACCTCCTGTAAACAAAAACAAACTTTTAGATGATACAGCATGAATAATCTTATTTATTTAACACTGTACAGATTAATCTCTACTTACAGACACATTCTTCATGTTACTATCATAACAATGACAGAAAATAAACTAAGCTGTGAGTTACAATAATGAACACTGTGAGAATTGTGTGTCATACCTTCACAATGAAAAAAATCTTAATAGGCTTAAAAGTAGGTTTTATTTATAAATATAATAAGGTGCAAGAATCAAGAATTGATTCTGAAGAGTCACAGTATGCACAATATATGAAAGTTTTTATTGTGTGGAGAAAGAGCAGAATGATGTTTATGAATATGTGTGTTAGGGTTAGGGTTAAGGCATGCTCTGAATAACGTTCACGATATCGGTAGCTGTCAATTTTGGTTATCAGGTTTAATAATGGAGAAACAGCAGCAGGTGTTTGTGTCATCACATCGACTGTGCGCTGTCTCAGCATCTTCACCTATCAAACTATCAACACAGCTGAAAACAGAGCGAGTTAATAATATCACAGTCGGCGGTGTATTTTTAACGTGCTGGACGAGAGGTCGAGAACACTATGTTAGGTCAGCTGTGTTTGGAAGACACAGACCTCATGAGGTCAAGACTCATTTCTGTTACAGCGCTGGCTCAACTCATGTGTGTCATTCAGGATTTAGTTATACGATTCGCGGTCCCGTTGGGAAAAACACGTCTGATTTAGCAAAGCTCAAGCTCTGGGAAGATCCAGTACTTCTGAGAAACACTGGCAAGACTTCAAATGCCCCTAACATAAAAAAATAACCATGTGTCAGGTTACTAAAACACAAACACTGCTACGTACTGTAATGTTGCCAAAACCGTTGAATAATGCTAATGCTTTGGCTGAATACTAACTAGTTAAGTAAAATGATCAAAATAACTTGAATAATCTGATCGAGTATGTGATTACATTTTAATTTAAGAAAGTCTGAAGGTAGGGTTAGCTTGGAGACGTCACGACCACCGACTGTTAGCTGATCGTTTGATGGATACGGCACACTTAACTTAAAACACTTCAGCAGATTCAAAGTCGTCCTCTGATTGGTTGAATTCTACAGGATTTTCAGGATAAGTTTTGTGTTGCGTCCTTTAACGGTCCGCCTAGAAACAACACAAAGCGGTTTGATCGAAAGAAAAAAGCTGTCATGTTTACATAAGTGACAATAAGAAGCCATCAAGAGCAATTAAACACTGGATTCTTAAAAGTGTAGTTTCATAATCAATTATTATTGATTAGTTGTAGCAGCCCTAGAAAAGTGTACGTTTCACGGCATAAAATCATAAATGTTGTTGTAAACTTTTGAGACGTTCACGAATGCACAGCAGTCTGTTACTGTGAGGTCATTTCTATGCCTGGCACAAAACGAAACATGATTGGTTGCTTTACCTGTCATTCATACGATCTGTCCTTGGCCATTTAAAGCGCCAATTTCCAGACCGATTCAGAGATGTCACCCTTCATATGCCTGCTGTCTGTGACCATCCACTAAACATCTAATGTATATTACACAAAGGAAGTGACTGATAAAAGTGGTTCATATTTGATTGATTGTGGGCTAACCAAAGTGCTTGGAAACAAAACCGAACCCTACATTTGCCAAAGTTTATAAATCACTGACTTTCAATTATTCAAAGATACTCCAGAGTTTTGTTTCGAGCACTTGATAGTCTACATTCAGTTCCTTTGGCCTGTTGTTGTGGTATGTAATCTAGTATTTTTTATAAGGTGCATAAAACTCCAGACAAACCTCCTAAAACTCTCTAACCCTGACCTATCTGTACACCACATCTTGCTTGGCCTTTACCAGGGTTATATCACAAGTTAAAAAAAGACATGACAGTGCTGTGAATAGACTTACACCAGATGAAAGTAATTAGCAGGGTTAAATATACTAAGCAGAGAGGTGGGGGATTACAGATGAACACAAGAACTAAATTTAGCCATCTGAGCTACCAAACTATCCAGCCGGTCTGACACGATCCACTACTGATAACTTTAAGCCCAACCTCAGACACAATTTTAAAATGTTGTTAGAAAATTCACATTTCACCTTTAACATTTTTAGTTCACCAAAAACCTGATTTTATCACTGTAAAAAAATTCTGCAGCTGGTTGCCAGTAACTTACTGTAGATTTTACATTTATGTTATTTACTGGCAACAGTTTGTTCAAAGTTAAATGAACATGAAACATTTTCATTCTTTATCTTCTACAGTAAGTTACTGGCAACCAGCTGCATAATTACAGCAATTTTTTTACAGTGTACCTCAGCCTAATTCAGATGTTAACTTGTTAATTTGGAAATTAGGAAAAACACCACCTTTAAGACCGATATATGTGTCTCTGGTCTCCAACTGATTTAAAATCTGTTCATGTTTGTAAATCATGTAGTGTAGTGTGTCCCAGATCAAATCGATTTGAGTCCTTTCATTCTTAAGGCACAAGTATACTTTGTGTTTTTACGCGTACGCAAGTGTACCCGCACAGTCGAAAACACAGCCTTGCAAAGTGTATATACCTAATTAGACTCGTACTCGTACACAGGCATTCTACGCATAAACATTGTGACAAATTGCCATAATCACATATTACATACTCATGTACGCTCATTCCTGACCTGTGTGTATAAAGTATGCACGGTTACAAATATCTGACGAATATTGTGATGACAAAATTTGCCTCACATGCACAGTATGTTGACCCTCACGTACACATAAAAGGTGAAGTACAGAAGACCTTTATCTGCTTTATCACTTGCTCTAGAGCAGGGCTAGTCAACTGGCGCTCCCATGAGGCAAATGCGGCTCTCCAATCATCTTTATCCGGGCCACCGATCATCATTGTCTGATTTAAAATCAGAGTGGTTACTTTTACCTTTCCACTGTACATGACAAATGACGGCCGATAAACCGGAAGGAGTCGGAAAGGGGCTGGGTGGGATGCCAACCATCTGCGGGTGTGTTATTATCCGATCCAATTTGAGCTTTAGATGCATAAAAAAAAATTGTGCGACTACACTGCATGTGACACGGCGACTGGAAGTGATGTATTTCAGTGTGTTTTAATCATAACACAAGGTGAAAATTATTAATCCTTTTTTTGTTTCACTTTATCAGTAACAATTAAATCCTTTAAAAACTATTGATTACCGATAAGTAAATTAATAAGTATAAATATATTTGTAGCTTAAAGGCTCTTGTGCTGGAATGATCTTCTGTCACATGTTGACACGGATTTAGGGGGTGAACACCCAACCGTCGTGTCCAGATGTTGTGTACAATGGAAAAGCAGTTTAGTCTATATATCTTTAAAATATAAAAAAAGAAAACGTAAAGTGCAACTTTAGTCATTTGGAGAAGACTGTCTATATGTTGTGAATACTTGAAATGTTATAATTTATGAAAGGTAAACAGTTATAAACAAAAGCAGTTTAATAGCTCTGCATTACAGTTAGTGCTAAACAAAAAACATGTGTTCATACTTACACTTGCTTTTTTGCAATGTTCGTAGTTGAACTATTATTATTTGGCTCTAGCCCAGACCATGTCTCATTCTCTATGAGACTGGTCTGATGTTAGCCAGGGGTGCGTTTCCCAAAAACATTGTTGCTAACCTGTTAGCAACTTAGGTGGTTGGCAAAGGGAAATTGCATTGCAACCAACAACTTAGTTAGCAACGATGCTTTTGGGAAACGCACCCCTGGCTAACATCAGACCAGTCTCATAGAGAATGAGACATGGTCTGTGAACCATATGCTCATTTTCTCGTATTTGAGGCGTGGTTTACGAATGCCCAGAGCCGTTTATTGGGCGCTACGAATGTCCATCAAATGCGTCCGTACATAGCGCATAGCCAATTGTTTCAATTATACCAGATGACTTTGCGTCTACTGCTGTGTTGGAAAAACAAAACTGCTTCGGTGTGTCGCATAGACCTTATCATCATCTTGCTGCCCCCTCCCCGTTCTGTAATATGTTCCCTATTTCAGGGGCAAAATTAGTCCATAGTTTCCATGCTAGACTTGCAGCATGAATAAATTTGCACGCAAGCCAGCATGGGGAAACCCAGGCTAGTGTTAAACTGCAATTGTTTTTAAAATATTAAAAAAGAAAATATGAGTTTTCAGTAATTAAAAGGCAAAATACTGGACACAAGATATGTGCATCTCTTTTAAAGTGCAGGTTTTTTAATATATGACCTATAACAAAAATCAACAAAAACAACATAAGTATATATATAACCTAAGAAGACTAGTTGAAGAAGACCCCTGCTCTAGACCCTTAGGAAAATGATGTTAACAAGTATTACATTATAAATTGCCTAACAAGCATTGTTTCAGATGTCAGTGAAATAATTCAATCATTGGATATCTGTAAATCCATTGCAACCCCATTAGACTAAAAGTATGATTTAGTCACAGTCAATGGTCCATCATGATCCTCCTGGCACGCTATTGAAATCTTTATCTCATTGAGTTGATTGGTGTGGACAGCTGTAGAAAGCTCTAGACTCAAGTATCTTCACTATAGCTCCCACCCAAGCATCTAAGAATGGGAAGCACCCAGCTTTACTAGCCAAGTGTACTGTATAAACCATCGAGGTCAAACACTGAAAGACAACAACACACTGTGCTATACGTAAATTGTCGTGTCTGTCTGTGGTGTTTACTCACTTGGTCATTTGGTCGAAGGGCCTGAGTGGTGTTGGCCTGAACCTCGCCTCTGTGAGCCCTGTGTCGCCCATCTGTTATACGGGGCATGAAGCTCTGTGAGAACGGGTCTGGAAAACTCCTCATCATCTGCCGCATGCGCTCATGATGTACCTGGAATGGATCTCTGGAAACGGAGGGTGTACAAATAAAAACAAACAAGAAGACATTACTGAGAAGATTGCAAAGTGTTGTCATGTGATCTTCACACAGTGATTCACAACTGACCTAAAAATAAAGACAGCAGAAGAAAACTTGAATTAATGAATATTCCTTTCTGTATCGTCACAGGTTTACTATCCTATCATACTACTGGTGGATCTTCACATCATGATAATATTCATACATTTCTATATTGTAGGTTTTAATGACATTTTTAATGGGCGAACCACATTTGATATGATATGGGGTTAAGTTACGACTTGATGTCTAGTCAATGGAGAAGCTCTGATATTTGAGACAATATCATGAACTGACAAAACCCAAATGTCCAAACGTCATAATTTATCATAATAAAATAAAACTCATGATATTTTAATGAAGTTATATGGAACATGAACACTGAATCTATTAAAGGGATAGTTCGCCCAAAATGTAAATTCTGTCAAAATTTTCTCATCCTCATGTTGTTCTGAACACGTATAAATGTTTTTGTTCGGCTGATCACAAATGAAGATATTTTGACAAATGTTTCTAATCAAGCAGTTTTGGAGCACCGTTGAGTTCTGTTGTAGGAACAAATACTATTGCAGATCTCACAAAATTTTAAAAACCCTGGTAGCTTTTCGGGCATGTACTCTTTAATTTTTGGTAGCCCGAAATGAATATATTATGTTTAATATAGAATATTGATCAATCCTGGATTTCCATGCAAGTCAACTGTTCCTGCCCATCTCCACACTGGATCTAGTCACCATTTTATAGTGATTCAATGGATCAAAAGACTCACAGTTTGGATCACATAATGTTTTGCAGTCACAGATTGGATTATTTTTCAGATCAGAAAAATAGGGGCTACTGTCGCTTTAAGAGCAAGTTCGGCACTGAGCCACATAGAGCTAAATGTCACAAATCCAAAATTCATTTCTCAATTTATTATGTTCACTTATGGCATTCATAATTGTTTTTACAAGAATACATGCGAGATTGTTTTGTGTGTATGTGTCTGGTAAAAACCCGACAGAAAACTGAATTTTGTGTGCACGTTGTCGGAAATGTTACTCTCTGTGTGCGAGCTTCTGAACGTAGCTTGCCAGTACAGAAATATTCAATCCATACCTCTCAATTTGGGGCTATATTTTGTAGAGGTGTAAATCTTCACTGGTTCCTCGATTCGATTCGATTCCAATTATTAAGTTAACGATTTGATCCAATTCGATGTTACGATCAGTGTTGGGTGTAACTAGTTACTAAGTAATTAGTTACTGTAATTAAATTACTTTTCCCTTGAAAAAGTAAAGTAAGGGATTACTCTTATTTTTCTTGTAATCTAATTACAGTTACTTCTGATGTAACTAAATACTGTGTATGGACTCTAAAACTATTATGTTAACTGTAATACAAAGGTGGATTTAACATGGTTTAAGTTTAAAATTCTCACTATTAACTGGTTGATTATTAGCATTAATATTAATGAGATGCTGGCTGTTTATTAATGCTTAGCAGATATCTGATTCTGCAAAACCTTATTCTACGTCCTTAACCCTTCCCATTTCTACCAATACTTAAAATTAACAACTTCTTTAGTATTAATAAGCAGTATTTGAGTATATTGAGGCAAAAGTAGTTAATAGTTAGTTAATAGAGATGATTGGACCCTAAAGTGGGACCAGAATAATTGATGTACTTTTATATATTATTTTTTCGAGCCATTTCAAGCCTATCCTTGTATCATGTACTAAATAGGATTTAGAAAGTAATTAGTAATAAGTAATTAAATACTTTTTGGAGAGAGTAATTTGTAAAGTAATCTAATTACATGATTAAAGATGTAATTAGTAACTAGTAATTAATTACTTTTTTTGAGTAACTTACCCAACACTGGTTACGATGCATCATGATGCATCACGATGCATTGCATCCTTTTTTTTTACTACTGCACATTGCTACATTTATATTGATGAATGTAAGAAGTCAGATACAGTATGTGAACTCCTTTTTATTTTGTTTTCTTCAAGAAGTATACTACTTAATAGGAAACAAGACAAACTTGGTCTGACAAACAACAGCAGCATTTAAAACTAAAACATTAGGAAAAACTAAAAGTGCATAAAACTGTAAATTAAAGCATTATCAACACTTGCATCCTTTAGCAGCTCGGGGTGAAAACGTTTAACGTGGTTTCTTAAATTAGTTGTATTGCCTACATATTTTATTTGTGCATGGCAGGCTTTACACACAGCGTGTCTTGTCCAGTTCGTGCTTACCAGCATGTTCATAGAAGCCGAAGTGAGCCCAGACATTGGCTTTTAAGATACCTGGTGCATTTTTTATCACTCGTGTCTTACAACCCTCCGCAATTTTTTTAACACCACATACCTGTACGCAACGAATGACGTCAGCAGGCTATAATCGATTATGGGTTATTACTGCATCGATGCAGAATCGTCCACCCCCGCATCGCGATGCATCGCACAATCCATTAATTGTGACACCCCTAATATTTTGTCATAGCAATCCTTGACAATGATATTTGATTTAGCCTGAGCTACAGCAAATTGGACTTCTCTGCTCTTTGTTGTTGTCTGGGATTTTTGACATAATTGTCAGCAAGTTTACAATTCTCTTCACTGCGCATGCAATCTAAATCACGTTTAAGCTTGCTGCGGGACATTTCAGTTATTACATGAGGATTGTAATGACTGACAAGACGACATTGGAGGAAATTGTGCACAACAGGTCCAGAGCATCAATGACAAATCAGTACTGCTTGCTTCCTGTACAGTTTAAGCGAGCGTGCATTCAAATGCGATTTCTATACCCGATACCCAATTTACATACAATATTACCAAACTAAATCAGAGAAAATGCAAAAAACATTCAAATATATTTTCCTCCTTAAATGTACGTTCACACCGCCGCAGACTTGAGCTTCCAAAGTTACCGGAAGTCATTCATTTACAATGGAAGCTGGCTTCTCTCAGCTGCAAGGAGCGCCAAATCCATCAGCGTCACGTTTTGAGCAACCAGAGCGCCAATCAAAACGCTGAAAGAAGCTGAACTTTATGGTAATGAGCTATTGACTCGGTTCAGTGGCAAACAGCGGCAAACACCGTCAACCAATCGGAATATAGCCTATGAGTTCTTCGATGGCTGATTCCGCAGAAACATACAATGTAAACTTACGTTCCTACCAAAACATTATTACCAAGAAAACAGACTTCAGAGCGGTCAAAGTGTCAACAAGCTTCCCCGTACTTTTTGACAAGCGTCCTTGACCGGGGTGGCCTGAGCTTTTGTGGAAGCTCAAGTCTGCAGCGGTGTAAGATAACCTGACGGGCAGGGCGGAGATACATTTTGGTAGCCCGACAGGAATTCACAATAGCCAACAGCGATTTTTCGCAAGCCCTGCTATGGAAATGAATGGTGCTCCAGAACAAAGAAGGTTTACAACAACATGAAGGGAAAACATGATTGCAAAAGTCTTAAAAAGTCTTTAATTGCCTTTACTTGCTGAAATGCTTCTTAAAAAGATAGTTCACCCCAAAATAAAAATTATTTTGGGGTGAACTATCCCTTTAAGAAGCATTTCAGCAGTTTATACAGTAAGTAAAGGCAATTAAAGACTTTTTAAGACTTCAGGACTCAACACAAACACATAAAACACTGTTCACCTGATCTTCATCTCAATTCATCATTCACACGTATAGACATTTACAGGCAGTGGTTGTTTAAAAGTTTTTTTTATTTAAATATTTAAATAAATGTCATCATGAGAGAGGTTTTCTATTTAAACAACACTGCTAATAAAATATCTTATTCATCTGTCACAACATAACCTTATTGTTATGAAAGGTGGATACGTTGACGTGTTTTCATATATTTATTTTTTCATCAATTTTCAACATTAGAGTAATACAAGACATAGCTCTGTATGGTTTTCTGTAAAGTTGTTTTGAAACGATGTAATTGTGTGAACATGTTTATGTATTTCGTGGACTTGATCCTTTTAACGTTACTTGAATCAAACTTTAATAAATATTGTGTGGCACTTGACATTACAGGATCCATTATAAACACAATGAAAGGACAAATCACTAAAACTAATGTAATAACGACTTATAGGCGTTTATTATTATTCTCCACTTACCTGTAAAATTATCTATGTAAAATAAATGAGCGATAAATTCAACAGTTTTATCTGACAGACATGCAGCAGACACAAACCGTTTAAGTTAAATTATCTTGTTGAATATTATACCGTGTGTAAATACCAAAAACACACACAAACAGACAGACAGACAGACAGACAGACAGACAGACAGACAGAGAGACAGACAGACAGACAGAGAGACATTTACATGATCAGTGTGCTGTGTTTATATAAAATAAGATAGAGAGACTCACGAGAAGAACGGGTCCTCCTCAAACGGACGACTGTTAAACATGTTGTTCACGCGCACCACCGACCCTCACTGTGACGAGCTCCAGCAAGCCCGCCGTGACCATAGAAACTCGACACGCTGCAGGGGGCGGAGAAAATGCACGTGACGTTTTACTAATATTTGATTGGTGAAATAATAGCGGCAATGTCCCGCCTCTGCGCTGTGTCTGTGTTGTCATAGCAACGCACGCGGTTTCGTTTCCTCTAGAAATTTCTACATTTTTCTTTATTAGTAAACATTGTGACGTTTTTAATGTGAGTGGAGTTTTGGTGCAGACAGAAAGACCACTGACTGCTTTATTAACGCTATCTAGCTTTTGTTAGTTTGTTTGGTAACACTTTACATAAAGTTTATTTGTTAACATTAGCTAACACGAAGTAACAATAAGCAATAGTTTTTCATTATTTATTAATCTTGGTAATGCCAATAGAGGAATTCATGTTAGTTCATGGTGCATTAAAGTAGTGGTTCTCAGTGGCGGTTCTAGACAAATTTCACTAGGGGGGCCAAGGAGGGGCCAGTGTTTTACCAGAGGGGCACATAAAAAAATGGCAAGAAATTATATTTAAAGATTATAGGGGTGGTTACAGGAACTAGTTTAAGATAGAACTAGGCCTTAGTTTAATTAGGAAATATAACTAGTTTTAACAAACATGCCTTACTAAATACATTACTTGTGTGCAGTTTAAAGCAAAACAAAGGGGACTGATGTATTTTAAGATATGGCATTGCAAGTTGTTTTCAGTTTGGACAGCTCTTACATTTATTTTAGACTAGGATTAGTCTAATCCCTTTCCGGGAAACTGCCCCTTAAACTTTATTTTACTTGACAATCATATGAATATGTATTTAATACAAGAGTGAGTGCAGGTGCAAAAGGGGAGCTGGGCTCTTTTCTAAAGCCCCCTAACCGAAAAGCATGCGAGCCTACTCAATAAACTTTATGAAATGCAAACTTTTCTAAAGACAAACGTTTGTTTTAGTTTACTTATAAACACACATTGCTAGACAGTTAGGGACCACAATCTAATCAGTATTTAAATAATATTTATTTTAAACTGTAAACATTTTTATATGTAACATTTTATTATATTCCTCCACTTTTATGCACGTATATGTAAGAGCATAATTACGGCGCTTTTTACAATGTGTAAACTTTAAAAAGTTAGCGAGATGTTGGTTTTGCCGGTTGTTGATGAGTAACAGCTGTGAATGATCACCGCGCTTATGCAGCCACGTCACAGGAGAACAAGTGAACAGTGTCCCAATGTCAAGTCAGCTAGAGTCCTTACCAGTGCCCAAACCTGCATACACATTCTCAACATTGGGAGATTGTGAACGAATTGAGACACTCGCCGAGCAGCACCCGCCTATATGGGGAGGCTGCAGACCTGGAGCCGGTAGATCTACGCCCCTGGCAGTTTTGCGCCCCTGGCAGTTTTGCGCCCCTTTTGCTTCTCATGGGTTCAGGAGGGGGAGAGGGAAATACTACGATACTAGCCTATTTAAACAACCGTTTTAGAGCACTATTGATTAATATTACACATTTAAACGAAAATTGTATAAACTTACAGTGTACACTGCAGTCTGCACACTACGGAAAAATCCATATTCCAGGTCTGGTCATCTTGGTTTTTATTATTGGAGATAAAAATAAGGATCATGGGTTTAAATAATTTTGCATCATGATACGAGTGTATATTAGCGTGTTGTCCTGTGGCATTTGAAATCGATTGGACCCGGAAGCGGCGCATGATGACGTCACACTTAACTATTTATATTTATTTATAAACTGGCTGATATAATGTTGTGATTTTATATTAAGTTACATTTAGATTTTAACCATATTTAGGCCATTAGACATAAAGTACTGTGTAATCATATGGATCCTAAATGCTTTACAATTCACAATAGGTCGTCATACAGCTACAATACATATCCTACATAGCATTTTATGAAGACAAACACAATGTAACTTTTCTAAAATTCCAAGGGTCATTTAAAAGAAAGAGACAATATTGTGGTTCACAACATTTTTTATTAACACCATGACTTGGTTATTTCTTAATGACTCCATGACTCTCCTATGGTTTGCCACTCTTCTTTTGTTTTTTTTATCCTGCTATCAAAGTGCTCTCGCTCACTAATAAAAAATAAATAAAGCAAAGGTTGAATAGTGTTAGAAACAATGGTTACTTATAATTACCGGTAATGGCAGTATATCGCATCAATCGTTTATAAATAATAAATGTATCATTATAATACAATCAACAACAATAACTTTAGCAGATTATTTAATATACCTTAATTCGTATCGCTTCAAGAAGGTCTGCTGCTATCATACGGTCTGCTGTTTTGATATATGACTAGGCTCATATACTAATATACAGCCTCCCCCTACTGGACGTACGAGGAACAACAGGGGCGCAAAACCGTCAGGGGCGCAAAACCGCCAGGGGCGCAGATCCACCGGCCCCAGGCCCGCAGCCCCCCCCTACTCGCACCCGCATCCAGCTACAGTGATTGGGTGCGCCGCTCTAATTTGCCCGTGTAGAACGTTGGGTCGCATTAGTTCCGCTTTTGGCGCTCGCGTGTAAAATCAAAATAAATTTACTTTTTATTTGGTCAGCACGGGGTGGCCACAGGGGTGGCCAAGGACATGTCTACAGAGGCAGGGGCCACCCTTGGCCTCCGTGTAGAACCGCCACTGGTGGTTCTCAAACTTTTTCAGCTTGCGGCCCCCGTTGTGTATGGTGCATTCCTTCGCCCCCCCTCCAAAGACAAAAGACAATGACAAAAAACTGTTCTAAAACGTCACATTTTAATTAAACAAAACATTAAATTATATAAAGTAGTGCTGTTGGTTAGTAGCCTTATTTTTTATAGGTTTAATTTCACAGAATTCATGATAAATTAATGTATTTTATAAAATGTTATAAATCTGGGGCCCCCCTGCCCCTGGCACCATCTTGCGGCCCCCCTGGGGGCCCCGGACCCCAGTTTAAGAACCACTGCATTAAAGAGCCCATATGACGTTGCTTAAAATAACATTATTTTGTGTATTTGTTGATGTTAAATACATAACTCTGATGATCTCACAGCAAGACACGATGGCTGTCATTATTCCCATCCCAGTATTAAGATGCTGCTACAGATATTTTCAGGCTTGAAAGCGTTATTTTTGTCACAAGAAAAAACTAAATTTTTGATCAAAAAGTCTTGAAGATGAGTTCAGTGAAGTTTACCTCTGGCACATGCACTCACTCATTTGTGTGTTTCATTCACACATTCAGACAATGGAAAGGGGATTTAATTGTGAAAGCAAAAAACATTCTGAAAAAAAGTTCACACCATGCTTCTTGAACACAAGACCAATAACTTCATGTCCCTTAAACTAAAGCATGTCTATCTGGAATAACAGGTGTATCTTTATTATATGGTGGAAGAAAGGCATATGGTCACTAGCACATGTTATGGACAACTTAGGGAATATATTAAATTATGATGATTTTTATGGAAAAATACAAAAAAAATTGTTCCCCTAAAATAAACAATAGAATTATCAAGAACACACCATTACAAATGATTAATTTAGTTAACGAACAAGTAAAACTTACAACAATAATTCCCAAAAAAGATAAAAACTGTTCTAATAGATTTTTAAGAAATTGTTTATTGCAACGCTGTTTTCCAGGATCAGTAAAGAGATCTTATATATTTTGTCATTTTGATAAAAAAGAAAGGTCTAAAATTAGAACAAATTTTCTTACATTCTCTATCAACAATAAATGTAAAGAGGTGCACTTTAAAATTATGAATTATGAACCGGGTGTTTTGGCCATTTATTACTGGGTGTTTTGGCTGCTTTGCTGACTCAGGCCGTGGACGGATTACTGTCATCGATGGAAAAATGAATTCCAAAGTTTATCAAGACATTTCGCTGTAAAACTTAGGACCATCTGTCCGCCAACTGAAGCTTAACAGAGGTTATTGCCGCCAAAGGAGGGTCAACCAGTTATTAAACCCAAAGGTTCACATACTTTTTCCACCCTGCACTATGAATGTTTACATGTTGTGTTCAATAAAAACATGAAAATGTATAATGTTTGTGCGGTATTAGTTTAAGCAGACTGTGTTTCTCTATTGTTGTGACTTAGATGAAGATCAGAACACATTTTATGACCAATTTATGAAGAAATCCAAGTAAGCCCAAAGGGTTCACATACTTTTTCTTTCAACTGTATTCATACATTCTTACACATTCTATATAGAACGTACTGTTTTAATCTACATACTGTCACAGTATACAATTTCGAACACAGAGATACCAACAGAGAAACAAGAATATACAGAGATTTATGACATTGGCTCAGTGGGTTGCCTCACAGCACAAAGGTCCCTGTTTCAAGCCTCAGCTGGGTCAGGAGGTCTTTCTGTTTCCTGTTCGCCTTGTGTCTGCGTGGGTTTACTCTGCGTACTTCGATTTTCATCCCACACTCCAAAGAGATGCAAGTTTGGTAAACTGAAGATGCCGAACTGCCCTTTTCCCAACTTGTTTGTAGAACTTATAGATTAACCTGATCTTACCAAAAATACAACCATAGCCATGCTGGAACAGGGTTAAGAAATAAATAAGAAAATCAATCCCTTTAAAGATACCCCACAGATAATTTATTATAGCATTTTAAAATTGCCACTTTGTAGGTGTGTGCAAAAATTTGCCGTTTTGGGTGTGTCCTTCTAAATGCAAATGAGCTGTTTGTTGCAATTGAAACTCAATTGTGCTGTGAATTACTTTCTCTCTCTCTTTTTCTCTGCACTAAATGGCAGTGCTGTGATTGGTTAGTGCAGATTAAGGGGCGGTATTATTATAAGAGCTCCTTATGACATCATAAGGAGAGCCAAATTTCAACAACCTATTTTCTCATGTGCTTGTAGAGAATGGCTTACCAAAACTAAGTTACTGGGTTGATCTTTTTCACATTTTCTAGGTTGATAGAAGCACTGGAGATCCAATCATAGCATTTAAACATGGAAATAGTCAGATTTCCATGCCATGGCCCCTTTAATTGATAGCAGCTAAAGCCATAGACATAATACATAGCTAGATGGGCTATTGGGCGCTATATTGTAAGGCAATAAGGCACAAGAGTGTCCACAAAAACATATTTTACTAAAACATTTCAATAGACCCTTGTGCAAAAAGATAATTTTGACAAGTTTTATTTTCAGAAAATTTTACATTTACTGGCATGTACTATAACATGCATTATTGCAATGAAATGTTGCCTTTTCAATATGGAAAAAATATGAAAGTGTGCACAACAACAAAAAAACAACAACAAAACAAAAACATCAGGCATCCTAATGTACAGTTATACACTATAAGAAAGGATGTGTTTTTTTTGCACATTTTTTGTGTTATGCTATTTAACGTATTGTGAACACATTATATGTCACTTTGTGTTGATTGTGTGTGAAAACAAAACACAAGCTGTGTTAAAAGTAACAAAAAATAAAAAACAGTTTTAATAATAACACATAATGTGTGTATTCTGTGACAAAGCATTTAGTGTGTTGTCCCTAAACTAACACTGCTTGTGTTGTTTTTAACACATCCGTTCTAAGAGGGTATATCATATATATCATAACTGTAGAGCACACTGTCTGCATACACACACGCAAGCGCGCACACACGCAAGCGCGCACACACACACACACACACACACACACACACACACAGGAACAGGAACTGCAGTAAATGACAGTGACGATTACTGGATGGGAAGACAACTGCTGCATTTCTAGATAAGAAACCAAACATTAATCTGCCTGTCACAAATAGGCTGGATGTAAAATTAGGTTCCCATAAAATGCTGTAATGTTGTGACTATCATTATTACTTTCGATAATATCCTACACCTGTTTTCTTTATTCATGTGTGGGTTTTTTCAGAGAGTCATAACAGTACACAGTACAACATTTTACTGTACATACACTTAATTTTCACTTAAATTTACTGGCACTCATTTATCAAGATGGCTTATGGTAGAGAAATTAACATTTAGTTCATTGGCAACAACTCTGGTGGACATTCCTCCAGTCAACATGCCAATTGCACGCTCCCTCAAAACTTGTGACATCTGTGGCATTGTGCTGTATGATAAAATCAGTGGCCTTTTATTGTGGTCAACCTAAGGCACGCCTGTGCAATAATCATGCTGTCTAATCAACAATATTTAAGAGAAAAAGATCTTAGAGTTCAGCTCATGAAAAATGGGGCAAAAACAAAAGTCTTGCGTTTATAATTTTGTTCAGTGTAAATATAGACATTAAAACCTTAAATACATTAAACAGTAATTATGTTAATAATTAGATTATTAGGACTTACAAGACCTGAACTCTGGGGGCAAGGTTTGTTTATATGGGCATAATATTCAAATTACGATTGTCTTCAGCCATCACTTTTACCAACGCCTGTTCATTTGTGTGGGGAAAGTGGTCGTATAAGAAAGTTTAATGAATCTTTTCGCTCAGATGTACGCTGGTTTCTACATTTGGTTGATAAATGAGGGCCAAGCTTCACAGGTTTGTCTTTGATTATATTGATGAACATTCAGGGCTTTAGTTTTTTTACCTTTTCTAGTTTTGAGCATCTCTGTGATGCATCTTGTAAGGTTCATGATGTACAGAAAGCACATACAGCAAGAGAAGGATGTTATGGACAACACACATCCTTACTGACATCAGGAGGAGACAGGTTGGGCCTCTCTCTCCTTGTGCTGGACTCGCTCACAGAGCTCAGTCCATGTCGCTCGGGTCGACGGCTCAGTGTGGCTGTGAGTTTTCTCCGGAAGACCCGACACAGAAAAACATAAATAAGAGGATCCAGACACACGTTTGAGGACGACACCCAGAGTGTGATCTCTTTGGCCCAATACAACTGGTCTTTGGCCCAACACATGGCAGATGTGTTTCGGGTTTGACTGAGGGTGTAGGGGATTCGGGCCAGGTGGAAAGGAGCAAAGCTAATGAAGAAAACTCCCACTACGACAAACACCTGTGGAGGACATGAGAGATGTTTCACATGGATTGTATTATTTCACATTATTGGCATGATTCAATAAGTTTATAACGTCAGGCAGTAGAAAATTAGCTGTACCTTGGATGTGGTTTGATTGCTAGCCGCTCCTCTGTTGCTGTGTGACACCCGGTATGACTCAAACACTTTTCTGCTGATGAATGTGTAGCATATGACCATGAGTGACAACGTGCCCCAAAACACCACCTGGCAGAAGTAGTTAAAGCCTTCATGCCACATGAGTCCCACCTCGCCCTTCATTCTGGTGCACCGCAGTAGAGTGCCTGACGGGATCTGCGGTACGCGGTTACTCAGGAAAACATTGGGCAGAGCCAACAACAACATAACCACCCAGATAACCGCACAGAGGACACGACCCACCCTGACTTTCTGCAGACAGCTCTTCCCGAATGGATGCACAATCTTTTGGTAGCGATCCAAGCTGATGAGTCCGAGCAGAAGGATGCCTATGTACATGGTGGTATAAAAGAGGACCGCCGAGTAACGGCAATAAAAGGCCCGGAGATGCCAGGAGCCCAACCCGGCATCGGTCAGAACCTTTACAGGCAAGGTAAGGGTCATCAATAGGTCTGCAACCACCACGTTCTTCAGGTACAAGACAAATGTTGAGCTGCTGCGAATTTGGAAGAAGATCCAGGCGGCCAGAGAGTTCAGCACGATAGCAAACAGAAACAAAGCTGCATAGAGACAGGGGAAGAGGACGGAGGTGATGCTCGTGTCGCGCTCGCAGTTGAGAGAAGCGTTCGCCTGACTGCCGTTCATCTCCATGTCTGATGAAAGAACATTGATACTGCTGAACACCATCTGCAAAACTGTGTGACTGTCACATTCAGTAGAAATGCTTAAAACAACCATAATGATATAATGGCAATAAAAGAGTAATGATAATATTCATACTCAATATTCAATAACTCAGTTGAGTTGAATAATATTTAAATATATACAGAAAGTTTTAGATGTCTCCTTATTTAACACACCTGATGTAACTCATCAGCTTGTTAGGGAGACATGTTTACCATTTTAGAAGTAGGCTGATAAATTAAATCAGGTGTATTAAATAAGGAGACATCTAAAACTTTCTGGGAGGGGGGCCTCGAAGACCAGGATTGGGAAACACTGGCCCAGCATAGCTTTACAGTTAGGGATATATCGCCATCTGTTGGTTTGGCTCTTCATATCAGTGTTTTGCGTGTTTGTGTGGACGCAGGAGAGGAAAACTGTTTATAAAAATACCTATGTACGTGTGGACTATGCCTAATACAAAAATTAAGATATCATATAACTGCAAAAACGTTTTTGTTCTGTTTAGGTGAAGTGAAAGGTCCAAACAAACCTACAGTATAGCAGATCTGTTGTGTTTCAAAGCAACACACAACTGTGTTTGGGTGCATTATTTTCTTATGACTTTTTAGGCTTAGAATTATGTGAATGTTTGGAGTCTTGGTCTTGACTTAGTCTGGGTTTAAAGTCCCCATGAAATCAAAACTGACTTTTCTTATTTTTTAATAAGATATTGCAGTGTTCATTATAAACAATTTATCAATGTGGGTCATTTTTATTTTTCAAATTCCCTCATAAACTTCAAAATCTGAAAATGTACTTCCACCCTCTTGTGGTGATCCTTCTCTGATGATGTCAGCTAGATGGCTTGGAAGGAGGATTTGTTAACCCCGCCCCCTTCAACTGTCAGTCTGCTATGACTTCCATTTCTGAATGAAATGCCTACTTTTCTATATCCAATCAATGCACAGAGAACAACACAAACCACAACCAATATTTTTGGTAACATTTAACTTGAAGGGGGTGACATGACACCTTCATAATCATGACACGACACGTGGCATGAACATGAAGGAGATTTTATGCACATTTATGACAACTGTCATTAAGTGTCATTTGCTCAATTATGTCATTTTTAATGCAAAAATGACATTGTTTGAATTGTCTTTGTTATGACAACTTGACATAAACCAATACATCATAACTTGTCATAAATCTGTCATAAACATGACATACAGAATAATTATCAAACTTAAGAAACTGCCTAGCTTTAAGGGTTAACATTAAATTAAACTGTCATTTAAATGTCATTAAATGTTAACACTGTGTATGCAACAGACACGTCAAAATATTATACTTTATGTATGTGCACAATACATAAAAAACGGACAACTAACAGAACTTGTTCTTCCTCACCCAGAGGGTTTTTAAATTTTCTGACATAGAAGAAAAAATGAACAAAACATTTAAATTAATCAATTTAATGTAATTAACTTTGAAGCAATATGGACCCAACACTGCATAGCTTAACCCATTATTGTACTGTTTTCATTTAATTTTAGGTGAATCGGTCTCCAAATGCAATCAAATATAGTTTTATCAATTTTAATTATTATTATTATAAAGGAAACCTAATTATAACTTAATGATGATGTTATAAATCTATTTGACAGAGTACTAACACTTAATGACATTTTAATGACAAATGATATTTGTACCACTGTAGTTGAGGTCAAGAAAAATATTAATAACGCTGTTATAAAACTATATGACAGAGTATTAACACTTAATGATATGTTAATGACAAATTCAATTTGTATCACTGGTAAAAAGTGGTCAGTTATGATGTATTGTTTAATGTCAAGTTGTCATGACATCTCAAGACATCTCAATGAATGTCATCTTTGCAATAAAAATTACACAAAATTTGAATTGAAAGAATGACACATGTCATAAACGTGCATGACATCTCCTTCATGTTCATAGCACATGTCATGTCATGATTATGAAGGTGTCATGTCAGTCTTATGAACACGCCTTCAAGTAAAGTGTTACCCTATTTTTTCTTGTGATATTTTGTTTAACTCAGAAAAACATCACAATACAAGTAAAATCAATCACGACTTCCTGTTCACAACTGCAACATTCTTTGAACATGAGGCATAAATGAAAGCTATATTTCTGATAAGCATTCATTTCTTGAAATTGTTTAAATTGACACAATTGTTTTCAATTCAGTTATCTTTTCATTCAGATATTTCACATTCAGATTGTGTAAACATGTACTAAGACACAAATACTTGCTTAACAGCACTGTTACATATAATCAAAATAATATACATTTAATGTAATGTAACTGACTGCAATCCTATATAGACAATTAGAAATAATTAAAATTATAATAAACACTCACCGGCTCTGAGACTCTTGTCCACTGCTCAAAAACGAGTGGAGAAATGTCTTAACTCCTTCCTGCAGCTTTATCCTAAGTCAATTTTTTTTCTACACACACACACGCACACTCTTCTCTTCCTGTCAACCCTTGAAGAAAAAATTTACCCTAATTCTGAGAAAATGAATTTGATATACAGAATCAGCAGCACATTATAAAGTGAGGCAGTGACATATGGGGGGATATGATGTTTAGGTTTGCGTAAAACTGTGTCCTATACATGCAACACCATGACACACAATAAAAAAGGTACAGAGTGTTGCTCTCTTTACTGTTTCGTATGATAAGGTTTTGTTTTTGGCTGGACTGTGTTGTTAGTGACATGATGTCATACAATAGAGATGAGTTATTACATATATAGAATAGTACCATTGACACCATGACGACTTTTTTCAACCTAAAAGATCAACATTCACAATGAGAAATGTCTGCAAACTGGACTAAAGCAGAGATCAGGTAGCTCAACACTGAAGCTGAGATCATTCACCAGCATGACAGAATAGCGCATCACACGCTTCTTATTATATTGTCATAAACTTAACCTGCACTTGCATGAGAGATAATTAGCAAACTTCAGATGCTGTGTAAAAAAACTACCAAGTGCAGGAATTGCATCACGTCTTTACGGGATCTTTACGGTCCTGTAAAGATGTGTGT
Organism: Misgurnus anguillicaudatus; assembly: GCF_027580225.2. NCBI lineage: Eukaryota > Metazoa > Chordata > Actinopteri > Cypriniformes > Cobitidae > Misgurnus > Misgurnus anguillicaudatus. The sequence goes on from NC_073360.2 coordinate 9,073,808, forward strand.
GAATTAATGCACAGATTCAGGAAAATCATCGGCAGTGTGAATGAACCAAAAACTCAAGCGATCCCTGGACAAATCCCGGACGCATTTTCCATAATTCCGCAAAAAAATTTTATGTTCATGCACAATCTTAGCCCACAAATGAGTTAATTGAATACACCTGTGGCACGTTTAAGTTCAAACCGGTGCGTGTAACGTTTTGCTACGGTTTCCAGTAGGGGTGTAACGATTAACCGTGCAAATGTGCGTTTTCTCATTAAATGAATTTTAATGAATTACGGTGAAATCCCTGCACATACAAAAGCCAGGGGGCACTCTTGTGCAGAAACACCCTTTGTGCCATAGAAGAAGTAGCATTACTAACGTTATTCCAGGAAATGTCTATAAAAATATTTAAATCACTTTTCTTCAAATTGTTTCAGGTATTTTCCATAGACTGTAAAAAAAGATGGACGATGCTCGTTCGCTCTCTTTCACCCTCAGAAAAGGGTGTTCAACGCATCACCGTTTCTGTTTAAAAACGTTGTGCAACTTTTTGTCGGGGCTGAACGCAGCCCAAGATGCTCCAATGAAAGATATTGTTCACTGACTGAGTAGGACTCATTATTTTTGTTTGGTTGCTAAATTGCCGTGCTGCAATTGTCTTTTCATAAAGCCGCGAGACAAGCTCTCAGGTGTAATGATGAGTATTTGTGATGCTTAAAAAAAGAGTAGTCATGTTTATATTGTAAAGCACTGTAGAAGTAAATTTAAATTAAATGCAATTAAACACATGACACATAAAACAAGAAGTGAAGTTGATATTGATAGTGCATTCTCACACAACAATACAGGTCATATAGGTCAGATGAATGTTATTACATTCATATAGAATCATTATGTTTGCAATTATGTAGATTTTTTTTTACAAAATCTATACGCTGTCTCATAAATATGGCAAAGATGTACACAGATATAATGTGAAAGAATCTAAATGGTTCCTCTTGACATCTTCTGTAGGTTGAAATGGCTCAAGAAGGGCAGTATCTTAGCTCAATCCAACGGCTAGTGCAATGATGACAATGAGTAGACAAAGAGCCACACAACCCCCTATCAGGATCAACTTCTGTGGAGGAAATACAGTATTCAATTTCCTTCACAATATCATTTTCTAATCTATATGATTCATAAAATGACAAACCTTATAATAACTGTGTTATGCGTACAGTATTCTGCAAAATGTGATGTGACATGGCACACAGCTAAATACTTTTGAACAAATTCATGTTAATGCATGCACAGATTCTTGAAAATCATTGGCAGTGCAAATGAACTAAAATCAAACGTTCCCCAGACAAAGCCTGAGCACATTTTTCGTTTATTTTCCGTAATCTTTGTGTGAAAGGGGCTAAACCCTTTAACCTTTACACTGGTACCTTACAACTTTCTGAATGCTCCACATACTATTCTCATCTCTCACATTAGATGGAAAAAAGCAGCAGAAAAGAGACACAGGATGATTTTAAAAAAGTTTAATGGATTGGCTGTGCTTTATCTCACCGTCCTGTTTGTTTTCTGAACTTTAATAGCTGCTTTGGTTGTTTCTTTGGCCTTCTCCACATAATCCTGTGCACAGCTCACACTTATCTCTATATTATTCATCAACTTGCCCTGCAAGAATTACAGAAAAAGTCAAACTAAACCACTTTAATTTACTTGAACACATTCATGTATTTCAGCACACTCCAATAATAAAATTACGACCGTTTTATGGGTATAATAGATGTTGACATATAGCATGTTAAAAATTTTCTCATTGTATTTACACTTATGTTTTTAATCCAAAGTGACACAAATTTATCAGTATGGTCCTTGGGGATCAAACCCATGATCTTTTGCACTGCTAACCCAATCCTAGCAATGGGACTACCAGAACACTGTAACACAAAGCTACATCCCTTATCTGTGTAAGTACAATTGTGTTATCTGAATGACCCACAAATCTGAGAAAAATAAAATATTTAATTCAAAGCCATGGAAGGCAGTCATATTCTCTGACCTGGCTTTCTATCAGCATGGCCATCTGCATAAACATCTCATGCAGCTCATGGAGACTCTTCTCCAGACTGATGATTTCACTATGTCGCAGCTCAATCTCCTTCACGGCCTGTTCGGTGATGCTGGACTCTGTGACTATCTGCAAGGAAATGTGAAGCACTGACGTTTATACAGAGGGCACTTCATTCAAAAACTACTGTAAACATTATTGTAAAAATTGTCAGAAATACCCTGTAGATTTGTACAGTGTACGTTTCTACAACATTCATGTAAAAAAACTATAATTATTTTAACAGTAAAATTGTGATGTTTGTGATTTAGTAGTTTAAAACGTGGTTCCTGTAGCTCAATTGGTAACAGCGTAAATGACATGGGATCGATCCCAGGGAATGCATGCACTGTAGCCTATATCATAAAAACATCATGTAAAGAACACATTTTTTGTTTATATATCTGGGATCATTGATCTAAAAAAATCTCATAGGCAGGATTGGCAGCGTTCGGTATTAAATTGGTCATTTGTCTTATGATAAATCTGTTAAATGATTGCATTTCACTGCTGTCATGCACAGCAATTTTTAACATCACCACAAATTAACATAGGTGCCATGAATGATGAAAAGACCCAGGATCCAAGTGCAACCAGAATCTCAATTAAAAAAATAGACTCCAATAATCTATGTGATTTTGCCTAGCTTCTCGGTGAACTACAGCTCTGTGTGGTAAATGCCTCTCCATCTGAAAGGAGGTGATGGCGATTTACTTCTAATCACGGAAACCGGCTTTACTGATGAAACACGCATGAGAATCGCAGGTGATTTTTTTGCACAGCGCTAGGTTGGATCTTGCCTTACCCTGCCATAGGGAGATACAGTATATTGCTAGTTACATCTCAGAACTGTTGAGAGCATTAACAATGAAACACACACAAAAACGGACTAAAAATTGTAGGCTACATACATATGGGTCAAATTATTTTAAAAAACTACCATGAGAAGAGAGCAAATGACATCATGACAATCCCTGAGAATAAGAGATGACATTATTGTCATGTGTGAAAGATGCTGCACACTTCCACTCACCCCTGATGTAAAGACAGATGGACTGCCAGATTCCAACATGCTCTCCAAATCAACATCTGTTGTATTTATTCCTGCTGTACACACACAGACATAAACATGCTATCAGCAGCTTGCTGGTTTTATAGGACATTATGTACCAGTTTCACAGGTTTATTTTTTTAGTTAAATTAAAATGTTTAAGTCACTTTTATAAAACATTACTGGTGTGTATCTTGAGACAAAATTATGACACTGACATATTTTAAGATATGCAGAGCAAGTTATTTTCCGTTAAGACAACAAACACTCAAACATTCATTTTAGTCTGGGTCTAGCCTTAAGCGTTTTGAAACCGAGCAAATGGGTTCCAGTCATGTGAAGTCATAGAGGTGGTGGTAGGTAAACTTCATTTGCACATGTGTTTGTTAGATAATTGCGTCTATTTGTGACTGAACTGCTCTGTGAAAAGCCAACATTCACTGTGAGATACATGCATTTCAGTCAGTTTAAACACTCACACCTTGTATTTCTAAGAGACTGATAACTTTTCCTGCTATATACAATTAATGGACGAGGCGCAGGGAAGTTATCTGTCGAGTTTAACTGTCTCGAGTTTTTCTCGCGCTCCTCTGATGTCAATCACGTGGATGTGCGGCGCGTGCACGCACAGAGTGAAAGTTAGAAGAGCAAGATCCGATAAACATTTCTCAAACAATCAGAATAAAACATTCAACAGACCCATGGTATAACAATAAACTAAATATTCAATATTTTTTGGTTCACGTTGCAGGTAGCATGTCATTCTCCACGGCATCTCTAAACTCTTTCAATGTACTCAGTGTGAACCTTGTGTATGTGTGAAGGGAATGGGGTGCCAGTAAATGATCTGGCAAATTTAGGGATCTCTAGCAAATGCCAGTCTAGTTGCACAGTGCTGGGCTAAGTGTACAGGTCCTACTATAGGACGACTTGCCCATTTGCCACCTTCATTGAGTCTGTTTTTGACAGTTTGGTCAAAAAAACATGCACACCAAGAGCCTGCTGAAAGTCATTTTGTAGTGCTCCTTCTGTTCCTCCTTGCCAATACTGGTCCTGCTGCTGGGTTGTTGCCCTTCTACAGCCCTGTCCACCTCTTCTTGTGTAACAGCCTGCCTGTCTCCCGATATCTCCTTCATGCTCTTGAAACCATTTAGGGAGAAACACCAAACCTCCTAGCAATGCTAAATAAAGAAGTGACACCATGAAGAAGCAAAACTAAATGTGCACCCTGACTGGTTTGTAGGTACTGCCTTATGGTACAAGTAGTGAGAATGACCCTAATAAAACACAAAATTAGCGACATATCTGTCGATATCTGTATCTCTGGCCACCACCTTAAAACCTGAAAAGCTGAGAGAGGACATGTGACAAGATATTATTGTTTTTGCTTGCTTGTTTTCTCATGATTACAACTTCATTTTTCTCATGATCTTGAGATAACAGAAGTTGTTTTCTTGTTATCCTGACATAATCCAAATAACATAACATATGGGTCTTTGCTGTCACCATAAGTGTTCCCTTAATTTTTTTAAATGTAGGTATAGCAGCACAGTGGAGGATGACAGCTCCGCTTAAATTAAGTAATGTTGAAGTTTTGTGTCTTGTTAGCTTTATAATCTTTTATAATCTTTTGTCTGTGTCCATTGCATATCGCAACATTTTACTTCCTCCGAGGTTTAAGCTGTTTTTGGTCAGCATATCTACCTTGAATTGTTTTGCCAAGTGTTTAGTGTAAATGCAGATATTGAATACAAGTCGGTTTGAAAAAATAATTAAGCGGGGCGTTAAAAATATCAGATTCAGGCAACAAATCGAAATTGGGCATCAAGATCAGGAGTCTAAATCTGTCAGGACTCTGCCTTGAAGTCTTATGTTATATTTGTATTTTGTCATGGTGTCATCGTTGCGTTTGGGTTCATCTGTTCCTCAAGCCTCACAGAATGAACCTGCCAAGATTGAACCCAGCGACGGTGTCGGGGTCAGCTACAATGTTTGTCCAGCTGCCCGTCGCGGTGCGCCCTGTCTCGGATTGGCTGACCAGGCGGGCTCGAGTGCGGCTCTTTGCCGATCTATGGCAGGCCGTCGTTGAGTCCGATCCGGACCTTGAGGGGTTGGCTGCCTTGTCCGGGCCGATCCTTGGACTGGCCGCTGTCCAGTTTGCCTCGGCCTACGGGATGGCCGAGGCCGCGCAGTCCGCACCACCCACCGAGTCCGCGCAACCGACCCAGCCCGCGCAGCCACAGCCGGAGCCCGCGCAGCCACAGCCGGAGCCCGCGCAGCCACAGTCGGAGCCCGCGCAGCCCGCGCCCCCGACAGAGCCCGCGTTATTTTATTGTCTGATGTGTTCTTAGTCTTGTCATGTTAATTATCTGTCATGTTTTCTTGTCTTGTGTGTTCCCTTTTGGGACGCCAAGTGGCGTCCCTTGAGGGAGGGCTACTGTCAGGACTCTGCCTTGAAGTCTTATGTTATATTTGTATTTTGTCATGGTGGCAGAGTTCTGGCAGTCCCAGGCCTTATGTGGAGGTTCATGCCTTGTTTTTGTGTGTGGCATGAGCCTCCGGTGTCTTGTCTTTTGACCCCGCCCCGTCATTCTCCTGCTTATTAGTAATCATTGGTTTTCTCCCATTACCTGTTCCCACTCGTTATCCTGTTTGTTTTTTTCTATTTAATGTCATTGTATCCTTAGTTCTGTGCAGGTTCATTTTGTTCTGTTCCTCGTGTTCATGCTACCTTGCTAGTCAAGATACCAAGTCATAGTTGTAGTGTTATTCGTCTAGTTCATGTTTCATGTTTACCCCCTCATGGGTTTTTGTTTGTAAATAAAGTGTTTTCTGTTTTTCCCCAACATTGTTGCGTTTGGGTTCATCTGTTCCTCAAGCCTCACAAAATCCAGCCTAAAAGACATCACAGCTAGCAATGCAGATCAGAGCAAAAACCAACCCATGAGGTCGAGGGAATTTGTTGAAGATGTGTTTTACTGTATGCTTTAAAAGCCCAGCCTTACACCCGCTCTGACTGGACTTCACACATACACCAACATCTCATGCTCTCGTAGCATACAGAACAAACAGGTCTGTGGTTGATGGGACTGCATTATATCCTGCCACATCTTGACAGACCTAGGTCCTCCAGGTTCCTGCCTATCAGCACTGCCCCCCCCCCCAGGGTTGTGCTTTCTCCACAACTCGTCTTCCAATATACAAATGACGGTGCTGCTAAAAACCCTCTGTCAAGCTCCTGAAATTTGCAGACAACACTACGGTCATCAGCCTCATCCAGTCTGCTTATAGACTGGAGGTTAAACAGCTGGCTTTCTGGTGCACTCACAAAAACCTAAAGCTCAACACATTAAAACAGTGGAGATGATTCAGGAGAAACCCCCAACCATCATGAACAGCACTGTGGCAACAATGGAGTCATTCAGGCTCCTGGGCACCAGCATCTCTCAAAACCTGAAGTGGGACAATGACCTTGACTCCATTGCAAAAAGACCCAGCAGAGGTTGTGCTTCCTCCACAACAGGAGCTGCTGAAACTCGACCATCATCTAATCTGTCCTATGCACATCTTTAACTGTCTGGTTTGGTTCAGCTACCAAATCAGATATCAGGAGACTACAACAGATAGCCAGGTTGACTGAAAAGATCATTGGTTCCTCCTGCCCAACATCTTTACACCTCCACATTTAGAAACGGTCTAATTTCCAACTATATGGTAGGCGAGAAACAGTATATGACAAAAGAAGTGTCAGAATAAAAGTACTCATAAAAGAGTGGGTGGAAAGTACCTGGATTATGTACTTTTTCCCATTGTATTTTGAAGAGTGCATTCAATGGACACTTTAATATCCCATGACGCCATGAGTGAGGATTTGGGAATGGAGATGACGTAATCCAATTGAAACTGGTAAGTCACATGACAATTACAACATAGGGAATATAGCTCATAGAACATAAACATCATTCACACAGACCTCTGGTCCCAGAAAATACCCGTAAAATTAACAGACAAGCGTCTGTGTGAACAAAAACTCGTTCCGTTAATCTTCTGGGATCGTTGCCGGAAAGAGGACCTAGTAAGATACGCGGGTAACCCTCTGTGTGAACAAAAAGCCGCAAGAATGCCGTAATGGGCGTGTCGAAGTGAGGACGCACATCATCACAACACAAGTTATGGTTCAGCTCCTTACAACGAGATATTGTATATGTTGCTCCTTACAACATGCATATAAACATTCATCACGAGAAATGTTGCAAACTAGATTGACGCAGTAATCAGGAAATTATAAATGACACACATAAACAATGACGCACGTGCCGTAGTTAGGACGCGCGTGTCATGGCTACATGAAGTTGGTTCAACTCTTTAAAATGAGGGATTTACAACATTCACAACGAGAAATGTCAGCAAACTGGACTAAAGCAGATATCAGGTAAGTTAGCTCATTACTTACTGCGTTGAAACGGAGATCATTCAGCAGCATAAAAGAATATCGCGTCACGTGCTCATTTAAGCTATAATAAACGAAAATACCCGCGCGTCATCCCAACAAGTTGTTCAGCTCCTCAAAATGCGGGTTTTAAATGCATATAAACAATCCCGATGAGAAATGTCTGAAAACTGTATTAAAGCAGAGCTCAGGGAACTCGTCAAATATCCACTCTGAAGCTGAGATCATTCACCAGCATTACAACGGTGCGTCACGCGCTCCTTAATAATCTTATCATAAACAAAAGTGCACGCGAGTGGTTCTTGGAGGGAGAAATAATATATAATATGCAAACTTCAGACGCTGCGTAGAAGAGAGGGCGGGACTTTCAATAGGTCACGTGTCTTTCCGGGACCGTCACATGCCGGGTAAACTTGGCAGTGTGAATGAAAAAAAATCTAACTATTCCGGAAAAATCCAGGATTCATATGCCGTGTATTTTACAGAATTTTTGTTTGAAAAGGGCTATATAAACATACATTTTTGAGCTCATTAACTATTGAAATATTTATAAATAAATATATTTATATAACTGTTTAAACCATTACCTTTTAGTGTATTTAATATGTACATACATTGGGCAATAACACACAGCCTGCAAGCCTATAGTGGTGCCTTTTAGTATTTGCAGTGAAACAATCACTTCTTCATGTGGACTTATTTACTCTCTCTCTTTGTCAGTTGTTATGTGTGGCTCTATACAGTACTCACTTATCTCCAAATGTCTCTGGATGTGACCTTTACAGCGCTCCCTGTAGTCTGATTGTATTGCATTATAATCTGACATCACTTCAACAAATTTACATGACAGGATGGAGTGCTGAAAAAAAGCGCAACATATTTTACTGATGTAGATAGGGGAAGATTTCTGTCACAATACGGTTAGTGAAGTCGTCGTACTCTGAGTGATCTCACCTGGTTTTTGCGTATTCTCAGATTCACTGTCTCCTCATGCTCTACGGTCTGCTTGATATCTGCAAAAACACAAAAGTCACTTTCATTCATTCACTGACAATATAAAAATCAGCTGCATTACTTTTGTACCAACTATTAGGCTAGAGCTAGAAAACAAAACAGACACTCTTTATGACATACTTAAAACATAGAAAAACATTAAAGAATTAATTTATTGCACATATTATACTGAATATTTCTAAAAAAAAAAAAAGTATTTACTTTCTGCTACTTACTTAAAGTTGCAATGAAATTAAAATGAAAAACTGTAATTTGTTTTGAAATATTGTTGTATTCCTTATTTTTTTTATTAATGTGGCCTCATAATCTTTAATCAAAAACGCAAATCTACTCCCCTCCTCCAAACGATCTCTCTTTACTTCCGGTCACATGGTATGGCAGGTGGACAGGGTCCGGGAAAAGATCACAGCGATTAGCAAATAGCAACATGACCCAACATCAAACGATCCAATCAGTTCTCCATGAATTCAAGTCCAGCCCTACCATTTCTTTCATTTCAGAAGCCGTTTCACTCGGATACACGTCACCACAGGGAAATAAGATAATCGCTACTTCTGTTTCATAGTGACTTTAACTGATTTAAGGTTATGTGTTGATGTACTGGCACTAGGGGTTTGCTCTGGGAGCCTCAATCACCTCTGATCTTTTTGAAAAAGGCCAAAGAAAATTGCCTAGTGGAATTTACAAGCTGCTCTTGACCCCAAACATATGGATATAAAAGGAGATGGTGTGCGCCATTCATTTAGACTTGTTCTTTAGAGACAAATGCATGTGCATCCCACCACCTATTCTGCAATATGTCATAGTGGTTTAGTTTCCATCTATAGCTGCTGGATAAAAGGTGCATTCAGTGTACGACATCCCCAGTGTACCATAACATTTGTTTCTTAAGTTGAAATTGCATAAAACACCTTTATTCAAAGGTGTTTTAGCTACTGCGCATGCTAGTGTTGTAGTCAAGACCACCTAAACCGAGACCAAGACAGGCCGAGACCGTGACAAGACCAAGACTTTAAAGGGTCAAGACCAAGTCAAGACCAAGACAGGCCAAGACCAAGTCAAGACCAAGACCAGTGTAAGTCACTGCGTTAAAACACTTATGATAAAATGTGGAATATGCATATGATTAGGCACTTCTTGTCTGTGTGTGTGTGTGTGTGTGTGTGTGTGTGTGCGCGCGCGTGTGCATGCATGCATGTGTGAGTGTGTGTATGCCATCAGAGAAGTTGATAAAAAGGCATTGCAGATATGTGGAGTTTATCTTTGTCTATAAGCAAATAAAAGTGAACAAACACTAAAGAGCTGAAATGAACTTAACCATTTATTCTGAACTGTCTTTCCATAAATTGCCATCCACTTAACACAATGCAGGTGTTTTTAGCAATAATATTAGAAAAATTGTCATTGGGAGAGACTTAAACAATGCTTAAACAATGTTCATCATATGCAAAACCTGAATAAACTGCATAAAATTAATGATAAAAAATAAATTTGATGTGCCATAGTTGTGGTCTTGACCAGTCTTGAAATAAAATTCTGAGTCCTCTTTGTCTGAGACCAAGTAAAAAGCGGTTGATTCCAAGACGAGACCAAGACCTTTAAAAAGTGGAGAACTACAACACTAGCGCATGCACATGTGTTGACAACTGCCTCACGCAAGTATAGATCCATCCCCCAGAGAATCAGCAGTCTTTATCAATTTATGATTGGATCTTTTAACTGGAAGGTAAGACTTCTGTTACCAGAGCGGCCATATTGAGCGTTACATTGTCCCCTATTCATAGTAAGAGAGCTCAATCTTGTTATATCCAATATCATGAACTGCAAATAATTCTCTTCAGTACAATTTTTCTTCTATTAATTGCATCTTGGACTTTTGGTCCTTATTCATCCTAAATGATCTTTGGGTCCTGACTTTAATTTCCATACACATCATTGTTGGTCAAGCCGTCTCAGCCCTGTGTTCCTCCCAAAAAGACAATTCTATGATCTTTTGTCCTGGATATACATTTTCAGTCAAAAAAAACATGTGGTCCACAGTATTTTCCTAAATTGTCAAGGCACTAAAATAACTGCACAAGGGTTTGACTGACCCTTGAACTTTGAATCTCTGAAAGAACTCAAGCAACAAGTGGCTCCTTGTGCATGACACCCAGGTGAAAACTAGACACATTTTATAGTGTGTTCTGGATGAGGGACTCACTGTTTAATTTGGAGTGTACTTCATAAGCCAGCTTCTTGATATCTGTCATAAGCTCCTCCAATTCAGCTTGTGTTTCTGTTAAAAATAGGAAAATGTGAGACAACGAGACTGAACACAAACTTAGAAAAAAGTCTTTCTGTGTTTCACACTTCACGGTTGTTGGAATAGCACAAGCACATTCTTTTCCTACTTTTCTGTCTATCATTTACATCAGAGATACTCAACTTCAGTGTCTGAAAGGGACACAAAGGGCCAAAGGTTATTAATGTGTATATATACGTACATTGCTGCTTGAAAGTTTGTGAACCCTCCAGACATGGTCATTGTTTTTGTGTAAAAAAATGTTTGACCTTATCAAATGTACATTCAACCTAATTTGTAAAGCAGACCTTTTCAAATTATGGACACAAACAAATAGTATATAAAAATATTTTGTCATTATTTAACAAAATTGGTTTATCTCACACACAAAAAAAGAAAATGTGACTTGTGCAAAAGTATATTAACCCTTTTATTTAGTAGCTTGTGGCACTTCCTTTACAGCTCTTCAACCAAACATCTTCTGTAACCACTGACCAGTCTCTTGTTTGATTTTTGCCCAAATCTCCTTGCAGAACTCAGTCAGTTGAGAAAGGCTGGAGTGACATCATCATCGGAACGTCAGATTGTCAGTGCTCAGACCACACTGCACACTGCAACAATTATGTTTGCATAGCTGGCACCACGCATGCTGGACACCATCTGAGCCAAACAAGTTTATGTTTAAGGGGTTCACAAACTTTCAAGCTGCCTGTAAAAACCAGGCTAAAGTCTCAAAATCAAATTCTTAGATAACAAGCATAAAAGTTTGATTTCACTCATTCATTTCACATTGATTTCATTCTTTGACATGATCTTACTCTGTCAATATTAATGATATAAAGATTATATTTTCACAGAAAGTTCTTAACATTATGTAGGATGGTTTGACAAGCATATATGTGTAAAGCACCACTGCTGCGGTAGTGGGGAAAATTTAGGTGGAAAAGTGGACGGTCTTAAAGCACTTCCAAATAGTTATGTAGGATTGTACTGTTCTGGGGGAAATGGCTTGGAGAATGGTATTTTGGAGAGGCGTTGAGGAGGGATTTGAATGGGTGGTTTATTGGAATATCAGTTCTGAATAGTGAGGTGCCCGGGTTGAATGTGGGTCTGCATCTGGAGCCAGCCCCTGAATTTCTGGAAGGCAAAACGATAGAGGAAGTTAGCTATTAGGTTTTTGGAGCTGGGAACGTGTTTCGCTGTTATGATAAATATTGAGCAGAAGAGGCAGTAATGCAGGAGAAAGAGAACAGCCTTTATTAATGCAGTGCATGGTTGCTTCTTTGTCGCATTGCACTGTGATGCTGTTTGTGAACCATTCTTTTCTCCATAAAAATGCTGCGACAACTAGAGGATACAGCTCGAATAATGCTGTGGATGATAGTGGCTGTGGTAAGTTTAGCAGATGGGGGGCCATGTGGACGCTAATCAGCGACCTTGGTAAAACCAACCAAAGCCAGTGGAGGGGGCTGTGTCAGTATACAATTGAGAATCGTTAGGGAGAGAAGCCAGATTGTTGTAGAAAAAGGATAGACCTTTCCATTGTTTCAGGAAGATTATCGATAAACTGAGCTTGTTGTGGACTGAAGACTCAAGAGAGGAGATGTGAAATTATATGGTGGCCTTGCAGGATTATATGCATCATGATGTTTAAGTGGCCGATGTAATGATAGCAGCTTGTGTTTGGAACAGTTAGGACTGTCTGTGAGGGTGGATATGACCAGAATTATCCTGTCAATTTTCCGATAGTTTTGATTAGTGTAATAGTTTATATAATAGTGTGGTAATGAGTTTGGATAATAGTGTGGTATTTGAAGTTGAGACAAATAAGGCTGTTTATGCTTGGAAATGGGGAATTATATGGGGCTGAAAAGACAATAATTAATCATTTAATTTTGGGTAAATGCTTCTGACTCTGCTACTGTTCAGACGCTCATGCTTACTGCTCTGCGCTTTGCTGTATCGCTTTTTATATTTTATGTTATAATTTTAACTTCAGCAAATCAGCATAGTGCTCAAACAACAAAGCTTGGCATCAACGTTAAATTACAAACATTCGGGACTGGAGGATTACAAAAAAGTGGAATTTTTCATCCGTCTAGCCTCCCACCGCCATCAGCTTACATTCCAGAAGGAAAAACACAGCAGCCTTCATTCAAAAGGATAAGAAAAAGAAATGCCTCAACAAAAATCTACGTGCTGCACAAACTGCCACAGACTTTTACAAAGGATTGCTGTTCTTGAAACAAAGTTACTTACAGGACTACCAAACCAGATGGAACACACAACAGAGCTTCGTCATCATGGACACCCTCAGCATACAGCCGGTGAGTCCCATGAATCTAATGATCAACACACTAATCAATGGTACAAACAGGGAGCTAGACCCAAAATCACTAGAGAAATCAGACTGTCACGAGCATCACATTTTGCCGCAGTAGCTTCCTCTACCCCAGATACAGCTATGACAAGGATTGCAAACACTGACTTTCTACCACCACCTATACATCTTGAGAACAGATTTGAAGTATTAATGAATATGAGTGAGGAATCCCCAAATGTAATAAATGTGATTGAACACCGATCAAATCAGCCAGTAGCTAACACTGATGCTAACTGCCGCTCAAGATCGAGCAGACAGCGGCACTCCGAGAACAGAACTCTGATATTGGGTGACTCAGTTATCAGAAACATTAGCAACAGGGACTCAACTACGTGCTGCCTTCCACAAGCAACTGTTTAGGATGTAAACAGGGAACTTCAGAACATTCTGATGAAACATAAGACTGTAAATCGAGTTGTCATTCATGTGGGGAAGAATGATATTTACAAAGAGCAATCTGAACTCCTTAAGAGGGATTTCATCAAACTTTTTGAAAGATTCAGAACAGTGAAAGTTCAGCCGTTCATCAGTGGACCACTTCCAGCTAGAGGTCTACACGGGTCCAAAAATTCCTACCCGAACCTGATCAGACCCGTAAATCTGCTACACTGAACCGACCCGGACCTATCTGTTGTTTTGAAAGCTGGACCCGGAACCGACCTGGACCCGTCTATTATTTAAAAGCTGGACCCGGATCCGACGCGGACCCGTCTATTATTTAAAATCTGGACCCGAACCCGTCTGGGAAGACACAGACCCGACCGGCAAATATTCTTTAGCTAAATGTTATTAAACAAGTCAATAAACAAGTAGCGAAAATTAAACTTTTTGTCTTACCCATAGAAGTTAGTCTTCTTCCTCCTTGTACCTGACTGTGTGATGCACAATCCTTATTTCCAAGAAAGTTCCATCCATGTTATTCCTCTCTTGACGATTGAAATGTTTAATGCTTATTCCAGCTTTAAAAGTCCACTTTACAGTCATTGTGATTAATAACGCAGTTTTACATTTGTTGTGTATCGGATCAACTTGCTTAATAATGTTTGCCCATTTGGATTATATTAACGATTGCTTGTTCAGTGCCATGGCTGCTTTCGTTAGCTTTACTTCTTTGCTATCATCTCGGTGCTCTTTAAGCAGAGTCGCGAAAACTTTAGATATAACAGCAAGATGGTCAATTTATAATATTATTATAAATATTAGAGATGTCAGTCCAAAATGCACGGTACGACGGAATAGCTCCTGACTGGTAGCCAGAGAAACATTAATAGAGCACATGCACGTTAGCTGCCTGGTTGGAGCAACCAAATATAAACTTTTTAACGCAATTTTAACGTCATAGAAAAAATTTATGCGACAGTTTTTGTTGCTGTTTTTGAAATATTTTATTTAAATGTGAGTGTGTGTTCTCCAAGTCCGATCGACCTTGGGTATTACCCACAATGTTAAACAGACCCGGGACCCGAAGTAATAGATTGAGACCCGACCCGGACCCAGCTGATCATTTAAAATACGGGTCTCGGGTCTTCGGGTCTTCCGTGTAGACCTCTACTTCCAGCAAGAGGAACAAATAAGTTTTCACGGTTGCTTGGACTTAACCCATGGCTGCAAAAAACCTGCAACATAAAGGGACTGAACTTTATCAACAACTTCAACCTTTTCTGGAGTCAGAGACAACTATTTAAACAGGATGGCATCCACCCAAACAGACTGGGTGCAAGAGGGCTAAAGGACAATATCTATTTCTCCCTTCATCATCCTTCAGCAGTGTGTGCCAATCCACTCAACCTGAATGGCACACACACACCTGGACAGAGTATGAATGACCACAGGACTTCTCTTCAGCACCTGAATGGACATGCCGTTGACATATCCCACAAGGAAAGAGATAACACCACGCAGCCAAAACAACCACTGCTCATGGACACAATCTCAGCTGAGCCCTGCCCACAGAGCTCACCACAGTCAGACTGTGTCAGATTAGAACTGCTCCAAGATTCAGCACCCAAGGACGACTTTCTGGAAAACAGCCAAGGAAACCAAAGCAACATATCACAGCCTCCGGTCACATCAGAGCAACAGGACTCCTCACTAGATATGTCATTTCTCTCTCAGATAATGCATGCATTGCGGTTATATCCTCGCACACTGCAGATAATGCAGGGGTTGGGCGGGTCAAGTAATAAAAAAACATTCTGATAAATTGCGGGTGGATGCAATAAATCCTAATGATGGAAAATCAACTACATTGTCTAGGCATGTGATATTTACTGGGTCTGAAACATGACAGACACAATAATTTTAAGTAAATGTACTTAAAAGCAGCATACTTCAGTGTTTGGGTCTGGTGGAGATTATTTAAAAAAGGTCTGGGTGGTGGGTATATTTATTTTAAAAAGGGGATTTGGGTAAGATTAGAACTAATTCGTGCATCTCTAATTTATTGGCTTTATTATTATCACATTTCAAATAAAGTCCATTGGAAAAAATTCAAACCCGAATCGGAGCTGTGTTAAAGCAACACTATGTAGTTTTTTTTACCTTTAAATAATGTCTCTAAAATTATTTCAGTGATAGAACAACTTTTAACTGGACAAACTCTACTGTTGCTGCAACCTGACCAGCCTCCTAAACTGAAAAAAATGATTCATTGAATTTAATCAATTTTTTTTAAGGTAAGTGGTTGCAATCAATTTATTTAAGCTACATTTAAACAAAAAAGATTAGTAAAGCAAAGTAAAATATAAAACTTTTGTTTAAATGTAGCTTAAATAAATTTATTGCAACCACTTACCTTAAAAAAATTGATTAAATTCAATGAATCATTTTTTTCAGTGTAGCTGCTACAAGCACACTCTGAAAGTGGCGGTGGAGGGTAGGAAACACAGCCCCGCCCCTCCAGCCGCCTGCAGAAGAGTGTCTGATACCAGGCACTGTTGCGCTTTTCAACCACATGGGGGAGATGTAAGTCATTTTTACATGGAAACTTTAAAGGGATAGTTCGGCCAAAAACGACACCAAACCCACTATTCACTCACCCCCAAGCTGTCCAAGTTGCAACTGTCCATCGTTTTTCAGACAAACACATTTTCGGATATTTTAGAAAATATTTTAGATCTTTCCGTTGACCAAATGCAATGCCAGGGGGTCCAGCAACAGTCCACGACCCTCAAGTCCAAAAAAAGCGCGTCCATCCTCCACAAATCAAATCCAAACGGCTCCAGGACGACAAACAAAGGTCCCCCGAGGGCAATCCGTGCGGTGTTGTTGTAGAAATATCCATATTTAAAATGTTATTAACGTAATTAAATACCTTCTGGTAGCGCCGCCATTTTAGAGTCATCCGCATTCAGGATGAGCGCTTACGCATCATACAGCGGTTTCTCTGCTGCTGCTCTGTCCCCCGCCCTCCGATTTGTCATACGTCACTAAGAAAAGTGCGTACACTACGCTAATACTCTCTCCTGAGTCTAAGATGGCGGCGCTACCGGAAGGTATTTAATTACGTTAATAACATTTTACATATGGATATTTCTACAACAACACCGCACGGATTACCCTCAGAAGACCTTTGTTTATCATCCTGGAGCCGTTTGGATTTAATTTGTGAAGGATGGACGCACTTTTTTTGGACTTGAAGGTCGTGGACTATTGCTGGACCCCGTAACATTACATTTAATCAACAGAAAGATCTAAAATATTTTCTAAAATATCCAAAAATGTGTTTGTCTGAAAAACGATGGACATATGCAACTTGGACAGCTTGGGGGTGAGTAAATAATGGGTTTAATATCGTTTTTGGCCGAACTATCCCTTTAATATAAACTGCATTGAGAACAGAGGGGAAATAGTTGCAGTTCCAATCTGCTCACATAGTCTGATGTGTATTGATTCATTTGTTTTTTCACACTGGTGGTTTATTTCACAACACAACAGGTATAATGAAATATAATGTATTTCAGGGTGAGGGGGTGTTTGTCTTCATCTCATAATACAGCTGGAGAGAGCTGTTCATCCCAAACCAGACAGGAAATATTTTCTCACAAGCATTAGTTGACTGTGGATCTTCATCAGTTGGAATGACTGTGATTTTCATATATCCATCTTTGTGAGTTTACTGATGTTGTGGAACAAATTTACTCTCACCTGGGTTTGAAGATGCCAGTATTGTGCTGTGATTTCTCTTTACTTCTTCAACTTTCTCAGCCAACGAGTTGATGGATCCTTGAATTTCTTTCACCTAAAAAACATAACACAAGACTAAGCAAACATGAGCAACAGCTTCAGCATCACTACATGAAACTTCTTCTTAGGAAAACAAGACAACATTATAAGAAAACAAACAAACCACAAGCTTATCTCTTTTATATACATGATGTCTCTGTTCCCTACCTTCAGGGAACAACGGTTACATCCATAAGCAAGACATTCCCTTTCAGTCAGCCACTACAACGTCCCGCCGTGACCGACGAATTAGGAATCCCTACCAAAGTGCCACAGAAGGCTACCCCTCCAGTGCCCTAAGCCTTCCACCCCTTATTTTACTTAGGTGGAACAGGGCCTTTTGCAGAGATGGCCGGTCACTGCTGTTCCAATCCAACCTACTCAGCAACTGTGGGATTTTACAATATGGAATAACGCATAGGGTTTTACTGCATATTGAGGTCTTGGGTGGATATTTAATAAGACGACTCTGGTACAGAGACCGCAGAGATAACTCTGCTGAGGGAAAAACGTGGGCTTAGTTTTTACTCCACGGATATTACACACATGGGATCCCCCCTGCTCATATGGATGCCAAGACTTTCATAGGTTTTCAAGAATTTGTAGGCATCAGACATTTGTAGGCTCACCACCTGATCTCTAAAAAAAGTGATGGGAACCTTGGGCAAGTAGCTGGGCTGGTGTCTCAGTGTTACACTGGAGTCAGTTGGCCCAAATTGTAGGCACAAACCGTCGACCGAGAATGCTGTTCCAAATTGGATGCGGGTGCCATATTGTGCCCCATCCCTGAGAAAGAAGGTCCTTTCTCAGTGGAATCCACCAGTGGGGTGCTGTCGCAAGAAGCCAAGCTATGGTGGGCCAATACGGCAGAACTAGTAGGACCAGCTCCTCATCCTCCCTGACTTTGCACATTGTCTGTGCAAGAAGGCTCACTGGGGGGAATGCGTATTTGTAAAGACCCAGAGGAGGCAATGAGAGGTTTCTGGAGAGGCAAACAGGTCTACTTGTGCTACTCCGAACTGTCTCCAAATCAGCTGGAGCGTGCAATAGAGGGTCAGTGTCTGGACATCACTCTTGCACCCCTTCTGGATGTCCATGGATTTGCTAAAAAGGTTCAGTGTATGAACGTCTGTTTGGTACACCTTATGGGCGTCTGTGGATGTGCAGTACAGGTGCAGCGTATGAACGTCAGACAACAAACCCCTATTGGACCGTCTGTGGACATGCAAAACAGGGTGAGTGACTGGACAACACTCTTGCACCCCTTCTGGATATCCGTGGATGTGCTTAAAAGGTTCAGTGTATGAACATCCTTTATTTTACCTTATGGGCGTTTGTGGACGTGCAAAACAGGTTCAGCATATGAACCTCAGACTACAACCCCTTATGGATGTCTGTGGACATGCAAAACAGAGTCAGTGCCTGGACATCACTCTTACACCCCTTTTGAATGCCCATGGATGTGCTAAAAAGGTTGAGTGTAGTCTGATTGGTTCACCTTATGGGCGTCTGTGTACGTGCAGTACAGGTTCAGCGTATGAACGGCAGACTACAACCCCCTATGGACGTTTGTGGACATGAAAAACAGGGTCAATGACTGAACGTCACTCTTGCAACTTTTTTGGATGTCTGTGGATGTGCTAAAAAGGTTCAGTGTATGAACGTTTGTTTGGTTCACCTTATGGGTTTCTGTGGACGTGCTGTACAGGTTCAACGTGTGTACGTCAGACAACAAACCACTATTGGACCGTCTGTAGACATGCAAAACAGGGTCAGTGTCTTGACGTCACTCTTGCACCCCTTTTGCATGTCTGTGGATGTGCAATACAGGTTCACTGTATGAACGTCAGACTATGATCCCGTATGGATGTCTGTGGACATACAAAACAGGTTCAATATCTGAACATCTATTTGGTATACTTTATGGACGGCCGTGGTCCATGGACATGCAAAATAAGATTAGTGTATGAACATCTTACTAACAGTGACACCTCATCGCCCGCACGATTGAGCATACCCGGGATGTGATGACACGAAGGGACCTCAGGTTCTTCTGACTCCACAGGTGGAGATGGCGGGCAAGTTGCAATTGGAGCGTCTACCTCCCTGATGGTCGCAGTTTTGTATGTACAGACTAGAAGATCTTTGCCCTGTAGCTCGCCTTCATTTTCTTATTTAGAGCAGAGTCCCATTCGTTTGAATAGAAATGGTGGGGTTTATGACTTGTACTGCAGCCAGCCACCAGGGGGCAATCAAAGAGCCAGAGGCTTCACTTTTCAAGACGTATGAGGCACACCCGGAATGAACCAAAAATCAGACAAATCCCAGACGCAATTTCCGTGTATTTTTTGTAATCTGTGTGTGAAAAGGGCTAAAGTAATAGAGAGAATACTGTACACAGTCGATATGTTTATATCTCACCTGCTCAAAGAAGTCCTCCATGAAGCCTGTTTCAGTATAAACAGGCTCCTCAACCTCCTCCCCTGGGACTTTTCCCTAAGAAATATAATACATTAGTTATACACAAGCAATGTTGGATTATTTGCAATGCTAATGTGGAATCTAAGGGTTCTTCACAATACTTAAAAACTGATGTTTCCTCACTCCCCCATCCTCAAGCCCATGACCTCCAAACCGATCAAGCTTAGCCAAGGCCTGTGTTTAATGCCCTTCTTTTGCTAACCTTCCTCCATCTCATTCAGTCAGACGTACGTCATTGCTTACGATTCACGAGTGCACACACTACTGGCGTAACTCTTTCAATGAGTTTAAATGGAGAGCCCTACACACGTGATCACACAGGGGGAAATTAAGTGAAAACCCTGCAGGTGTGTTCAAAAGATTTCTGTATTACATCAATGACAATGTACTGAGACAGCGATTCAGAAACTGCACACATAGGTACAGCACATATAAGAAGCTAGAGCCCTGCACGGGCCAAAAACTCCAGCCCTAACCCGGCCCTACCCGACCCCAGCCTGACAATGCCTGCAATTTTTTCAGCCCAAACCCGACCCGAGACCAATTTCAATCACTTTTAAAGCGTAACTAAACCCCTGGTCAGAGCCTGACTCCACCCACTGGCAATATTTGAAAAATTCAAGAAAAGTGGGCAGATCCCAACGGAGATAGAGGGGACGAACCAAGCTCGTACCAAGTGTGTGGTGAGATCGTAACAAGGGCGTGGTGAGCTTGAACCTGCTTACGTCACGAGTCATTTTTTGGACCCAACATCCAATAGGAAAATTCAACTGCAGTAGCCACCGTTTAACCTGAAGAGGGCAGCACTCAGATGTTTTACACCATATATTGTAGTATTGAAACACTTTATATCCAAATGTCAAAAAAAGTACTAAAATCAATGAACAGCACTAATGATCTTACAGATCATTAACTAAAAAAAGTTGGTTTAGGGTTTAGTTACTCTTTAAGCTCTCTCTGATGCGCGCGCTTTTTGATGCATGCTCTCTCTCTTGGATGCGCGCTCTCAGATACGCGCTGTCTCTACACACGCAAACACACATAGACACAATGAGGAGAGACGCTAAAATAAGCCCGAGCCCGACCCGAGCCCGGTCTGTAAAAAAAACTGCCCGAGCCCGGCCCAAATGGGCTTAGCCTGTCGGGCCCCGACGGGCTTGCAGTGCTCTACAAGAAGCTACTGGTCAGACTGATCTTCGTCTTCTGTCTCTTTACAGAGATCTGGCTGCGCTGTGCCTGCAGCAGTCAGGATTTTAACTTTTCCGAGCTGTTTGTCCCACAAAACCTTCAGACAAGACGAAAGGCAGAAGATTGTATTTTTACACATATAAAAGAGGAATTGATGATGTGCAGTGATTCAACAGTACAAGCCCATCTACTCCCGCCATTAGTTTACTTTTTCCATACTGGTCAGTGTTTACTTTCTAGGACAAGATGAAGATGCTGTGTGTGTGTGTGTGTGTGTGTGTGTGTGTGTGTGTGTAGGGAGTCTCTCTAAACCTAAAGCACATGCAAGCAAATGCAAGCACACCCACGCACACACACAGTAGATTTTAGCTGTTGACATGAATAAATCAATAGATGAAACAAGACAGAGAGAATCTCTCGTGTTTGTTCAGTGGTCAAGACTAGTCAATGATTATAAGTACTGTGCTGCTCTCAGATCAGCCAACAGTTCGGATCCAGAGAGAAAGGAAATATAAATTAAATACTGACCACACAACCATGTAGCTTGAAATAAATCTTTCATATGTCATAACTTTTTTGTTTATACTAGAAGCGTCAGGTCAGTAATTTACTTTAAGTACTTTTTAAAATAAAACGCCTAACCCTAAAACGTATATCTTTTGTACATCAGCTTCTAACACACAAATCCAGTTTATAATGATGAATTTTGATGTATGTTATAATGTGCTTCTAAGTGATGAACAGAGAATGATTGTGTTAAACACATGATCAGACACTGGTCTCAGTTAAACCCATGTTGTGTGTTCTGACACTCATCGGGTATGAACTGATGTTCCTATAGAGCATTATTCATAATATTCATCTTGAAAGAATTGACAGAAGCTAAATGAGAGTATTAGGATTTTACTCACCTGTCTGAGTTCTTGTATGCGATCCTTCATGTTTTATTAGAGCAGGTAAGATGAGGTAGTAAGCGCCTGCTCAGTAAACTTAACCTCTGCTTACCTGCTCAGTTAACTTAACCCCCACCTCTTCTGCTCAGTTAATAACATTGCATTTGGAAAACGCTTTTATCCAAAACCACTTACAGTGCTTTACAAGTTAACTCTTTCACCGCCATTGACGAGATATCTCGTCAATTATGAGAAAACGCTTCCCCGCCAATGACGAGATTTTCCGTCTTTCTGCAATACCGCTATTATCCACCAGGTGGCAACTTTTTAAACCCGGAAGTATTGCCCTATGGCAAGCGGCTGCATGTCCGTGTCTGTTTTAAAGATCGCTCTGAATGGGATCTCCGGCACAAAAATGGAATTATCTCTGCTTTTTGCTCAAAATGTGGTGTTTTTGCAGAAACCTACACATATTCAAAAGCTGATTACAAAAGAACCACTGAAGGTAGGATGAAACTTTTTTTTTGTTTGAAAGCAGAGGGTCTGTTTTGTATGTTTATATATTTAAAGAAGAACATTTTCTGGAAGGCATTAAACATTGGTGAAAATCATGAAAAACGCTGGCGCTGGCTGGCAACTTTTTTTAAAAACGCTGGCAGTGAAAGAGTTAACTTAGACTTTTTCCTCACCTTCTCGGATAACTTAAACCCTGCTTTACCTGGGCTGCGTTCCCCGAAACCTTCTTAGCTCTACGTCGTTCTTAAGTTGTACCTTAAGCTGTACCTTATCATTAATACGTGTTTCCCAAAACGTTCTTAGTTATGTATACCTTCTGTAAGTCATACGTTCGGAAGTTTGGTCTGGAGCACTCTTAGCTTTACCTTATCCCACTTGACTCCGCTAGGGGCCATCACTGTGATAAAAGCTTGTGTAGATTGCAGTCTATAACTAAATAGTTGTAAAAAAAAGAATAAAACATTCACATAATTAGACATCATTACACTGATGGTTGATTTTTAATTATTATTTTTCCAAAGGAACATCAGCTGTGAACTATTATTATAGGCTAAAGAAACTATTAAAAAAAAGATTTTGGGTGGAGGAGTTGGTGAAACTATGGCAGGCAGCTATACACCCTAAAAAAACAAACGGTGCTATATAGCACCAAAACTGTTGCTTTGGATCGTAACCATAGAAGAACCATTTTTGGTGCCATATAGCACCGGTGAGGCACCTGTGTAGAACCATATAGGGGCCATATAGCACCACTAGCACCACATATGGTTCTACAAAGAACTGTGTGGTTCTACACAGGTGCTTCACTGGTGCTTCACCGGTGCTGTATGGCACTAGAAATGGTTCTTCTATGATTATGAGCAAAGAACCACTTTTGTTTTTAGAGTGTACAGCGAATCTTACAATTTCATTTGTGCATTTCATATCCGTTAAATCTTTAGTTTACCTGCTATTTTAGCTGCAAATAAAACAAATCAAGTAAAAAATCGCATGCCACGGGAGCACATTCATCACGAAATCATAATTGTTGATTTTCCTAAATATTATTATAACTTTGAGGCAACTGCATGCCATATTCTTTATAAACATTCAAAAGAAACTGCTCCACTTGATTACTGCTTGTATAGTCTCCTAAGGTCAACAAAATGTCCACATTAAAACTAATCAAAGCTAAAATCTAATGCAATCATAATATATATATATATATTTTTTATGTTATATTTAACAAGCGCGGCTCCAGAAATGCGTCTTATCCGCATTGTAACCACGCTGCTTGCGCATCCAGTGTCCAAGCACAATAAACGTATGAATTAATGAACAACAGTTTGTTTTTATATATATTTTAATTTTAATGCACATCCAAGCAGGTGACTTTCACGACCCACCTTATTCCCCTGTGCAACGCACTTATTGGGAACCCCTAATATAAATTATCCTTTAAAGTGTACTAGCAAGAGTATAAAGTGTCCAATAAGTGTACACTACAGACAGAATGTGAACTTGTAAAACCAAGAAGTTCTGTTTCCTATTGTAAATCAACTAAATAAAATCCTGGCACAAAGTACATTTTTTTTTATTAAATGTGACCTCTTCATTTAACCCATCCCAGTGAGTAGTAAACACCACAAACACGCGCGCGCACACACACACACACACACACACAGAGCTGTGGGCAACTATCACTGCACACCCGAGGAGCAGTTAGGGTTAAGGTGCCTTACTCATAACCACTAGGCTACGACTGCCCCTAATGAGTAAAGTAAATAATATAACGCCGTTGTTTCATGACCAGTGAAGTACATCAATTACTTGCACTTTTTATTAGAATGGATAATGTGAACCTGTTTTATTAACAGATCTGTTAATACAATAGTTATTTAAAAAATGTGCCAGGTTTGCGGATTTCCTGAAAGTCTGTAAGTCTCTTATCCATTTCAATACATGACATACTGAAGCAAAGGTCATCTGGATGTGTTATAAGATCTCTGAATTCAACAGACAGACTGTAGGTGTTCATGCAGCAGAGGGGTCAAAAGTGTGGTCTCCTCCGACGACCCGTGTACTTTGTGTCAGCTCTTACATCCCTAAAGAGAAAGAAAAAAAGATGAAATATAAAATAGTTTTGTGTACCAGATCTCTTACCCACAGTTACACTTGGCGTTAACTTCAGGAAGTAACTGTGATGCAGTGCAACACGTGTGCGGCCAACTTCAAGTATCTACATTTTGACTAATTCATTGAACAAGATGCATGAAATCGTGACCCCATGAATCGTAATCAAATAGATTCACAGCTCTAGTGGAAATCTTTTACAGAGAATGAATGGCTGTGCAAGACTCACTTCATTATAAACACACATCTACATTTCCTTTGAGTTTCTAAAAGAGAAAAGATAATGGGTGGGCTTTAATTTAACAATGACCAGTGAATGGAGATATGTTGGCTGAATTGCATTGACATTCCACTGAGATCCGATCACAAGATCAGAAAATAATATCCCAATATATTCAAGAAGTATGTGGACAATAGCTGGATATAGGACACACGTGTAAATGCAGCATAATACTACTGTACTTAAAAAACTTCTTACAACGAGCACAGGTCAAAAAGAAAAAACTGAACATGAGTGTGTTTAAAAAATCAGACAACAGTGTATGTAGGGTTCAAGGAAATCGGCCTTTCTTGTGTGCATGTAGATGTAAAATCCAGGCACATAATAAGGCGGCACCGCCTCCATCTTACTGTGATTGGCTGATCATAGTGTCAATGAGATCATAATAAGATGTTTATAACAGATCTAGGGCCCTCAACTGAAGATGCGTTTACAGCATATTGAAAATACTGTTGAAAACTAAAATATATGTATATTTAAAAGAATTTCAGTCATACTTTCCCTGCCGGCGTCGTCGTTCCTTCTTATCTACAATCCAGTCTTTACTCTTCTTCACAGACTTCCCTTTCATATTCTTAAACCGTGACCTAAAAAAATTGTTGGGAAAAAATAAACATTGGTAACACTTTTCAAT
This sequence comes from Misgurnus anguillicaudatus, assembly GCF_027580225.2. NCBI lineage: Eukaryota > Metazoa > Chordata > Actinopteri > Cypriniformes > Cobitidae > Misgurnus > Misgurnus anguillicaudatus. The sequence goes on from NC_073360.2 coordinate 9,099,401, forward strand.
AGTGTCAATGTTTTTATTAATGTAAAGATGCTTTGGAATTTACTTTACAATAAAATTTCATTCCTTCACAAAGTTCATTACCTACATTAAAAATAACAACAATTTTACAGCAGTGGTTTAGAATCTTGATGAAATTAAATCCTTATCTAATACATATTTAAAATGAAAATTTGTTCATGTTAACATAAGTAATGAACAAACACATACCCACTATACTGGCATTAACTAACAATAAAGTTCCTTAGACTATGTTCACACGGTCAGTTTATATCAGTTTAACATTTTTGTGCATATCCGATTTGAACGGCTGATTGTCCAGACTGTGTATCATAACTGTGTCCTCCTGTGGCACTTTTGTGTTTTCCAGATCAGCTGCATTGGTTTCTATTGGTTCTATTGGAGGTGCTTAATATACATCAAAGTACAGACTGTAAAAAAAGTACACAACCCTATTTTTCTTTATCTCAGACCACACTTTGTCTCTCAATGATTCAAGCTAAAAATAGTTACTGTCAATGCCAATTTCATCTTGGATGCTCTGAGAAAAATTTTATGTTCAGGTAAAGTAACCCTTTAATAAAATGTAAAAAATACCAAACATTGATTGGTGTCCACTAATTTACACTGTCAAAGACATGTCAAAGTCGTCTACAAAACACTGAAAAAGAGCCCATGTGAACTGTAAATGAAAAGTTTATGTTATATATGATTTGAGGACGGTAGTGCCTCCAAATAAGCACTGATTAACACACAGAACACAACATGAGATGTGTATGTGATTACCTCTGTGTTGTAAACTGAGCTTGATTTGATACAGATCTGTCAGCGCTCTCTGAATCCAAACCCTGAAATACAGCGCAGAGATCACATTCTGGATTCAACCGCACAAATGTGTCCTTACACTAAGCATTTATGTACATACCTTGGGTAATACACCTGACACTCCAGCAAATAAACATAGGAAAAACCTTTAGAAGATTTAAAGATTAGTCACAATCATAAAACTAAACATTACAAGTAAATATATCTGTGCTGACTAAATAATAATAATAAAGGATAATAAAGGCTGAAATTACTTTTTGGCTTTGCTGCTGTTTGGATAGTCCACAACCATTCCACCTGTGAAACCTGCCTTCATAGCCTGACCTGTTATCAGCTCCAGCTGAGGAGAAAAAAATATCAACATTATGATTTAACTATACAAGAAATAACAAAAAATGTCTAATGTGAACTACAAGTGTATTTCAATTATACTGTTGTAAGGTGAGCTTTGTTTGTTGTATTCTGACACATGACATGACACAGGATTATTCATGTAGTTGTCTGACACAGTGATTGAAGATGATTTGTTATAAATATTTCTTTGTATGACGCTATAATCGGTTGTTTGACACAATCAAAATCCCTGAAAGCCTTTGTTTGATGCCATCATTGCCTCAAAAGCCTTTAAATGGACGAAAAGCCTTAGATGCTATAAATGTCCCAAACCTTCATTTGATGCTTTAAGTCGGGAGAAATTTCGGGAGTCACATCCACATTTACAGGTGTGAGTCTATAAATGTCCTGCTCACACATCAGTTTACTGACACAAAAAGAACAGTGCCTTGTATGAACGAGCAACTGACCTCAGACCTGTATGCTATTCGCACGCTGCACCTGTGACCATAGTAATGGACGTTAATATCAAACAGAAAGTATTATTTGTGCAATGGACAAAACTTTATTTAAGTAATTAACAAAAAAATGGGTGCATGTAACACCTCCCATTGTGCTGAGAAGAATAAACAAGGGATTTTAATCTGCAAAATTAATTAATATAAAATCAGTGTCAAAAACTGCACATTTCACCAAGCCAGTTCCTTGAAGGAAGTCTCACTACTCGTTACTTTACAGGAGATCCTGAAACTTTAATGACTGACGAGGCGCTGTTGTCATCTACTGGTTAAACTACAACAATGGCAGCAACTCCTTTTGTGAACACGTTTTATCACACGCATATTCACTTATTGTGCTACATACGATTCAATATGTAATGTAGTAATATGCTCTGTGATGTCTATTAAGGCTTATATAATATCTCACTGCAGCGCAGAGATGTTTGCTGTCGTAAGATCTACTGTGCATAACCTTATGGAGCAATCCTGCTGCAGTTTGAAGTCATTTTTAATGCACTGTATCTTTACACTAACACAAAGTAACGGATGACGTGACAGACAGCTACGTAGTTGTTGACATACCATTTGCTCATAGTACAAAAATCTTTGATCAGAAAGACAAGAAAGCAACACAACGGGTAAGGTCTAATAGAAAGTAAAAGCGTCAAAAGTTTAAACAGACTCCATGGTCAATGCCTCACAGCACTTATTATATTTATAATATCCATATCTAGAGACACTATTAGCAGTGCCATTATTCCTATAAATTGCATCATTTTTATGGGTGGCAAGACAAAAATCAACAAAAAGAAATCAGATTTGTGAATATGTAGATACAAACCTGCTCTGAGTTTTCAGGGTAAATCTGAAAGATGGCACGTGCGCCTCTTGCCTTAAAAACATGAACATTACACAGTCAGTTGTTCAATTTATAAACAAACAAACAACAAAACGTTTGTCTGTTTCTATAGCATTTTCTCCATCCTGTATTACAGTACAGTATAATTACTGGCATATAAAGAGTTAATCAGTCATAACTAACCAAAGATAGATTCACTAGTATTGATGAATAATTCCTTGATGATAACTCACCAGTGAAGAGTATAGTGTGCTGAAGAAGCGGTAGAGCCTCTTTGGAGGACTGTGTGTTTTCTTATCTGCATTACATAACCACTGCAGAGCCGAAATACTTACAGCGAAAACATTCAGAATCAACTTATTAAATTAAATCATTGACTTAATTAAAAAAGTCATGAGGAACTGATGTGATCTTTACTGTACCTTACACAGCCATCAAACATTCCCGGTCTGAATGGCATTCCTTCACCCATGTCTCCCAGTATAAGATCTCCCTCTACGTCTCTGTCCAAAGCAACATCTGCAAAAAGACAATACTATAAAACACATGAAGTATACAAGTGTCCAGTAAACTTTATTTCCATTGGTCAAGCCAAATATCTCTGTATAGTCACTATTGTCCATGGCAATGCTAAATATATGAGAAAAGTGCTCATTCGGGTAAATGGTCACCTTATATGTCTCGTATAACACAGCCTCTCATTTCATACAAACACAAGATTTGGTATTTACTAAAACTATTAACAGAGTTCCCACACCTTAGTTAACTTCGAATTCAAGGACCTTTCAAGGACTTTTCATGTCCAATACTCTCAAATTCAAGGACTAAATGTGGGGACACATTTCAAGTGAGAGCAAGGTTACATTGTGTTACCTTTTAAGATTCATTGTTACAGTTCCCTTTCGAGGGAACTCATACTGCTTCACTGCAGTGACACTTTGGGGACGCCTCCAGGGGTAAGTGCGTATGAATCAACATTCACATAAAGAAGATATAAGCATTTAAAGCATACAGTTTAGCACGTGTGCTTAAAAAGTCTAGAATTTGTATGATATCTTACACTACACAGGAAATAATATGGATTGTTTTTCCAGAAAACTTCTTGCATAAAATAGATTCAAGCACTTTCAATGACCTGTATCTATGTATGTATATTTTCAAAAACATCCCAGGGCCTTGAAATTTCCCCCCCAGATTCACAAACTTTCAAGGATTTCAAGGACCCGTGGGAACCCTGTATTAATAATAAACACACCTTAGCATCTTATAAGAAAGGTATACTGTATAGACAGCAGGTTGATATCACAGAAATAAGGTCTGACAATTAAATATCGATTTGAAATATTTTATTTGCTCATTTTTAACAAATGCAGACCTTTCCAGAGGAAAACCTGTTTACTTTCGGTATTAAGATAAAATGTTCAAATGCCACGAACACACCATTTGGTGTAATTATTGGTAAATATAATGTACATGTTACTAAAAAGACATTTATAGTTATTTTATAGTTATTGTGTAATATTAAACTGTACCTGTCAAAATGATTTGCAGGTATGTGTTATTAATTTTGAGCTGTAGTTATCTGAAAAGAATGTTGTGGCTGGCCAATCAGAATCAAGCATTTTAGAGAGCATTTTGTAGTAAGCATAAATAAATAAAAATACAAGGAAGCAGTGTGTGGCACACAAAAACAATAAGTTTGACCGCAGATAATAATACATCAATGAATATTTCTGCAGTGATTTTATTATTTGAAGACTTCTTGTTTAGTATGTACTGTAAAGGGCTATTTTTCTTAGTTAAAACATTTTATTTTGATAATCTGTAGCGTGTGTAAAGTATATTTACCCAGCATGGCTGTACTGATGTCCACACCAACCCAGTAATGACCAACTTCAGATAAATAATCTCCACTGAGTCCAGAGCCGCAGCTGTCAATCAATGTAAATGTTGTATTAGGAACTGAAGAGTAATATCTGTTAATGAGGAGCAGTGTTAAGCTCATACCCAACATCCAACAGATAACAGGGCTGATCCTCTGGAAGACAAAGAAGCTCGACAGCTCGTTCTGACATCTGTGTCTGGATCTCTATCATACGAGAGCTACACAACACAAACACACACACACAAACAAACAAACAAACAAACAAACAAACAAACAAACAAACAAACTGTGGATCAATACTCAAAAATGTAATCTACAGTGCTTTGAACAATTTATAAATTAAGTACAATTAAGTAGATATTTTGGGTACTTAAATTCATTGCAACTTTTTCTTTGCTACAATTATAGCAAAATAAATACTTTAAACTTCGGCACACTTGTTGCTAGTTTTTTTTTTAGCTTGTTTTATAATTTTGTGTAAAGAGAGCAGTATAATTTTATACCTTGTTATCCAATGTAAATTGCTTTAGATAAAAGTGTCTGACAAATGCATGAATGTAAATAATTTTAAAGACTTTTTATAATTAGAGTTTCTGTGCAAAATACACTAGTGAATTGTTGTCATTTACACTTACTTCTGTGAGTATTTTCTGGCCTCCTCCTCATTGTAGAACTGTAAATGAAAACAAAACAGGCAAATTTGATACAAAACTGTAGTGAATAAAATGTAAAAGCCATTGATTATTACGATTTTGAGATTTTGCAACAAAAACATTTTATATTTTCTCAGGTGAGGATTTGACATTTTTTACTTCTAAGCTGTTATAAAGTCAACTAGAAACAACTAGAAAGAGTTGTAACACGTGATGGAAATAAACAACGTAAAACATGTATTTGTAAATATGACAACATAATAAACTTTAAGCATATTTAGCCTACCTAAGCACATGTATGTATACATGTATAAGCTATACGTAAAGTAAAATGATGAAAGCTACAAAAACACTGAGAAAGTAGGTGTAATGGGACAGAAATGTCTTCAGTACTATTACTTTATTCCCACATGACATCTGTGGAGTTTTGGTCTGTGGATCTGTCTCTGAAACGTTAACATCATAACGTGTCCCACATGACGCGATGACTTAAAACAGGGAAGTTCACTCACCACCTCAGGAGGAGCAGAATGTTCAGGTCTACGACAACTTGAAGACATGTTGATATTGAACTGATTCAAGACAAGAGTCTGCAGCTTAATACAGATCAAAACACTACTGTAATAATCACACGTGTGGTGTGAGCACGCAGATGACGTCATCGGCAGGCGACGACACGGGCTTGTCTTCTTCAGCATTCACTCGAATAATGATAAATATCATGTAATAATACATATAAACAAATGAGAGGACAAATGAGAGGACCCACGAATGACTCATCTCTTAACACACAAAAGACGGTGATCAGTGCATAAATTACTTGAATCTTTAGGAAGAGAGTGTTTTACACACGCACCTCTCGGGTGAAGTTATTTTTGGAAACACAATCGTTACTAGGGTTTGTAAGCACGTTTTTAATTAGAAATTTCACCGATTTTTATTCGATAGTAATGGAACCCCACCTTTGCAAAAACTCATTTACCAAATAGAAAAGTGAATAGGCTTGTTCGACTTCATGCGGCGCCGCAAGAACCGACAACCGGATGACGTCAAAGTACCGCGAGAGCGAGACGAAATTAGTCTTCGTATGATTTCAATAATCGTTCTCGCGGTACCCTGACGTCATCCAGCTGTCGATTCTTGCGGCGCCGCATAAAGTCGAACAAGCCTATTCACAAACTGTGATTAGTTTACCCTGTTCAGCGCTGCGAAAAATAACACATGTCACGTGACATTAATGTGCCGCTGCAAACAAACTTTTAAGTTTGAAAGAATTTTAAGTTTAACAAAAATACACTAAAACTTAAAATACAAGAAATAGCGAATAGCCTGTCTTTTTCATTTAAACGACTTAGTTCCATTCTAGTTTTAATATTTACTTCCGTCTACCCTACTAACGTTATACTGATGGATCTAAAGATCCTAATACCGGGAGAACAGGTTTTGCTTTTAGTATTCCATCTTTGAACATTTTTATTAATAGGAGAACATCAGATCATTTATCGGTATATACTGTAGAAATGATAGCAACAGCATTTCAAGTGGATAGAAGATACTCAAGTGGAAAAGGTTATACTTTGTTCAGATTCATGTTCAGTATTACAGTCATTGAAATCATTCACATCTAGTAGACAGGATTTACTAAATGAGATATATGAAAATCTGTATAGATTCAATCATAGGAACATCAGGATAACGTTTATGTGGATACCAGCTCATAAGGGGATAGAGGGTAATGAAAAGGTTGATAGATTAGCAAAACAGGCTTTGGAAGTTGAGGATATCATTAATATCTCACTAAGTAAATCTGAAGGGAAAGCAATAATTAAAGCCTATACTATTGGGGAATGGCAACAAGAGTGGGATACAGGAAATACAGGACGTCAACTTTATGAAATACAGCAAGAAGTAACAGCAGTGAGGATAATTAAAAGAGGCACAAAAGAGGAAACTATTTTAACAAGATTAAGACTGGGACATACTATGTTGAACAAAACCTTAAAATTAATAAATAAACATCCAACAGGAAAATGTGACCATTGTGGACTAGAGGAAACAGTTGAACATGTTATTTGTGTATGTCAAAAATATACCGTAATAATGAACGAGAAATACTGAGGAATGAACTTAGGAAGATCGGAGTGGTGGAATTAAATCTTAAAAATATAATACATAATGGATTACAAAGTTTATTTATTTATCTTAAAACAACAGGGCTGATTGGGAGAATTTAGTGTTTTTTTTTTTTTTTAACAATGTAAGGCTGAAACTCTGGTCCATATTGCAATACAGTAGGTGTCGATAATGCACCTTAAAGTTGGTGCTACCCGCCATTAAAAGGAAGAAGAAGAAGACCCTACTAACGGTGTGGACGAAAATGGCGGCTTCTGGAGTAAAGGAACGTAGACGTTTGTCTGTTAACCATGAGCTTCAGGCGGTTTGCAACAACTGGACTGTGAATGGGCAAGAGTTAGATAGTGACGGATCAGGAAGTGAGGTAAGAGAGATGGATGTTGGAAGTGGGAATGTGGAAGAGTGGAAAGTAGTTAAAAAAAAGCGCAAAAATAAGGATAGGGATAAGTCGGATGATAGTGACAGTGATAAGGGAACAAATACGGTGGAAAGGAGTGAAAATGAGGTTAAGGTATTTATCAAACTGTTGAAAGAGGGGACTACTTTTGATAAGTGGAGTCCAATTTTACTAACCAAAGCTTTACATAAAGATATTGGGGAGGTAAAGAGTGCTAAAAAATTGAGAAATGGTTCTTTATTGGTAATATGTAGAAATGTGGAACAACAACAAAAAGCAATAAAGATAAATAAACTAAATGGACAGCAAGTGAAGTGTTCAAAGGTGTTTGACAAGAAGCTTGTTAGGGGTGTAATCTCAGGGATTCCCCTAAGTGAATCAGTAGATTCGGTGAAAGAAGGAATAAGCAATGTTAAAGTTAGGGAAGCAAAACGACTAAAGACAAGATGGAATGGAAATATATGTGACAGTCTTTCAGTCTTGTTAACCTTTGAGGAAGAGAAACTCCCAGAAAGAGTCTTTATAGGCTACATGAGCTATGATGTTAGGGTTTACATCCCTCCACCACTGCGGTGTTTTAAATGTCAAAGATATGGGCATGTAGCTGCGATATGCAAGGGAAAACAAAGATGTAGCAAATGCAGTGGTGAACACGAATACGGAAGATGTGAAGAAGGGACAAAACCAAAATGTTGTAATTGTGGTGGAGAACATAGCGCAGCATATGGTGGATGTGAGACTAACAAAAGAATGCAGGAGGTACAGCGAGTTAAAGTAGTCCAAGGAGTTTCCTTTGCGGAGGCTACTAAGAAAGTCACAAAAGGTGTACCGGTAGAGGCAATAAAAACCAGAACTAAAGTTGTTGGGGAATGTGCAAAGTGTGAGAAATTGAAAGAAGAGACATTGATTGTGAGTAAAGGTGATTTTGTGCTTTTCATGGCGGAGATAATCAATTGTTCGGCACAAACCAGTAGCAGAACTGAAAGAATTAAAATAATTGTTAAGTCTGCAGAAAAATACTTGGATGCAAAAGGTATGCCTTGGGAAAGAGTAAGAGACATTCTTAATGATGAAGCACAACAATCTCAGACATGGGTTGGGGATACATAATGGTTTTAATTATACTCCAATGGAATGCTAGGAGTTTAATCTCAAACGGTCAAGAATTTAAGAAATATGTTGACAATTTCAAAGAAAAGCCTAATATAATTTGTGTGCAGGAAACATGGCTAGTGCCTAGGCTGGATTTTGTAATAAAGGGGTATCATTCTATAAGAAGGGATAGAGAAGTAGGTAAAGGAGGAGGGGTTGTAATATTTATACAAATGGGACTTCAGTATAGACAGATTAAAACGGGAAAAGATTTGGAGTATATAATCACAGAAGTAAGGTCAAGTGAAGATAAGGTGACCATTATAAACTTTTATAATCCATGTAAGCAAATAGAGATTAGACATCTGGAGGATATTTGGAAGGATTTGACAGGGAGAATTGTTTGTTGTGGGGATTTTAATGCACATAGTACATTATGGGGAGAGAGGGATGGTGTTAATGGAAATGTAATTGAAGAATTTATGGAAGAGAAAGAGCTGGTATGTCTGAATGATGGGTCTGGAACCAGAATAGATGTGACAAGGGGTATAGAGACAGCAATAGATCTCACTATTGTCACTAAAACACTTGCAGTAAAATGTACTTGGGAGGTGTTGAGAGGAAATACAGTAGGAAGTGATCACTATCCTATTAGAATTCAGATAGGAGTGGAATTAAGAAAGGAACATGAAGTAAGAGAAGAGAGATGGATTTTGGATAAAGCAGATTGGGATAAGTATAGAGAAGTTAGTGATGAATTATTGACATCTATTGATAATAATCATGAAGTCGAAAGATTATGTTGTGAAATTAGCAATTGTATAATTGTTGCAGCAGGTGATTCTATTCCAAAAACTAAGCCTAAGATGTTAAATAAAATAGTACCATGGTGGTCGAAAGAATGTAAGGAAGTAATAAAAGATAGAAATAAAGCGTTTAAAGAATTAAAGAGAACACATAATTACCAGAATTTAGTTCGATATAAAAGATCTGAAGCAATGGTCAGGAAAACTATAAGACAGGTGAAAAAAGATTACTGGAAACAGTTCTGTGATTCAATTGGTCGAACAACTCCAGTGGAGAGAATTTGGAATATGATTAAAAAAATGAAAGGGAATGGAAGGGAATATGGATATCCAATGCTGATTGAGGGGCAAAGAACTATCACTAGTAGTAAGGAAAAAGCAGAGGTTATGGCAAAAACATTAGCCAAGGTGCACAGCACAGAAAATTTACACTATGAAGAAAAGAGAGGTAGAGAAGAAACAGTTCAAAAATATCAATATGTGTTTGACAATGAGGATAGTGTTGAAGGGGTATTGGATGTATTATTTACAAAGTTTGAACTCAGTAATGCATTGAGGAAATTAGGTAAATCATCTCCAGGGAAAGATAAAATCTGTTATTCCATGTTGGAAAACTTAAGTGATAAGGGGAAGGATGTGTTGTTGAATATGTATAATAAAGTGTGGATAAGTAATTGCATTCCTAGAACCTGGAAGGAATCTATAATCATTCCAATTAGGAAACCTGGGAAAGATCCTCAAAAAGCGAATAACTACAGGCCGATTGCTTTAACATCTCAGATGGGGAAAACTATGGAGAGGATGATCAATGACAGGCTTACATATTGGATGGAACATAAAGGTCTAATGCAAAATTATCAAAGTGGTTTCAGGAAAGGTAGAGGTACCATGGACCCCATTGTATACCTAGAAGATACAATAAGGAAGGCGCAGGTGAATAAAGAATCTGTAGTGGCAGTATTTTTTGATATCGAGAAAGCGTATGACATGTTGTGGAAAGATGGTATGCTAATTAAGTTAAGAATATTGGGAATAAAGGGAAGAATGCTCCAGTGGATAAAAGGGTTTTTATCTGACAGAACAATACAAGTTAAAGTAAATGGAGAACTAAGTAAGAGCTACAGTGTGGAAAATGGTGTCCCACAAGGAAGCATTATCAGTCCACTATTATTTTCAATAATGATTGATGATATCTTTCAGGATATACAAAATTCAGTTGGGGTAGCGTTGTATGCAGACGACGGAGCAATGTGGAAAAAGGGAAGAAATATAGAATTTGTACGGGATAAGATGCAGCAGGCAGTAAACAAAGTCCAAGAATGGGCCTGTCAATGGGGTTTTAGGTTCTCTATAGACAAAACAAAGACGTTATTCTTCTCTAGGAAGAAAATAAGTATGAATGTAAAAATCAAGTTATCTGGAATGGAATTAGAACGAGTAGAAGCTTATAAATATTTAGGTATGTGGTTTGATAAAAAACTGACTTGGACAATGCATATTCAAAAAATTATAGAAAAATGCAAGAGAGTATTGAATGTGATGAGATGTCTCCGTGGAGTAGAATGGGGTGCAAGTAGAACTGCTTTGAAATCCATTTATACAGGGCTGATGAGATCGGTATTGGACTATGGGTGTATAGTGTATGGGTCAGCTGCCAAAACATCATTAAAAAAGTTAGATGTAATTCAAAATCAAGGTTTGAAGCTATGCTGTGGGGCAATTAAGACCACTCCAGTAGCAGCAGTTCAGGTAGAGATGGGGGAGATGCCTCTCCATCTCAGAAGAGACCAATTGTCTCTTGTTTACTGGGCGAATTTGAGGGGTCATGGTGACAAACATTTGAGTCAGTCAGTTCTATGGCAATGTCAAGAAAGAGAGAATGACTTAATTAAAAGTTTTGGATGGACAATAAGGCAGAAGGTAGTAATAATGGGAATTAGTGCACTTAAAATAAGCCCTTCAGTAGTTTACCCAGGGGTTCCTCCTTGGTTTTTGGCAGAGGTACCAGTTGACTTAGGCTTATTGGAGGAAAAAGAGGATAATGAAGTGGATCAGTACATGGTACAGAGATACATTTCAAGGAAATATAAAGGAGGAATTATTATATATACTGATGCTTCTAAGAAGACTGATACGAAAATGGGAATTGCGTATGTTATCCCTCAATTAAATATTCAAGTTGCAAAAAGAATTAGTGATGATTTGGCAGTATATACAGCAGAACTGTTAGCAATATGGCTGGCCTTGATGTGGGTAGAGAGCAACAGACCTAAGCAAGCGGTGATTGCCTCAGACTCCAGTTCAGCTTTGACAAGCCTTAAGTTTCTTCACTCTGAGACAAGACAGGATATAGTGTATGAAATAATGCAACTAGCGAACAATCTGATTAAGTCTGGTATTAGTACTACATTTATATGGGTACCAGCTCATATAGGTGTAGGAGGTAATGAACTGGCAGATATGTGTGCAAAGAAAGCAGCAGAACTACCTGATATAGAGGTGAATGTTGAGTACAGTAAAGCTGAAGTCAAAAGTATAATTAAAGCTAAAACGAAAGAAAAATGGCAGTTTATGTGGGATAATGAACAGTCTGGGAGACACCTGTATAGATTCCAAAGAGAAGTGGGGAAGAGCAGGAATACATGCAGAAATAAGCAAGAAGAAGATGTGTTGTCTAGAATGAGGCTAGGACATACAGGATTAAATGGAACATTATTTATAATGAAAAAGCATGTTGATGGAATGTGTGAATATTGCAATAGTCAAGAGACCATAGAGCATGTAATTATGTATTGTCCTAAATACCATCAAGCCAGACAAAGATTGATCTCGCAACTTAGTGAGAGCCAGATGACATTAAATTTACAGCTTTTATTGCAAAGAGGATCAGAGAACATTTGCTTTCAATTTTTGTTTCCTTTCTTGAAGATAACTGGGTTATTAAAAAGGATTTAAGTAAGTGTGGGTTGACCTCTTGATCCACACTCCAGTCCAGATGGTGGCGGTAATGCTCCAAAAAGCTGGTTTGCAATCCGCCATTCAAAATCATAAGAAGAAGAAGAAGAAGAAGACCCTACTAACGTTGCTCATTGGTCTACGCAGATTCCTGAATCTGATTGGGTCATATCAGTATGCCGGAAATATAAAGTAACTACAGAGGTCAACAGCTGTGTGAGGAGTCGATCACAAACTCTTCTTTTTAAAAAAACAACTAGATGATCGCATGTTCTTATATATCTGCGATCAGCCACCTCTTGTGTATGCGAGTATAAATGAGCTATTAGCGACATGCTAAACTAAAGGAATCATGATATTTGCCTGATAGGACTTACAACAGACTTTAGATCATGTTTGTTTACAACAGACCTCAGATCCGAGGCTGCCTCATGTTTCTGAGGGGAACGCGAGCTTACAGCCGCAGCAGAGCCGGTGACGCGTCAGCTCCCCGCCAGATGAGCAGAACCGCGTATTACGACATTCTGCAAGTTTCCCCGAATGCGACGCAGGCGCAGATCAAGACAGCCTATTACAAACAATCTTTCATGTATCATCCGGATCGGAACCGCGGCGAGGAGGCGTCGCAACGCTTCGCCCTCATCTCGGAGGCGTACAGCGTGCTCGGCAGCGCGGCGCTCAGGAGGAGATATGACCGCGGCATTCTGACGCACAGTGACGCGCAAGCCACCGGGAGACCATCAGAAAAGCATCAAAAGCCTAGACGAGCGTCAGACGCGTCCAAGAACGCGTACTTTAACTTCGACGCGTTTTATCAGGCTCACTATGGCGAGCAGCTGCAGAGAGAGAAAGAGATGAGACGCACACGAGAACAAAGTGAACAATTGCAGCGGGAACATTTCAAGAGATGGAAACTGAACAAATGTACTGAAATAGCAGCCGGCGTTCTGCTGCTGTGTGGAGGAGTCATTCTTATCAATTTAAAATCTTAAATTATATGAGAGAGAGAGAGAGAGAGAGAGAGAGAGGTTGTGTCTAATGGGCTGTGGTGCCAATAATTTGAACTCTTCTAACAGTTGGTTTTCTTCAGTAAAGTATCATATTTTCATATTTTGGTTGTTTGTTTTAAGCTTTGGTGCATAACACATGAGACTATGTGCCACTGTTTTAAAAACAAAACACTTAGGGGAGGTTTCCCAGATAGGGATTAGATTGACCACCACTAATAAAAAATGAGGTAACAAAATGTTCAATTTTACAATTGAATACTCTTAACATAAAAATAGCAATATTGTGACCCAGGTGTTAATATCATATGGCCAATTCCCAGTTGACCAAAAATACGACTGAAGCCACACTATGGGGTGGTTTCCCAGACAGTGATTAGTCCTAGACTAAAATAAAATAAATGTAAGAGCTAGTGTGCTGTCCGAGGGGGCTCTGAGCTCGGAATTTTAGCCCAAACCTAGAGTACTTCCCCCTCTTTAACTGGGATAGATGAAACTAGCTGAGAGTGAGGTGATGGGGTGGAGGAGGGATGTTGCAAAAAATGTCACGGGACAGAGGTGAAGTACAGCTATTTGAAGGGCACCTCTTCATGCTGATTGGTTGGATAACATGACCATGCTTCTCCGGACTTAGTTAAATAAACTTGATTAAAAGTACACACACCCCTGTTAAAATGGCAGGTTTTAATTGTGATTTAACAAATGAAACCAAGATGATAGAGTTCTCAACGGGCCTGAAAATTACAACCCGACCCGTGGCTTTTAAAGCCTGGACTGGATGTAACCCGACACATCAGGCCTAAAAAAAAAATTTGTTTGGTTCCGGTTTCCGACCGACCCTGCCAATTTATGTGCGACCCAAATTTATTTTATGAGCTTGGGGAAGAAATAATTCACATTAAATAAATACACAAATAAAAAAAATTTGAGGCGAACTATAATTTACCTTTTAGTACAGCACCGTTTTTGTAAAGCACGCGTCCTCCAGCAACAAACAAAGCAGCTACACAGTCGTTAACACAATAGTTCACAGATCGTTGTCGCCACTTACAAAAGCACTGGTAAAGTGGTAATTTTTGGTGTGCATTCGAGATGCTGTTTCGTACACAGCAACGTGATCTTTTGCCCCGCCGAAAGTTGTAAATTACAGACAAAAAAAGACGAGCTGAACAACAATATGCAAGTGGGCTTTTCTCTTCCAGAGAGCACAAACCAAGGCTCATTTTTGCTGGCAGTAAGTAGGTATGTTGCTAAAATTTTCAAAATGGTTAAATGCTAAAACGAGTTGTTCAGATAGAAAGAGCTTGAAAAAAGCTTTTAAATGAGACCAAGATCATGTATATGGGTTAAAGAATAACAAAATACTGGCCATTTGAAACGCGAAAATCATAACTTTATTTGGTCCCATGTTTTCCATTAAAATTCAAGAAAATGTGTGACCGAATCATGAAAATTATGAAGTTTTTAGCTATAACTTTTTAAATCGTTAAGATATTGACCTGAATCTTTCAGGATAAGCTGTTTGATATATCCTCTACATATTCCACTTCTGAAAAGTCAGATATATAAAAAAACAAACCACTAATTACACCAAATAACACTCTTTATTCAGTCTATATATACAGATATCATCTACATGGCTATACGGCTGCGTCCCATTCTTTACCATTCAAGCAGATTTTGGTAGAGGTAAAACCACCTTTGGTAGTCGGTCAAATTTCTTAAAATTTCGTTCACTTGTAGTTTAGCAATTAAACTAAATGTCTTTACAATTTCAAGAATGTCTTTACTCAACTTCAGCAAAAACAACGACTATTTTTCAAACAACCGACTTTGGCGAGCTCGCACGGCCAGTAGTGAAACATAAAAGGTTGTGACTGAAAACGAGAAGGTACCTATGGTTCTTCCGGTGGTGTTAACAATAAAAACTCAGAAATTTCGCCATCAACAAACCAACAGAAGCATTATTTTCAACAGCACCGCGCGCCGCCTGAGAAAATCTTGAGTTTCGCTGAGTGGAACCAAAACGTCAGCCGCGACAGCGGAGTTAGCAACATACCTACAGTAAGTGAATTATAATATTTGAATTTATGGTATTATGACCAGGGCTTGACATTAACACCGCCAAACGCGGGTAAGATTTCGGCCGTAAGGCGGGTCTGTTTTCTTAAAAGTTATGCGAAATGATAAACAATACGCAATGCGACACTGGGATACTACAACTTCCATGAGCATTCTGCACCCAGAGCAACGCACAGAGATCTGTTGAGAGACGCGCACGCGATCAGCGGGGCGTTGCGGACCAAAGCGTCACCATCCAGAGAGCGCGCGAGATGGATTTGCGAATGCACAAGAGGACGCAGTCTGAGCGCATGCACACTTCGGGAAAGATAAAACAATTGCATGGAAGTGATTGATTAGATATAAATTGCGTGCAAACTCTCAGTGCAAGAGCGAAGAGAAATTCAGCGCATCTGAATGCACACGAAATCAAAAGAAACCCGCCATCGAGAGGTTCGCGCATCATTTTAATGTAACAATAATGCCCTCCCGACATTTGTCATTAAAAGTCTTAAATCACTTTTATCAGAAACCATTTAGCTTATAAAATACATCTGCATGACAGTAAAATTAATGTACATATCTTGACAGTTGACAAGTGGTTATCGATGGGTTTTGTGTTTATCTTTTCAGTTTAGAATTAGTGTTTCTTCTACACCCCTGTTCTACTTTTAATATATTCATTCAAAGTTAATCTATTTATGCCTTAATTACTAGCATGTTTTTCATGCATCTTATATGATCTTTATCATATACTAGCTATATACCAGCTAAATGTTGTCTTAATTCGGGTAGTCAGACTGCATTTGAAATTCAGTCTGCATCTAATTTAGTAAGTAAATTTGCTCGAATTAAAGTAATTTTAGGATGCCAAAGTCAAATTTAATCATATACAATTTAACTTTGGCTAGTACCTTTGAAAAACAACTAGCCACTTTGGCTGGTGAGCAAAAAAGTTAATGTCAAGCCCTGATTATGCTACAAAGAGTTCCACTTTTATACTTTAGCCACAGGCTCACGTAAGATATTTTTCATATCATACAGACAGATTCAACACCGGCCTCCACATATTGCGTTTCGTTATTTATTTATTTTTTTACTTTAAAACACGCAGTGTATTCGTTCAGCTGCATTTACTGCTCTCTCTCTCTCTCTCTCTCTCTCTCTCTTTCTCTCTCTCTCTCTCTCACACACACACACACAATTAAAAATAGATAATCCGTGGAGATCTGTGGCTCTGCGCTGCGTGAGACAAACACGCAATAGGGCCAAAGTCACCTCAAATATATCCGCTATTCAATTTAAATATTTAACAATTTCCTACCTATCCCTTGCTGCCACTGTAAAAAAAATAAAAAATAAAATAAAATAAATTCCCTACCGACCCATGACCTAAACTGACAACCAACCGGAACCAAACTTTTTTTTTTATGCCTCAACATGAATTATATGCCAATTAACAATACAAACAACTGAAACAATAAACTTTAAATATATAAATAAAAATCACACAATAATAAATAAAAAGAACTCACACTTGTACCCAGCCAGCGGTTACCCCTCCTGTAGTAGCGATGGTGAATTCAACTGCGGCAAGTTACTTTTCTCCAACTCCTTCATCTTCTCCAGGCTAAAGGGATGCACACAGCGGCGTCAGGTCTGCCCCTGCCCCTCTCTGTGATGCATGTTGCACGCAGCAGCCAAACTTTCTTTACGGTGAACAGCAGCGATGATTAATAATCTTTTTTACTGAGCGGAAAAGATTAAGCCCAAGGTCCCACCCGAGTCATTTGCTTATATAATTTTGACCCTAACCCGCAGGTCCCGTTGAGAAATAAGATGAATCATGTCAGAACCTTTTCTGTCTCTATTGTGTAATTTCTACCTATAAATTAAAGTGCATGACTGTGCACACCCTTTTAAATATATGTAGAATCATTAAAATGACAGAATAAACCCTTAACCTGTATGTGTTGTTGGGGATGTTTTTATCCACTAGAGTTTTTATTTTATTTTAATTTGGCCACAACTCTCTCTGTTTCAGCAAATTGAATGATTTTTGGTGACAAATCTTATATTTACATATATTTTAAGAAAATGCTTTGAAATGAAAAAAAAACTCAACGATATACCGTGGGCAAATTTACTACCCTTTCATGTTGTTAGTGGATGAAAACATCCACTAAATGCAACGGCTATAAAAATGTATCAGATAAATATTTTTTCCAAATTTTTTTCATAAATCTGTTAATCAACCTCAGTACTGATCAAAACTACCAAATCTTCACAAAAATTCCATGATTTAACTCTTTAATTGCCAAGTTCATAAGTGGTGTCACTGATTTGGGGAAAAACACACACAAAATGACAGATTTTCAATATAAAAAGTGATATTTTTTCTTGACTGTGTTGGCACTTGGCCTGGCCCCATTCATTTCTTTGGATCCAAACAAGTGTTTGGTGGCTTCTAAATTCATCCCTGTTTGGATCCTAAGGAATGAGTGGGGCTGGACTAAATGCTTACACATTCACAACGCACTGTACAAAGATTAAGTGCACGCAGAGAAAAAAAATATAGGTATGTATTCATTTGTCTAAGCTGAGGTAAGAACATAGTATAATATTGAAAAACGGTGGTGTTTTCCTTTAATAAATTGCAGGGCTCCAGACTAACTTTTTTCACTAGTAGCACAGTGCCCCCCAACTGAAAATTTTAGGGGCACAACCAGAAAATTTAGGGGCACACACCGTAAATCAACATGCTAACCAAATATTCACATTTCTACTACTGTATAATAAATACTTTAAGGATGCAGAAACTATAATGTGCTGTTTATTTTTTATAATATCCAACTGAAAAAGTCATGGGCAACAGAGCGCTCACTCAGCAGGTATGGGATCTTGTTGAAAAATATAAATCAGGAGAGGGTTACAAAAAATTCCAAAACATTAAATACACCCTGAAGCACTGTAAAAACAAAAATATCCTGAATTCTTCATGTTTGATTATGAGCTTTTTTAAGTTTGTAAAAATATTTATCTCACAAAACCATGTGGAATAATGAATTATAGTCAACGAGACCATATAGTTGAAATTTGGCCATAATACCAAAAGGTATATTTGGTGCAAAAAACCCAACAGCACATCACCAGAAGAACACCAAACCCACAGTTAAGCATCGGGGTGACAGCACCAACATGGTTAATGGCTGCTTTTCTTTAGCAGGGACTGGTGCTTAAATAAGGGAGGAAGAAATAATGAATAGCTCCAAATAAGTAAAGCCCAAAACCTTAATGCTTTTGCCAAAACACTTAAGATGAAGAGGATTTTCAGGCTTTTGACATGACAACCACAAAGCACACCTCCAAATCAATGGCTTCACCAAAACAAGATCGAGGTTTTGGAATGGGACAGCCAGAGTCCAGATCTTTTTTTTTAAAGTCCAGACCTAAATCCCATCAGGTGATCTGAAGAGGGCTGTGTACAGGAGACACCCAACCAATTTAACAGAGTTAGAATGCTTTTGCATGGAAAAAATGGTAAAATTGCAAAGTCAAGATTGGTGAAACTGATTGACACTTACTCATTAAAATTGCATGGTGTGATAAAATCTAAAGTACGGTATTAGTTTAGGGGTGTGTACACTTATGTAACCTGGTTATTGAACAATTTAACTTGCCATTTTTTCATTCCATATTAATTTTTATTGTTATTCATTTTAATATATAGGTTGTAGTTTCACAATAAAGGTGGAACAGGTTCTGACACGATTTTGAATTCACTATGTGTATCTGTTCTCTGGCTTTTTCTTTTTTATGCTATGCTGCATTAAAAAGTGCATACTGAATAAACTCAAGACACATTAGTTACTTTAAGTTTTATCACTACAAATCTTCAAGATTGTTTGTTCATTTTTTTATTGTTCACCCATTTTATTCACAGAAATATAAAGTTGTGTGTCGTTCATCACTTTATACAAAAGCTCAAAATGGTGAAAACGTTCCATTGTTAGCATAATTATTTTCCTATAAAACAAAACAAATAGTAAACAATAAATCAACAAACAGAAGATTGTTTTATGGGAACTAAACTTTGTGGAACGAAAATTACAATTATTTTCTGTGAGTCTCTACACAATTACACAAAATACGGTTTAAAAACTGAGAAATCAAAATGAGAAACATTAAATCATGAACACATGAAATAGCAGCAGATACAGACTACAGATTGTGAACTAACATCTGAGAGATAAACAATCCTTAACTTCTCTCTCACACACACAAAATACCATCATCATGAGCCGATCACGAGTTTCAGAAATCAAAAGTTTCCTCAGCAGTAAAATATCAAACTGATATAATACTCAACACTGTTAGATTAGTGATGAACAAACATCCTTAAACTGCTAATAGGTGTATATATGACAGCAGTGAAGGGATCAGAAGGAAGACGGCTTACAGCTGTTCTGCAGGGAATTTGTTAGGGTTACAGATAATCTGTTTATGCCACCAGTGAGATTAACATCTGTGAAATAAAGAAGTGTGTGAATTAAACATAAGAAACAGTGCAACACTTTAACCTTCATGAAACACAGATCCCAATACTCATCAGTAAACATCTACAGTAGGATAACAGAAAACCCATTGAGTGAGGTATTAAAACAGCAACATTTGTCTCAGAGTCAGGAAACATTTCAACCAGGTCTGTTTTTATGAGAAAAAAATAAAACACTGTACCAGTCAGAAAACATACTATAATGATCATACAACAACAAATAAATTAATTCCAACATTCATTCTTTTCTGTCAAAACACTGGCAATACACACTGAACTCATTTACATTTCATCTGTAAACACTGAACTCAAGTAATGTAAGTCGGATCAAATAAACGGCCTTACGTGCAAATACCTTCAAAAAAAAAAAAAAGAGTTTAATATTGAGCACTTAGCAGTAACGTCTATCAGGGAGAATCTAAAGACAGCAGTGTGTATTTCATCATTCATGATGGTGAGAAATCAGTGAGTGACGATGATGTCAGTAGAAGGAGTATTGATTTTCTACGGCTCGAGTCCGTCGAGAACCATCGCTGTCATGATAATCATCAGTGCTGCCGGTGGCGGTGGGTGCGAGGAGTCTCTCGGCGCTGTTACTGCGACTGTGGAGTCCGGTGGACATCGATGCTCCTGTACTGGGTTGAGCCATCGGTGATGAAGATGAGCTGGATGAAAGGGCGGTGTCTGACAGCGGGGCGGTAACACCGGCGGACACCGGATGAGCGGACGGACAGATTTCGGTCCGACAGGCAGCAGCATCTCGCAGGGGTGCAGTAGCATCTAAACACAAACAAATAAAACTTCATAAAGTCAATGTGATGGCAAACAGCTCACTGGAAAACACCCCTCTGATACATTAGGAAAATTAGACCTTTCCTATCTGAGCATGCTACACAAGTCCTAGTTCAGGCTGATCCAGAATGCAGCAGAAAGAGTGGTCTTCAATGAGCCAAAGAGGGTGTTACTCACTCCTTTCTTTCTTTGTTAGGTTACACCACCTTCCTATAGCAGCCCGCATCAAATTCAAAGCTCTGCTCCTGGCCTTTAAAACCACCACTGGGTCAGCCCCCCTTACCTTCACTCGCTTATACCCCCTAGATCCCTGCGCTCTGCCACCAAGCGACAGTTTGTGGTGCCATCCCAAAAAATAAAAAATAAAAAAAATCACATCAAATACCTTCTCTGGTTCTGCTCCACATTTGTGGAATGATCTGCCGGTTGCGACAAGATGTGCTTAATCTGTAGCCATCTGCTTAAGCATGTAGCATGCTTATTTTCCAGCTACCTTAGAGTTAAAAGGAGATTTTTACCATTTTGGAATCCATTCAGCTGATCTCCGGATCTGGCGGTACCACTTTTAGCATAGCTTAGCATAATCTGTTGAATCTGATTAGACCATTAGCATCGGGCTCAAAAATAGACGAAGAGTTTTGAAATTATGTAAACGTGAATTTGTGATAACGGCGACATCATGCTTGTGTTTATTCAGTCTACAGGCATGCGTGAGTGTAACCAACACAACAATGGCGTCCTACAGGACTGCAGCTCAAGATCCTGAGTTTATGAACACTTCTCCAACAACGTGTACAAGTAATAAACCTCTCTCATCATCCATCTAAACTAAACTGCTTCATGCTTTCGCCATCTTGATTGTTTGTATTTGCTGCTCTGTAGAAGAATGCGTACATGCGGTGTGTAGTGTGAACAGGACATTATTCAAAAATGCAAAAAAATAAAACGTCTTTTTACTACATCACTGTCGTGTAAACTTAGATGCCTTAGATGTAAACAGTGCGTGTGAAACAGTGAAATGTTTACTGAATGACTATCAAGAGTGAATCCTCTGATATTTATTGAATATGATTGGCTGTTAATGTAATGCATTTCTGGGGCCGTATTCACAAAGAATTGTATCTTACCACTATGAGTACTCCTAAATCGCACTAAAAGATTTTAGCTAAGGGTTTTCTCTTAAAAGTTATTCACAACGCCTTTCAGACCTACTTTTAGTAAGGAAAAATGATAACTCCCAAACTAAGAGTGAGTCTTCGTTGCTACGGATGACGTCAGTTCTCATGCACGAGCTGCCTCGCAATGACCACGGTGATTGGTTGTTAGATGACAGGGCTGTCATGCGTAACATAACACAGACGCACCAAATCATGGAATTACAACATCGAAATATGTCTGTTTCCTACACAAAATAATAATAGTAATGCCATCGAAATGCATATATAAAAGAAAAGTCGTGAATGAAATTAATACCCAAATTAAAACCGCCAATTGCCTAATAATAAAAAACGACATTTAATTTACATCCTATTAGCCTAAATAGACTACTTAAAGCAAGGAAATGTTGCCCATATTGAAGAAGCCTAATGTAATAAATAAATGACGGAGGATTATGAACTCGCCAAAACGGAAAAGAAAGCCCAACTGGACGCAGGATCAGTTACTGCTGCTGTCCCAGTTGGGGCTGGAAAAAAGAAACATAATAAAAGGGAAATTCGGCACTGAGATATCAAGCAAAACTAAGCTTGAGACGTGGGAGACAGTGATGCGCGGGTCAATGTACAAAACAACCGGCACCCGACCGACGTTTTCAACTAACCCGCCCGCAACTCGGACCGCAAAAAAAAATTATATATATACCCGACCCGCTCCCTTGCCCGCATTTTTTTTTAAGTAGTAATTGTTTAAAATAATTAACTGCCATTTTTATTTCAAACGACCCGACCGACCGCGACCCGAATATCATAAAAATATTTTTGGATGATTCGTAACCGCAGACACCCGCTCATTTCGGATCAACCCGCGCATCACTGGGGAGAGGATTTGTTTGCAGAGCAATGCAGCACTCCTGCTTGTGTCGCGGACCCCGGACGACTGCGAGAGGCGGTGGTATGCATTACAATCGCAGTCAAGGGTTGAGATTGCAGCCTTTAAACGGGCAAGCATGGCAACAGGTTGGCGTACAATTAAATATATAATATCATTATTGTTTCATGTAATTCTAAAAACTTCCTGCTTGTCATGAATGTAATGAATTATGAAACAAATGTCATAAACAATATGCTTACATTAAAGTGTGCTTTTAAGTCTAGGCAAAGCTTTTGAGTTGGTGAAACTGTCCATGTATGTATTAATCAGCACCTAAGCCATTTTACGATCCTTTGTGAATAGGTCTTAGTGAGTTAGGAATCCTCTCGACTTCTTTAAAGTGTCCCAGATTTAGGTGCTACTTTTAGGGCTAAAATGCGTCGTGAATTACTTTTAGTGAAAAAAATTAGGAGTCCTAAACTTAGGAGTGACACGCCTATTATTTTTAGGAGTTGCTCCTAAATTCGCCAGGTAGGAGATACTTTTAGCCTTAAAATTCTTTGTGAATACGGCCCCTGATCTTTACTTATAGTAGAGTATATTCTCACTTGATCACTGGACAATATATCAGATATAACAGATAACTGATTTGTCTTCTCCTGTGTAAATAGGAATTTTAAACACAAATGCATATTAATGAAGTTTTTCGAAAAAAGTGATCTACATACTATTAACTGAGTAAATCCTGTAACCATGAACAACAATAATATAATTTCCTGACATCAGGGTACCTGTGAGCATTTGCTGGACTTGTACATATGATCGTAGTGTGATGTCAGTTGAGCCGCCAGATTCCAGAGGTATAGGATGAGCGTGGAAATGTCGTAACATGTCCGAAACGTTTTGGAACCAGAGATGGTGCACGTGACACTGTCCGTTTTCATTCACAGACAACCGCAGGTGCTACAAACACAAATATCAGATCAGATGAGATGATATAGTGAAATATTAAACAATAACAGCCTTTGAGTCATTTAGTCATACAGGAATCATGTGTAGTGTTGATGACCTAAACTGTATCTGACTAATCAATGTGTTACACAACATCACAACATGAGGTTATGGGGCCCTAGGCAAGACCTTGAAAATGGGAACCGACCACATTCTGAGCAGAAAAATATAAATAACAAGCTAATGCATACAATAATGTTTGACAAGCATGTTAAGCGCTCAGTCATAAATGACACCTTTAATCTCACCTTGGCTTTACCCTGGAAATTAAAGGTGAGGACGTATTCTCCGGGGCGCGTCTCGCTTTGGCGAATGACAAACAGACCGTGACTGCGGGCGCCACCGGTGAGGACGAGCTGAGCCGCTCGCACCCGTGACAAGGTCCCATGGAACCACGGGTAACCGGACAAACTGGGTTCTCCTTCTATTTCTCTTGTGGTTTCACCAGGACTTCCTAAAGTTTCAGGCAAAATATTAAATTGAAGAATTGGCTTCTTTCAGCATTCTTGCTTATTACATCAACTCGTATTCAGAAAATTAGCAGGACCAGAAAAAGCATGATAATGTACCTGATGTGATGTTTGTCTTCTGTGACTCTGGTGACTGCAGAAATCTTTCTAAGGCCACGTGTGAGGGATGCTGGGTAACAGTCAGGTGATCGCCCGTATTACTACATGAACGCTCAGACCCACGATGTGATTCTGAATGAAACATGCAGACAATCGAAAATGTAATCAAATCGAGGATTTGGAGAATCGTGACACTACTAGAATGTGTGTACATCAGGGGTTATCAAAGTGGGTCCGGGGACCCCTGGTGGTCCTCAATGCTTAGCCAGGGGGTTTGAGAAATAATTTGTTAAAATAATGTTAAATAATGATATAATTGTGTTGCATTGTTAAGAAGGAGATACTTACATATAAGAATTATGTCAGTCTTGCTACTGTTGATTTTATGAAAGTTTTTAAGATAATTATTTTAAAAGTATAACTGTTGAGTCCAAATGTTAAACAAAACAACCCTCCTAAAACACATAATTGAATCACTATGAAACAAGTATAAAAATAAGCTTTAGTTTAGGGTAAGAATATGCTTAGTAACTGTTAGAATTTTAAAAGAGGTCCTGGCGTCCCTGGCAGCAAAACGTTTGAGAAGCTCTGGTGTCACTATCAATCAAACGTTTAGGAACATGTTTTCACATGAGCTTTCACACTGTGATATATTTTCTATATCTATTATTGGCTGCTTTTTCTTCATTATTTAGTGAAGGTCGTCCATTTTGAACTAGTAAAAAGTAAATTTAGTTAATGAAAGAAAATATTCCTTTTTTGTCAACATAACTCATTTCAAGCATTTAAAGAGCATATATTATGCTGCTTTTCTTGACTTTGTCTTTCCTATAGTGTGTTATGACTATTCCACACATAATGTCCCAATAATCCATTCAAAAGACTTTATCATCCACTGTAAAAGCTATTCTGTGTAATGCAGTTGTGACCTAATGGTTAGAGAGTTGGGCTTGTAACCTGAAGTTCACCAGTTCGAGTCTGACAGCTAGCAGGTTGTAATTGAGGTTGTTCGCCGGGTGCTGCAGTGATAGTTGCCCACTGCTCTGGGTGTGCGAGGTCACATTTCAAGTATGAACTACCATACTTGACAATCACATCACTTGTACTTCATAAACTAGAAAGGATTTAGCCTCCTGGCAAGCTCAATATGTTAAGAGACAAGACATTTGTTGTCACACACTCTAAGGGCCCACTTATATATCTATGTAATGTTAAAATTGAGTATTTGATTCACCGCTCCTTTAACTTGATAATTTGATATATAAGAGATCATCATACTTAAGTGAACATCCTGCAAGTTTCAGAACTGAAAACGTCCGTGCTACTGAAACCGAGTGAGGAAATATGACGTCAGAGTAGAATTGAAGCACCTACCCAAACCCAAATACAATGACCACTTTTGTAGCCCCGCCCACAGCTTCGCGTGACACACGTGTGTCTCAACAATCAGTACATGTCTTTAAAAAGATTGCCAAAATGTAACCAAAATGACTTTTAAATAAATCTTTTCTGAGAGACTTTTATTTTGATGCGGTGATCTGGGGCCGTATTCACAAAGAATTTTATCTTACCACTAAGAGTACTCCTAAATCACACTAAAAGATTTTAGCTAGGAGTTTTCTCTTAAAAGTTATTCACAACGCCTTTCAGACCTACTTTTAGTAAGGAAAAATGATTACTCCTAAACTAAAAGTGGGTCTTCGTTGATATGGATGACGTCAATTCTCATGCACGAGCTGACTCGCAATGACCACGGTGATTGGTTGTTAGATGACAGGGCTGTCATGCGGAACATAACACAGACGCACCAAATCATGGAATTACATCGAAATATGTTTGTGTCCTACACAAAATAATAATAGTAATGCCATCGAAATGCATATATATAAAAGAAAAGTCGTGAATGAAATTAAATTAAATCAAGGGAGCCTAATACCCAAATAAAACCGCCATTTGCCTAATAATAAAACGACATTGCATTAACACTTGCTTGATTAATTTACATCCTATTAGCCTAAATAGACTACTTAAAGCAAGGAAATGTTGCCCATATTGAAGAGGCCTAATGTAATAAATAAATGAGGGTGGATTATGAACTCGTCAAAACGGAAAAGAAAGCCCAACTGGACGCAGGATCAGTTACTGCTGCTGTCCCAGTTGGTGCTGGAAAAAAGAAACATAATAAAAGGGAAATTCAGCACTGAGATATTAAGCAAAAGTAAGCTTGGGAGACAGTGATGTGTGGATCAATGTTCAAAACAACCGGCACCCGACTAACGTTTTCAACTAACCCGCCCGCAACTCGGACCGCAAAACATAAAAAATAAATATACCGGACCGGCTCCCTGGCCCGCATTTTTTAAAAAGTAGTTATTGTTTAAAATAGTTAACTGGCATTTTATTTCAAATGACCCGACCAACCGCGACCCGAATATCATGAAAAAATATTTTTGGATGACTTATAACCGCAGGCACCCGCTCATTTCGGATCAACCCAGCGTATCACTGGGAGAGGATTTGTTTGCAGATCAATGCAGCATTCCCGCTTGTGTCGCGGACCCCGGACGACTGCGAGAGGCGGTGGTATGCATTACAATCGCAGTCAAGGGTTGAGATTGCAGCCTTTAAACGGGCAAGCATGGCAACAGGTTGGCATACAATATTAAAGCAATAAGCCCCAAGAAGCAGTGGGTTACCAGTGCATTTTATAACGGCTAAGGGGCGTTGTTAGGCACGACGCGAAGCGGAGTGCCTAAAACCCCCTTAGCCGTTATAAAATGCACTGGTAACCCACTGCTTCGCGGGGCTTATTGCGTTTATAAAACGGTTGCTTCAAATTATGTATAGCAGGATTTCATATAATAAAACACAGCAAATAAGTTGTAATTATATTAGTACAGATATTAGTCTTCCGCCAAACAAAGTAGTTCCTCAGACTCAAGTGTGTCTGCAACAGAGCGGTTCCCAAGCAAAACAGACGGAGCAAAGACACAATGAAAATATGATTCATTAAGACTGTGGTGTTTATTTTCATAAATCAACATTCATCTAATTTATACATTAACATTTATACCGTGCAACTGTTGACGTGTGGATCAAATATGCTTGGAAGCATGCTTAACACTTTCCCTGCCAGCGTTTTTTAAAAGAGTTGCCACCCAGCTTTAGTTAAACATTAATGCCTTCCAGAAAAATGTTCTTCTTTAGATATATAAACATACAATATATCAAATGAAAGAACAGACCCTCTGCTTTCAAACAACAAAATAAAAACGTTTCACCCTACCTTCAATTGTTCTTTTATCCTCTCAAATTTTGAGCAAAATGTTGGGATAATTCCATTTCTGTGAATTACTTTTGTTAGAGATCCGATTCAGATCGCTGATCAAAAAATACACTTGAGTTTTAAAGTGTTGAGTGAAAGCATCAGTGTTTATGTTGTGTAAGATCGCCACCACTGATCAGTGATCGCCACCCAGTGGATAATATACGGTACAACTACTCCTCACGGAAGCATTAACAAGAAAACTCAACAATATTTATTGACACTTATCTGGATATCGCCATTAATTGTTCAATTGTTGAGGATTATAATTAATACAATATAATATAATTAGCCCACCCAATAAATCAAAATTGACAACAAAATCCGACATTTTGACAGTTATTTTCTACAGTACACAACAACAGTGGCGCAGTGATACAAGCTATGTAATACGGTTTGAGCCGTGGGTTTACTGGTGAGTTTTATCACAGCTGAGAACGCGTTTCAACCAATCAGAATGAAGAACCAGAACTGGCCGTTTTATAATAAATATTTAATATCATTATTGTTTCATGTAATTCTAAAAACTTCCTGCTTGTCATGAATGAATTATGAAACAAATGTCATAAACAATATGTTTACATTAAAGTGTGCTTTTAAGTATAGGCAATGCTTTTGAGTTGGTGAAACTGTCTATGTTAAGGAGGATCAGCCCCTAAGGCATTTTAAGATCCTTTGTGAATAGGTCTTAGTAAGTTAGGAGTCCTCTCGACTTCTTTTAAGCTGTCCCAGACTTAGGTGCTACTTTTAGGGCTAAAATGCTTCGTGAATTACTTTTAGTGAAAAAAATTAGGAGTCCTAAAGTTAGGAGTGACACGCCCATTATTTTTAGGAGTTGCTCCTAAATTCGCCAGTTAGGAGCTACTTTTAGCCTTAAAATTCTTTGTGAATACGGCCCCTGTTATGATAGAGTAACCATGGAAACGCAGTTTTAGTTTTCGGTTGTGGAAGAACCGTCTATGGGAAGAACACAGATGCTGGAAAACGGAGGCTCAAAACATAACATTAGGAATGCATGGATAAAGTTTGCTTTTGAAGAAGGTCCAGCTCATGTGGGGAGTGTTTCTTTACTTTGTGTACCGCGGATTCATTTGTAAAGAAGTCGATGCTGGATTTGCAGAGAGACTGATTAAAAGCACCACTAATATTGGGTCTGACAAAAATGACACAGCAGTACACAGTAAGTAAAACATTTTACTTAAGTTATTGCGTTTCACTATTGCTTTGTTAGAAGAGATAGCTTTATAGGTCCTGTTGTAACATCCGTGTATAAACAAGTATGTTTGACTGTTTTAATTTACTAAAAACGTTAAACGATAAATAAATGTTCAACACTTAACAATACGACTGTAATTTAACGGTAGAAATATACAAATTTAGTGATAAGGAAGGACTTACCAGCCGCAATTTAGGTTATCATGCCCACTTACTGTGTTGTTTATGGTATTTTAGGCAAGTTGCGTTTGAAAGGTCCAACATTCAACAAAGCTTTTTTATCATATAACTGTGGTATGTAACGTTACGTGAATATAAGAGCAACCTCACAAGCACAATAGAAATATTCAAAGTTATTGATAAGGATTTATCAGCTGCTGTTTAAATTTTGATGCGCGCTTACTGTGTTGTATATGGTAATTTAGTCACGTTGAGTTTAAAGTTTTGTTTTTACTTTACTATACGTATTGTCATTTATGTGTATCATTTTTAGCACCCAGAATCTTTTGTGGCTCAAACATATTTGTGTTCGGCTGCTATTTTTACACATGAATGTTTTTAAAACATTTCCCCACATGTAATGACGGGGAATGAAGCTGTCCAATCATAGAAGTGGGCGTTTACGTCCAGGTCTTCAATGCGGCCCGCCCCTTCAAACGAAGCTTTTCTCCAGAGAGCCACTAATCCATGTTACAAAATAGCCTATTACTTATTGCTTTTCAGGGAACTACACTAACCTTTTCCACTGGTGGCACTTGCGCTACCAACTTTTTCAGTTACTGGCGCAAAATATGATTTGGTCGCACATATTTTTTTCAAGTTTTATTAAGGCGCTCTGGATGATAATGAACAATAATGAAACTGTATTGCATACAGATATGCTTTTTATTTTACTTGCCATCTTTTAAACCACATGCCGCCTTGTTTTCTTAAACGTTGCAGTGTTTCCCACAGATCTGAAATTTACTTGTGGTGGTAGCCAGTGCAATCATTACCCACTGACAAATAATGGTCTACTATACATGTGACGTAGAACTAATAATGTGTGACACAACACAATACTTTGATTTATTGAAAATTAATATTAATTTCACATTATATTTCATTAATCTAACCACCCCAAACTTTCTTTGCCATTAACAAAGCTGACACTGTTTGTCAAAGCACCACGAAAACATTTAATGTTTTTGCACTGATATATGAAGCAATTAGACCCATTTTATCAAACTCAATATAATACAATACTATGTATAGTATATTAATAGACAGTGCAGGTCTATAGATTATAAATGTGACTGATGTTATGATGGTTATAATTTCTATTAGATAGGCACTTTTACTGCTTATGTTCTATCTTTCTATTTCTCTCTTGCCGATTAAAAAAAGCTTAATCCACTCATTATTTCAGATTTAAAAGTCTACTTGCTGTCCCGATGACAGACTTTACATTGCTTTGGGTTTTTTATATCTCGGGTCAGCTTAAGCTTTGCTCGTTCAGTGCAATGGGCTTGACATTAGCACTGCTTTTTTGCTACAATCTCTTTGCAAACTTTTTAAATATGGATATGGTTTTAGAAAAAATATGGTTTATTAATAATAAGATTATTAAAAAAATGTGAGAAAGAAAATGCAGCGCGTGGTCGTAACAAGAACCATCGCCATAGAAACCCGATCGACTCGGGTTATACACACAATATTAATCAGACTTGGGACCCAAAGTAATTTAACTAGGACCTAACCGGACCCGACTGACCATTTAAAATATAATCCCGGAACCATACGGGTCCCGCGTCCTCAAGACCTCTGCTCAAGTTCAGAAACATGGAAGACACTGAGCTTGCGAACGCACACTCATAGGGAGAGACACAACGTGCTTTCACGCAAAATGAAGCCAACGTGTTGAAGGCTCAGAGCACGTTATAAAACGTTTTCTTAAAATCCACATTTCTGTTTTAATAAATGCTCATAGTAAATCATAGCATATTGCCTAAAACATTAGGTAGCACAAATGGCAGTTCAAAAGGTCGCATATGCGACCATTTTGGTCGCAGTGTAGTTCCCTGCTTTTGATGTTTTTAAATGTAAAAACCATGCAAACATCATAAGTAGACCTCAGACAACATTATAAAACAATAAAATCGACAAATTCACCGCCCCTTTAAGTTTGTGTTTTTTTTATTCTGAGTTGTTTGGTGCGCGATGACACACTGTCTCTCACATGCCTATCATATTGCTTAGTTGATCTGTCGAGTGTGCAGCTCAGACATTCACGTAACCCAGCTGGGTGCATCAGATAGTTTTTACGAAGGCGAGTGGTCGCGCAATTGACTTCTCTCCTTTAGAACAGCGCTCTTTGAGATTACATATCTAATTGGGAAAACATTATATGATCCGAACTGTGAGTTTTGTGACTCATTGAAACCACTATTAAATTGTGAGTAGATCCAGTGTGGAGAAAAAAAAAGAGAACAGGAACAGTTGCCTTGCATGGAAATCCAGATTTCTCAGGCATCAAAAACAAGAATAGCAGAGCAAACATTGTGGTCAGTGGCCCTTAGCTTTGTGTTGTTGGCAAAA
Organism: Misgurnus anguillicaudatus; assembly: GCF_027580225.2. Classification (NCBI taxonomy): domain Eukaryota; kingdom Metazoa; phylum Chordata; class Actinopteri; order Cypriniformes; family Cobitidae; genus Misgurnus; species Misgurnus anguillicaudatus. The sequence continues at coordinate 9,130,976 of NC_073360.2, forward strand.
TTTGGCTTGTGGTGAAAACTAATTGAGGAACCATGTGCTTTGCCCTCAACATCAAGTGGCATTTTCTTATCTGTGACTTCCATTTATGTTTCAAAAGATTCAAAATCTGAAGTTTATAGTAATTTTAAGTTCAGTTAGAACCAAATGTTTGGATTGATAATTGTAATTTTACTATTTAAAATTATTATTATTTGTGTTTTGATAGATGTTTTGTCTCAATATTCTACATAAAAAAATTATATAATTTTTGCATTTATTTCGGGCTACCAAAAACTGAAGAGTGCGTGCCCAAAGGGCTACCATGGATTTTAAAATTTTGCGAGCCCTGCATGCTCAGGGACGGTTTGTTTTGTAATGTGAGCGGGCCCTAAGTGACTGACCAATCACAAGATATTGGAACAGCTTGACCAATCAAATGGAAAGAGGGGTCCAGAAGTTACAGAGCGTTGAAACAAACTGGAAAAGTTGTAATAATGTAAAAAATATGAATACACCCCAATAAACAAAGCCAAGGTTAAGGGCATACTAGGTGTTCTTTAAGCAAACATCTTTTGGAATAAAATGTTTTTAAATCACGTGAAACATTTAAGCCAAGTGACCCAAAACATTTGAGCAGTAATGTGTATGGTATGTATGTAAAATCTGAAGGGATGTGAAGGCATATGAGCCAATGTGCCGTGGACCGTTTGTAGTCCTGTAGTAGAACATCGAGTCGAATGAAACTACACCTCAATAGAAAGTGGTATCAATATCTCGAACAGCACATATTCGTAGTGTGTGTGTCGTGCATCATCGGGATAACATACCATCACACACCATCTCACAGCTGCAGGAGGAAACCAGTGAGAGGTCTTTAAGCAAATGGTTGTGTGAACATGACTCCAGCTCAATGTCATCTCCACTGTCCCTGTAACACATGGCACACAATCAAATATATCCAAGGATGGTCCTTTAAAAACATTAACCCATCTACAGGTGGCAAATAATCTCTTTTTTTACCCAGGGTCTATGCAATCCTGGATATCTGCCACCCACGAGTTCTTCTGCAAAGAATCGATGGTCTCCAAAATGTATTCAGCACCATTTTCTACCTTTAACATAAAATACAAAACAACTCATTTTACAAGTCTCTTTGAGCTGTTTTGTGGCATAGTACGTTTGCATTTTCAGTGATATCAGACTGTACATGATGATCTGTTCAGTGTAGAACAATATGAGCTTAGGAATTCCTCATAGTGCACGGTAATGGAGTAAGATTTAATTTTACCTTGAGCACAAATGTGTTGTCTTTATCAGGCATCTCCAGAGGCATCGTGGTCCTCACCTCCACGATAGCAGATAGAGGAACACTCACTTTGGGTTTAGATGACTACAAACAAAACACAAAATTAATGGCATTTAAATAAACACAGTCTCTTTGGAAATATTACCAATCCCACATGGACCTGAGGTGCTCATGCAAAAATCAACTTTACATAACCTGCAGCAATAGAATAGGGATGGAACGAAAGGAAAATTCTTGCCGAAAGACGAAAATAATGAAACACTCAGCCGAAAGCTGAATACGGAACATGGTTGTTTTTTCCCCCCAATTATTTTGCATTGCATTAGTTACATTTTTAGAATGTCCTTTTTACTATATTTGCTATTTGATTGCAATTTGATCATCAAAAACCTTATTGTTCTGTAAAATTTATTCAGTCTTTTTACTTGTTCAGCCGAACACAGAAAATGCCCTTTTCCCTAATTTCGGTCGGTGCATCCCTACTATAGAACTCAGTAGTATTAGCGAGTAGTATTAGCTGATAATCAGACTGGGGACACAAACAACTTGATCGGGACATATTTTATACCGCCTAAACATCCTAGCCACAACCTGTCCATAAATGTCACACATAAACATGAAAGCTTTGAAATGTTGAGTGTTCCTCTACCTTTGGTGGTACATAAAACTCAAGCAGAAACTTCTCCTCAGTGTCCATGCAGGCAGCTGTCTTCCTCAACAGTAATCTGCATTTCTGCCATTGTGTCGCTCCCATGCAATTTGTGTCGTCGGCTACCATGTATTTCAGCGTACCCTCTCTCTGGATTTCTAACAGCTCTGTTTTCTGGCTCTGAGAGCCCCGCGTTAGCCTTAGCTTTTGGCTCCAGTGGTCTGACCCCACGACCTCAGCTCCGTTGGCCCTCCTGGAACTACCCGATGGGTCTGGTTCTGGAGATGCCCTGCGGTGCCAAATTTCTTTAACCCCGTCAACCACGCTTAGACTCATGTTGCGCAGGGAAAAGCCCTTTTTAAAGCGTGCTTTGCGATGCCCCAGCGACACGTCCTCTGAACTTCTGGACTGGCTTACAGCACCCATTTTACGGGTGGGAGTTTGCTGTTCCTGTCCACTCGCTCCACCCTCTCCACTGTCCATGCTATCCAGCGATTCACTCGAGGCCCCCAAGTCTTTGCGGCGATGGTAAAGGTCGTGGCCGTAGGGCGATGAGCAACTCTGAATGCCTACAAAAGGGACAATGCTGTATTTGGGGGTCAAGGTGCCACCAGGCAAGCAGGGCTCTGGAGCTTCTTCTAGGAGAGAGGAGAAGCAGGTCAGGAAGTGTTGGGCGAAGTGTTGAGAGAAGCTGGCGTCAGCACCAGGCGAGTCGTAACATGGGTTCTCGCTGATGAAACGGCGGAACTTGTGTGCAAAATCGGCTGCAGAAGCACGAGCATGAAGCTCGCAAAACTCCTTCCAGTCTGGCAGCGGGCAGGAGGAGTGCTCCGGGCTGCTAGGAGCCACGTCACCATTCATTACTGGGCCATGCTGATGCCCTAAAAAAACACTGACAGACAGACAGAAAGAGAGGTAAAGCACTATATGTTTAAAAGCATCCATTATTGCTATTCAATTTAAACCATTTGTGGTTGTAGTTGTCATTGCTGGTGTTGTAATTCCGGTCCTTCATTGAAGAAAAAAAACTGTGTGTAAAGTTCTAAGCAATTTGACATTGTGAAAATCTAATTTGACCAACGTGTCAAACAGAAAGATCAAGATCACTGACTTTAACTCAAAATAATGCCATCTATTCTTACCCTCATGTTCTTATGTACAGTATAGGGGTGTAACAATACATCTATATGGATCGATGCATCAATTAAATTTCTAACGATACGATGCATCGATGCCACACATAAAATATCGATATCTTTATTTTGACACTCTCCACGTCCTCATTCCTTGAAGTAACGTCTATCTACGCATTTCCGCCATTTTCAAGCGTGCATTTTCTTTTTTTGTGCTAGTGTCAGCAAGTGAAAGCGGTTGTAGCAGCAAAAACACAGCGAAAGAGGCAGAAGAAGTTGTGACTGCTATCGGACGCAAATCGTGAGTTTGGAAATATTTTGTATTTAGAAAATGGACTGGACAAACAGATTGGCAAAAAACTTTTGCCAGCCCCAGTTGAAACGCTAAAGACATTGACTGTTACCATCATAAGCTTGTTTTTATATGATATTTTCCCCTCAATATTTAATTTTCTTTATTTATGTGTATTTGTTTCTTAGTTTGTTGTTGTAAATGTCCCATTGGTGGAGATTGTACCTTTAAAAAAAAATTTATTAAAAGTACAAGTTATATATTTTGGTTGCATTCTTTATTAAAAATGTAACTGTTTAACTAAGCACATAATATTAATGTATCGATAAATTAAATCAAATTGTAATTGCATCGAACAAAATGTTTGATAAACGTCTGAAAACGCAAGGTGCACTACCCTGCCTTTTAAGGAATAAAAGGCGAGCACTCTTTATATCGTTTATAACGCTGCTACAAAAAAACGAGAGATGCTCAGGGCTCATAAACAGCGAGCAAAACTCTCACTGCCAAAAAAATATATATATATATAATCCTGGTGGCAGTATAAGGCAAGGACTTTTCCATAAAATACATGTAAACATGGTCTGGCATTTATCTGTTGGTCTTTTAGTGACTATAAATCTAAGTATATAAAATCAAAATATAAAAATAAAATATAAAATCAGCTGCTGTGTATAATTGTAAGTGCCCACAATTTGTAGTTTGTGTTCATTATGTTAATTTTTCTTCTGTTAAGAAGTCATTTAAATAACCGTGGCTTGAAACAGATGGAAAATTGACTGGTTTGTGTGGACTCTCCCAATGTAAACTGTCTAAGCCCCCTGATGGGTCATGCGACTGAAAACTATCAATTGAGGAACCCAATTGAGGAACTACAAACTTACCACTCAGAAACATCCATTAACAATCCCCAAACAAGTAGTTATTCCTCAATCAGTTTTTTTTTTGTCTGATACAGACTCAAACATTAGGTTTGTTTACTATGTGAGCTACTGGCATGAGCCTCAGAGCAGAGCTCAACATTATTATTCATAACCCTTCTAAATAGGGCAAAAATAGACCATTTCATTCAATGGACAAATCCCAGGGTTGTAAATGGACATTTAAAAACATTTCTGGATAATTTTTGCACTTAATAAAGTTACATACCTTCTATGTAAATATCAAAGAACAATTTGACATTATTTCAATGCATTCTTTGACACCTTTAATGTGATTAAATTCAACTCTTTACCATGACAGAGTAAAACATTTTACATAGTGCAAATGTCTTTGTGTCTTTATGCCAACCGATTAGCCAGATAAGCTAACATACTAATACAGTTACTAAACAATCAATATCACTTCAAATAGTAATACATTGTATTACTATGTAAACTCTGATTGGATGGCTGAGGGGTACTTATGTTTATGAAATAATTGGTTTGAATCAAGATATCTCCAAACAGCTTCTTACTAGTTCCTTAAGATATCTCAGATATCTCAGAATAAATGGGTACTAGTATTTATTCTAGTACTAATCATTTCTAATTGGTACGTATTCCAAAAATTACATTACAAGTGTCTTTTTAAATATTAATAGTAACTATATACTAGTAAGTATTATGAAGCACTGGTACTTATTCATTAGATACTAGTACCTATTTAATAGACACTGGTAGTTATTCATTAAGTACTAGTACTTATATATTAGACATTAGTGTATTTTGCAATAGTTACTGATAACATTATTTATCTTAGTCGCAATTGTAATGACACGTAATGACTAGTCAGAATGGCCACTGTAGAGTAAATTAAAAATCTTACTAGTTAAATAATAAAGTTTAGTCGCAATTGTAATGACACGTAATGACTAGTCAGAATGGCCACTGTAGAGTAAATTAAAAATCGTACTAGTTAAATAATAAAGTTTTGATTGGAGATTGAGATAAACTGCAGTGAAATCTAGAAATCCAACTTGAAATCTGTTTACAAATCCTCTATATTGGGTTAAAGTAATCGTTTATTTATACCCTTTACTTAAATATCTAATGTAAACACATTGTCTAATGTTGAGGTACACCGTGCAGTTTCATAATGTCATAGATGTTTAAATAAAAAATAGTGTGAAATCTTTAAAAGAAAAATTAAATCTTACATATTATCACAAATATTGTGTGGCCAAGATGTCTAAGAGATTATATACACAATGAAATAAAACACTACATAAGAACACAATGATCAGAAAGGATCCTAAATAAAGAAAATACAAAGAAAACGAATGTGGAGAAGACAATCTAACTGTGTATACAGATGATCCATGAGGCCTTGTACTGTACATCATCTGTTATTGTGCTAATGATGATGATGATGATGATGCGAGTGCACGAGTCTCTATTTGAATGAAGCCCGTCTGTGTGGATCAGGCCTGAATCAATAGCACACACACACACACACACACACACACACACACAATGTATAGATGATGAACACTACATCTGATCATTCGCATTACAATAAAATCATTATCAATATAAACACATATAAATGCACGCGCACGCTACACACACACATTTACCTCAAATCTAGAGGTTTATTAACGCGTCGTGTAAACGCGCACGCTGAATATAAAGTCGTTTTTTCTCACCTTCGTGATTAACGCATCCGTGCTGTTATTTAAGAAGATCCCCGCACATCTCATTGCTACATGAGCCGCAGTATCTCACAACATCTCCATCCGCCTGACGCGAGCTCAACTATTCTCTCCAGCCTGACCAGCTGCTCTTAAAGAGAAAGTGCCGTGATTTGATTGGTCCCTAACTAGGACACGTCATGAAGTCATCGGTCACCAGTGAACAAATGTGATTGAGAGCATCATGCACAGGGATTACTGTAGATCACATTTAACATTCATGAAGAAATAATTCAAAAGTGCACAGGTTTTCTCCAGAGGGAGGAAGGTCATTTACAGTACAACATATGGCCACAATATACACATGCTAATAAATTAGAAACAAAAGTATGTTTGCATATGTATACAGCACCGAACATCAAAGTAAAGTCCTGCTTCATCCTGTGTGATCTATCTATACAATCATATGTATAAGAGTGTTTTACATATTGTATATGCTAAAAATCTCATATTTAAAAGCTGTCATTGTTATCTCAGAGTCAGTAGGAAGGGGATGTTCATCATGAAATAAAGATGTTGTAAGTAATGTCATGCCTTTATTCTCTCCTTATCCACATAGAGGTGAAATTTTATTGTACGCAAGAAATACTTTATTATGAGTCATTCAATTATTAGAAAAATATCAATATTCATTCATTTAGGCCTATCTGTTCTTTTTATATTATCAACATACAGAGAAAAAATAAAAATAAAGTTATTATTTATTCATTCTGCTTTCCTGTTTAATTATTTATTCAATTTATTTATTTTTAAATTTGTTTTGGAAATGCTATTTATAGGAATAAAACAACAAGTTTCCATTAATTATAAAATGTTTTATTAAAAACGGTAGATCAAGCACAGCAGCTTAGTGGAGTTTCAAGTCTGTGTAAATTGGCATGAAAAAAGTGATGAAATGGCATGAAAATGTTACATTACGGTTAAAGTGACCAAAATCACAACAGATATGATCATGGTTTTGTGAACAATGTCTAGAATGTAAAAAAAAGTACTGATGCAAACCAAATTTAAAATTTATTTTACATTGCAAGTGCACTTTTGTTCTCATAAACATCAAATAAATAATCATAGCACATTCGGGGTTGTGAGATAAATGTTCATCTAGCTCAGATGAAACAAAAGTGAGTAAATCATATATATAAACACAGGACAAATCAGTAAGTCATCTGTCTGCATATGTTGTGAGAAATTTGGGGTGTACTTTAGGACCCAGGAGTAAAGCTGCATGACACCTGCTCACAGCAATCACTAAAGAAGCAAACAGAGCTTTAAACTCATCAGATCTCATCATTTAATGGAAAATTAATAAGATGTCTGTCTAAAGAAATATTAAGTGAACAACTAGATTTCCCTAAATTTGTAAATTCTTTTGGACTTAAATTCAATCAGTGAAGCACTGTAATTACAAACACATGGGAGCAGATGTGAATTAATGTGTTTGTCTCATGTTATTGCTTAAACTGGTTGATGCTGAACAGGGGTTTTTGAGCTGTGACACTGACACAGTTAAACAGTAATAAAAAATTATGCGGTAATACTAACCGTTGCCTTTTTTTGTCACGGTTAACCATTAAAATGGTAAACATTACATCTCCAGTTCTTAGTTTGTGACACCACAAAAAATGTGATATTAACCACCCAGCCAAATTTTAACGATTTAAAAAACCACTATAAGTCATCAAAATCTTGGAAGAACAGGCAGGTTTCTCTGCTTTCAAACGCTGGGGCTATGTTCTCTGTTTCTGCTCATCTCATGTTGATCTTGAGTACCTATAGAGTATTATTGCATCCTTCATATCTCTGAAGAGTCTTTAGTTTTATCAGATTTATAAAAGACAGATCAGCTGTAACGATTGTTTTCGGAAAAAGCAGAGCTCCTGGAGGCGTTGCGTGGGCAAGTGAATTTTGAGCAAAACATTATTCCACTATCTCACATTTGATGCAGTTCTACTTACCGCCTGCGACTCATGACCCGGTTGTTTTATCACTGGGACCACCCAGTGATTAATAGCATTAATTATTCAGCTTCTCCTCCCACACTACATTGTAAAGAAAAAATCCCCAGGAGCAGATGCTGGCAACATGATCCATGACGCACAAAATTCAAGGAATATTTACATTCTATCTGTGAGTTCTACCAGAAAGACTCGAAGATAGGTTAAGAATTTATATTAGTTTATTTAACAGTAGTTAGCAACCAAGGCTGAAATGTAACACAGTATAGTTCTTTGGCGTAGGCCCCGACCATAGTTCAATTCCGGGGGTCACGGATTCTTGCGGTTCCTGTCTGAAGATGAAGACAGGCCAGAATCTAATTCCCCTCAAGTATGGACGGAACCGACCTGGTGATGGTGGTAGGGAGGGTGGGTTGTAAATGCTGGCATCAGTATCTGCGAACGCAAAGACAGGTGAGTAAGAGGCTTATATACTCTCAGTATCAGGGGTGATTGATTGCGCCTTGTGAAATGAATGACATAACATTCGAGTTTCCTGGTAGAACTTACGCTACGCTATGCTAAGCTAATATTTCTACCAGAAAGACTCGAAGATAGGATATGAATTAATATGAGTTTATTTAACAGTAGTTAGCAACCAAGGCTGGAATGTAACACAGTATAGTTCTTTGGCGTAGGCCCCAACCATAGTTCAAATCCGGGGGTCACGGATTCTTGCTGTTCCTGTCTGAAGATGAAGACAGGCCAGAATCTAATCCCCAAAAATTGGTAACGATGATCGGTACCCACCAGTGTTTCTTAGAGGTTCCTGAAACAGAGATAAGAGAAATTGTTATCTACTGACATTGACGGATGCCGTAAGAGGCCATGGGATTGCCGCATAGGCTGTAGAAGGCAGCAAATGCCAGAGAGAGATAGGCTGGAGAGATAGGCTGAAAGATAGGCCGCGTAGGCTGTAGAAGGCAACGATATGCCTAGTGGGAAAAAGGCCGCGTAGGCTTTAGAAGGCAATGATATGCCAGATAGAGATAGGCCACGTAGGCCATAGAAAGCAACAATATGCCTAGTGGGAAAAGGCCGCATAGGCCTTTGGAAGGCAATGATATGCCAGAGAAATAGGCCGCGTAGGCTATAGAAGGCAACAATATGCCAGATAGAGATAGGCTGGAGAGATAGGCTGAGAGATAGGCCGCGTAGGCCGTAGAAGGCAATGATATGTGTCACGGCTAGGGGCTGGCTGTTAATGGCTAAAGCCACGCCCCTTCTCAACTTCCACCTCGAGGAGGTCCCCAAAGCCAACCCAATGACCAGACAACACGAGAACAGGTAAGTATTAAAACAAACTTTATTTAAATATTTAAAATAACTTGGGAAATGGGGAAGGGGCAATTAAAACTAAGCTTCCTCTCTGCCTTCCAGGCAGACCACGACACAGAGAGGTGGCAAGAAGGGGAAGAGGGCAACGGGGGTTCCAGGGGGGGGCTGGTGACCAAAGGTATAGGGGGGGGAGACGGGAAACACAGGCTCCTGCCAAACTCCGCTATCCGTGGCGCCCTCCTCTTCTTTCCTGGAGGCAAAGACAAAATAGTGTGATTTAGGGGTTTAACTCTCTCTTCACCCGTTGTACCTGTATCGCGTTAGGCTGATGCTTCACTGCTCACTCTCGTTCTCTCTTTCTCCACAGGCAGCTTGGACACAGCAACACGGTTAATTCAACTTGGATGCTCCTCACCTCTTTGCTGTTTACAGCTCTGGGTACGTATGGCGGTCCGCAGTTCGTTCTCCTGACGGTCACTCTCGTTCTCTCTTTCTCCACAGGCAGCTTGGACACAACAACACGGTTAATTCAACTTGGATGCTCCTCACCTCTTCGCTGTTTACAGCTCTGGGTACGTATGACGGTCCGCAGTTCGTTCTCCTGACGTTCACTCTCGTTCTCTCTTTCTCCACAGGCAGCTTGGACACAACAACACGGTTAGTTCAACTTAGATGCTTCTCACCTCTCCGCTGTACGGCGTCCTGATCGACAATGCACGGGGGCGGGCTTACGACGGCTGGCCTACACAGAAGGGCAAACGGGCGATGATTTCCCCAGAAGGCCTGGGGGCAAAACCCTCTCGGCGAGTTCGCTGGTCAGCAGGGGGCGAACTGTCACACCGTCTCACCGGGCCGAGCGCTGCCCCATCCTCAATGCCCGTAGGGCGATCGAATACCGGACAGGGGCGCCCTTTTGTAGAGACCACGGGGCGGCGGAACTCCTTCGCCTCTCACTCTGCCACAAAGGAAAACACACAGGTAAAGTAGCAATGCAACGGCCCGTAGTTGTACTCACACACACACTGCCAGCTTTCAAGTCTTCACCGCCACACTCCGAAACCTGTCGACAGACAGACGGGGGCAGCTTCCAGAGGCCCACACCGTCACTTCACACTTCAACCGCACACAGCGTATAATGAATGATATTACTTGCGACCGTCAGCCTCTCCGTCTCTTCCTCAGTAAAATGGATGATGCGGGGTACGTCTGACAAGACACACAGCACTTGCACAGCAACCCACAGCAAATACACAGCACCACTTCAACGTGAAAGGTTTTCAAACTACATGGACTCACCCACCATACTACAGGTGTACACACGAGACGCCCGACGTCTTCCACTTCGCTGAGGTCGGATGGGGGCGATGACAATACGGCCGGGATGTTTAGTTCTGCTGCTGTGGCTGCTGAGTCCAACTATTCCTGCGGCTCACCTACCGCGCTGGATCAGGGGCAGGGCCGCCCTCCTCTTCCTGGAGGTGTTCGATAAATGCACAGGTTAGTGGTTACACTTCATTTACATCCAGAAGCTAATACTCACAGCGGTCCTCTTGGCTAATGTTTTGCAAAACTGTTTCGTTTCCTTCTTCCTTGGTTTCTCTAAATGTGTCACGTATACCGATGTTTCTTCTACCCACAGGGTTTTCCCTTACTCCAACATCCACTGCGAACTACGACAGAGAGAGAGAGAGAAAGTACAACCAGCCTCCAATGCGTATCGGACGAGCACAGCTCCGCACCTCAACTCACACACTAAGCACACAAAAGCGTCCTCGTGGTGCAGTGCTCCTTTAAATATCACAGCTCCGTCCTTTTCGCCTCTCTTGGCTGCCGCACTCTTTCCTCTTGCTATAAGCACTCCGTGGATCAACGGCGCCCTCCGGCTCCTCCAAGGACGGAGCGTGTGAATTTTTCTGCCCTAAGCAGCAATGGAGCTCGTGCCCAAAACAACTCTCCTTGTTTGTGCTTTCCTTGGACTTTTTATGGGTCTTGTCTCTCTTCTCTCCTCCAATCACTAGTTGCCAGCTTAATCTGTAACACCTGTGGCTCATCTACCCGTGATCTGTGTTGCCAGGGAGACCAGGAAGCAAATATGTGCAGTTAAAAATCGGGCCCGGGCGGAAACCGTCTCCAGGCGGAACCTTTCTCCGCCACTTTCGGTTCCGCCCCATCATAGTCACCCGGTGACATCCCCCCCTGCCAAACCGTTCTAGTCCCTAGAACGGGCTCTTCGTAGGGACAGGTAAAATGTGTGGGGTTTCCCTCTAAAAACAGGAAGGGCCTCAAGCTCTCCGTTGCCGGCCATTGGGTGACCTTGGTTACTCAACTCGAGGTGGGACCCTGCCGACTACGCCAAAATCTGTCACCACCAGGGGCTGGCTGTGTTTGACTAAAGCCACGCCCCTTCTCAACTTCCACCTCGAGGAGGTCCCCAAAGCCAACCCAATGACCAGACAACACAAGAACAGGTAAGTATTAAAACAAACTTTATTTAAATATTTAAAATAACTTGGGAAATGGGGAAGGGGCAATTAAAACTAAGCTTCCTCTCTGCCTTCCAGGCAGACCACGACACAGGGAGGTGGCAAGAAGGGGAAGAGGGCAACGGGGGTTCCAGGGGGGGGCTGGTGACCAAAGGTATAGGGGGGGGAGACGGGAAACACAGGCTCCTGCCAAACTCCGCTATCCGTGGCGCCCTCCTCTTCTTTCCTGGAGGCAAAGACAAAATAGTGTGATTTAAGGGTTTAACTCTCTCTTCACCCGTTGTACCTGTATCGCGTTAGGCTGATGCTTCACTGCTCACTCTCGTTCTCTCTTTCTCCACAGGCAGCTTGGACACAGCAACACGGTTAATTCAACTTGGATGCTCCTCACCTCTTCGCTGTTTACAGCTCTGGGTACGTATGGCGGTCCGCAGTTCGTTCTCCTGACGGTCACTCTCGTTCTCTCTTTCTCCACAGGCAGCTTGGACACAACAACACGGTTAATTCAACTTGGATGCTCCTCACCTCTTCGCTGTTTACAGCTCTGGGTACGTATGACGGTCCGCAGTTCGTTCTCCTGACGTTCACTCTCGTTCTCTCTTTCTCCACAGGCAGCTTGGACACAACAACACGGTTAGTTCAACTTAGATGCTTCTCACCTCTCCGCTGTACGGCGTCCTGATCGACAATGCACGGGGGCGGGCTTACGATGGCTGGCCTACACAGAAGGGCAAACGGGCGATGATTTCCCCAGAAGGCGCCGGGGGCAAAACCCTCTCGGCGAGTTCGCTGGTCAGCAGGGGGCGAACTGTCACACCGTCTCACCGGGCCGAGCGCTGCCCTATCCTCAATGCCCGTAGGGCGATCGAATACCGGACAGGGGCGCCCTTTTGTAGAGACCACGGGGCGGCGGAACACCTTCGCCTCTCACTCTGCCACAAGGGAAAACACACAGGTGAAGTAGCAATGCAAAGGCCCGTAGTTGTACTCACACACACACTGCCAGCTTTCAAGTCTTCACCGCCACACTCCGAAACCTGTCGACAGACAGACGGGGGCAGCTTCCAGAGGCCCACACCGTCACTTCACACTTCAACCGCACACAGCGTATAATGAATGATATTACTTGCGACCGTCAGCCTCTCCGTCTCTTCCTCAGTAAAATGGATGATGCGGGGTACGTCTGACAAGACACACAGCACTTGCACAGCAACCCACAGCAAATACACAGCACCACTTCAACGTGAAAGGTTTTCAAATTACATGGACTCACCCACCACACTACAGGTGTACACAAGAGACGCCCGACGTCCTCCACTTCGCTGAGGTCGGATGGGGGCGATGACAATACGGCCGGGATGTTTAGTTCTGCTGCTGTGGCTGCTGAGTCCAACTATTCCTGCGGCTCACCTACCGCGCTGGATCAGGGGCAGGGCCGCCCTCCTCTTCCTGGAGGTGTTCGATAAATGCACAGGTTAGTGGTTACACTTCATTTACATCCAGAAGCTAATACTCACAGCGGTCCTCTTGGTTAATGTTTTGCAAAACTGTTTCGTTTCCTTCTTCCTTGGTTTCTCTAAATGTGTCACGTATACCGATGTTTCCTCTACCCACAGGGTTTTCTCTTACTCCAACATCCACTGCGAACTACGACAGAGAGAGAGAGAGAAAGTACAACCAGCCTCCAATGCGTATCGGACGAGCACAGCTCCGCACCTCAACTCACACACTAAGCACACAAAAGCGTCCTCGTGGTGCAGTGCTCCTTTAAATATCACAGCTCCGTCCTTTTCGCCTCTCTTGGCTGCCGCACTCTTTCCTCTTGCTATAAGCACTCCGTGGATCAACGGCGCCCTCCGGCTCCTCCAAGGACGGAGCGTGTGAATTTTTCTGCCCTAAGCAGCAATGGAGCTCGTGCCCAAAACAACTCTCCTTGTTTGTGCTTTCCTTGGACCTTTTATGGGTCTTGTCTCTCTTCTCTCCTCCAATCACTAGTTGCCAGCTTAATCTGTAACACCTGTGGCTCATCTGCCCGTGATCTGTGTTGCCAGGGAGACCAGGAAGTAAAATGTGTAGTTAAAAATCGGGCCCGGGCGGAAACCATCTTCAGGCGGAACCTTTCTCCGCCACTTTCGGTTCCGCCCCATCATAGTCACCCGGTGACATATGCCTAGTGGGACAAAGCCACGTAGGCTTTAGAAGCAACGATATGCCAGACAGAGATAGGCTGCGTAGGCCATAGAAGGCAACGATATGCCAGATAGAGATAGGCCGCGTAGGCCATAGAAGGCAACGATATGCCAGATAGAGATAGGCCGCGTAGGCCTACAATATGCCGAGTGGGAAAGGCCGCATAGCCCATAGAAGGCAATGATATGCCGTGCTGAGAGAGGCTGTGTAGGCCATGAAGGGCAAAGATATGCCAGGGTTAGATAGGCCGCGTAGGCCGTAGAAGGCAACAATATGCCCAGTAGGAAAAGCCAACAGGTTAGCTTGCAATAAGATTCACCACCACGAGTATTGACAAAAGATACATACCATTAATATGTCCGTAAATGTTGACCATAACGTCAGCAGTAAAGGATATCCGTAGAAGGCTGCCACATTAGGCTTGAGAGCAGAGAGGCCGCGTAGGCCGCTGGAAAATAAAGCCTTGTTAGGCTTGACAGCAGAGAGGCCGCGTAGGCCGCAGAAGGCAATGTTATGCCAGAGTGAGAAATTATATAAATGGTGCAAAGGCCATGATATAGCATGGTTGAATACGCCACCACCACCAGTAATTTGCTTAAAACATACCTTGATTATTGCTTGCCATTATTGAATTGAATGTCATAGTGTTTTCCTGCACACGGTGAAATTAGGAGCGCGGCTTCTGATGAAGAGAGACAATTGATGTAGGCATGCTTTTATATTGTCATTATAAAAGTAGGGAGAAGATTAGATGGTTACAAACAAATCTGACTGATGATAAAGATTGCACTGTGTCACTGTCGTGTCTTGTGTTTCCCCAGTCTTGTACTCTTTATTTGAAGTTCTGTAATGTCATCCATGTCTGTAGTTCTTGTAGTTCGTTGGTCCTTGTTCTAGATTGTTTCCCAGGTGTGTCTTGATATCTTGTTTACCCACATGAATATATACAGTCCTTGTGTTTCAGTTGTCCTTTGTCGAGTATAGTTTGCTGTCATCACTTTTTAGTCCTGTATTCTGGTCTTCATTCTGGTTCTGCTTTGTGCGCTTTGGGGTTTTTAAGAAATAAACCATTGCATTTGGATCCATTGCCTTGTCTTGCCTGCTTTGCCATGACACACAGATGATTATAAAATTCTCTGTTTACAATGTAAATTAAGACCCCCCAAAAACTGAGGAGCGGTATCAGTAGGGTTGTGCAGTTGATAGATGGACGTACTCCGAAAGTAATAGCCTTCTAGATGAAAGTTTACAGCTTAAACTTTGACTAACCATAATAGCATGATTAAACGTGACAGTTTTGTGCTAACAGTCTTACATGATATGCACTTAAGAAGTTCTGAATTATTTGTTTAATGAAGATCCTCCGCCACACTGGCATTCCAGAAAAGATCGAAGTCCGCACCATACACGACCGTGCACGTGAAACGTGACAACCTGCGTGCACGCGGCAAGTGCGCACGGCCCAATACTAACGAAAGCTTATTTCTTGTACATGTAGCAATTATGCATGTTCAAATCCTTGCAGCCGTTTGCAATTAGAGTTCCTGGAAGTCGATAAAGAGCCCTGATGGTAATACACGCACTGAAAATAAAGCACTTATAGAACTGCATGTCCGTAGTCTGTGTAAAAACATGTATATCGTTTTAAAATAGCTTGCCTCATGTATGCAGCCGCGCTGTTATAATGGTTTAAATCCTAGCAGCCGGTGTAATGTGGTTATATGGAAAGTTGATGCATGTTTCGCTATTTCTTGAGGATGCAGAGTAAGTGGATTGTACGCGTCTAATTCCAGACAAAGTTCCTTGGAAAGTGATCATTTAGAATCATAACTGCATGATTTTTGGCTTTCCCAGACGAAAGATTTCCATCGTGAAACAATCATCACGATTTCTATGATCGTGGCTCTTCGTCGGTGGTCAGACCCGTCGCCAGACCTCAGTCTTAAGGGGGGCATATGAAATGCATGGGAGGGCACACTTATTATTAGCCTACATAATACATATACTTATAATAATATATACTCTATTCGCGCAGCACGTAATCATCACGTTAAACATAACCATCAGCAATATGACCAGATAGCCTATAGCCTACACCACATTACATAGAAACAATTTTATGAATATCCATAAATCTATAAAACATATTACATGTAACACCAGAGGCATCTCTCAAACATTGCATTTTAAAGCAGTCAACAGAGGGATATGCATTGACATGAGACACGTGCGCACACACACATTCACACACACGCACGCAGACTTTGAACCTACCGGCACTTGAGTGAAGGATGCGCTGTCGTCTCTCCCTTCCCTCCTGTACAGCGGCAGGCGCTGTTTCTCCGAGCAGAACCTCCTCATTAAAGTCTTCTTCCACTTGGAATTAAACTTGTGAGTGAGGTCCTTTTCAAAAGCAAGCTGAATCAGCTGGGCCTTGCGTCTGTGCAGCATACTGCGCCGATGCTCTGAGAAGATGCTTTTGAGCGTGGAAATGAGTTTTCACATATCGCCGTGGAAGCTCCTAAAGTTAGGGCAAGTGTGTAGGCTGTGAGAACAGTAGGCATAGCCTGGAGTGCACAGTTGAATGTGCTGAGGATGTTGGCTATTGTCCATTTTCTATCTACGGGGGGAACCGGGGTGTCAGTCATTTTCTTCACCAGGAACTCATGAGCCACAGTATATTCAGATTCAACCACATCAGTTCCAGCTAATACTAGGAGAGGGGTTACCTTTGATGGGTCCAGGAAATTATCCACATCCTCTGGGTTCAAAGCAGCCAGTGCGCAAATGAGCGCGCTACAACGCTCTCCAAAACGCTCATTTATCTCTCCTTGCACAGCATCAATAACACTGTAAAACAATCTCATGAACTCAGTATTTTCATCTATGTCACTTTGTGGCTGACCAACTGTTTCTTCAACTGCAAATCCGTGAAGGTTCTCGTTAATTGTGCGTCTTCTCTTGCTTGGACCAGGGTCGGTCACCGGCACAGTCTTGGTAACAGATGCTGGAGGAGCGCCAATATCCCACAGTGCAGAAAACTCGTTTTCTGTGCGCAGTGTCTTCACGCAGTCAGAAGTGCTGTTCACAAGTGTCACTGCAGTGAACAAGTCCATATCTTCTGACTGTAGTAGTCTGTTAGGCGGCTCTAAAAGTGACAACAGTTTCAAAACAAGGTGCGCAATGAAAAGAAAACTGCGCTGCGTAATGGCACGAAGCAGCCCCGTAGCCTCAACGCGCACCTCCGCTCCAAGGCCTCGTGTGTTTTCCACCTCTGTCAGTAATGTGGAAATGTCGTGAAAACTCTTCACCACAACTTTGACCGTTGCCAAGTGGCCAGTCCATCTCTGATCCAAGAGACGTTTCAGGGTATCACCTTTGTACAGAATCGCAACGGTTGGCTTCCTGATGAAGTTGTACAGCATGTTGCATACTCCAAAAAAATCCTCGACAGCTGCTTCACTGGACATGGCATGAATTACACCCAGATAAAGCTGGTGATTAAAGCAGTGAATATATGGTATGTTACGATCCAGCTTGTTTTGGAGCAATTTCTGCACACCACCATGCCTGCCAGACATGAGTGATGCGCCATCATAAACCTGACTCAGGATTTTGCATGTTTCCAATCATTAAATCCCTTAATAGAGAACGTTGTGCCCGATGATACCGATTTGAATTTCCTGCAGGCGTAACAAAATGCGGAGTCCTTTTCCACCGAGTACTCAAGCCAGTCCCTGTTAAAATACCAGCTAGAGGAAAAGGATCGTTTTTTTGAACCAACCTTTTGACTGGTAATTTGCTCAACACAACCTGTTTGGGTTTGTCCGTGCCGAGGTCACTCACACCCGCTTCAACAGGCAGTTGTTGTGGCCGAAATGCTGCCCCAGTCGCGGTTGCACTTGACCCGCAAGGCCCGGGGTCGGGCTCCACGGAGCTGGCATCGGGCTCAGGCTGTCGTCCAGGGTCTTCTTCTCCAACATCAGGCGTCAATGTCGTTTTAATTTTGGCAGAGGAGACTGTTGGTGGGCTTTTAAACCATTTGCTGATATCCATTTTAAAGCAGTAGCTAAGCTAAAACTCATCCAGTTTAAAAAAAGTGCAGTAACTGTTGAGCGGCTATACTGACGTAGGCTACGTCACGAACATAGCCTCGTGATAGGCTGTTGCAGTGTAGCTAGATTCCCATCAATCAAACAAAATCACACCATTGTTTTTTTTAAATATTTTTAATGTTTTGATGTTTTAATGTTAAAGAAAACAACATTAATGCAACACAAAATTAAAAAATATGATAATATAAAATTACCGTATTATTTAAATAATGGGCGGGAGGGCCCAAGCGGCTTGGGGGGCGGCCCCGGCCCCCTGTGGCCCGCCCATAGCGACAGGTGTGTCGGTGGTACAGTGTTGTACGGTGGGAGAAGTTCAAAGACGGACGTTTATCTTGGTCTTGCGTCCAAGATAGCCTACAATAGTTTTCTGACAGTGTCAGAAATTCAGCATGATCACCGCACAATGCGTTTGCTGCTACAATCTTGTTGGAGTGCAAAAATCCTGTGGTGTATTCCAGGCTTTAAACAGAACATAGAATTAAATTAGAAACAAGTTATTTCAGATGCATTCCAATTCTCCAGTCATGTTGGAATTCATTAAAACAGCATATGACGATTAGAATTAAATAGTTTAAACACATAAGATAACACCACTATATTCGAACATAACACCACTCAAAGAAATATTTAGACATTATTTCCATTGGTCCATGTTAAAACAAGAAGGAATTGTGTTTGTATCCTGTGGTTATATCTGGTGGCACCACCATTTCGGGCGAAACATACGTTGCCAACGTTCAACAGCACTTTAAATTGAAATTACGTGCTGTGATTTAAAAGCTAGCAGTCACATTACATCTTCAAACCAGTGTTCAGACATCCGCTGTAGCCACCCATGCGCATGCTCTGGGTGCCTGCGTCGCAAACAAAGCACAATGCTTTTAAATGGTTTAAACTGATGCAACCTGTCGTGTTCTTAAAGAAGCAAGGCGTGCGTTTTTCAACTTTAAGTGATGTCTACTGCATAACAAACAAACTCAACATGAGGGTGTACAGGCTCTCAACTTTTGTTGAGACATCCGCACACCGACCAAAATAACGGCAAGCCCTCAGGAATAACACCAATGCACGTTTTAATTGTTTTAAATACACCACACAACCTCAGCTCCGTCTCCATGTCGCGCTGTTAGACATGGTCATTGCCATCTTTCGGTTGTAAAAGCATGTAATGTGCAATATCAGCCAATCCAGTATAATGAATAAGAGAGCTTATCTTAGGAGAAGATAATCCAGATAAATAGATGGATGTTCAACGCGACCGAGCTCGGATAAGAAGTTGACCGAGATCTGGAATAAAGTCTCATTTGAGAAGGCGTATGTGCATGTACATAAATTACTGAAGATCTTAAAGCGCAAAGCTTTAGATAGAAACATTTATGCTGAACCCCGTGCTCAATAAAATTGACAATATGCATTACTGTTGCCATTCGACCACACACACTTACGATTTGCTCAGCAACAAAATGTGGGCTTGAAAACTTTACGCTGTATGACCAGGATTTATTCTCCAATGATATATTAATGGTGTGTCCTACCGTAAGATTTAAAGTTCGTAAAATAGCGTATTCCCGTATCCTTAAAGTCTGTAATTAGGGTCAGGTGAGTGAAGATCTAACGTAAATATTTGCCGTTGATCTGTTTGCATGAATAACTGTTAGGCATTAAGCAACTTGCATTGTAGTACCGTAGCAGGTATAGGACATTGCAATAGCCTGTTACATGAATAAATGGTACCTTATATTATTTATTTTTAGGGAAACACTGAAATGGACAGTTCAGATGAAGCTCCTATACTTTGCGCATTCCTTATTCCAATGAAACACACGAGCATTAGGCCGCGTCATTCGCCTCTTTGCGGCATGTCATGCATTGCATACACGCCCTATTTAATATGCGATCGAAAATTAAGCAAATTTTCGTAAGCAATAGCCGTTCATCCAAGTCAATTCAATGTCTTTGCTTCACAAAACATTTGCGTACAGTTTAAAACCAATAATAAGCGGATTGTAGATGGAAGACAAAGATCCTGTGATGAGGGAGATATCAACCTTCGGCATTCTTCCAAACCCGCCACGGCGACTGCCAGCGTGCAGGTGCAGCGCTTCGCCAATCAATGATGATTACTGACATCTGCTGCGGGCGTTCAGAGTGTGCAACAGTCAATATTATGGTTACACTTTACAGATCATCCAAATGTTCTTGCACTGTTCATAAAAAGAAACGGCCTGTGGTATCCTTCCCTGTGTACTGCAGGGTTACACACTTTTAAGGAAGCTTGCAGACTTTCTTTTTAAGTCTTTTACCTTCCGTGAGAGCTCCTCGCGATGGTGCAGGTGAAACGAAACGAGATGAGAAAATCCCAGGAAAACAGTTCGAATGCCCGATAAAATCACTCAACATTTACGGGTAACTAACGCTTTAGTGTACATATGCACTGGACATCGAGCGTGTAAATGCTGGCATCAGTATCTGCGAACGCAAAGACAGGTGAGTACGAGGCTTATATACTCTCAGTATCAGGGGTGATTGATTGCGCCTTGGAAATGAATGACGTAACATTTGAGTTTCCTGGTAGAACTTACGCTACGCTACGCTAAGCTAACATTTCCTTTTTTTTGGCATTGAGCAAGTTTGTATATTGGGATGGGAATGAGATATTGATGTGAAACGTAAGTCCAGAGAAACCTTTTGACTTTAGACACATTGGGTCTTATTCACTAATAATTGCGTACGTTTTTTTAACTTAGTGAATTATATGAGATGCAATAACTAAGACTTAATATGATTTCACAATGCACATCTGTATCAAAAATAAAACAGACAGGAGGCCTAGATCAAGTGATTGAGGTTTGGACCTCTTATTTCATTACGTTTAAATTAGGCATTAAACAGACACTTTAATAGAGATTTTAAAGGTGCCACAGAATGTAAAACTGTTTTTATCCAGGCATAGATGAATAATACAAGCTCTGTACATGGTTGTTGGGATGAGGCAGAGGCGGGTGAGGATCCAAGTGCAGTTTAAACAATATTTAATAAAGTAACACTGAACAGGTAAACAGGCAGGTAAACACAGGCAAAACAAACACGAGCAGACACAGAGCTAACTGGTGACATCATTGAACAACGACTAGCCACAGGTGTTACGACCTTGTGCTCCCTTTCCTTTCCTGCTGGTGGCAGAATCTCTTGGAAGCATGTGGTTGATTGCACACCCCTGTTGCCTGACTACATTAATTGATTGAACATTCCTTACCTTTTTGGATTATTATTTTGTATTGTTTAAACCCCTAGACATTACTATATTCTTTGTAATGGTTTCATTTGTACTTTAATAAATTTGTCTTGCAAGTGAAATCATCTGTGCAAGTGTGAACCTATTTTGTGTTACGGTCGAGAACGAGCCGGCCGTGACACAGGGAAGTGAACAAACAGTGTAGATATAAAGGACAACAACCAATCATTAAGCAAAGACAATAAGTAACTATGACAACACACAAGAGGGAATGAATGAGTCTAATGAATGACCATGGCAACAAACAAGTGGGAGGAGCAAATAATTAGCTGTTGGGGAAAATGGCAGACAGAAACACAGTGCAAACACAGACAGGTTTATTACAGAGCCCCCCTCAAGAGCGGCTTCAAGACACTCCCAGGGCCACAATGAGATGGAGGAGGATGGAGCGCAGACGTAACAAGGGTGGGTCAAGTTCGTGTGGCAGAGAACAGAGTGAAGCCAGCAGAGCATTAACAAGGGCGAAGCAGGCAGAGCAGGAAGCCAGGGCAGTGCAGGCAGAGCAGGAAGCCAGGGAGATGCAGGCAGAGCAGGAAGTCAGGGCTGTGCAGGCAGAGCAGGAAGACAGGGCGGAGCCACATGCGGGACCAGAGACCAGAGTGAAGCTTTAGGCGAAACCAGAGACCAGAGTAAAGTTAGAGGCCAGGGTGGTGCTGCTGGTGGAGCCAGAGACCAGAGGAGAGTTAGAGGCCAGGGTGGTGCTGCAGGTGGAGCCAGAGACCAGAGCAGAGCTGGAAGCCAGGGTGGTGCTGCAGGTGGAGCCAGAGACCAGAACAGAGCTGGAAGCCAGGGTGGTGCCGCAGGTCAAGCCAGAGACCACAGTGGAGTTGGCGGCCAGGGTGGTGCCGCAGGGAGGGCCAAAGACCAGAGCATAGCTGGAGACCAGGGTGAAGCTGCAAGCGTAATCAGCGAACTGGTCAGGATCGCAACACATGGTGGTGCTGAAGGTGCTCTGGACCTGTAGACAAGAGCAGGAGAGAGAGAGGCAGGCAAAGCCAGAGAAACAAAACTCAAGATAGATGGAACAGAGAGACTGGTTAATTCAAATAGTCAATTTTGGACCAGGCAGAGAGTTCATACCCACTGCGCAAATTGATGTCGGAATGATGTCTTTTTTATGTAATTTTTGGACATCCGAATCGGGTCCAAAAAGGGGTTGTTTTGTAACGCCAGGCGACGTCTTTTTGTCGACGTCTTCTGCATGTTTAAATGTCGACATCCGTAGGACCTCCGTGTAAGAAAAAGAGACATGAAAAAAGCAAAAAGACATGATTGTCTCCGCACTTCACCCATCCACTGCAACACCGAAAGACTTCAGTCATTTCCTGCCGGCTGTGGGATTTGAACTATCGATCCCAGGGTTACAAACAAGTCTCTCTAACCACTCGTCCATATCTTTACATCGTATATAAGGCACACTTATTGTGCATTCATACCATGAACTCAACATTATGAGAATATGTGAGAATAGTTTGATGTTAAATTGATAGTATGGTCATATACTTTTTATTTAATTATTTACACATTTAATTACAAATTTTTAATTGTACATTTAGATGAATTTATATGAAATTCAAGAAGCAGAAAAAACAGTACTGTATAAATTATTTAGACTATTCGTATGTATTAATCATGTTGGTACAATAATGCTGATATTTGTAAATAAACACATTTTTATAGGCCTAATCATGTAATATATCGAAAACTTAACTTAACCTAGTAAACTAACTAAATTAACCTAGTAAACTAACCAACTTAACCTAGTAAACTAAATACTAAATTAACTAAACTTTGTAAACTAACTTAACCTAGAAAACTAACTAACTTAACCAACTTAACCTAGTAAACTAACTTAACTTAGTAAATTAACTAACTTAACTTAGTAAACGAACTAACTTAACTTAACCTAGTAAACCAACTTAACCTAGTATACTAACTAACTAAACTTAGTAAACTAACTAGCTTAACTTAGTAAACTAACTAACTTAACTTAGTAAACTAACTAACTTAACCAACTAAACTAACTTAACCTAGTAACTTAACTTAACCTAGTAAACTAACTAACTTAACCAACTTAACCTAGTAAACTAACTAACTTATCCAACTAAACTAACTAACTTATCCTAGTAAACTAACTAACTTATCCAACTAAACTAACTAACTTAACCTAGTAAACTAACTAGCTTAACCTGGTAAACTAACTTAACCTAGTAACTTAACCTAGTAAACTAACTAACTTAACCTAGTAAACAAACTAACTTAACTTAACCTAGTAAACCAACTTAACCTAGTATACTAACTAACTAAACTTAGTAAACTAACTAACTTAACTTAGTAAACTAACTAACTTAACCAACTAAACTAACTTAACCTAGTAAACTAACTAGCTTAACCTAGTAAACTAACTTAACCTAGTAACTTAACCTAGTAAACTAACTAACTTAGCCTAGTAAACAAACTAACTTAACTTAACCTAGTAAACCAACTTAACCTAGTATACTAACTAACTAAACTTAGTAAACTAACTAACTTAACTTAGTAAACTAACTAACTTAACCAACTAAACTAACTTAACCTAGTAACTTAACTTAACCTAGTAAACTAACTAACTTAACCAACTTAACCTAGTAAACTAACTAACTTATCCAACTAAACTAACTAACTTAACCTAGTAAACTAACTAGCTTAACCTAGTAAACTAACTTAACCTAGTATATTAACTTAACTTAGTAAACTACTAACTTAACCTAGTAACTTAACCTAGTAAACTAACTAACTTAACCTAGTAAACTAACTAACTTAACCTAGTAAACTAACTAAATTAACCTAGTAATCTAACCAACTCAACCTAGTAAACTAAATACTAAACTAACTAACTAAACTTAGTAAACTAACTAACTTAACCTAGTAATCTAACCAACTCAACCTAGTAAACTAAATACTAAACTAACTAACTAAACTTAGTAAACTAACTAACTTAACCTAGTAAACCAACTAACTTAACCTAGTAAATTAACTAACTTAACCTAGTAACTTAACCTAGTAAACTATCTTAACCTAGTAAACTAATTAACTTAACATATTAAACTAACTAACTTAACCTAGTAAACTATCTTAACCTAGTAAACCAACTAACTTAACCTAGTGAACTAAGTTAACCTAGTAAACTAACTAACTTAACCTAGTAAACCAACTTAACCTAGTAAACCAACTAACTTAACCTAGTAAACTAACTTGCTTAACCTAGTAAACTAACTAACTTAACCTAGTAAACCAACTTAACCTAGTAAACTAACTAAACTTAGTAAACTAACTAACTTAACTTAGTAAACTAACTTAACATATTAAACTAACTTACTTAGGCGAGTAAACTAGCTTGCTTAACTTAACCTAGTAAACTAACTTACTTAACTCAACCGAGTAAATTAACTAACTAAACTTAACCTTGTAAAATAACTAACTCAACTTAACTTAGTAAACTAACTTAACCTAGTAAACTAACCAACTAAACTTAACCTAGTAAACTAACTTACTTAACCTAGTAAACTAACTTACTTAACCTAGTAAACTATCTCAACCTAGTTAACTAACTCAACGTAACCTTAGTAAACTAATTTAACCTAGTAAACTAACAAACGTAACCTAGTAAACTAACTAATTAAACGTAGTAAACTAACTAATCTAACTTATTAAACTAACGTAACCTATTAAACTAACTAACTTAACCTAGTAAACCAACTTAACCTAGTAAACTAACTAACTAAACCTTGTTACTAACTAACTTAACAAACTAACTTAACCTATTAAACTAACTTACTTAACCTAGTAAACTAACTTGCTTAACTTAACCTAGTAAACTAACTATCTTAACCTAGTAAACCAACTAACTTAACCTAATAAATTAACTAACTTAACCTAGTAAACCAACTTAACCTAGTAAACTAACTAAACTTAGCCTAGTAAACTAATTAACTTAACCTAGTAAACTAACTAAACTTAGCCTAGTAAACTAACTAACTTAACCTAGTAACTTAACCTAGTAAACTATTTTAACCTAGTAAACCAACTAACTTAACTTAGTAAACTAACTTAACCTAGTAAACTAACTTACTTAACTTAACCTAGTAAACTAACTAACTTAACCTAGTAAACTATCTAATTTAACTTAGTAAACTAACTTAACATATTAAACTAACTTACTTAACCTAGTAAACTATTTAATTTAACTTAGTAAACTAACTTAACATATTAAACTAACTTACTTAACCTAGTAAACTAACTTGCTTAACTTAACCTAGTAAACTAACTTACTTAACTCAACCAAGTAAATTAACTACCTAAACGTAACCTTGTAAAATAACTAACTCAACTTAACTTAGTAAACTAACTTAACATAGTAAACTAACTAACTAAACTTAACCTTGTAAACTAACTATCTCAACCTAGTAAACTAACTCAACGTAACCTTAGTAAACTAACTTAACCTAGTAAACTAACAAACGTAACCTAGTAAACTAACTAATTAAATTTAGTAAACTAACTAACTTAACTTATTAAACTAACGTAACCTATTAAACTAACTAACTTAACCTAGTAAACCAACTTAACCTAGTAAACTAACTAACTAAATCTTGTTACTAACTAAATTAACAAACTAACTTAACCTATTAAACTAACTTACTTAACCTAGTAAACTAACTTGCTTAACTTAACCTAGTAAACTAACTATCTTAACCTAGTAAACCAACTAACTTAACCTAATAAATTAACTAACTTAACCTAGTAAACCAACTTAACCTAGTAAACTAACTAAACTTAGCCTAGTAAACCAACTTAACCTAGTAAACTAACTAAACTTAGCCTAGTAAACTAACTTAACCTAGTAACTTAACCTAGCAAACTATATTAACCTAGTAAACGAATTAACTTAACCTAGTAAACTAACTAAACTTAGCCTAGTAAACTAACTAACTTAACCTAGTAACTTAACCTAGTAAACTATCTTAACCTAGTAAACCAACTAACTTAACTTAGTAAACTAACTTAACCTAGTAAACTAACTTACTTAACTTAACCTAGTAAACTAACTAACTTAACCTAGTAAACTATCTAATTTAACTTAGTAAACTAACTTAACATATTAAACTAACTTACTTAACCTAGTAAACTAACTTGCTTAACTTAACCTAGTAAACTAACTTTCTTAACTCAACCAAGTAAATTAACTACCTAAACGTAACCTTGTAAAATAACTAACTCCACTTAACTTAGTAAACTAACTTAACCTAGTAAACTAACTAACTAAACTTTACCTTGTAAACTAACTAACTTAACCTAGTAAACTAACTTACTTAACCTAGTAAACTATCTCAACCTAGTAAACTAACTAACTCAACTTAACTTTACACTGTAAAAATCAAACTTTAAAATGTTCATTCAACAAAGAACATTAAGTAACTTGAACAAAGATTTGAACAAAGGGCGTCAATTGATTATTTTGTGTTCACTGAATGAAAAGAGCATAATCATTCAGCTAACAAATATTATTTTGTTGACTGGACTTAGATGTATACGTTTTGTCCAATTCGTTCACCCAACTTGCCAAACTGAGTAATCTGAACAAGCAATTTAAAAAAACAATGGTCGGAATGGTTCCCAGCATGCATTGCGACATGTTCACTTCTTTGGTTTATATTCACTAAAAAAGATGACTGTTTTAATGTTTGCTGGATTTATTTATGTTTTTATGTTGTTAATGTAAGTTATATGTTGTATTTAGAGTAATTTTTAAAGAATTATGTTTGTTCATTGTTACCATGATTGAGAAGTGTGTGTTCAGTGTAGAGGGCAGCACAGTGAGTTAGCGCCCATCATTGTTGCCTCACAGCAAAAAGGTCTCTGGTTTAAGTCAGACAAAGACTTTGTTTATGAGACCTTTCTTTGTACAGTCCAAATTATGTAGATTAGTTAAATTTGGATATACTAAATTACTCTTTACCCAACTTAGTCACTAGTTGAGTAAACATAGAAATTTGCTTATTACCAAATCAGTTTAAGTTGGTTCAACTTTTTGGTGTAAGTTGACATTACTCAGTAAATTGAGTTAGGTGAACTACATCATCCGAGTAAACTCAAAAAAGCTGGGCAGCAAGTTGCCTTGAAAATTTAAGTTAAGTCAACTTTTTATTTTTTACAGTGTAGTAAACTAACTTAACCTAGTAAACCAACTTAACCTAGTAAACTAACTTAACCTAGTAAACTAACTAACTTAACCTAGTAAACTAACTATCTTAACCTAGTAAACCAACTAACTTAACCTAATAAATTAACTAACTTAACCTAGTAAACCAACTTAACCTAGTAAACTAACTAACTTAACTTAGTAAACTAACTTAACCTAGTAAACTAACTAACTTAACCTAGTAAACTATCTCAACCTAGTAAACTAACTCAACTTATCCTAGTAAACTAACTAAACCTAGCAAACTAACTTAACCTATTAAACTAACTTAACCTAGTAAACTAACTTAACCTAGTAAACTAACTAACAGCACATTTAAGGGGAAAATACATTTGAGTGTCGTCTGCATAGCAATGATAGCTCAAGTTATATTTTCTAAAAATAGTGCTCAGAGGAAGCATGTATAATGAAAATAACATAGGAGCCAGTGTGGAGCCTTGAGGAATTCCACATGTTAACTTTACTGGTGTAGATTGGTAGTTACCAATGTTAACTGAAAAACTCCTGTTAGTAAGGTAAGATTGAAACCAATCTAAAGCAGGGCCTCTAATGCCCACTAAGTGTTCTAGACGAGATAGCAGCACATTGTGGTCTACCGTATCGAATGCAGTGCTTAAATCCAGGAGTATCAAAACTACAGAGTCTCCAGAATCAGTGCCTATAAAAATGTCATTCAGCACTTTCACAAGCGCCGTTTCCGTGGAGTGAAATTTTTTAAAACCAGATTGAAATATATCTGAAATTTTATTTTCATTCAAAAAAGTTTCCAGCTGGCATAGGACTACTTTGTCTAAAAATTTTGTTAAAAATGGGAGATGTGAAATAGGTCTAAAATTTGATAGATTAGAGGAATCTAAATTTGGCTTCTTTAGTATGGGTTGTACTGACGCATGCTTTAAACACTCAGGGACAACTCCCAACTCAAGACATTTATTTACAAAGTGTAATAATGTCGTACTCACTGCATTAAACACTTTTTTAAATAGTCGTGCTGGGATAATGTCTAATGGTGATCCTGTAGGTTTTAGCTGCTTCAACGTATCATGTAAGAAGGTCATAGTGATTGGTATAAACTTACTTAGTCTGCCGGTGTAGTTTAACTGACCTACAGGGTTGCCCGTGGTCAGTTGCCTGTTATTTCTAATTCCCGCTATCTTATCAACAAAAAACTTGCAGAACTGCTCACACATAGCCACTGACTCACTCGGGTAGATGGACACAACTGAATTTATTGCAGTATTAATAATATTAAAAAGAACTCTGGGATTATTGTGGTTCTTATCTATAAGGGTAGAGAAATAAGTTGATTTGGCCACTCTCAACTCATTTTGATAGGTAAAAAGTGAGTCTTTAAGCATCTCATAAGAGACCTGTAGTTTGTCTTTTTTCCATTTCCGTTCGGCCCTTCTACATATCTGTCTCAGGGTACGAGTAGTGTTATTGACCCAGGGCTCAGAAATGGACTTCAGGTGTTTTATTCTCAGTGGCGCTATATCATCTAAAATAGTATTGCAGGTAGACTCAAAATTATAAAGTAGTTCATCCGGGTTCAATACTGATAAAACAGATTCAGGATAATTAAACTGCTCCTCAAAAGCTTCAGCAAAGGCAGTGGAGGTAGCATCAGTGATTCTCCGTGTCTTCCTCCCCGTTTTACAGAGATTTATCGTGTTAAGTGCTAGAGGCATGTTAAATGTGATGGGATTATGGTCAGAGAAACTATGATCACCTATCTCAATTTCACTCAGTAGTATCCCATGGGACAGAATAAGATCGAGGGTGTGCCCCTTAATATGTGTAGGTCCAGTAACCAGTTGCACTAAGTCAAAATCTTCTGTTAAATTTATAAAGTCTTTGATGAATGAATTTTGGGGGCAGCATATAGGAATATTAAAATCCCCCAGGATTAAAAATCTCTAAAAGTTTGACATAATATCTCCTAAAAAGTTACTAAAGTCACTCATGAAGTCTTTATGTGGCTTTGGGGGTCTATAGACCACAGCAACACCAATAGGAGAATTTGAGTCCAACATGAGCAGCTGTAGTTCGAAGCTGTTGTAATCAGTTCTTTGTATAGTCCGACATTGAAAGCAGTCTTTAAAAATAGTAGCCAAGCCGCCACCCTTCTTAGCAAGGCGGGGTGAATTTCGATATTTGCATCTAGGTGGTACCAACTCCGAAAACGGAGTTAGATCTCCATTTGAAAGCCATGTCTCAGTGATGAATAAAAAGTCTAATGATCGAGCAGTAAAGAAATCTCTGATAATAAAAGTCTTATTTACCACCGACCTCGCGTTGATCAGGGCCATCCTTAGCTGTATCGGATCTTCCATCTGGTGCGGTGTCTCCTCTTATGGGGGTAAAATTATGCTTATATATTAAAGCCCATGCCAACAATACCTGTTGATGAAAGTTTGAGAGTTTAACTAGGATTTATGAAATGTCATAATTATCCCATAAATTGTATGCCTCCAATTTCTGAGAATTTTTTTAATGAGATAATTAATCAGATGGAATGTTGATTTTTTTTGAAGTAATAATTTAGCGAGTTTATATACTAAGTATAGTTTAGGAAATTGAGATCAATAAAATTTAGACCTCTTTTACTATAAGAGTTTATCATAACCATTTTCTTTTAATATAATAGCATTTGTTTCTAACAAACAAATAAACAAAAAACTAAGTTTGTTAGAACTCCACCAGTCAATTTGCCTATGGGCCAGTTTTTCCTTTTTTTAATGCTTTATTAAGTGACAATTCTATGGAAGCCCGTTTCCGCCATGTTGTAAAAAAAATTTAAATAAAATTCTGACTTTATATCTCAAAATTCTGAGAAAAAAAGTCAGAATTCTGAGATGTAAAGTCAGAATTCTGAGATATAAAGTCAGAATTCTGAGATGTAAGTCACAATTCTGAGATGTAAAGTCAGAATTCTGAGATACAAAGTCAGAATTCTGAGATACAAAGTCAGAATTCTGAGATACAAAGTCAGAATTCTGAGATACAAAGTCAGAATTCTGAGATACAAAGTCAGAATTCTGAGATACAAAGTCAGAATTCTGAGATACAAAGTCAGAATTCTTAGATGTAAGTCACAATTCTGAGATACAAAGTCAGAATTCTGAGATATAAAGTCAGAATTCTGAGTTATAAAGTCAGAATTCTGAGATGTTAAGTCAGAATTCTGAGATGTAAAGT
The DNA here is from genome assembly GCF_027580225.2 of Misgurnus anguillicaudatus. Classification (NCBI taxonomy): domain Eukaryota; kingdom Metazoa; phylum Chordata; class Actinopteri; order Cypriniformes; family Cobitidae; genus Misgurnus; species Misgurnus anguillicaudatus. The sequence continues at coordinate 9,161,800 of NC_073360.2, forward strand.
CAGAATACTGAGATGTAAAGTCAGAAATCTGAGTTTAAAAGTCAGAATTCTGAGTTATAAAGTCACAATTCTGAGTTATAAAGTCACAATTCTGAGTTATAAAGTCACAATTCTGAGATATAAAGTCACAATTCTGAGTTATAAAGTCAGAATTCTGAGTTATAAAGTCAGAATTCTGAGTTATAAAGTCAGAATTCTGAGTTATAAAGTCACAATTCTGAGATATAAAGTCAGAATTCTGAGTTATAAAGTCAGAATTCTGAGTTATAAAGTCAGAATTCTGAGTTATAAAGTCAGAATTCTGAGTTATAAAGTCAGAATTCTGAGTTATAAAGTCACAATTCTGAGATACAAAGTCACAATTCTGAGATACAAAGTCACAATTCTGAGATACAAAGTCACAATTCTGAGTTATAAAGTCACAATTCTGAGTTATAAAGTCACAATTCTGAGTTATAAAGTCACAATTCTGAGATATAAAGTCACAATTCTGAGATATAAAGTCGCAATTCTGACTTTATATCATAGAATTCTGACTTTTTTGCCACTAGATGGCAGCACCTGACCGCAGAACCTGAACCACGCAACGTGATGAATCTGTTACCGCGCTCTTTCAGCACACTTTCACCATCAACAGACCTGTGAACATCTCACGTCAAGGTATGGCAGTAGGCTACTGTACAATATTTAGCATTTTAAATTGAAATGTGACTACATACACGTAACGAGAGCACGTTACCAGCATGATATACAGCTAATATAGGCCAACATTTTCGTGTGGAAAAACACGTGCTCACATGTGGTTTTGGAACATTTTGTGTGAATTCATGCTAATTAACTCTTAAGTGCATAGCTGTTTTACCAATTATTATTACATATTCGAGAATTTAGGGGTCTGGAACATTTATCTAACACAGTTGGATTTTAAACTGCCCCAATAGTATAAAACTCAATCAACAATTTTAAAAATCATAAAAATAAAGCATGTTTTGTTATACTTTGACGTTTGAACGTCATGTAAGATGTATCATGTAATAATTCAGGCATAAGTGAGAGCACTGCGACATTTTTATCAAAATATTTCAAGCTATCAATTCATCATCCATCCATTTTTTAGGGCTGGGCGGTATATTGGGTTTGGGGTTATATCGATATGGTTACCCTGACGACGACTCCCCGAATTAGACAATATCTGTTCATATCGATATGGTTTGATGCGGCGCGAATACGCGCTCTGCGCGGACTAGACCCCGCCCGCTACAGTAGAAATTAGTACGCACATAGAGAAACACGCAGAAACTGATTGTGACGCTGGAATGCGCCTCATGAATGTAGACACAAACTGCTCCTGCACTAGTAGGATGTAATAACTGAGTTCAAGACTATAATAAAATGTCTCCTCTCCTCAATCTGCTTTTACAGAGAGATCATTGGAGTTATAACCGCTGCATCTGTGTTCTTCCGTCCCAACAATATGTGTGACGCTCCATAACACCTTATCTAATTGCGGTTATTCCTCATCACTATTATAGCAATATCAAGAGTAATTTTGTGTTTATACATCAGTTCGACGGGACAAGTGCGCAGATGAAACAAAAACTCCGAAGGAGATTCTTTAAATTCTTTTAGGGAACTTTCTCCTCAGATTGGTCATAACAGTCACAAACAAGTCTCGAATTTTAAAACGTAAATTTAGAATTAGTAATGAATGACTTCTGCTTCAGTGAAGTTATTAGTGTGAATCAATGAGATTAGTGAGAAGAGGGGATGTGTGTGCCCTTACAAAATTAGCCGTGGTTATATTGTGGTAAAAGTGTAGTAACCATTTTTTTTTTGTGTGTGTGTGTGTGTGTGTGTGTGTGTGTGTGTGTGTGTATTGATTACCATTGGCAAAACCATGGTTGTACTGCAGTAACCATGGTTTAACTATGAAACCATGATGAAACCGGTTATTTTGTGTTAACCATGGTTTTACTACACTAACCATTGTTTTTTTGGTTTTAACTGTAGTAAAACCATGGTTAATTTTCGTAAGGGTGAATGAAACAGAGACAGTTTAAACGTGAATGTGTGTGCATTATAGTTTCAGTTTGCACGTAGCACTCAGCTAATCAGATTCGAGAACCACAAGAAACTGTTGTATAAACTTTATTATTTGGTATAAGTCTTGCCAGTTGCCAACTGTCAGGTGATTTTTTTGTGACTGGCATACACTTTAAGGACAAAAGGAATGTGACAGCCCCTTCTAATGAAGAGGATTGACTACTTTAGTCATTTCTGTGAAGGCAAATCTTAATGCTACAGTATATGAGAGTTTTGTGTTTCTAATTTTATGGATTTTATAATTTCAATAGTATGGGCAGGACCCTTATCTATTTCAACATGATTATGCCCATGTGCACAAAGAAAGGTTAAAAAAATTAATGATTAAAAACTTCACTGGTTTGCATATAAAGTCAACTAAACCAAGCTAAACAACTTTGGTATGACAAACATTCACCACCCAAACCCCCATACAGTCATTCCAGGGTAAAATAAAGGCCGTAACAAAGATTTTTTTTTATATGGTACTGCATGGTATAGCATTACATTTTAGTGGAATAGATAATTAATTAGGAAGTGTTTACAACTTTGTTGTGCAACTTCAGCCACAAAGATTATGCAAACTGTTTAAATGAAGGTGATATACAGGCATTGACTTTCAAGTAACCATTTATTTGGGGAAAACTGGGGTACCAGAAGCCCTTACACAAAGAGAATGTATTATTTAATATATTGCATTTTATTTTTCAGTATATTTCCACATATGTTTGTTTTGTTATATTGTTGTTGTTTATTTTGTTTCAGAATGGAAGACCTTCTTTGTTTTCTAAGGGAGAGGAATATCCCAGAGTCTACTATACAGAGAATGCAGGAGGACAAGGTATTGAACCAAATAAAATTACCCATAAGTTAAAAGGACAAAAGGAAAATTTTATTAGGGGACGTGACCAATTAAACTCGCATAAAATGGAGGGACAGAGAGTCCTGAAAAATGGTTACTCAAAGAGAGTGACAGAAAATGTAATCCAAAAAACATACAGAAGACAGTTTGTATACAAGATCAGGTTATAAGGAACACAATAAGAAGACACAGTGAAGAACAGCTTAAAGGTCGGGTTTTCCTGATCCCATTTGTCAAACTTTAGATAGTGTGTAATGTTTTATTTACTAACCTCCGCCCACAGGAATACATCAGTCACCAGCTAAGCTCCAACGGCTCTGGCTAAGCTAAGCTGTTGTCGAATCACAACACACTAAACAAACTACACAATCAGAACTCAATACAGATTTCAGAAGGAGGGACTTCCTAGAACAAGGAAGACATCAGCCCATTTTTAGGAGAGTGAAAACACTGCTATGCATTTATTGTTAATTTAAAATTAACTATAACTAATAATGTACGGTTCAAGTGTATAGCATCAGAAGACTTGAAATAATAACTTATTAATAAAGAGGTAACACTTTACAATAAGGGTGCACTAATAATTATGAATTCATGCTTAACTAATGCACAGATAATACTGAATGAATGTATTACTAATGATTATCTAAGCTATTCATTAGCTATTCATTAATTATTGCCTCATTAGCAACCAACGAAGAGTCTGCCTGACCAACACACTAGTTCATATATGAATTGTTATTAATTAAATATGTAATTGTTGACCAATTCCATCATCACCTATTCCACGAACTAATAGTGTTAACTAATTTGTCAATTACCACAATGAGCCAAAGCATTATATTTCAACTTCCAGATAATACAGGTAAACTAATATGCATGAATACATTATTAATTACAGCATTAGTAGTGTTGTATTTAATACTATTACTTAATAATGATGTGCCTCAACAAGTAAAGCCACAGCATAATGATATACCTGCAAACCACCAGCCAATGATTTATCAATAATCAATGACCATCACTAGAGCCCATAAAAGCCATTCACCAAACACTGCCTCCAAAAACATTGCCAAAAACACACCTCCACAACACACTACATTTAAACACAACATCAAAACATAAAATAATAATATAAAATGAAATAATACAAAAAGAAGACTGATCAAAACTAGAAAACACGTTCAGATACCTCACAGTTATCCGTATTCATCTGGCACCCGTGCTAATACATAACACAAATGTACATTTTTAAGTTTCAGTCTGTCAGTCGTACAAGTGAATGGTAACAAACTCTGATAGACAAATAAAACGTGCACAGACAAATCCAAATTAAATCCTGCCGCTCGTGACGACACATCAATGTCCTAAGACACTAAACAGTATTTATATAATTTTTTACCTCTATCCATTTTTTACACTATCCAGAGCAATACATGCATTCACTTCATCGTCTTATTCATCTAATGTTTAATGGTGGGTTGCGAAACAACTTCATAGGTGCATACCGTCCCCTACCGTATCGGGTGCACTGCATGAGGGTGCTTATAAACTATACGGGGCTCCCGATACAGTAGGTGGCAGTATGCACCTATAAAGTTGTTCAACCCGCCATTAAACATTAGATGAATAAGACGGTGATGTGAAAAATAAACAAAACGGTGATGTGAATGCACGTGTTGCTCTGGGGTTAGTGTTGTATTAGAGGTAAAAAATTATATAAATACTGTTTAGTGTCTTAGGACATCGATGTGTCGTCACGAGCCGCAGGGTTTAATTTGGATTTGTCTGTGCATGTTTTTTTTCTCTATCAGAGTTTGTTACCATCCAATTTTTACAACTGACAAACTGAAACGGTTGGACTTAAAAATGTACATTTGTGCTATGTATTAGCACGGGTGCCAGATTAACACAGATATCTGTGAGGTATCTGAACGTGTTGTCTAATTTTGATCAGTCTTCTTTTTCTATTATTTCATTTTATATTATTTTTTATGTTTTAATGTTGTGTTTAAATGTAGTGTGTTATGGAAATGTGTTTTTGGCAATGTTTTAGGAAACAGTGTTAAATAAATAACTTTTATAAACTCTAGTGATGGTCATTAATTATTAATTAATCATTAGCTAATGGTTTGCAAATATATCATTATGTTGTGACTTTACTTGCACATCATTATTATCTCATTATTTAGTAATTGTACTAATTAACACACTACTAATGCTGTAATTAATAATGTATTAATGCATATTAGTTTACCTGTATTATAAGGCTTTTGATCATTGTGGTAATTAACAAATTAATTAACACTATTAGTTCATAAAAGAAGTGATGATGGAATTAATCCACAATTACATATTTAATTAATAACAATTCATATATGAACTAATATATTAATCAAACAGACTCTTCATTAGTTGCTAATGAGGCAATCATTAATGAATTGCTAATGAATAGCTTAGATGATCATTAGTAATACATTCATTCAGTATTATCTGTGCATTAGTTAAGCATGAATTCATGATTATTAGTGCACCCTTATTGTAAAGTGTTACCGGTTCATTAAGACATTCATCAATACTTTGTTTTAACTGCCTATGTGCAAGTTGCAATTTGGTTTTTAGTGTTATTACTGATAGTGACAATCCAACCATATATTTTACTTGAATGCTTGTCTGTCTTTAAGGCAAAATGGCTGGGAGAAAAATCGTCCGATTTCACATTTAATATTTTTTATTGTATACTGCCCTACAAAGCGAAAGCGCAGTAACTACGCATTTGGTCAAAATTGAGTTAAGGGTTAAAATGGGCTTTGTGAGATCTGTTGTGTCTTGTGACAAAGTCTCCTGGTTAAATTTTGTCCCATTTCAGAGAAATGTGTGTGCCAAAATTGCAGTAACATGTTTGACTGGCTGGTGTAAAAAACTTTAAAGCCATTTTTCTCAGTTTCAGTGTTTGCGTAGATACTGCACTTAGCCTTTGGAGGGCAGTATAGACAAGAGCTACACAGACATCCTAATTTTTTTAGTTGTTTGAGTTTAATCATCTATGGAGGTTGGCACACACACACTCCTCCTACACTAATACTAAATGTATTTGTTTGTAGATTGATCCAAGCGTCCTTCTGCTAATGAATGATGACCAGATAAAAAACTATTTGCCTTCCTATGGAGACAGGCTGGCAGTGATGGGATATTGTAGGAGGCAAGAAAGCGAACCCACTACTAGGAAGTCCAAGCTGTTTGAGCGCCTAAAATCAAAATTAAACAAAAGACAAAAAACAAATAATTCCGAAACAGATCAGCAAACCACAAGACAGAAGAATGTTCCACCAACAAGAAAAGTGGAGATTGGGTGGATGCTCCACGACGGGGAAGGCTTTGTTCAAATGAGAACCAAAAAAGGAGGTGGAACAAGGAAGTTGACTGTGCCAAGAGACTGGAAAAAACGAGAACTGACTGAGGAGGCAATTCGTTTATTTTTCCCAAATGGAAAAAATTCTCAAGGCAGCATTTCTGAATTTGAAGTGGATCTAATGAATTATCAGGAAATGTCATTAGATGACAACAGTACAGTAGGGGAAATGTATGATGCATCAAAACTCACAATGATGAGGTTCTACCTCACAACAAAAAAAATGAAGAGGGAAGCTGTTGTGGAAATATCAGATTCAGACACAGTGGAGGATGTAAATGATCAGGACCAGAGTCTCCCCTCTTCTTCTACTCTAATATTTCAGTCTTCAGATGCCGTGGATGTTATTTTTGTGGAAAGTACTGGTTTAAACAGTTATGATGTGCCCCGCCTACATTCCGGAGAGGATCTAAATGTTGCATATGATGATCTCAACGTTTCTTTACACAGTTCCACAACAGCTTTGCTAGATGCAAGTGATGAAGTGACAATATTAACTGGAGAAATCACTGAGATAGATCAACAAAATTTAGAAGACACTTTGCCTCTGAGCCCAGAAGCATCAATCCCACACAAAAGAATTCTTGTGATTCGACGGGGACAGATATTTTCTGAACTTATTTCACACTTCTTTGATGAAAGCCTTCCACACACACAGAGTGAAATTGAAATCAGGCTGCTTCTCCCAAATGGGCAGTATGAGATGGGTCATGACATTGGTGGAGTTTTCAGAGATTGCCTATCAGAATTCTGGCATGAATTTTATGAACAGTGCACACTAGGCAACAGCTTTAAAGTACCTTTTCTTCGGCATGATTTTGGCCAGGAAAAGTGGGAGAGCATTGGCCGAATCATATACTTTGGCTGGAAGAAGGAAAAGTATCTCCCAATAAAACTTGCACCAGTAATTATGGAGCAAGCAATACAGGGATCTGTAAGAAGCGATCTGATTGTCAACTTTTTAAAGTACGTCTCAGAAAATGAATGTGCTGTTTTAGAAACCTGCAGAACAGACTTCTACAGTGTAGACCAGGAGGAATTACTGGACGTCTTGGACAGCTACAGTTGCCGGACATTTCCCACGGCAGAAAACATTGAGCAAGTTTTGCAAGAACTGGCACACAAGAAACTAATTCAAGAGACTGCCTATGTTCTCGAACAATGGGCAAGCATACTTAAGCCTTTGAGCAAGGAATTTGATGAAATTGAAGCTGCATATGGGGAACTACAGCCAACTGTGAAGAAAATTGTGAGATCCCTGAAATTCCCTGAAACAATGAATGCATACCAAAAAGAAATTTCAAAGCATTTGACAAGATACCTGCGGGAGTGTGACACAAAGAAACAGTCTTTGTTCCTGAGATTCTGTACAGGCTCCGATCTCTTTATCGGCAAAACTATAACTATTGACTTCACAGACCTTAAAGGCTTTGAGAGAAGACCTGTGGCACATACATGTGGCTGTTTTTTTATGCTTTCAGTGCACTATGACAGCTATCCTGATTTTAGGTCAGAAATGAATAAAATTCTTGAGAGCAATGTCTGGGTCATGGATATAATTTAGAGGTTAAATATCTGAATATCATAAGGCCTGCAAAAACACTATTTGCTTGTGTTCATTGTTCTGTCAGTCAATTTGTCAGTCAGGCTTTAAATTGTATTAACGTGTTCTAAAATCAAGTGTTCTTTATATGGATACAGTACAGTTTTGGGTTGCATTGCTAGTGAACTTCGATACTGTACTAACAAGTGAATTGTTTACGGTGGTTTGTTTATTTACCATTTAATTTTTTGTTAAATACCTTGTGTTACGGTATATTCAAATATAAGCTGGATATGTGGAACCAATGTGATGAGTGCACTTAAGTTGCAGTGGCCAATACAAGTTGTGCATTAAATAATGCACAATAAAGTTTCAAGTCCTCCTGTCCTTTTTACCACACATATTTATACTTGCATGTTCAAAATTTAAATATGCATTTCGGTTTAATCACCACTAGAAAAGCAGCACAATTTGTTGAATCTTGTTATTCGATGGCACTTCTAAAATGGTAAATGTCATATATTGCAGTACTGTTGCACTGTAAAAAATTCCGTAGAAATTACAATGTTATTGCAGCTGGGTTGCCTGTAATTTACAGTAGATTTAAATTTATGTTATTTACTGGCAAGAGTTTGTTCAAAGTTAAATGAATTTTAAATATTAACAAGTCTTTATCTTTACAGAATAAAACTATACAATAACAGCCTCTCATGCAAAGCATTCTGGGAACCAGAAATCATCATCAACCTTTTTCTGTTTTTTTTTTTTTTGCTTCAGATTTTGTTTCCTTGAATGTTTTGCTTGATGCTGTTTTTTTATTTTAGACAAAGACTTGTAAATGTTAAATGTTCATTTAACTTTGAACAAAATGTTGCCAGTAAACAACATAAATTTAAATCTACGGTAAGTTACCGGCAACCCAGCTGCAATTTCTATGGATTTTTTTAACAATGTGCATTTTCCTTATAGCTATATAGCTGTCTATATAGCTACTATAACATTTACTTAAATACTTATCTTTAAATGCTTAAATTGTTAACTTATTCTAATATTTTAAAGGTGCAGTGTGTAATTTTTTGAAGGATCTCTAGACAGAAATGAAAAATAATTTACAAAACTATATTATCAGGGGTGTACAAAGACCTTTCATAATGAACCGTTATGTGTTTATTACCTTAGAATGAGACCTTTTTATCTACATTACGAGGGTCCTCTTACATGTAACTCGCCATTTTGTGCCACCATTTTTCTACAGAAGCCCTTAACGGACAATTTTTACTAAGTTGTCTCTGACGATGACATGTTTGTCTGGTGGCAGCTACCGTAGCTTCTCTATGTGTTTCAAAAGCAAGGGGTGAGCAGTGGACTACGCCGTTGGTTGCAATTCGCAACCTCAACACTAGATGCTGCTAAAATTTGCACACTGCACCTTTAAATGTTAACATTTTAAACTTTTTTTAATTGTTACTGTAATACAAAATACAGTATTACAGACAATTATGTTAGTAATGAGTGTACAATTATCTATGAGTATAGCATTACTATTTAGATCAGGGATGGGCAACTTCGGTCCTGGAGGGCCAGTGTCCTGCAGGGTTTAGCTCCAACCATAATTAAACAAAAGGCACGTTGGAGCTAAACACTGCAGGACAGAGGCCCTCCAGGATCGAAGACGCCCATCCCTGATTTAGATAAAGAGTTTTTAGAGCGAAATACCCCAACATGGTTAATATACATTTTATTCAAAATACCAAGATGACAGAAAAAGTTCTAAGATTGATTGTGATGATGTGCCCAAATATACGCACAACAACATGTTTAGTCCTCTCATTATAAATTATAAAATACAAAAACCTCATTTCTTAAATATATGTTTAGGCAGCAAATTATCATATCAAATGACTTGTCCAAACACTGTACATTGAGTAAAGGAGGGTATTGCTGTAGTTCAACAAGTACAGGTGTCAATTTATGAAGAAAAAATGGCCCAAATTTCAATATTTTGTCAATCTGAACTCTTAAAAGTGTACACAGTGTATTTAAATGGCTTCTAGTGGATATTGTAGAATAATTTAACCTAGTCATCCAAGTCCAGTTCCTGAAGGATCAACTGACGAAGTCTAAGGTAGAGGTCTGTAATTTCATAAACATCATTTGGCATGACAAGATTATGGTCAGCCATTAGTTCCACACAGATGTGAAATACGTCCTCATCACAAGGATAGTCTTTAAATAAACAATCCTCTCTGCAAACGGCCAGTTTTGTTTGATCAACTGGATGGACGAAATTCTGCACTCCATATAAATTGGGAACAGCAAACATTATTGAAGGTCGACCACTGGGGGCACGTGGGTTGTGAGTTGGCCTTATCCTGTGGCAATTCCAGGCATCGACTGTTTCATCAAGATCCTCCTTCAATATAAAAAATACAAACAAAACCATTTTATCTGAGGTATAATTATATGACATGTATAAAGGTTAAATTATTAATTTATTTAAATTTAGATAATGTATCATCTAAAATGTGAGCCCGCCCGTGAAAACCCGCTGCTGAAGTCTTTTTGGTGATTTACGTTGCTTTATTATTTACATAAAATCATTCAATATACAGAGAACATGTGGTCAAAATATCACCTTGATATGTTTAATATTGACTGAGTACGGCCGTGAAAAAAAATATTTTCGCCTACTAATGATCGAAAAATATTGAAAACAATAAAGGTTTCAATTACATTACTATGGAAGTGAATGGGGCCCACAAAAGGTTTGGTTACAAAAATATCTTCCTTTGTGTTCATCAGAACAAATACATTTATAAAGGTTTGTACATGAGAGTGAGTAAATGATGACTGATCATTTTTGGGTGTCAATGTGGTCCATGTAGGCCTACCTTCGGATAATTTGTTTATTCTTTTATGTTTTCAAAACGGATAAACGAATAAACATATTCCCCTCAATTCCTGAATCGTTCGTTCAATCGATTTTTCAAATTAAAAACAAAAATGATAAAACGAATAACGACTTGTTTTCGACGTTTGTCAAGTGCTGAAATGTCGCCTACAGAATTACTCTTAATTGTAGCACACGCTTGTTAAAAGTTTAGCCGAATGATCTTCACCCAATGTGCAAGTAATAATATTGTTAATAATATTGTTTGATATTGTTCAATGACTAATTGCACGTTTAAATAATTTATGCGATGTGAAATCATCTTTTCCATATTTAGTTAGGACTCATACCATTGTGCATTCACTGCATTGCCTTCTCAAGTTTATATTATTACTTATTTTTGCTGTCATTGCTATATTAATATCTAATTTTAAACAGAACAAGTATTGTGATAACAGATACAGCCCTTTTATAAGGACGTGAATAGCACTGTGCTCCCATGTAAGATCTCATCTATTATTTTGTAGAAGGCAATACGTGAGGAGACTAAAGATTTGCAGAGACATTGTATTATTAAGCTCTTATAATTCATTATTTTAATGTGAAGTTAATAATGACCAAAGGCTGTGCTTAAAATAATGTGTAAAGTATGCATAGAACAGTGTATACATCCGTGCTGGTAAAATAAATGTAAAATAAACGGCATAAGATATTAATATAGCAATGATAGCAAAAATAAGCAATATTATAAACTTAAAAAGGCAATTCACAATGGAATGAGTCCTAACTAAATATTGAAAAGATGATATAGCATAAATTATTAAAATGTGCAATTAGTCATTGAACAATATCAAACAATATTATTAACAATATTATTACATGCACATTGGGTGAGGATCATTCGTCCAATATGGGTACCCCAGAGTTCCGACTGCTACCGTATTTATACTCTTAAATTTAATCCCGCACCACAGAATCCGACAAGAGTCGGACTGTATAAGAGAATAAGACTACAGGAGAGCATGATTGCTCTTGCTCGTTGCTCTGTCATATGCACAACCTTATTAAAATGTCTGTAATCTGTTACCTACTTGGGCTGCGTTCCCCGAAACCTTCTTAGCTCTACGTCGTTCTTAAATTGTACCTTAAGCTGTACCTTATCGTTAATACGTGTTTCCCGAAACGTTCTTAGTTACGTATCACTTCTGTAAGTCGTTCGTTCGGAAGGTTGGTCTGGAGCAATCTTAGCTTTACCTTATCCCACTTGACTCCGCTAGGGGCCATCACTGTGATAAAAGCTTGTGTATATTGCAGTCTATATAACTAAATATCTGTTAAAAAAAAGTTGAAGTACTCCGTGTTAAATCACGCATTTTTTATTTATTTAAAGATGAAAACATTCACATAATTAGACATTATTACACTGATGGTTGTTAGATTTTTAACATTTTTTTCCAAGGAACATCAGCTGTGAACTATTATTACAGGCTAAAGAAACTATTAAAAAAAGAGTTTGGGTGGAGGAGTTGGTGAAACTACGGCAGGCAGCTATACAGCGAATCTTACTATTTTATTTGTGCATTTCATATCCGTTAAATCTTTAGTTTACCGGCTATTTTAGCTGCAAATAAAACAAATCAAGTTAAAAAATTGCATGCCACGGTAGCACATTCATCACGAAATCATAATTGTTGATTTTTAATGTTTTATAACTTTGAGGCAACTGCATGCCATATTCTTTATAAACATTAAAAAGAAAATGCTCCACTTGATTATTGCTTGTATAAGGTCAACAAATTTTCCACATTAAAACTAATCAAAGCTTAAATCTAAAACAATCATAATATATATTTTTATGTTATATTTAAGGTAAACAGACAGGCGCGGCTCCAGAAATGCTTCCATTAGGCGTTATCTGCATTGTAAACGCGCTGCTTGCGCAGTGTCCAAGCACATAAACGCGCGAACCAATGAACAACAACCTGTCTCTATACATTTCAAGTGCAATGCCAAGCCAGGTGACCTGCACGACCCACCCCATTTCCCCGTGCAACGCATTTATTGGGAACCCCTAATATAAATTATCCTTTAAAGTGAAGCAATAATGGATGCATTGGAGCAGTTTATGCATTATACTTTTGGACATGAAGTTGCGAGTTGCATGGGTTTGATATAAAATAAAATATAGCCTACATGGTTTATACTTAGTTGTTTGCAATTTGAAATATTTTTACCAGATATTCCTAATAAATGTAACTTGAACTATTTCTGAAATGTTTCTTTAATAAATAACACCGCTCTCTCATAACGCAGCGAAGTACCTATTACATAAAGTGAACAATTGATTGTCGAGCAATCGATATCAACCTATTCAGCACCATCGCCATGGACAGCACCTGGTAACGTCGTACGTCAGAAAGTATACCTTAAGAATCCCGCTAAGGTACAGGGCTGCGTTCTCCGAAACTACGTCGTTCTTAAGTTGTACCTTAAGCTGTACCTTATCGCTAATACGTGTTTTCCGAAACGTTCTTAGTTACGTATCACTTCTGTAAGTCGTTCGTTCGGAAGGTTGGTCTGGAGCACTCTTAGCTATACCTTATCCCACATGATGTCCACTAGGGGCCATCACTTTCATAAAAGCTTACATTGTAGTCTATATAACTAAATATTTGTTAAAAAAAAATGCAATACACTCCGTGTTTAATTAGGCAAATATTTTTATATTTAAATAATAAAACATTTACATAATTAGACATCATTACATTGATGGTTGTTAGATTTTTAATTATGTTTTCCAAAGGGACATCAACTGCGAACTATTAAATGCTACAGGATTAAGAAACTATTTAAAAATATATATTTTGGGTGATGGAGTTGGTGAAACTGGCAGCTATACAGCGAATCCTACTATTTCATTTGTGCATTTCATATCCGTTAAATCTTAGTCTAACGGCTAGTATTCTAGCTGCATAAATAAATCGGGTAAAATTACAAAAAATAATTATGATTATTAATGTTAATTCGACTGTGCAGCGAAGTTTTTTTATGTTTTATAACTTTGAGGCAACTGCATGCCATATTCTTGATAAACATTCAAAATAAACTGTGCACTTCATTACTGCTTGGATAGTCTAAGGTCAACAAAATTTCCACATTAAAACTAATCAAAGCTAAAATCTAAAGCAATCATACTATATATTTATAGGCTATTATATAATATTTGATATGTTATATTTAGACAGACAGGCTCCAGAAATGCGTCCATTAAGGTTTATCCGCATTGTTAACGCGCTGCTTCCAAGCACAATAAACGCGTGAACGAATGAACAACAGCAGTTTGTTTTTATATACTTTAAGTGTAATGCACAGCCAAGTACTTGCACAACCCACTTTATTCCCCTGTGCAACGCACTTATTGGGAACCCCTAATATAAATGATCCTTTCAAGGCATAGCGGATGAATTGGAGCAGTTTAAACATGATACGTTTGGAAATAAAGTTGCGGGTTTTGCACGGGTCTGATATAAAATATAGAAGGTTGAATTTAGTTGTTTGCAATTTGAAATATTTTTTTACCAGATATTCCTAATAAATTAAACTTGAACTATTTCTAAAATGTTTATTTAATAAAGAACACCGCTATCTCATAACGCAGCGAAACCTATTACATGAAGTGAATAATTGATTGTCGAGCAATCGATATCAACCTATTCAGCACCTCCACCATGGACAGCACCCGCTAAGGTCGAACTTAAGAAGGTTTACCTTGAGCAACATCCTAAGGTATAGTTCAGAGAACACACGTAGGAAAGGTATACCTGTAGTTAAGGTTTAACTTAAGAGTCTTCGTAGCGCGCTAAGAGACAACGTTATCGGGAAACGCAGCCCTGATCTGTTTAAAATGCTTTCATTGGCAAATGTCTGCTAAGGTATTAAATAAAAAATCAAAATTAAAATTTGTCCTAATCCCGTTATTCATATTTTGTATTTTTGATCTGAATGCACAATCTAAAAATCGAAAAACAAGTCGTTATTCGTTTTATTATTTTTGTTTTTAATTTGAAAAATCTCAACGAACGATACACGGATTGCATTGTAATGCTACTGTTCACAAGCTCTCAGAACAAGAGAACTTCCGGTGGACAAAAACAAACTTTGATCATAAAATGCTTGATTTTTCGTTTTGGTTTTATTGTAAATTTATTTGATGCATTATCACATTCTGATAAAAACAAACCCAAAACTGGTGTTTTATGTTCACGAGTAGAGTGGAATATGTAATAAATGCGACGGACACATAAAGCTGCCTGCTGTGCTGGAGCGTGAGGGTGTAGCATACACGCGTGTACCAGCGAACAACATTATTATATAATAAAAATATACTATATAATAGGCATATATTATAATATCAATTGAATATCTTAGCAGACATATGCCAATGAAATCATTTTAATAAGGTTGTGCATATGACAGAGCAATCATGCTCTCCTGTAAGTCTTATTCGCTTATACAGTTCCACTTTTAAACCTTTTTCTCTTATTATTATTTATTCGGATATGGCATGCACCGTGATAAAAAAAATGTGTAGGCTATTGCCTAAAAAATAAATGCTGCGCAAACCTCTTCCACTACATAAGGTGTTTATAATAAATAAATAATAATAGCAGAAAAAAGCAGAAAAAAGTTTAAAAGTGGGACTGTATAAGCGAATAAGACTTACAGGAGAGCATGATTGCTCTGTCATATGCACAACCTTATTAAAATGATTTCATTGGCATATTTCTGCTAAGGTATTAAATTGACTGAGTATGAAGAAGTCTAGGGGCTGTTCTACAACTTAACGCCTATAAATTTGTATTCAAGCTTGTGTATTATTTATTATTATAGTATATGCCTATTATGTAGTATATTTTTATTATAGTATAATAATATTGTTCGCTGGTACACGCGTGTATGCTACACCCTCACGCTCCAGCACAGCAGGCAGCTTTATGTGTCCGTCGCTTGGTAGCACATAGTGTTCCCCTTAAGTTGCTATTTAATGTTAATATTTATAATGCTCCTGTTCACAAGCCAGTACAAGAGAACTTCCGGTGGACAAAAACGAACTTTGATCATAAAATGCTTGATTTTTCGTTTTGGTTTTATTGTAAATTTATTTGATGCAGTAGATCACATTTTGACAAAAACAAACCCAAAACTGGTGTTTATGTTCACGAGTAGAGTGGAATATGTAATAAATGAACTGTTTCTTTGTTTTTCCGTTTTGAAGACAGAAACGAATAAACGAATTATCCGAAGGTACACGGACACGACCCACGAACCCCAATGTTTTGTGATAGTATCATTTGCTTTTTTTAATGTTTTTTTAATTAAGTTTCACCTGATTTAGGTGTTGTGATATTGTTTAATTATGTTTTATCATGAATACTGATACATTTTGAATTATTTCTCTTAAGAAATGAAGTTACAAAGTGTCACAACCACTTTTTATTTTTAAATACCATTTATTTTCAGACACTTAATTTTGATTCGATTTGTCATGCAGGTTACATCAGAACTCTTTCTCCATACGATGCACAATAATAATAATAATAATAATAAAAATAATTATAATATTAATAATAGGGTGTTGAATTTAAGCTGGACGTATTTTACATATGTTCACATCACTTTTGGAGTAAAGTTTTTTTTTTTGATTGAAAGAACCCTGTAACTTGTGAGGAGTTTATATATACATGTGTGTATACATGTATATGTATGTGTGTGTGTGTGTGTGTGTGTGTGTGTGTGTGTGTGTGTGTGTGTGTGTGTGTGCGTGTGCGCACACGTATATATGTATGTATATAGTATATATACATAAACAGAATGGCAAGACATCGTTCTCATTTAATTGTTGTGCAATGTACGTCTAGCTCAACCCAGCTATATATAGTTCATTTAAGCATATAGTTAAATGTATTTAATTGAATTATATAGAATTAAAGAATACAATAAACTTGTTACTCGTTGTTTTATTCTTCCATTTGCAGGATGTGAGTACAGTTTGGAAAAAACTGGGGTCGGATTGCACAACGCAAGAGCGTGCATACTGTTTAATTTGTGGGTACGGAATGCAAAAAACGTTGTGTTACAGTGGTGTAAGAAGTGTGTACCGTTGCTACCCAGTCTCAATGAGCGCGATTTGTTAAACTAAGGGATCTGAGTATGGTTTATAAACTGAGTGTGCTAATTATAAAACGGTGATCAAAGATTTGCTCTTTCCGCCAAAATAGAATTGTTTTCTGCAACGCGCGCGGGGCTCTGTAAACATTATCGACATAAAATGATCAATGTATTTAATAATAACGTGGTTTCCTTGACATAATTCGAGTTAAAAAACAGGGAAGCTGTTCCTGAAATTTTAGTGGTGGAACAAATATCTGCTTTGAATAAAGTTTAAAGTCGCAATATTTATGCCTGCACTGACCAGGGCCGGGTTTCCCAAAAGCATCGTAAGGCTAAGTAGATCGTAAAAACGATCGTACGAATCATCTTAGAATTACTGGCTGTTTCCCAAAAGCTTCGTAACTTAAGTTGCACTTTAAAATCATCGTAGATATACGAGTGCTCTGGAGTAATCGTTCATTCATAAGTGCATCGTACAACAGAGTTACAAGGTCACCTGCAGGACAACCAGCAAATTGCACTCCTGCAATGACGATAATGTAATGTTTTAAATGTTTATTTATTTATTGGGTTCTTCTTTGTTTATTTTATATTAAATATAAAAGAATAAAAGCGTAGTGTCAATTGCATATATCATTTACTGCAACCCTGGTCATGAATACTTTGAAGCTTTATTACACGACATTAGCCTTCACAGGCGGGGTCACAAATGATTCTGACTCTGACATTGAACCAAATGTGTTAACTTACCTGAATAAAATGCTGGAAGCAAAACTGAATAAGAGATTTGTCAATAAAGCTGTCAACAAAGTGTCCATCTTCTTTAAGTTGTTCAAAATGATCCATCCAAAACTGTATGCACTGGCTTCTCAGTGTCAACCACCATCGTTCTATTCTTTGGTTTCCAGTGCTTGGACCAAGTGTGACACTTTCTCCATTTGCAGTTTCTTTGAGAAATTTTTGCATATCTGCCATATGAGTATTTTCAGTTCCATGGTCAATTCTAATTCTTTGTGGGCATCCGTTATTTTCATCAACAGCATTTACGAAATATCCTGCAATTATTCGTGGGTCATTGTTAGTTTTGTAAGCCTCGAGCCAGATGATTTTTCTGGAAAAACCATCAATGCATCCATTTATACATATTCCGTAAGGTTTTAATTTGTCATACCCGTCAATATGCCAAACATAATTTGGCCCGCGACTGGTATATACGCGTCGACGTAGACGACCTCTCGAACGAAGATCCACACCTTGTCCATCTAAAAGTCGCATTAACTGGCGAACCGTTTCTCGGTCTGTAATAATCCCAGACATCCAACATTTCTGGTGCATCCACCGATAGCCATGTTGACGCCCTGATGCCTGAAGCTGTTGGTGTATAAAATATGCCACTTCTGCATCATCTGTTTTGTTGCGTCTTCGCCACAACCGATTCCTCTGTAACGTTCTTTCAAGAGTCCGGAGGCTTAGCTTTACGTTGTGTGACTCTTCCAATGAAATCAGGATCTCTCTATTTGTGAAACCGCAACGAAAATAATACTCTATAATGTTATCCATGACCATACGCAAGATCCAAATGAGTAACTGTGAGAAACTATGTCAGAAGAATTGTGAAATATATGGCATATTTCTGTAGAAAAATACAAGAATTGCAAGGGAAACAAAGTCGTAATTCTGACTTTGTATCTCAGAATTGTGACTTTATATCTCAGAATTGTGACTTTACATCTCAGAATTCTGACTTTGTATCTCAGAATTGTGACTTTACATCTCAGAATTGTGACTTTGTATCTCAGAATTGTGACTTTGTATCTCAGAATTCTGACTTTGTATCTCAGAATTCTGACTTTGTATCTCAGAATTCTGACTTTACATCTCAGAATTCTGACTTTATATCTCAGAATTCTGACTTTGTATCTCAGAATTGTGACTTTGTATCTCAGAATTGTGACTTTATATCTCAGAATTGTGACTTTGTATCTCAGAATTGTGACTTTGTATCTCAGAATTGTGACTTTATATCTCAGAATTCTGACTTTACATCTCAGAATTCTGACTTTGTATCTCAGAATTCTGACTTTGTATCTCAGAATTCTGACTTTGTATCTCAGAATTGTGACTTTATATCTCAGAATTCTGACTTTACATCTCAGAATTCTGACTTTGTATCTCAGAATTCTGACTTTACATCTCAGAATTCTGACTTTGTATCTCAGAATTCTGACTTTGTATCTCAGAATTCTGACTTTGTATCTCAGAATTCTGACTTTGTATCTCAGAATTCTGACTTTGTATCTCAGAATTCTGACTTTGTATCTCAGAATTCTGACTTAACATCTCAGAATTCTGACTTTGTATCTCAGAATTCTGACTTAACATCTCAGAATTCTGACTTTATTTCTCAGAATTTTGAGATATAAAGTCAGAATTTTATTTAATTTTTTTTTACAACATGGCGGAAACGGGCTTCCATACAATTCACACAAATTAACAATAAAAGCAAAAATGTCAATATAGGCCAGTTTTTCCTTGGTTTTGCTTCCAGCTAGCTCTGCGACGTAATCGTATGCGCTAAAAGGGTATGGGGTATAAATTAGGATTGTGGTTTTTCTTAACTGTTCTGTTATTTTCTTCACTGTCATGCTATTATCTTTACCTGTGTTCTCTAAGCATCTATATAACTATAATAGAAAATATAGGATTGGGTCTTAAAATACATTAATACTCTTAAAGAAAATACACACTTGTTTGCATCAATTCATTTTAAGCCTAATGGGGTGGTTTCCTGGACAGGGATTAGACTAGTCCTAGACTAAAATAGAGCTGTCCAAACTGAAAACAACTAGCACTGACATACTTTTAATACACAAGTGCCCTTTGTTTTGCCTCAAAATACACACAAGTAATGTTTTTAGTAAGGCATGTTTGTTAAAATTAGTTATATTTCCTAATGAAACTAAGGCCTAGTTCTGAATTAAGCTAATCCCTGTCTGGGAAACCACCCCTATAAGTGTAAACACTGCAATAACTAGCCCTGGTCACTCCGATATATATTATAACCTTATGGGGCGGTTTCCCGGACCAGGATTAGCTTAATCCAGGACTAGGCCTTAGTTTAATTAGGACATATAACTAGTTTTAAACAACATGCCTTAGGCCTACTAAAAACATTACCTGTGTGCATCTTGAAGTAAAACAAAGGGCCCTGATGTATTTTAAGATCTGTAAGTGAAAGTTGTTTTCCATTTGGAGAGCTCTTAAAAGTGTTTAAGTCTAGGACTAGTCTAATCCCTGTCCGGGAAACCGCCCCTAAATCTATTAAGAAAAAAAATCTACTTTTTGTGGCAATATTGTGGCTTTTATTTTGAAAGTCTTTTCTGCCAGTGGTCTCTGTGGCTTCACATCCCATATTGGGACTCTTATTTTGAAAATCTTTCGTGTCATTGGTGTTGATGGCTTCACGTGAAAGAGTAACAAGGCGCTAAAATACAGGGAATCTTTGGCCTACTAGGTAACTTAGATATGAATTTAAACAGTTGTATTTGGGTTTCTACGCTCAAATGTATTACTCGTTTAACACTTGAGACGATATATTAAACACGATACCTTCAGTTTTAAGTGATCGATCTCTATGTTTAAGTTGATTATAAGTAGATGTGCTGTTTAGTATAACAACTTAACTTTAGACATAAAAACTACTGTAGTTCATTTGGGTTTTTTGTTAATATATTTCAATTTTAGAAATTATAATCCATTCTGCACTTGTTGTTGTAAAATATTTGCAAACTTGTAGGCTGCATATACGTTTTGTCATTGAACTGATAAACATGTAAGCACAATAAAATCTTTTTCAATTTTTCTTTTCCAGTTTAACTTACTGAGCATGTTTTAATATAGCACGAATGGTTAGTTATTTGAGGTTTACACTAATGACTTTTAGTAAGTTCTAGATTTGTTGGAAAAAAACTTGTGAGTTTGTCTGTGTGATGTTTACATTAGATCGTCAAATACAGGAATTGTAAGAGTTTTTCTTTAATGTTTTTCAGCGTTATAAATAAGCCACTGTGTGTTTTTAAATATTTTGTTATTGTCATGTCTTTCAGATAATTGGCATTTGTGGCTTATAAATCTAAGACCAGAAACAACATCACTCATCATTTAGAAAGACAGGCTTCAGGATGCCCCCAGTGTCTGAAGTGGACATGAGTCCTGTTAAAGAAAGCTCTGATGGACTGACACGGTCAGACTGCGTGTGTACCATCTGTCTGGACATATTTATGGAGCCTGTCACCTTACCTTGCACGCATACGTTTTGCAAACCCTGCTTTCTGGAGACCGTGGACAAGTCTAACATGTGCTGTCCTCTTTGTCGGAAACGAGTGTCCACTTGGGCACGACTCAATAGCCGGAACAAGACTTTGGTCAATATGGAGTTTTGGAGACGCATACAGAATGCTTTTCCAGAGGAATGTGAGCGGAGATTACAGGGAATCGAAGATGTTGATGTTGACAGTAAGTATAGTGTGACTGAACTTTGTGTCTCCAACATTTAAAAAATGAGCCACTTTATGGCAAAGTTGAACAGTAGTTGCTTTAAGATCATATGTTTTGGTTCATTCCATGTCAAATCAACCAAATTCTAGAAATTTTCCTGCTCAATTTTTTTATTTTGATGACTCTTTCTGGGGAAAATAATACTAAAATAATCAAGAAAACAAAGTTAGTAAATGCAATGCAAGATTCTGTTTCTTAATGTATTGTCTTTTGGTATCTACATTTATAAGGCCTATATAGACTGTTTTAGCCATAGACATGTACATAGACGCCTCATAGACTGACACTGACTATTGAAGCTGACGTATCAACGCGTCCGACATCTTAGATGGGTCCCTTCCTGCTTTTATTTCTACTGAGGAAGGTGTATCCCCAACAACAATAAGCATAACTCCCTGATTTTTTTTTACCAGATTTTCACACAGTTTGGTTACACATATTATACACAACATAATATTGTAAATGGTAAAATAACCAAAATTATTGTTTATTCTTACTTGTAAAAGGTTATTTCAATACGATCTGGTATCAGTCATAGACTCTAAAAAAAGATGGACGACGCGACGTTGCCTCCCTCCATTGTAATGAATTGAAGCCAAAAATTTCCGACCATGGTCGCTGCCATGTTACGTAAAAACGTCAGTTTGGAGCCAAGGCATGCGCAGAAGGAATCGTCCCTGGAGCCAGAGGTGGAGCCGCGATATCAAACTTTTGCCCAAACGCTTGCGCGACCAATTCAACCACGGCAATCATAACGACACACCACGTTTCTATAGCATCAAATTACTAGCTAAAATTAAACTTATCACAAAAATGAACAATTGAACATATATCAGCATGATAACAACTACTTGAAAGTTGAAAGGACCAAAACCATCTTTTGGAAACTTTTATTGGATGTGTAAATTTTTTTTTATTTAGAGCAGAGTCCTATTCGTTTAAATGGAGAGGGCGGGGTATGTGACTTGTACTGCAGCCAGCCACCAGGGGGCGATCAAAGAGCCAGCGGCTTCACTTTATAAGACTTATGAGGCACACCGTAAGCTGCACATAATACGCGTGTAGTTGCTCGCTCTCTGTTGACTCCGATTGACTCTTGTGCTACCGTAGAGTGAGGAGATGCAATCAATATGGCGACAAAGTCATTGTCAGTCGGCTTGACCTCACACTCGGACAGTAATAAATTAAATCTGACACCTGCTGCTCTGTGATATGACACACATTCAGTTTGCACTGAATTCAGGCAGAAGACATTCAGTTTTAGTGTCTGCTCTCTCTAACGAAACTAAATGATTTTATTACTAGAAAAAATCTAAATGAGTGGAAGAAGATGCTGCGGTGGGCAAGTGATCTAATCGGTGAAAGTCTAAAGCACCGTGTATCACCGGTTTCACAGACTATCCCAACAAGCCTAATAATGACAATTATTATATAAAACATTAAATTAATTGCGGTTTATTACTAATAAACAGCAAAGTTGTTTAAAATCAAAAGAAATATAACATAAGCTTTTCATTTAAAGTTTAGTGTGCTCCTTTGCAGTGTGTTAGATGTCTTAGACATCACCACATGTCACCTCTGTCATCCTTTCCTCCGGTCTTGACAAGGGAATCAAATTGTACTGCACTGAATAAACAAACTTTTTGTGTGGTAAAATATAAGATTAAAGCTCATAATTTCTACATAGTAATATATCAACATTTATTGAGAACTAAATTTTAAATAAATACACAATTAATTCATGTACAAAATGAACTGTGTGGGAATAGTAAGTCGTATTATATATTTTCTTGTATTATTTAACTGTTTTATAGTCACTGCATAGTAAATTTTAATAAAAAATGAGTTCTTTTAACTTAAGCGTATAAAATCCATTAAACTAAAACATTCAAGTGAAATGAACTTAAAATTATCAGTACATGTTGTAGGGTAGGACTGGGCGGTATGACAGTATATTCCGTTACCGCGGAATAAAATGTCAGACGTAATGGTGCATTTACACCAACCGCGGTAGAGGCGTGAAGCGCGAGTGATTTCAATGTATTATAACATCAGTCACATTTATAATCTATAGACCTGCACTGTCTATTAATATACTATACATAGTATTGTATTATATTGAGTTTGATAAAAGGGGTCTTATTGCTTCATATATCAGTGCAAAAACAGTAAGTGTTTTCGTGGTGCTTTGACAAACAGTGTCAGCTTTGTTAATGGCAAAAGAAAGTTTGGGGTGGTTAGATTAATGAAATATAATGTGAAATTAATATTAATTTTCAATAAATCAAAGTATTGTGTTGTGTCACACATTATTAGTTCTTCGTCACATGTGTAGTAGACCATTATTTGTCAGTGGGTAATAATGATTGCCCTTTTCACCAGCTACCACCACAAGTAAATTTCAGATCTGTGGGAAACACTGCAACGTTTAAGAAAACAAGAAGGCATGTGGTTTAAAAGATGGCAAGTAAAATAAAAAGCATATCTGTATGCAATACAGTTTCATTATTGTTACACAATTAATTAATCATTATTGTTTATTATTATCCAGGGTGCCTTGATATAACTTGAAAAAAATATGTGCGACCAAATCATATTTTGCGCCAGTAACTGAAAAAGTTGGTAGCGCAAGTGCCACCAGTGGAAAAGGTTAGTGTAGTTCCCTGTACCAATGTCTGCGTAAAAATTAAATCAAGATTTTACCATTATTTTATTGTCATCTTTCACCCCGTGAAATCTGGCTCCAAATTTTAAATGTGCAGTGTGTAATTTTTAGAAGGATCTCTCAACAGAAATGGGAAGTAGTATACAAAACTATATGATCAGGGGTGTATAAAGAAGACCTTTTATAATGAACCATTATGTTTTTATTACCCTAGAATGAGATGTTTTTATCTACATACACCGAGGGTCCCCTTACATGGAAGTCGCCATTTTGTGCAGCCATTAGGGGTGTGCAAAAAAATCAATTCACATTTGAATCGCGATTCAAGCATTGCCGATTCAGAATCGATTCATAGAATTCCAAAAATCGATTCATATATATATATTTTTTTAACGCCGTGTTACTATTGTCCTGAAATGAGTTTATCTCAGTATTCCCATAGATGGCGCGTTGAAGTCACACTGACGCCTGCACACTCTTGTCACAGTCTTTCCCCACACATTGCTGTGCAGCGCTGCCCAGGTTAACAAGTGCCCAAGTATATCTGGCATCCAATTTTGTCTTTTTTGTTTTTCCGTGATGATGACACTCTTTAATAATGACATTTTGTGTGCGACATAATGAGTTCGGTGTGCGTTCACGTGCTCTGTTTCTCAATGAATTGGGATGCGACGCGAACAAGCTTGTGTCACATTGTATCCTTCATGTTTCTGAACTTGAGCAAAGTTTTACGAGTACTTCACGGAGCACCCGCGGCTCGTATGGTTCCGGGTTTGTATTTGAAATGGTCAGTCGGGTCCGGGTCAGTCATACTTAATTACTCCGGGTCCCGAGTCTGATTAATATTGTGTGTAAAACCCGAGTCGAACGGAGAGTGGCCGTGAGTGCTACCGCGCTAAAACTGGCTCTTTTCTATTATTATTAAAGGAATAGTCTACTCATTTTCAATATTAAAATATGTTATTACCTTAACTAAGAACTGTTGAATCATATTCCTATTTAAGACGAGTAGTTATACGAGCAAGTTTGGTGGTACAAAATAAAACATAGCGCTTTTCTAAGCGGATTTAAAAGAGTAACTATATTTTATGGCGTAATAGCACTTTTGGGAGTACTTCGACTCGGCGCAGTAACACCCTCCCTCTCCCATTATGAGAGGGAGAAGGGGAGCGGACTTTTTAGGCGAGTCGAAGTACTCCCAAATGTGCTATTACGCCATAAAGTAGTTCCTCTTTTAAATCCGCTTAGAAAAGCGATACGTTTTATTTTGTACCACCAAACTTGCTCGTATAACTACTCGTCTTAAATAGGAAAAACGTTGATGTGTTTGGTCACTTCTAACTTTATCTCTAAATGGCAGCATTGAATGAATGGGGCTAAGCTAAATGCTATCGAAGCGTCGCAGCGCGCTCCAGCGCTTACGTGCACACACACAGATGATAGAGGGATGTATCAACAATTCTTAGTTAAGGTAATAACATATTTTAATATTGAAAATGAGTAGACTATTCCTTTAATAAACCATATATTTTCTACAACCTATTGCAATGAACGAGCAAAGCTCAAGCTGACTCAAGATTTACAAAACGCAAAGCTGTAATGTAAAGTCCGCTGTCACTGGGACAGCAAGTAGACTTTTGAATCTGAAATAATGAGTGGATTTAGCTTTTTTTTTATCGAAATAGAAAGAGAGGCACTTTTCCTGCTTCTGCTCTATCTAATAGAAATAGTAATCATTATAACACCAGTCACATTTCTAATCTATAGACCTGCACTGTCTATCATTAATATGCTATATTATTGTATTTAATAGAGTTTGATAAAAGGGGTCATCTAATTGCTTCATATCAGTTATTATTTTTGCATAAAGACATAAAGTTATATCAAACTACATTTAATTTGTTGTGTTTATTTTCTTTAAAATTGTATATCTACTACAATCAGTCACATAGGAAAAAGTAAACTACATTTACATACTGTGAATCGTTTTTGAATCGAAAATCGATTCTGAATCGAATCTTGAGCCTAAAAATCGAAATCGAATCGTGAAATTTTCTGAATCGTGCACCCCTAGCAGCCATGTTCCTACAGAAGCCCTTAATGGACAAACTTTTTTTAACTAAGTTGTCTCCAATGATGACATGTTTGCCCGTGGCGGCTAACGTAGTTTCTCTATGCATTTCAAAAGTGATGGGTGAGCAGTGGACTGAGCCGTTGGTTGCAATGCGCAACCTCACCACTAGATGCCACAAAAATTTACACACTGCATCTTTAAGTAAAAATTAACATATTTTGACCTCCCTTTGAAAATCAATGCATTACTCAGTAAATATTAATCTATTGCTTTTAATAGTTTGGCTTTCCCATCACTTTAGTATTTCACCAGAAAAAGAATAATTGAAATGAAAAATTTGAGCCAGGGACATCTGGTTGATGAGACACAGAATGGCCCTTTTGTTATTTCGCATTTATAATGAAATAGGTCCAGGGCTCTAGACTAACATTTGAGAGTACAGTTGGTGGCACGGGGACTTAAGTTGGTAGCACCAGAGTCATGAGTTGTGGCAAGAAAGAAAGAAAACTTAAACTTCATCAAAACGTGATGAATTTAACACATAAATACAGCTGTGGAAAAATTAAGAGACCACTCCAAGATTTTCAGATTTTTTTGTATGTGTTTTTAAGCAAAATTATTATTTGTGTTTCATTCTGTCAACTACTGACAACATTTCTGCCAAATTCCTAATAAAATAATGTTTTTAACCCTCATACGCCCCCTATTTTCCTGAATGTATTAGAGTTTTACCCCACAGAAATGACCCCAGAAATTAAAAGAGTGATTACAAAAAATATATAAATTTTTAATGATACCAATTAGGGCTGTCGCGGTATCCGCAATCCTGTATTACCGCGCTACTGACAAGTTTAACCGCATGGATGACAAGTAACCGCAACAACCACGCTTTCCACATTCAATTCATTAAGCTGCGCCCTTCTGGTTTTTCACATCATACATTTATAATAAAGGCCAAATTGTCAGGAGTTAAGAGAGGCATTTCTTTTTTCGTAAATTTCAATTCAATATTTAATACATGTTATTCATATTTCGTTAAATCATACAGTGAATGTGTGAGAAAGTGAAACTGAGATGACAGAATAACTAATCTATAAACGAATCAGTTTTGCAGTGGCACCGGTGTGAGCACTAAACGTGAACTGGTATGAAAAGAGCAGTGTGAACATTCTTCTTAATTTCTTCTTTTCATCATTTCTGGGTGAATTGTCATTTAATGCTTTCTGTGTTTTCCTCTTCCAGTGATGATTCCAAGGCCTCGGGTGTGTCAGCCAGGAGAAGTGAGAAGAGAGTATGAGGATCAGATAAGTAAGGTGAGGTCTTTATGATAATCTAATTAGGGTTTTTTAGATGCCTGTGCATATAGTAACAGGCACGCTTTACTGAATGTACACATCACAGTTTAAATCTCATGTTTACATTTAATGTATTAACTGTAATATTGGTGATATTGTAATGTATTGCCCCCACATATTTTCTGTCACCCTTTGGTAAAAAACTTTTTTAAACTGAAGGCATTTAAAAAAGTGACTGCAGTTTTGTCCCCTTGTCATGCTGGGCGACATTAAAATGCATCTGGAAAAGAATCGCAATTTTCCAGTATGCTATAGTGGTCATTACTTCTTTTGCTGCAATAAACAGCTGGTGGAGGAGAAGCGAGCTTTGGAAGAGGCCGAGAGGAGAGCCAGTGAGGAGTACATTCAACGCCTCCTAGCCGAAGAGGAGGAGCCACTGGTGGAGGCAAAGAGAAGACAGGAGGAGCAGCAGCTAGAGAATGATGAGAGATTGGCCAGACTGCTCAGTCAAGAGCTGGTGAGGTCACACATCACACAGAAGAGTTATACAAGAGTTGTGAACTATCACCCACTATTTAACATAAATATCACTACTTAACAGTGTTTGTGCAGACCTGCTTTTTTAGAGACTATGGCAAGATTTTACCTCGAAAGTTACCCCTAATTATATATATATATATATATGACAACACACAAATAATTCTAGTTTCTTGTGTCTTTTTTGAGAACCCCCATTAAACATTCACAGTGCTGGAGGAAAATGTAAGTGAACCCTTGGATTTAACAGCTTGTTGAACCTCATTTGGCAGCAAATACTTCAAGCAATCGCTTTCAGTAGTTCTGAATCAGACCTGCGCCTCGTTCAGAAGCAATTTTTGCTCATTCCCCTTTACAAAACCGCTTTAACTCAGACACATTTGTAGGATGTCTGGTGTGAACCGCTCTCTTGAGGTCATTCCACAGGTTAAGGTCTGGGCTTTGACTAGGCCACTCCAAATGCCGCATTTTGTTTTTCTTAAAGGTGCAGTGTGTAGTGGATTTACTACAATGCTTAAGGTCATTGTCCTGTTGCATCAACTAACCTCTACTGAGCTTCAACTGGTGAACAGCCACCCTGACATTATCCTGTAGGATTTTTTTAACGTAATAATTCATTTTACCCTCGATGATGGCAAGTGGATTACTGATGAGTAATCATGCTTTAAGTAGTGCATGTGCATGCAATAATTTGCTGGTCTTGCAATTGTGTTAATTTATACAGTATTGGTTTAGTTTGTACAGTGAAATGCAAAGATAATGTTTTAAACTTTGGTTGAAGTAACATTTGATTCAGCTATATAAATATTATCCCCAATTTCGATGCTGCTATGCTTATAACAGCCATAGAATATAGGTGTTTTTAACTTTACAAATTATTCAGAGAAATAACGCTGACCGTGTATGCTCTTAGATGCAGTTTCCTGGACAGAGTTTAGGTTAATCCAGGACTAGGCAGGATAAGCCCTGTCCAGAAAACCGCCCCTTAGCACGAGTGTTGTGTCTCAAGATGCACACCAGTAGTATAACAATTACCAAAACAACTCCAAGGCACTCTTAAAATAGTAAAAAAGCCTTAATTGATAAGGCTTGGTCATAATAAACCTAATAATTCTGAGCGTTTCTGAATACAAGCCTTCGTCAGGGAGTAAAAAACTCCCTGACGAAGGCTTGTATGCCGAAACGCGCCGGATTTACCATGTCCGAAGTTTTTTATTAGGTTTATTATGACCAAGCCATATCAATAAAGGCTTTTTTGCTTTTTTAAGAGAGTGCCTTGGAGTTTTTTTGGTTTGTTATGCTACTATTTTCCTATTCAAAGAGCAACTCGACTTCAGCGTATTTTTTTGAGTCCGGGAAACGCTCCTTTTTTATCTTTGAGATATGAAGAGTTTGGTTCCAAAACGCAATAAATCCATTTTGACAAATTTCGGTAAAAACTTGTTTTCTATACCAAGAAATTGACAAGATGAAAACCATTACTTTCTGTTACAAACTTTCACATAGCATCTTTAGGTTATAAAAACATAAAGAATTTAAATCCATAAGTTGATTTTTTTATAAGAACAAATTATTTTTTCCAAGTTTTTTTTCAAAATGCTATAAATCTATTCAATCAATGTGTAAATGTGCATTTATATTTGCCATTTTATATTCATTTAGTTGACTAGTGGTATACACTGATTAAAAAAATAAACATTAATGACATTAATCAAAACACTTACTTTGTCATATTAAGATCACTGTCATTGCTGTGGTTATTCTTGACGTCATCACTTAACATTTTTCACAGCGATCAGCTGTAAAATGTTTTGGTCCCGCTCGATTTTCGTTGACTTTGAGTAAAATGATGGAAAGTTTTTCATAAGATCCCCTGGGGTCAATGTGTTAGCATGACAAAAGCTTGATGCTGTCGGGAGAACAAGCGACCGTCTTCCGAGTGCCTCTCACGTAAATTATTAGATTATTATAGGCTTACATTTCTTTCCCGGCACAGAAAACCATCACAGGTTTATCAATGGCATTAAAGTATTATTTTGTTTTTGTTTGTTTGTTGATCACGAAGTACAAAGTAGATGAGGAAAACTAAGATTCCGTGTATTCAACGCGCCGCCAATGTTTGTTTACAATGCGTGAAATGGTGCGCTGTAATTTGTGGAGCGGATTTATTATTCATTCTGTAGAAAAGGAGTGCCGTTTATTGCGTTTTGGGAGAAAGGGAGAAAATTAAGAATTTACTTTTAAATACTGACCTGATATAATACTGATTTTGGCAGTTACTCACTTTTTATCAAAAATGCTGTTTATCGCATTTTGGAACCAAACTCTTCATACATTTTTTATAAATTGTGCTTTTAAAAATGACTTAAATATCCCAATTTAACTAAGACCTAGTACTGTTTTAAGCTAATCCCTGTCCGGGAAACCACCCCTTAATGTCATAAAACTTTATTTACACCTGTGTCATTATGGTGTAAATAAACAGAATACAGATACACTCACCTTAAAGGGATAGTTCAACCAAAAATGAAAATTCTCTCATCATTTACTCACCCTCATGTTGTTAAAAAACAGTATTAATTTCGTTGTTCTAATGAACACAAAGGAAGATATCTTGAGAAATGTTTGTAACCAAACCGTTTGTGGACACCATTCAATTCAATAGTAGGAAAAAATAATACTATGGTAGTAAATGGGGTCCACAAACGGTTTGGTTACAAACATTTCTCAAAATATCTTCCTTTGTGTTCATTAGAACAAAGACATTTATAAAGTGAGTAGATGATGACAGAAGTTTCATTATTGGGTGAACTATCCCTTTAACGTTTTCTATAAAACCCGATTAAAACGTAAACATCAAAAGTAACAATTAATTTACTTACATATATCCTAAAAAATAATCTTTATGCTGTAAACCGGATAAATTTAGATCATGATTTTGAATGCAAGTCTATGACTCCCTCTGCCGGTTGGGAATACAGAGATGGCCGCTCCAACTCTTTTGCGCAATCCAGTGAGAGATCAGTGGGAAAAACTGTACCTCTCTTTTCTTTCATATAGATTACATAAACATCCAATATTTGTTTTCGATTGTAATTATTTTGTTTAAAGGTAGACATTTCAGGCTTTTTTTAGATGTGTATCATGTTTGTGTGACAAGTATTCACAGAGAATCAATAGATTTTTTTATAACGTATTTCAGAAAGATGCTCGTGGAGACAGACACGTCTGAAAGCGCATCCTGTTTATTTTTTAAACATAAGCAAAAAGTTTTGATGTTATAATGAATGTATACAAAGTATGGAATATTTTAAGTTGATTCCGCTTTGATTAGAAAAAACATCAGTCAGACTGCATGTTTTTCAACCCAAGAGTGTACAATCAAGTTGTAATGCTGTTTTGTTGTTGTGGTTGTCTGTTCAGAATTCAGGACCAATCTCTGAGTCATCTTGGAACATAAAGCCTGTTGATGCTACGCCATTAAAGAAAAAGAAAACAACAGGAGGTGATATTGAGAAGTATGTGTCTTTTGTTTTTAATCTGCACCCCACCATGTTAGTATTGTTGTAAATGATAATGTGTTGTGTTGAGAAGCTGTATGTTTACAAGTTAAATTAAAAACAAACAAAATGTACATGTTTGCATTTACAATCAAATGAGACTGTCCCTCCCTACTACCATAGGCACAGTATTACAGAAAAAAATATGCATTTAGAGACTTCGCTCTTGCGGTACTTAGGGGCTGTTAACACCTGGTATTAAGATGCGTTTTCGAAAACACTTTCGACCAGTTTGACTTTGTGTGTGCCAAATCTCACTGACATTCTTTGACATCCCTTGAATGAAAAGTAGAATATTAATACATTTTCGATTAGAGTATAAGTAACAGTATGCTCCTGTACCTCAGGTTTCTACGCCCAGTGCCTCATAAACAGCCAAACAGTGACAGCAGCCCAGACTCCTCTATTATGGCTAATAAGGTGAACATGCTTTTAAATGCAGTTACATACACTCACCTAATGGATTATTAGGAACACCTGTTCAATTTCTCATTAATGCAATGGTGTGGGGGATGTTTTCTTGGCACACTTTAGGGCCCTTAGTGCCAATTGGGCATCGTTTAAATGCCACGGCCTACCTGAGCATTGTTTCTGATCATGCCCATCCCTTTATGACCACCATGTAAACATCCTCGGATGGCTGCTTCCAGCAGGATAATGCACCATGTTACAAAGCTCAAATCATTTCAAATTGATTTCTTGAACATGACAATGAGTTTACTGTACTAAAATGCCCCCCACAGTCACCAGATCTCAACCCAACAGAGCATCTTTGGGATGTGGTGGAACGGGAGCTTCGTGCCCTGGATGTGCATCCCACAAATCTCCATCTACTGCAAGATGCTATCTTATCAATATGGGCCAGCATTTCTAAAGAATGCTTTCAGTACCTTGTTGAATCAGTGCTACGTAGAATTAAGGCAGTTCTGAAGGCGAAAGGGGTCAAACACAGTATTAGTATGGTGTTCCTAATAATCCTTTAGGTGATACAGTAATAGAAAGATCATGTCTAAACTGTATCAAACACTGTGTCACAAATGAAAAAAACTAGTTTGTAACAGTCTCATGATTTGTCTTGCCTTTAAGGAAAACATTCTGAACCATCCAAAAACCCTCCTTTCCCAATCTGAGAAGAACATGGCTGACCAGAACATGCCTGTGCTGGACTACTATGGCAAACCTTCAACCTCAAACTCTAACTCTGACTGCTTAGAACAGACGTACAACAGTCCAAACAACACTACATCCAAACGAAAGAGTTCAGAGATAGAGGTGGAAACTGAAGAAGATCTACTCAAAAAAAGACCTTGTGCTGATCCAAGCTGTGAACAGGCACTAGTGGAAAGCCCCGTCCTATCAGAGATGGTGTGGTACGAGGAGGCTCTGCGGAGCCGCTGGCAGCAAGAGGAGGAGGATCGGCGGCTGGCGATGCGACTTCAGAAAGAGTTGAACCGTGATAACAGCGTGGACCGCAGAAAGGGTTCGGCCGATAGCTATCAGCTTAGGCAGAAAAACAGCATGGCTTCTCCGAGCTCAAACCCGGATGAGGAAAGTACGAGAAGGAACAGTGCAACAAACACAAGGAGCTCCACAGGACGGAGGGAAGACAAGGAGAAAGCTGATAAGAAACTGTCTGGAACAAGCGCTCATCAAGTAGGGACAACTTCTGGAAAAAGTACTGTGTCTTCTCCTCCAGCAACAACAACAACAGTTCAATCCACTCCTCTTAAGAAAGGGACCAAGCAGACCACCCTTACTGAAATGTTTACCAACATGAGCAGCTAAAGCTGTCCTCTCTAGCCTTAGACTGTTTTCTTTTATACTCCAAGGACTACAAATCACAACTTAAAAAATGTTGTTATGGGCACTGCTGCTAATAAAGAATGTTGTGTAATCTTTAGCATTTTCAACTTCTGTCTGTATCTGGTGTTATCCCCCTTTAGTGCCTTTCCATGCTGTAATTTTGGGAGGGTCATACTATAAAGTTAAAATGCAATAGTTTTATTTCTGAGAGCAGTTGAAAGTTGACAAGTTAAGAGTATGTAATAGTGGGAATGCTTTAAAATAAATTAGTTTTACACATTTTATTTGTAAGCATTTGCAGGTGTTTCTTACATAATTTCAATAAACGGAAAAATCAGTTTATGGAAAACTATAAGTGTTCATGGTGTGTGGTTATTTGACAAGTGTAAAACAATCACTAAAGTAGGTTCAACTTGGATTTTTCCAGATAATATTAACTAGATTTTTAAAGTTTGTGAAGAACATACGAGTGTATCTGCAACACGGGACCTGCCTTAAAAAGATAGAGATTTAAATATACCAATGCAGAAGAGCAAGCCATTTAGCATAGGTCTGTACATAAGCAGCAGCAGCACCGTGGTTGAGATTTTTATATACAGGGTTCCCACGGGTCATTGAAATCCTTGAAAGTTTGTGAATCTGGGGGGAAATTCAAAGCCCTGGGAAGTTTTTAAAAATATACATAGATACAGGTCATTGAAAGTGCTTGAATCTATTTTACGCAAGAAGTTTTCTGGAAAAAAGATCAATATTATTTCCTGTGTAGTGTAGGATAATATCATAAAAATTATAGACTTTTTAAGCACATGTGCTAAACTGTTCGCTTTAAATGCTTATATCGTCTGTATGCCAATGTTGATTCATACCAAAATGATATTTTGCATAGTTGTGTTTGACACATGAAAACGTCTCGGGTTATGTATGTAACTGCTGTTCCCTGAGAAGGGAACGAGACGCTGCGTCTCCCTTTTCATACTTCCTGCGTCCCTGTAACGCAATATTTCAGATAGCAATATACTTCCTGGCTCCAGTGTCACCCTGTCTTTGTCGTTAAGCCTCATCATTGGTTGAATTTGATTTACACATTCAGACGCACTTACCCCTGGAAGCGTCCTCAAAGTGTCACCGCAGTTACGCAGCGCGAGTTCGCTCGAAAGGGAACTGTTATAATGTATCTTAAAAGGTAACACGATGTAACCTTGCTCTTGAAATGTGTCCCCACATTTAGTCCTTGAATTTGAGGGTATTGGACCTGGAAAGTCTTTGAAAGGTTCTTGAATTTGAAGTTAACTAAGGTGTGGGAACCCTGTATATACAATAGGCTTTAAAAGTTCAGGAACACACACAAAAATACAAAACATGGTTAGGCACATCACTAAAAACCCAACACCACAGATGACCTGTACTTTATCTGTAATAATCAGTTGATTTATTTGTTGTTCTATGCAATACTCCCTTCAAATAGGCAAAAGGAAAAGAGTTATTTACGGATATGGTTAAACCAAAAGTACCTGTTCCAAAGTGCCCCAACACTTTCAGTGAAAACGCATGTCTTGACAGCTATACAAACTTGATTTCTACACAAATAATTTACAATTATCATTTTGGAGCTGTCCTGGATGTTCTTCTACCAAAATTTATTAGAATTAACTGACATTTTCTTGTTTTCTTGAAATCTTGTTTTCTCCTGTGAGTTTAATATATTTTAAAGGGACTGAAGTGTTTTATTAACCAAGTTCAATGTCTTTATTCATAAATATGTCCTCATTGGTGTCAAATGGCCTCTGCCAGTGACTTTTCTTTGTAAGCTTAGAATTTCTTCTCTTTACTTAAATTGAACGGGTAAGTCCAAGGAGGCTTCCATGTCGTTCCGCCGTTCTGATAAGCTATAATAGCAGATAGGGACAAAAAGCACTAGGCGAGAAGTCATTGTTGAGGGAGCAGCAAAACGCAAAGTTTATCATCCATGTGCTCCTGTAGATCTTCAAAGCAGTGGTGGCCCGTGACAGCTCTTCCGAGCAAAGTGTTCAGGGCCCTGGGCTGCAGCCTATGTTGCCCATTAGGATAACGTGGCCTTGGGTACAACCTCCTTCCTTAGCAAGCAACGCCCTTTATGGGTCAATTGCACGACCAGGTCATAACTTTTAAAATGACTGCCGATCATTGTATAAGATGTGATGTTAAATCTCTCACGGACACGGTGAATGTTGTAAATCTACTTTTTGCGTGTTTCTTTGTTCACAGGAAATGTTTGAAAAATCATACAGAGTTGAACTTTGAGGAGTCCTCACATCACGGAGCATAGCAATGTTTAGCTTAACTACTTTCTTCCGGATGTTGATATTAAAATTTTCTGGAAGCCATTGCTGTAATGGTTAACTATATAATGCTATACTGCTATATATATACTTAAGTTATAAATCGCTGTCAAATGTATTGTATAAAGCATTTTGCTTCTAGTACGCTGAGCTATGAAATGCGCTATCCGTAAGTATCACTTACAGAAATTTCATTGGGACTGCACCGGCATACTTCACACCTTCCTACACCCCATCCAGAAACTTCTAGAACCATTCAGAAATCTCTTCTTTCTTTTCAGTTTAATAAGAAAAACCACCAACTCTTTCTTTTTCTCTCATCAGGTATTGTTTCGGAATAGTGAAAACTTGTATCTTGGTATAAGCACCTTTTTACTGTTGTCTCCCTATGACACAACCCCTGTGTTTTTTCCTAAACTTTGTAAGTTGCTTTGGATAAAAGCGTCTGCTAAATGCCTAAATGTACTCATCTAAAAAGGGACAAATACCTGGCGATTGCGGTTATATACCATTCTCCAAAGCTAAACAGAGACTTTTTTATGAATTTGCTAACTCTATACAGTAGGTGGCATCACCACACAGGCTTAAATGCTCCTGATTGTTGGTGACTTTAAAAGTCATGTTTGTTGTGATTCAGACATGTTGATATGTTAGTCTTATTGTTTCCTTCGGCTTAATGCAAATGGTCACACAGTCCACACATCTACACAGTCATACACTTAATCTCATTCTGACACATAGGGTCACTATCTACGATATTGAAATTGTTGATCTAAGTTTTTCATAAACCTGTGATGTTCACCTTTTTATTGTAGACCTGGGGCTGGATTCACAAAACATTCTTAAGAAGAAAATTTAATTGTTTTAATGTGACATGTATTGTGTAGTCAGAAATGGCATTTTAAACTGTTTACTTTACAAAGATTAGTTTAATGAGGAATTTCATACTCGTATAATGAAGTTTAATGGCTTACTTCAGTAATATGTCATGAAACACAAATAAGTATTATAGGGGTAACCTCGAATAGCCGAAGATTCAATGATTCGATACAGTGACGTAGCAAGTCAGTCCCGGGCCCATATGCAAAAAAAATGTACGGGCCCCCTTAAGCCAAAGCCCCCCACCAACCTTGCCCATTGGCACTGTTAACTGTGGCGCGCATGTCTGTTAACAACATATACTTTTAATAAAGTAGTCAAATATTTTTACTTTACTTTTTTACTTTAAAGGGTAGATTTAAATAAAGAAAAACAAAATGTTTTGGGTCGTGACTAAATTCTCCGCCTTTTCTTTTCTCTTTAAGGCCCCACTTTTATGTTTATATTTGTCCATCCTTAATGTTCATGTAGATAGCCGCTATAGTAACCTCTCATACTGTGTTTTCTTTTTTTTTGGGCGCGGCGATGCGTCATGTAAAAAAATTATGGCGTAGTAGTCTACGGCAGCCACAGAGTGCAAAAAAATAATAAACTCAAACAAGAAATGACGGAGAAGTTAGACATTATGGAGAAATAAGAAATCACTACACATGATATGCATACAAAATATATTTATTGCGGCCACAAATAAAAATTTAATTGAAAAAAAGTTTTAATTAAAAGCTGGTGTGGGCCCGGGCCCATTTGCACGTGCATACCCTGCATGCCCAGCCTCTACGCCACTGCTTCGATAGAAGCCTGATTCAACTACCATCTCACAGTCGAATCGTTGCAGATGTGTTATAAAAAGAGGATCATTAAATTTAAAATGATCTGATTTCACATATGATTACACAACAGCTTTCTCACAATATATTAAAGGTCCCATTTTACTGTTTTTTCGAAGCTTTAATTGTGTTAATGGTGCCCAATACAACATGTTAATGTTTTTATGTTAAAAAAAAACAGTATTCTTGTTCAAAGACGTCCCTCATTCAGAAATATGTATCGAGTTCTGATTGTGTAGCTGGTTTACTGTGTTGTGATTCAACAGCAGCTTAGTTTAGCTGGTGACTGGCTTATTCCTGTGGGCGGAGGTTAGTAAAAAAAAGTGTTTATATTGAAGTCATGTATACATGAAGTTGAGGGCTGTAACTGGCCATTCTGTGTAATTCATCTTGTTATGAAAATATATCGCTTGGCATTGAACTTTGAGCTTTATAATTTTGAAGGCATAATTTATGCTCTAACAGCAACATAGACCCACTAAAGTTTGAAAAATGGCATCATGAAAAACGGCCACTTTAATATACAGCCTATTCTGATAATGCTATGCAAATAATATGTGAAAAAGTAGCTTCAATAAATATTTTTAACATGTGTGAATAAATCCATCAACCCAGGGGCGTCACTAGCAATTCTGGGCCCTATGAAAGAATATGAGGTTGGGTCCCCTACCACTTTCATTTCGCACCAAAAATACAAGCCCACATAGCTAAGCTATTTAAAGTTTTTTTTTTATCATTTTGAATAATAAAAAGGCATTAACATACTATCGATGATAGATCTTAACAAAATACCAAGCAGCATGTAAATAATATAATAAAAAAATAATGTAAATAAATAAAAAATAAAATAAATAAATAAAACATGAAAAGCAAATTATATCTGAGTAAATTAAGTTCCATGGGGGTTAATCCATATATTTTGCCAGTAATTTAGAGAGTTTTAAGGCACTCCTCATTTTTAGTTGTTTCATGGAATTAAATATAATTATAAAGTCTTTTTTAAATGCCTCAAAACAAGGAGAAACTTTAACAAATCAACATTTGTGTAGCTAAAATTTGGCTACAATCAACACATTATTACACAAAAATTCAATGTCTTTGTTGTCCAAAAAGACCCCAAAATTAACATTATGATAGTCAAAGGCAGGTATTAAATTTTTTGTCTCCAACCACTCATACAATGCTAAGCTATTTAAAGTCTTTGTCTGCTGCAATTCAAAAATACAGAACTATTATGTTTGCTATTGCTTTTAACAACTATAATCAGTATTTAGTCAGAGACCTACCATAGCTATAAGATGATTTATTGTGCAAATGTAAACTTAATAAAAATAAAATAAAATAAATACGAATAAAATAGGAAAACAGAGGATTTAAGATAAACTGACAGAGCTTAGATCAAACTTAGATCATGTGGCTTACACACTTTATAATTTATTCAGTTTTTTTAATAATGAATAAAAATGTTTCTTTATTTTCTGGTTGTATTCTTGTAAAGAGACTGAGAAACAATAATAGTCCTTATAGCATTGCAAAACAACTAATCTTTTGGCTTGGTGGTGTAAGACTGTTTTGCATTTCTGTACATTTAGCTGTGGGACAAGCTGGTTTATTTGCATGCTGGTACGAAAGAGATAAACAAGGGCTTTATTGTATTGTTTATGGGCAATGTGTGAGTTTGGTTCTATGTAATGATGGTTCTTTGTGTTTTAAGTAGCATTCCATTCATATAAAATATTATATAAAATCACATGAAAACTGCAAAACGTAAATTCTATGAAAATCTGAAGAAATGATCTCACCAAGCTTTCAATGTTAGACACTTTGTTCTAGAAAGAATTTCAGAGTAATTGTAACGACTATTGCGTCTCTTTTGCGTTACTCATATCCTATTATAGTTTTCTTTTAGTATTTCCATATTTGTGGTTTAAAACGGGTTGCAGCACTTCCCAGTGTGGTCCCGTGCCTCTCGTCACAGCATGAATAATCCTCACTGCTGACTAATATCCCCCAGTTCTTTCATAATGAGTTTGCAGCTTGTATAAAAAAAAACTGAAAATAAGTTATTAATTAGCTAATTAGCTAAACTGAACACTGGAACAAATAGCTTGTCAAAAATAACAAATGTTTTGGTTTCCTAAAGACGATTGGAGACGGTGATCATGGATCAATGGTACACTCTAAGGGGCCAGTCACACCAAAAGCGTTTATGGCAGTTGCAGGCGCCTTTTTTGAATGATATTCTATGGGCAGGGCGCGTTTGCGCATTGTTTATGCGCGCCGAGTGCCTTGCGTTTTTTTGCCGCCTGCCGCGCACGCGTTTTTGAATGAGCGCCGAGTCAATATTTGATTGACAAGACAGCTGACTCTGTGGTTGCTTAGCAATATGAAAAGCCGCGTCGCACTGCTCTTTTTTAAAAAAGGCAGGTCGTCGCGCCTTGCGTTTGCAAGCGTTTAAAGCGCTTTTGGTGTGACTGGCCCCTTAGAAAGGATGTGTTAATTTTTTACTCTTTTTTTGTGTTATGCTATTTAACACATTATGTCATTTTGTGTTAAAAGCATTTTTTAGAGTGTATTTTTTATTTATTATTCCCCTGTTATCAGAAATAAAGTACTATATAATGACTCTATTGTTTTTTAATTATTTGTGGAAATTTACTGGAAGTTATGTTTGTTCCATGAAAGCCATTTATGTTGTTACTGCTGAATTCAATTCAACTTTATTTCGCCATGTATACAAATACTAGGAATTTGGTTCGGTATTCTCCATGCAGGCAACACACAGTACAACATACAACATGCAAATGAATTTAAGTTAAGAGTCATTTAGAAGGGCTATTGCATGGGGGGAAAAACTGTTGCGATGGCGTGATGTTTTGGGCAAAATAGCCCTATACCGCTTTCCCGAGGGTAGAAGATTAAACAGACTGTTGGCAGGATGAGAGGGGTCGGCCGCAATCTTCACAGCTCTGTTAATGGTCCTAGAGCTATGCAGGTCCATAATAGAGGGCAAGGGACAGCCAATAATCCTCTCTGCTGCCCGGATGACTCTTTGTAGTCTGGCCTTTGCACGGGCTGATGCAGAGGCAAACCAGACCGTAAGGGAGGAAGTTAGCACACTCTCAATGAATGCTCTGTAGAATTGTACCATGATGGAGGTGCTAAGCAGTAGTCCTTTTAGGCGGCGACGAAAGAACAGACGCTGCTGGCCCTTCTTCACTAGTTGGGAGATATTATTATCCCATTTGATTGAGTTGGTAATGGTTGTGCCCAAGAACTTGAAGTGCTCCACGACAGACACGGATGCATCATTAATGAGCAGAGGAGGATGAGTCGGGGGCCTTTTACGAAAGTCCACAATCATCTCCACAGTTTTATTGATGTTAAGTTCCAAGTTACTGACTGCACACCAGGACTCCAGGCGACTAACCTCACTGCGGTAGGCTGACTCGTCGTTGTTAGAGATGAGGCCTATTATTGTGGTGTCGTCCGCATATTTGATGATTTTGACAGATGGGTCACCAGAGGTACAGTCATTGGTGTACAGTGAGAATAGCAGAGGAGACAGCACACAGCCCTGAGGGGCACCGGTGTTACATGTGCGGGGCTGTGAGAGATATGGGCCCAGCCTGACATACTGAGTCCTGTTAGTAAGGATATCAATAATCCATGAGCAGAGGAGAGGGTTAATGTTCAGATGGGACAGTTTACTGTGAAGAAGATTGGGAATTATAGTATTGAAGGCAGAGCTGTAATCCACAAATAGGAG
Organism: Misgurnus anguillicaudatus; assembly: GCF_027580225.2. NCBI lineage: Eukaryota > Metazoa > Chordata > Actinopteri > Cypriniformes > Cobitidae > Misgurnus > Misgurnus anguillicaudatus. Next base: position 9,203,044 of record NC_073360.2, read on the forward strand.
TCTAGCATAGGTATTCCGATTGTCCAAGTGTTGTAAAATAAAGTGAAGTGCAATGTTGATAGCATCGTCAACTGAACGGTTGGGACGATATGCAAATTGAAGAGGATCAATGAGGTGATCGATAGATGCTTTAAGATGAGAGAGAACTAAGCGTTCAAAAGCTTTCATCACTACAGAAGTGAGAGCAACCGGTCTGTAGTCATTCAAGCAGCTGATCTTGGGCTTTTTCGGCACTGGAATGATAACAGCGGTTTTGAAGCAGGCAGGCACTCGGCAAAGTTCCAGATAAAAATGTCTGTGAGCACTGGGGTCAGTTCACTAGCACAGTGCTTAAGGGAAGCAGGTGACACCCTGTCTGGTCCACACGCCTTCCTGATGTTCAGACCTTTGAGGAGCCTTCGGACTTCATGCTCCCTAATAGCCAGTGGAGCAGGTGAGCTAATGGAGTGGGTGGGAGGGGCCAGGGGGTTGAGTGGGGGGTGCTCACACGATGCTTCAAACTTAGTGCAAAACACATTGAACTTATCTGGTAAGTTTGGGTCAGTGGGAGCTGGTGGAGGTGACTTACTATAGCCTGTGGCAGATTGTAGACCCTTCCAGACAGCTCTGATGTTCTTGTCATTGACCTGTTGTTCAATCCTTGCCTTATACAACCTCTTAGCATGCTAGATGGCTTTGCTGAGTGCATATTTGGCCCTGGTGTAGGCAGCCTTGTCTCTGCTTCTGTGGGCCTCCTCCTTCTCTCTCCTCCGTAGTCTTACTTCTTTATTAAACCATGGCTTACTATTCCCATAGATTACAATAGATTGTCTGGGAATACAAAGTTCCTCACAGAAATAGATGTAGGATGAGCATGTGTCTACATACTCATCAAAGCTATTACATGCCAATTTAAAAGTTTCCCAGTCTGTACTGTCAAAACAAGCTTGTAATGTTTCAACAGCATCGGGTGTCCATTTCTGTACTACCCTCTTGATCGGCTTTTGTTTTTTAAGTAAAGACCGGTATGTGGGGATGAGTTTAATCACAGCGTGATCACTATTGCCTAGTGGCGCGCACGCCCACACACGATACGCATCCTTGATGGAAGAATAGAAATGATCGAGAGTCCGTTCTCCCCTGGAGGCACAGCGCACCAGCTGATGGTATTTTGGAAGTTCAGATCTCAGATCAGTGTGGTTAAAATCACCCATGACAAATACAGTGGAGTTAGGGAACTTGTTCTCCACATCCGTGATATGATCAGCTAAGAGCTGCTGCGCTGTGTCTGCGTGCGCCTGTGGCTGAATATAAACACCCACAAGGATAATAGATGGTATTTCCCTAGGCGAGTAGAAAGGTTTATAGTGTATGGCCACCAGTTCCAGATCGGGGGAGCAAAATTCAGAAATAACTGTCAAATCACTGCACCATTTGTTACTCACATAAAAGCAAACACCTCCGCCTTTTGTTTTTCCACTGGCTGTCGTATCGCGATCCGCTCTAAAGAGCTGATAGCCAGGCAGATTCAACGCCGTGTCAGGAATATTAGAATGAAGCCAGGTTTCCGTGAAGCAGAACGCCGCTATATGGGAGTAGTCCTTGTCCGTCTCCACCCGAAGTTGGATCTCATCTAGCTTATTGCTAAGTGATCTCACATTAGCCAGAACTAGTCCAGGTAGAGATGCGCGGAACCCTTTCTTCTCAAAGCGGCGACGGCACCCAGCTCGATTACCCCTCGCTCTGTAGCGGGGGAGCAGCCTCCATGGACGGGCTGTCGAGTGTTTGTATGGGCTATATTCCGTGGAGCTTCTAAGGATATCCGAATGACAACCCTGCAGATCAGGGTGGCAACTAAGAAATGATGATGCGCTGATGTTACGTAGCTCATTTCGGGTGTAGGTTATTTTCATAATGCACTGCACCATAGACATAAACACAAACAAACACGGACAAACTTTTACTCCTGCACGAGATCTCCACGGCCGCCACACAAGCGCCGCCTATTCACACAATACCATCTATAATTTCATGCTACTAGCATCTTCAAATGGTATTGCAAAAATACTGACTGTTTCATGCATGTTACCTAAACATTCTCTTGTCTTTCATTACAAATAGAACATAGATATTACACAATTTGCTGAGCCAGGTTGATTAGTATTTTCACATGAACACAGTAATGTGTAAAAGATGTTTACAATTATCTTGGGAATCACTGTATCAGATTCTTACTTTATGGTTGTCTCTTTGCATTAGGCTGGAATTGGAAACAGTATTTCAAAGTCAAATAAACACCACATTTCACTTAAGGCAGGCAGGCCAGCTGACAGTCTTGCCTGGGCCCGGGACAAGATAATCTTGGAGGGCCCCTCGGCCCCCCTACTTTTTACTGGTAACAAGACATTTGGCATTATCAGATTCATGACCCACGAATATTGCATTATTATACATTGTATTCAACATTTATATGGTAAATAAATGTAGTACTGACACTATATACTGACACAAAATAACTTTTATTTATATAACGTCAACCCCCTCTTTTCTTCTTCTCTTTTCTTTTCTTCTCTTTTCTTTTCTTTTCTTTTCTTTTCTTTTCTTTTCTGAGCACCGGACTTGTGCTGAGTCTGACCAGATATTTTGAGCTTACTGAACTTCAAATCAAATGACATCATAAAATTTTGATCAGTTACCAAACCATTTTTGTGTTGGGCGGGGGGTTTCTTGACCACTATTTCAAGTATAGGAAGAAAACAAATAAAACGTTTTTTTATGTATCTCAAATACACCTCCATAAATATTGGCACAGCACAGTTTGTGTTATTTTAGCTGTTTACCAAAATGTATTCGAGTTACATTCATATTATGAATATTGGTTACAGTGAACACTCTCAGCTTTATTTTTAGGGTATTCACTTCCATAATGGCTGAAGGATTTAGGAATTACAGCCATTTAATATGTAGCTCCCCCTTTTTAAAGGGGTCAAAAGTAATGGGACAATTGACTTAAAAACTGTTTTATGGACAGGTATTGTCTATTTGTTAAATAATTTCCTCATGAATGACAGCTGTTAAAGGTCTGGAGTTGATTTTAAGTGTGGTATTTGCATTTGGAAGCTGTGGCTGTGAACCCAAATCATTTGATTCAGGGACATCTCCATGCAAGTGATACAGACCATAATTAGGTTTCAAAAACACAACAAATCCATCAGAGAGATGGCAGGAACATTAAGACTGGCCACATCAACAATTTGGCACATCCAGATAAAAAACAACACAGTGGTGAGCTTAGCAACATTAAAATCCTGTATGTCTAAATGGGATAACAGTGGTGGATGATCGCATTATCCTCCATTATAAAGAAAAACCATCATAACTGTAACTGGAATACATTTTGGTAAACAGCTAAAATGACACAAAATGTGCTTCTGTTCCAATATTTGTGGAGGTGACTGTATTAGATTTTTTTCCACAAATATGCCTATTTTCTTTATTTTTTAACAATTGCAGTGTTTCCCACAGGATTTTGAGAGACTGTGGCGGCGATGACGTCCCACGCCGATTAGCATATATGTGCCGTCATTGTGTCGTGTTTTACTCTTTAATCTGTCACATTATATTGCATTTTAACACAACTGAAAGCTATTTTTACATATTATTTGTTCCCTTTCAGTCGGTCACTACGACGTCACGTCGTGACCGACGAATTGGGAACCGCTTCGCGGGTGACCTATCTGCTTCGAGAAACCTTTAAAACGCCAATGAACTTGGCATGCAGATAATTGCATCTGCCGGCGCCGCCCCGCGGCACAGGTATTTAATGAGCGGCAGGTGCAGTTATCAAATCAGCTTTTTAGCTTCGAAAGCTGGCAGACTGACTGCTCACGAGAAGCTACTCTCTGCTCTTTGGAGAACTCTGCGTGTTCGATTTGGTTGGGCAAAGGCATTTCAGCGGAGGCTCGCGGGTGTTCCACCTCTCTTTTTAATTTTTTGACTTTTTTCTCACTCTTAGTTGAGTGTGTGCGTAGCCGTTCCCCTGTGTGCTTCCTCAACATCAGCACATTAAAAGAGTATTTCCTCTAAAAGAGTATTGCGGTGTTCTGCGTCTTTTTAAAGACAGCATTTCACTTGCACTGAGACGGGAGCGTCTTTTTAAAGATGTCTTTCCGTCCGTGTTTCTGGATGCGGCAAATGTATGGGTCCCCGGGTGGCCACGATCGTTTTCTCTCGTGCGCAAGAGTGCATGCTGGGGCTGCGATCGTGGAGGGTTCATACTCCTAAGAGAGCATGAACCTCTTGGATGGCGGAGACGGGTTTCGTACCTCCGGGAACGTCACCCCCGTTTTTCCGTTGCGGAGCCCCGTTAAAGGTGCGGTGGCAAAACTCCGGAAATCTTATCTCCGTATAAACGGTGCTGAATCGGTTAGCTGGTTCGTCCAGTGACTCTCAGCACCCCCATCCACAGCCAGAGGTGCCGTAAGAGACGGGTGGCGCGTGTTCTACGCGCTCTCGTCCTCTTTCAGTCCTCACGAGGATTCTATGTCTGTCACAGCATCGGAGAGGGGGTCGTCTATTCGGTCGCCGACTCGGACCCACTCCCGCCTTCGGGTTGGGTAGGGGCTCCCGTGCTCGACCCCGAGTGGCGGCCATGTACGCTCGGGAGCGCGGAGACAGTCTGCGTGGAGCGGAGAGCTCCTCCCCCACCGCACCGTCCCGCCTAGATGATTGGCACTTCAGGACTGCAAGAAAAGCCCTAGCCTTTTGTGCCTTTCTTCCCGGGGTGCATGTTGGTTGACACGGTTGTGGAAAACTCGTTTTCCTCCCGGAACCGATCGTTCAGCCATCACCTCTCACCTCTCCTGACGGCGGGGCCGCTAAGGGTTATGCTGCTCCAAGAGACCAGCCTCCCTCCCCTCACAGACCCACAGGCTTGTGAGAGGCGGCCTCTGCTGTGCGCGCCATGGCGTGATGCAGGTCCGCCAGGCTAAGGCACTGAAGGATCTGCACAGGTGAGGTCACGGTCCGGCAACTAAAGAATCCTGTGTGGCTCTGACCTGGCGCTACGAGCGACTGGGTTCACCCCACAGGCCGCCGGACGTGCTATGCCCACCCCCGGTGGTCCAGAAACGCCATCTCTGGTTGTGTCTTGCGGGCATTAAGTAGGTCGTTAATAATCGTCCTAATGTTCTATTTTAGACCAGCCATTTCGGCGACGCGGCTGAGAGTGTCCAACAATGATCGGCTGCTTTAGAGCAGACTGAGGCATCATGCCACGTCGGAGCCTAGCTGCCCCCTCCGTTACGTCAGTATATTGGTCTGCTTTTCGCCGAGGGCGTCCTGCTACGTCTTTTTTTGTTCCTTCATCCCGGCAGCTCTGAGGAACCTGTCGTAAGCAGTACACCCGCCCACTCAGCCCGCTACAGAGGTGGAAAATGAAACTTAGCGGCTCTGAGTCGGGCGATCTGAAGATGGAGAGGATCGCTCTTCAGGAGATGGTGAAAGCATCATTCTCCCCCCCACCCCGGAGGAGGGCCGGGTGGGGAATCCTTGGTTTCGTTTTGTGTTCCGCCGACTTCAATCGGCACCCACTAACCTCAAAGAGAGAATTCCTCTTCTTTCTCCAGATCACCGGAGGCATATAGGAGTTTCGGACAGGCTCAAAACCCTAAGTTCTCCTCTTCCTCTTTCGCCAGCGGATGTATCGAGCGGGACATCTACAAAGGAGCCTTTGCTCAGCATCCATCAGCGGTTTCGGGTGAGTGTTTCATTACACACAACATCTCACAATGCGGCCAAAGAGCATGCGTCGTTGAGTTCCCCGTCTCCGCTCGCCACGGGTACACACATCGTGCCGTTAATTTCCTCTCGCTCGGTATCTGGGGGCCTGGGAAGAGCTTCCCAGCCCGTCGCGTTGGCTTTTACGCACGATCCGTCTCGGTTACGCATTCAATTTGCCCGGCTACCTTACAAATATTCAGGCATTCGCTTCACCACGGTGAAGGCTGTCAATGCGCACGTACTGCGTGTGGAGATTGCTGTCCTATTGGCGAAAGGACGCGATCCAGCCGGTCCCTCCAGCCGAGATAAATTCGGGGCTTTACAGCCCTTCATTGTACCCAAGAAGAGTGGCGGGTTGCGTCCGATCCTAGATTTGCGCGTACTGAATCGAGAATTCACAGAATTCACATTCACAGAATGCTGTTCAAAATGTTTACGCAGAGGAGCATATTTTAATGCATCCGCCCATAGGATTGGTTCGCAGCCTTCAACCTGAAGGACACGTACTTTCATGTCTCCATACTCCCCCGACACAGGCCGTTTCTCCGCTTTGTGTTCGAGGGGAGGGCATATCAGTACAAAGTCTCACCGTTCGGGCTTTCTCTCTCTCTCTCCCTGTGTCTTCATGAAAGTTGCGGATGGCGCACTGCAGCCCCTGAGAGAGAGAGCGGTGTTTGCGTTTTGGCGCATTGGCTTATAATAGCTCAGTTTCGTCAGATGCTGTGCACACACATAGATCGTGTACTTAAACACCTCCCTCGTCTCGGTCTTCAGGCCAACTGGGGAAAGAGTAAACTTTGCCCCGTGCAGAGGATCTCTTTTCTCGGAAAGTAACGGGATTTGGTCGAGTTAACAACACGTCTCATAGAAGCGCGTGTTCAGTCAATTCTGGCTTGCCTCAACATTTAAAGGCAGGGTTGCGGTTCCACTGAAATAATTTTAGAAACTTCTGGGGCATATGACAGCAGCCGCGGCCGTGACACCGCTCGGGCTGCTCCATATGAGACCGCTTCAGTGTTGGCTTTATGACCGAGTCCCGAGGAGAGCGTGGCTCACCGGCTTTCACAGTATTATAATTACATCGAGATGCCGTCACACTTTCACCCCGTGGTCAGACCCAGCGTTTCTCAGGGTGCGAGTGCCACTGAGAGGTCTCCAGGCATGCTATTGTTGGCAAAGATGCCTCTATCACGGGGTGGGGAGCCACGTACGGCGGGCTCGTCGCTTCGGGGGTCTGGTCGACATTCCAGCGACATTGGCATAAATTGCCTCGAGCTGTGCACTGTATATCTTGCGCTCGTCCGTTTCATCAACGTGATTTGATGCTTAAGATGTGGTGCGCACCGACAACACTGCGGCTGTAGCGTATATCTATCGCCAAGGCGGTCTGCGCTCTCGTCACCTGTCGCATCTCGCCCGTCTCTCCTCCTCTGGAGTCAGAAGTATCTGAGGTCTCTTCGTGCCATTCACATGTCGGGGTCGCTGAACACAGCGGCAGTCGTGCTCTCACGAGCAGCGCGCTCCGGCGAGTGGCGACTCCACCCCCGGTCGGTTCAGCTGATTTTGGAAATGTTTCGGCAGAGCGCAGTTAGACCTGTTTGCTGTTTCAGAGACAACCCATTGTCGCCTGTTTTATTCATTATCCGAGGGATCACTCGGCGTGAATGATGCTTAAGATGTAGTGCGCACCGACAACACTGCGGCTGTAGCGTATATCTATCGCCAAGGCGGTCTGCGCTCTCGTCACCTGTCGCATCTCGCCCGTCTCTCCTCCTCTGGAGTCAGAAGTATCTGAGGTCTCTTCGTGCCATTCACATGTCGGGGTTGCTGAACACAGCGGCAGTCGCGCTCTCACAAGCAGCGCGCTCCGGTGAGTGGCGACTCCACCCCCGGTCGGTTCAGCTGATTTTGGAAATGTTTCGGCAGAGCGCAGTTAGACCTGTTTGCTGTTTCAGAGACAACCCATTGTCGCCTGTTTTATTCATTATCCGAGGGATCACTCGGCGAGAATGCACTGGCACACAGCTGGCCGCGGGGTTCCCCCCCAGTAAGCTTTATTGCGCAGACACTGTGCAAGTCAGGGAGGATGAGGAGCGCATTTTATTCGTTGCGCCGTATCAGACAACTAGGAATTGGTTTTACAGAGTCACTCTCCTCGCGTCAGTCCCTCCCTGGCTGATTCCCTGGCACATTATGGCACTCGCGCCCCGATCTGTGGAACCCCCATGTGTGGTCTCTGGACGGGGCGCGGAGGTTTTAGGTGATTTACCACACTCGGTATCTAACACCATCTCTGCAGCGCGAGCGCCGTCTACGAGACAGGCGTACTCGCTAAAGTGGAATCTGTTCGTTGATTGGTGTGCTTCTCACGAGAAGACATCCGAAAATGCTCGATCAGACTCGTGCTTATTTATCTCCTTTGCTTGGACAGAAGGCTGTCTACCTATATCATTAAAATGGATATCACTGCGATATCCGCGCACCACGCCCCGATAAACAGTCGGACAGTGGGTCAGCACGACCTGGTTGTTAAGTTTTTGAGAGGCTCACGAAGGCTCCATCCTTCTCGTCCTCCCTCTATTCCTCCTTGGGACCTGTCCGTGGTGCTGAAAGCTTATACGGGACATCCACTTTGAGCCTCTGCATTCTGTGAGTGTAGACTTTCTAACTTTCAAAATTTTTAACACTCCTTGCTTTGGCTTCGATAAAAAGGATGGGGGAACTTCTTGCATTTTCGGTCAACGATTCGTGCCTACAGTTCGGGCCCGCTGAATTCATTTTAATATTGAGACCCCGGCCCGGCTACGTGCCCAAAATTCCCACTACTCCATTCAGAGACTAAGTGGTGAATTCCCAAGCGCTGCCTCCGGAGATGGCAGACCCAGCCGTGGCTTTATTATGTCCGGTGCATGCGCTACGTGTGTATGTAACTCGGACGCAAAGCTTTAGAACCTCAGAACAGCTCTTTGTTTGTACCGGTGGTCAGCAGAAGGGGAATGCTGTCACCAAGCAGAGGATGTCCCATTGGATTGTGGACACTATTACCCTTGCGTATGAAAAGCAGGGTATTTCTTGTCCGTTTAATCTGCGTGCACATTCTACGAGAAGTGTAGCATCATCTTGGGCATTGGCTCGTGGTTCCTCTCTGACATCTAGAGCTGCTGGCTGGGCGACACTTAATACATTCACTAGATTCTACAGTGTTCGTGTTGAGCCGGTATCCTCTCGAGTTCTCTCGTCAGATCAGTGAGAACATCGAGGAACGGCTCCTGTGTCGGCTTGGAGCCTTTCTTTTCGGTGCTGCACAACCGCACCAGTATGGAAGGCAGTTAAGGCAAAAATTTTACAAAAAACTGTTTTTTGTCTCCTCCACCGCTTGGTGGCCGATGTTGCGGAGCATCGGCTGCCAGCCTCTCACTAGATGTACCCTTGACAATCTGGGTGAGGTTAGCGCCCACATTGCGCCCCCTAGTGGTTTCTTTGTGAGGATCTCCGTGGAAAGTTTCTGATTTACCACGTTTCCCTTAGCGGAGTTCGTTCCGCACCTCTCTAGTGTTGCTTAGAGAGTGTATATTTTAGACCTCGTGTCTTTTTTTCCATCACCTTAGTGGTAGACCCCTAGAGGGTTTTCTTTCCGCAGCGATCTTAGTCTCGCCTGACGAGTTCGCTTCCCAGTTCGCCTAGTCACTATCGTGGGTTAAGGAACAAGTAGTGACCGGCCTCTGCTTCAACCCCTTTTCCGTTCCCTAAAAGAGGAGAGTCGGAGGGTTTACGCAGGCACTGGAAGGGTCAGCTTCAGTGGCGCTTTGGTAGGGATTCCCAATTCGTCGGTCACGACGTGACGTCGTAGTGACCGACTGAAAGGGAACGTCTCGGTTACATATGTAACCCTCGTTCCCTGAAGGAAGGGAACGGAGACGTCACGTCCCGTCGCCACAGTTTGCTGTTCCACTGCTGATATCGGCCGGACCCTTTCCTTCTGTCCAGCTTTCTCAGCAAAAAATAGCTGATTTGATAACTGCACCTGCCGCTCATTAAATACCTGTGCGACGGGGCGGCGCCGGCAGATGCAATTATCTGCATGCCAAGTTCATTAGCGTTTTAAAGGTTTCTCGAAGCAGATAGGTCACCCGCGAAGCGGTTCCCAATTCGTCGGTCACGACGTGACGTCTCCGTTCCCTTCCTTTAGGGAACGAGGGTTACATATGTAACCGAGACGTTCTGTTGTCTATAAAATAGTGACTAAACAGGACCCAGTAACGACCCAGTGACTCATTGTTAATGTATATGCCCTCATCTGACAAAATCATCATACATTTACATTGAGGCTGTACTGATGTTGCTCTTCTCATCAGTGTTGTTGCGTTATGAGCGCTTTTTTATTTTAAACACGAGTGGTAGTTTTATTGTATATCATCGCGTATAGCGCAGACAATTTGTTGCAAATTCAGAATATGAGCGAATACACGGTTAGTGTTACTACAGAACACGTGCACGAGCATACCGCATCATAGGTAGGGAGAGAGCTCGGACACAGACTCACACCAGAACGGGTATGTGTGGTAATGCTGACCTTTTGTTAAGTCACTCATGATGAACTCGATCAGCCATCTTCTCTATCAGTGACATCCGTGACTGTTGACGTTTACGCGAAAAAGAAAGTAAAAGGAACGCGGACTTAAAATACTTTTGACTGTAGAGAGAGCCGCGCTGCTTGCAACAGGAGAGAGAGAGGGGAGGGGCGCGCGCTGTTGAGGCGCTGCATGCAACGAGAGAGGGAGGAGGGAGACGCGCTGAGCGCTCACTACAATGAATATAGTAAAATTAAAATGTAAATGGTAATCATGAAAAATCTATTTGTGGCGGCCAGTGTTGATTCTATGGCAGATAAATCAATGTTGAAAACACTGAATTATTCCATAGGTTCCAGTTCTGGGCCCCCCCCTCATCCTGGGCCCGGGACAACAGACCCGTTTGTCCCCCCCTGTCGGCGGGCGTGAAGGCAGGTATTATCATCTTTAGCCCCATAACATCCAATTCTAAAACATTTTAGCCTGGTTTCACAGATTTAGCCAGGACTAGGCCTTAATTAAATTAAGATGCCTTAAAAAGCATGGCGTGGATCATGTTTATAAAAATGTATTTTTAACCAATATATTTTTTGGCCATTGTTTGTATATTGTATATTAAATAAATAAATATCGAGGTTTGTATAAAATCTATAAAGTAAAAGTTTGAAATGTATAAGTAAAATAAAAATATATACTTATATACTTTATACATTTTATACAAACCTTTATATTTTGGCCAAGAAAAATATATTTTTTGATATATGGGTTGTAAAATTAGAAATTAATTTGTTGCCCCTGAAATACATTTCGAAATTTATCTTATTAAATGAACGTTAAAACAAAATTTGTTTTACAAAATTCAAAATATGTTTAAATTAATTAAGCTTTACTTTCTACAAAATGTATGTGACATATATTTACAACATATTTTTGGCCAGAGAAATGTATTTTTTTGCTTTATCGGAAATTAGTCTAGGACTAACCTTAAGGCTTGTCTGTTAAAGCGGGGGTATAAGTATAACAAAGCTTTTAATCATTTCGCTGAACATATCTTAGTCTTTCTAAAAACCTGTATTTCTAAGTCATGGTATGTCAGTAATTCAGCTCACAATGTATATTTCTCCTCTTTTTGACATGTAAAATCCCCCTGCAGAAGATTGTGAGTTTCCTGACTAATGGTGGTCTGGTCATTTGACTTCTGGTTCTGGTTCAGAGCCGCATCATCACTTACTCATGAATGATTGCCACAGTGGTGTCTATATCTAACAAGGAGTGCATAATCATTTTGTTTTTTATTATTATGATTTGGAGCAGTTATTAAACGGGACCGTTTTATATAGGCAGGAAAGGACCTCGAGTTCTGAATTTATGTCACCCATGCTGCCAGTGTGAGATGTCAGAGTGCTGTCGCACACCCAGTCTCACGAAATTTTGTTATGTAGTCACATACATTTTTGAATCTTTTTTGTGATATTATCACGAATTTCCACATTTTTTCGTGAGACTGTAAGCTGTCGCATACAGTCTTTACATTTTACACAATTCTGGTTGATTACCTACTGCAGTGGTTCCCAAACTTTTTCAGCGTGCGGCCCCCCTTGTACAGTGCATTTTTTCGCGGCCCCCTGAAAGAGAATTTATGACAAAAAACTTTTAAAATGTAATATTTGAATTAAACATAACATATAAATTTATACCTAGTTGTGCTGTTGGTTAGTTGGCATATTATTTTTTAGGTTTAATTACACAGAATTCATGATAAATGAATGTATTTTATAAAATGTCATAAAACTGGGGCCCCCCTGGCACCATCTCGTGGCCCCCAGTTTGAAAACCACTGACCTACTGTATGACATATTGTGCTGCAAATTAAATGCCTTGTTAGGGGCACATCTGCAACCCAAACCCTTAATGAGTGAGCGACCATCTCTACTTAAATAGTGGATGTTCTGGTAGATTTTAAATTGAATAACTAATACCAACATTTTATTTATACAATTATTAGCATTTGTTTATCATTAGCAATATATAAATATGTCTTCATAAACTAATTTATCAATATAAATATTTCTTCATAAAGAATCTCTAACTTGAATTAACATTTTTGCTTAACTGTATAAGGCATGTGAAAAGCTTTTGTTCACCATTTAACCTTGTTTATGAGTATAGCTGGATCTCAGTTCCTTTAAAGTTCCTCTTAATGTCACCCATATAAAAATATAACCAAAGCATTAATTTTAAGCGGAAGCAAACTGGTGTAAACTAATCAGCAAGTGTCCATGTTGAACAGCATTCACATTTTCAATTGTAAGATCATTTCTAAAGTCACAGTTTTTGAGAGGTTAACAGGTTAAACTATTGCAATTCCAACCAACCATGAATAAGTTATTTGATGTAGATATGTTATTGAGATTTACATGTTCATCTCTGTCATTGATCCGTCACTGTAGACTGGCGTCATACAGTATGTACATTATTTCACAAATTGTATACTCTTTCAAAGAATACAAGAACTTTAGTTTCAACTTCCTTGTTTTTTACATGTGTCATAAAAACGTGGGTAGGCAATGATTATTTAAGTCATGACCAGCTGAAGTTCCTTATCTTGGAATATTCTGGATACTCTGATTTCCAAAACTACATTTAAGTGAAGAAATATTGCCACCAATCTATTTTATTCTACATTCTTTGAACAGGTGAGTGTTTGTGTTACATAAATATGCATTAAGTACTTCAAGCGTTATTAGTTGGCAGATAGTTTGGTATTTTCTTATTCCAAAAAATGTAATACAATTATATATTCAAAGTTGTTATAGATATATTTCTAAGTTTAGATTAATTATACAAATGCTTTTTGTGGCCACTGTATTTCATGAGAAAACATTTAAATAGAAAAAAAGTATTTTTTAAGTGAACAGAATTTGAAATGCTGTTTCTATTTTCTTGGAGAAAAGAAAACAAATTTGCAACAAATACTGTACTGTATGTATACAGTGCTGTGCAAAAGTCTTAGGCCACATTCACCAGCTTTGTTGCTTTAGGAAAGTTTTAATGTCCACCCATATTTATTTTTCACTCTTTTTTTAAGATACAAACAAAAATTACAGGAAATATGTACACAAAATTAAAAAAACAACAACATCAGAACTAAATGTCTTCTTCACGCATCAGTCAGTATTTAGCGTGACCTCTCTTGGAACAAAACACATCTTGAGCTTTTTTGAGGAGACTGACATCCTGAAGTCATTCGATTAGAATTACAAATTGGGATTTAATTTAAAGAGATCCTGCTATTGCTCAAGTGGAAGGGGAGTTTACCCTAAATACTTGACACTTTAACTTATACTTTATACTGTTTTTAATACTACATACACATTTCATGTATTTTCTGGTTGTATTCTAGTAAAGAGACTGAGAAATAATTATATATGATCACATTACAATTAAAACAACATATCTAATGGTAGCATGGCCTAAGACTTTTGCACAGTACTATACACCAACAACATACAGGGGCGGTTTCCCGGACAGGGATTAGACTAGTCCTAGACTAAAAGAATATAAGAGCTGTCCAAATGGAAAACAACTTGCACTGAACATATTTTAAAATACATCAGTGCCCTTTGTTTGCCTCAAAATGCACACAAGTATTGTTTTTAATAAGGCATGTTTGTTCAAACTAGTTATATTTCCTAATTAAACTAAGGCCTAGTCCTGGCTTAAGCTAATCCCTGTCCGGGAAACCACCCCACAGTGTTATATAAATAAGATGCATCATGTTTCCCATGAATATATGTCTCTGTCTGTCTTTTATTTGTCTGTAATTAATTCTGAATCGCAAGGCTCCGATTCAGTGTTTCATGCACATCTTATGCGTGTATCTGGCTCTTTGATCACTAGGAAGTCCTTATCAATCTAAAATTGAGTGCATTGAATAAAGCCACACTCGTCAAACACAATCATTCAAAATATTTTTATTGTCATGAAAATAGCTGAAACAATTCGAAGAACAGCCAAATAAATATGTTTATTGACATTTTCTGAAATAGCGTTTTAATGGCACTTCTTTGACACAAATGTAATTTCTGCACGAGAGCTTTTGGATGTGGTGCATTTTATTGTAATTCATTAAAATTAATTTGTTGGGAAAAGGCACCCAGCCCTAATATATTATATATGAAGAGTTTGGTTCCAAAACGCAATAAATCCATTTTGACAAATTTCGGTAAAAACGTGTTTTCTATACCAAGAAAGTGACAAGATGAAAACCACTATTTTCTGTTACAAACTTTCCCATAGCATCTTTAGGTTATAAAAACATAAAAAATTCAAATCCATAACTTGATTTTCAAAGATTTATTATAAAAACGAATTCTTTTTTCCACAAAATGCAATAAATATGCCTAATTATTAGATGTTAATGGCGTTTCTTTCCCGTCACAGAAAACCATCACAGGTTTATCAATGCAATTAAAGTATTATTTTGTTTTGTTTGTTGATCACGAAGTACAAAGTAGATGAGGAAAACTAGGATTCCGTGTACTCAACGCGCCGCGCCATTGTTTGTTTACATTGCGTGACTGGTGGGCTGTAATATCAGGAATGGATTTATTGTGTTCTGTAAAAATGAGGAGTGGCGTTTATCGCATTTTGGGAAAAAAGGGAGAAAAGATGACAGAATAACACGGTGGATATTGGATTTTGAGTAAAATTAAGCATTTACTACTGACCTGATATAATACTGATTTTGGCAGTAACTCATTTTTTTCCAAAAATGGCGTTTATCGCGTTTTGGAACCAAACTCTTCATATATACATAATGTGTCAAATATGATCTGGGCTGCGTTCCCCGAAACCTTCTTAGCTCTACGTCGTTCTTAAGTTGTACCTTAAGCTGTACCTTATCGTTAATACGTGTTTCCCGAAACGTTCTTAGTTAAGTATCACTTCTGTAAGTCGATCGTTCGGAAGGTTGGTCTGGAGCCATCTTAGCTATACCTTATCCCACTTGACTCCGCTAGGGGCCAAGACTGTGATAAAAGCTTGTGTAGATTGCAGTCTATATAACTAAATATCTGTTTAAAAAAAAGTTGAAGTACACTCCGTGTCAAATTAGGCATTTTTTATTTATTTAAAGAATAAAACATTCACATAATTAGATACTGATGGTTGTTAGATTTTTAATATTTTTTTCCAAAGGAACATCGGCTGTGAACTATTATTACAGGCTAAAGAAACTATTAAAAAAAGATTTTGGGTGGAGGAGTTGGTGAAACTATGGCAGGCAGCTATACAGCGAAACTTACTATTTTATTTGTGCATTTCATATCCGTTAAATCTTTAGTTTACCGGCTATTTTAGCTGCAAATAAAACAAATCAAGTTAAAAAAAATGCATGGCACACGGGAGCACATTCATCACGAAATCATAATTGTTGATTTTCCTAAATATTATTATTGATGTTAATTCGACTTTGCATCGAAGTTTTTTTAATGTTTTATAACTTTGAGGCAACTGCATGCCATATTCTTTATAAACATTAAAAAGAAAATGTTCCACTTGATTATTGCTTGTATAAGGTCAACAAATTTTCCACATTAAAACTAATCAAAGCTTAAACCTAAAACAATCATACTATATATTTATATATCATATAATATATATTTTATGTTATATTTAAGGTTAACAGACAGGCGCGGCTCCAGAAATGCGTCCATTAAGCGTTATCCGCATTGTAAACGCGCTGCTTGCGCAGTGTCCAAACACATAAACGCGTGAACTAATGAACAACAATTTGTTTTTCTATATTTTAAGTGTAATGCCAAGCCAGGTGACTTGCACGACCCACCTTATTTCCCTGTGCAACGCATTTATTGGGAAACCCTAATATAAATTATCCTTTAAAGTGAAGGAATAATGGATGCATTGAAGCAGTTTATGCATTATACTTTTGGACATGAAGTTGCGGGGTTTGCATGGGTTTGATATAAAATAAAATATACAAGGTTTATATTTAGTTGTTTGCAATTTGAAATATTTTTACCAGATATTCCTAATAAATGTAACTTGAACTATTTCTGAAATGTTTCTTTAATAAATAACACCGCTCTCTGATAACGCAGCGAAGTACCTATTACATAAAGTGAACAATTGATTGTCGAGCAATCGATATCAACCTATTCAGCACCATCGCCATGGACAGCACCTGGTAACGTCGTACGTAAGAAAGTATACCTTAAGAAAGCCGCTAAGGTACAGTTCGGGAAACACGCCTAGAAAAGGTAAACCTGTAGTTAAGGTTTAACTTAAGAGTCTTCGTAGCGCGCTAAGAGACAACGTTGTTGGGAAACGCAGCCCTGATCTGATATGTCTTGTGTTCATACAAACAGGGTTTGTATGTGAGATGTGTATCGCACAGTGCTCCAGATGTGTGGGAACAGCTCTGATTCCCATGGCAGTCGTGTGCATGGTGGCAAATGTGCTGCTGTTATTTCCTGACCTGAAGTATCGATACTTGAGCGAACATCATGTAACCAAAGAGGCTGTGTTGTGTTCTGGTATATGGGCATCTGGTTTTTTGGTGAGTTCTCACACAAGCTGTTTATAAACTGAAGAATGGTAATTGGGAGATAAAGTACAGCAGGAAAAACACCAAATTAATTAATTCTAAATAAAACTAAATAATTGAATGTACTATTTAAATTAACTATGTAATTAACAATTAGGATTAAATATTACAAATATAGAAATTAATATCTAGCTATCACTATTTGTACACGGTTAAAAATGTTTATTGAAAATGTATTATTTCTTCATAATAACAACATCTTTGTTTCCATCTATTTCACTTAATAATTTCTCTTAATTTAGTTTGAAAACTTTGAACTTGATTTAATTTATTAGCAAGCTCACACTGTAACTGTGGAATCACTTTAATTATACTTCATAGTTCATATTAGTACCTCAGAGGTACATGTACCAAATGTATAGCTATCTGTACCTTAACATTACATATTAGGATATTTTAAAGGACAGTTTATTAAAAACATTTTTTTTCTGACAGTATACAGTATGAGCTTGCTACAGCTAATAAAGTTTCCTATTATTCGACTGTTAATCTGTAAGACTGCATGGATAAATGTTTTCTTTTGTTTTAGTTTTAATTGATATTGCACAGCACAATGGCAACCACTTCTGTTTTATTGTGCTTTATAAATAAATTGAGATGTTATGTCATTTGTCAGTGTTATATGCACCACAAAGAGTCATCTGGAGGGTTTAGTTGCACATGCTGTCATGTGGATTATCCACAATAAGTGTCTCCACTAATGCTTATGTCTGTGTTTTGTGTCAGGTGCTTGTGGCTGTTCGAGGATTTGCATCACACTCTGATCAGAAGGGATGTTGTTACTTTAGAACTCAGGTAAGATCATTGCAATGTGTCAAAAATTGATCAACATAATAAAGCATAACAGTGAACATTTCATATACTCATGTGATATTACTATGTTGTTAATTTTAGTGCAGATCTTATGTGTTGTTATTTGTTTAGATGTTGTGTAAGTTTGGGTACACATGCTTGGCTCTGGTGGCCGCCGGGTTTTGTTTCATGGTCAGTGGCACTGGTTTGGCTCTTGGACCTCTCTGCCTGCACAATGGAACTAAGGGCCTAAAGTGGGAACGACCATTAAAACAAGTTAAACATGGGTGAGTTAGACCTAACATTGCCTGTATGTTTATTACTTTTAAAAACATGATAGCTATTTTTGGCACAAAATCAGGCCAAAACCAAGGGGTTCCAAGTATACTTTTGTGGTTAAATGCAATTATTTCAGCTTTTTGCTCAAAATTTGATATTCTTCAAGAAATATTTGAGAGGTTATAAAAAGAAAACAAATGAAGATAGGATTAAACTTTTTTCCACCGTTTTGTTTATTTGTTTGTTTGAAAGCAGAGGGTCTGTTCTTTCATTTGATATATTTGTATGTTTATATATTTATAGAAGAAAAATTCCTGGAAGGCGTTTTGTAAAACTTTTGTGAAAATCACAAAAAATGCGGGCGGGCAACTTTTTAAAAAAGGCTGGCGGGAAAAGAGTTAAAGTACAGAAATGTAACACGCAGATTGCAATGAGTGCAAAAGTATACAATATGGCCAAAAAAAGAGAAAAATATAAAAAATACAATTTTGAATGTTAGCCAGTCTTATGAGGTTTCGTGATATAGTCACGTAATGTTTTGATTCTTTTTCGTGATATTATCATTGATTATCACGTATTGGTTACTCTAAACTGCTTTTTGCTATTTTTAAACCATTGTCGCTTCGGTTTAGGGTTAGATTTGGTGCTTGCATTAGAATGTCACTATATATATTGGTTTACATTATTTTTTCGGATAAATTTTTGTATATATCGCCTGGTGTTAGGGTTAGAGTTTGGTTTGGGTAGGTAAGAAAATAGGTCAGAACAGTAACAGTAACAGTAACCAACAGTAACCAGAGTAACCAATATGTGATAATCACACAAAAACAGGAATTCGTTATACGATCACGAAAAAACGCGGAAATTTGTGATAATATCACAAAAAAAGGATAAAAAAATTACGTGACTAACGAAATTTCGTGAGACTGGGCTGCATAAAGACAATGGCTTGTGCTTTATATGGCTTTAGGTACATATTTATCTCGAAAATTCTCATGCATCTAGATGTCATACATTGTCAAAAGAAGATGTTTGCTGTGTCCAATACGCTCAAGTATATTATGTAAGGGATAATGTAGAGGCAGCCAGTAGTTATTGGGAAATAAGCCCCGACGCGAAGCGGAGGGTCTTGTATCACCCTGAAGGGGCTTATTTACCAGATAACTACCGGCTGCCTCTACATTATCCCGCTTATTACTCGGCTATTTGCCACATAAGAAAAAAAACTGGACATGAATATGAAACATTTTATTGGCATATTTGTTTTAAATTAACATTTTTATCCTTCTGCGAAACTTTGCACAAATGCATAAAATGATCGTAATACCTTATTAAGATCCGCTGCTTCATACTTGTCTGTCTCCATTTTTTTCTCTTTTAGCCAGTCTTTGAGAAGTTTTAATGCCCATTCTGTATTTTTTAAGTGTTGGCTTCGTAGCTGTCATGCTCTATTTTGTCAAGTTCAGTCTCAGTAAGCTCTCTGTGTCTTGTCGTTGTTCGTTCTTCTATCCACTGTTTAAATGTTTGGTTTTTTCCGTACATGTTAAAATGAATGTCAAAATTTTCCATTCTTAATTGTGGTTGTCTAGTGTTTGTCACAAGATGGCGCCAAATAGTAATCTTTGTTGGCGCGGAGGGATTTAAAACATACTAGTAGTCCGGCTATGCGTTATTACTTTGGAGCGGTTATTATTTGAAAAGAACAAACCTGCAAATGTCTCAACTGACCAATCAGAATCAAGCATTCCAGAGAGCCGTGTAATAAAAACATTTAAATACATCAGTACTGCTACGTGGCTGTGTCAGTTTTTAATGGTTTGCCTTGTTATTGTTCCTTCTAGAATAAGTAATGACATAAACTGCATGCACATTCGATAAAATTGGGATTTATGTTCCTCTGTGTTTCTGTTAACCCAGAGATACACTTTACCTATATGAACCGGAGAGATGGGCATCAGCGTGTGAGGAACCTCGAGGTGTCGTCACCTGGAATGTCATTCTTTTTTCGGTTTTAATGGCAGCAAGTGGACTTCAGCTCATCTTCTGTGCTATTCATCTCCTCACTGCAATTTTAGGTGTCCTTTGTGGACCAAACTGCTGCAAAAACAAGGTACATGTTTTGCCAGCGTGTCTTTACTCTTGTTTTTACATTTCTAAAGCTAACACAGTCTCACCCCATGTCGTCAATATTTGACGACACTTGACCATATAGCTCTGTTAAATATTATTTTCCTCTTTTTTCAGGTTGTTCCTGCTTGAGGAGACTAGAGGAAAGGTTAAGATGATCTGTATTTTCCTCTGTATGAGCATGATTGTTTCATCTATTTAAAAAATATAGAAATTAGTCTTTGAAAATTGTCCTGTAGTTGACCTTGATTTGTCATTTTAGTTCTCATTAAATAAGCTGTTTATTATGTACTGTATTATGATACATACATAGAGATTATGCACTGTATGTGTGCAGTAATTGTAGCTCTTCCATCTGTCTTACATATTTAAATTTAAATAGCTTTACTTTTTTGTTGTTTTATTTCTACTGTATTATAGTATGACTATGAGTATGAACACACAATTGACATTTACTAAATATTGCATCTAAGTAAAATTGTACAGTAGATTTATATATATTTATTCTATGTTAATTTATTTCTGTTTTATAAGTACAAAACTACACAACAATATCGGTATGATAAAATTCAGTATTTGTTAACATTGTTTGCCTTAGCTGACATGAAACAACAACAAGCAGTATAGTTTTTCAGAATGTATTAATCTTTGATAATGTTATTTAATGCCAATGTAATTGTCATGTTAGTTTATTATGCTTTACCTCATGTTAAAAGTTAGAACTATTAATTAGAAATGTTATTAGTAAATGCTGAAATTAACAAGAACTCACTCAATTAGTAAATGCTGTATAAGTATTGTTCATTGTAAGTTCATGTGCAATAATATTATACAAATACAACCTTATAAAGTGTTACTGTTTTTTCTTTATAAATTTATTATTTTACTTAATGATTGTAAATTCCGGTGTTGCATGTGCTAGTGGTTTAATTGTCACTACACATTGGTATAAATACTAAACTGCTGTAATATTTCCAGCGTTTTATCCTCATTTACCTTAGTGTTGCATCCATCTTACAGTATTCTACTGAATTAAATGCATTGAACACAAGGGGGCTTTTTGTACAGTGTCCATAAGGTGTTAAAAAGTGTTTTTAAAACTGTGGGTTCACAGCCACCACTTTCAAATGCAATTACCATACTTAAAACCAACTTCAGACCTTTAACATCTGTCATTCATATGGGAATTATTTAACAAACAGACAATACCTGTCCATTAAACAGCTTTTAAGTCAACTGTCCCATTACTTTTGACCCCTTTAAAAAGGGGGAGCTAACATATTAAACGGCTGTAATTCCTAAATCCTTCAGCTAATATGGATGTGAATACCCTCAAAATAAAGCTGAGAGTGTGCACTGTAAGCCAATATTCATAATATGACTGTAACTGGAATACATTTTGGTAAACAGCTAAAATAACACAACATGTGCCTCCGTCCCAATATTTATGAACCTAACTGTATATTTAAAGTGCTTTTGTTCCGATTTACTTATAGTTTATTACTTATTATACCACGGGTCTGTTGAATGCTGCATTCTGATTGGCTGAGAAATGTTCTATGGGTGTTGATTATTTTTCTGTAAACCGCACACCTAACTTTTCAAATGTCTTAAAAATAGGCACCAGAGCAATGTTTGTGGTAACCGTGATATAAGCGGAATAATTGACTCCGGTCCTTTGAATTATTTGAAAATAATGCACACCTGCTTCGCGTCGTGCCGCATTAACACCTTGGTGTGCATTATTTTCTTATAATTCAATGGCCCGTCGTCAATTATTCCTTACCTGCTTTATGAATGTATAGCAATAAAGCAGTTTGGATAAGGGTTCATAAACATTTATCAAAATTTTATATTATCTTCTTGGGTTTGTTTGGGGTGCAGTGACACTCGGCTGTATGTATTTGTGCTGTGCATATCAGAGCTTAAGTGCACCCTAGTAGTACGGAGCGATCACACTAAGCAAACAAACTGTACTTTGGGGTTAAACGTACTCTTGTATGGTATGGTTCACATAATATGAGTAAACCCTTAAAGGGGACATATGGAAAAAGTCAGATTTTCATGATTTTTAAGTGCTATCATTGGGTCCCCAGCAGTGATGGGCAGTAAAGCGCTAGAAGTAATGTGTTACTGTAATCCGATACATTTTTTCAAGTAACGAGTAAAGTAAGGGATTACAATTGCAAAAACAGTAATTAGATTACTGTTACTTCCCCGTAAGCAGGCTGCGTTACTGCGTTATTTTTTAACCTTGATTTTGTTTCGTGAGACTGTCTCGTGTCGTGACGCGAGTCCAGTGACAATGACGTTTGAGCGCCGCGCCGTCAGTCAGTGTAGTGTTGAACATGAAAAGACAACATGGAGCACGGAAGAGAACAATAATATGCAGGGTTTAATGCTTGGAAGTACCGACATTACTTTGAGTTTAACCCAGTTAAAGGTGACAAAAACATCAGCGTCCGCTGTACACTCTGCGTGGGAATAAAACTTTTATCCACAGCGAAAAATTTCACCTCAAATCTGAGATAACACTTAGCAAGCAAGCACAGGAATGTGAAACTTACTGAAAAAATCCCTGAACCCCCAGCTGACATGACCGCTGCGGCACCATTTCATACACGTTCACGCGAAATCTGATGTAAAACAACAGACTATATATCTATATTTCATGGATTATACGCATTTGTGGACAAAATGGCCATTTGATGAATTCTATTAGACTGATTTCATGGGTTATTCACACATCTGAAACAGACTGGATTCGACTCGCGATCGTTATATTAACACAAAGGTAAGAAGTCCCGGTTATATTTTGCATTTTGTCATCTGGACTTCTGTCACAAAATACTACATTTATCATGCTAGAGCATCTGTATCTCAAAACAGAGAACATACACTGATGCTAAACCCGTAGACCTTTTAAATGATAGTAATGTTGATATATATATATTAATGTTTGTAGACAGTAGGCTATATAGATATTGTTAGCGGCCTTAAAATAAAAACGACGCCATCACGCTCACGAATTAGTGCGCGTCAAGAGGTCAAAACAGAGAATGTTTCATTTGATTCAATTTTAGATGATGGAATATGCAGAAAGACTAGAATTAGGCTAAAAGGTCATGGCCCGGTTCCATAAAGCACCTTAAGTTTTTCCCTTGACACTTAAGGGGTAAATCCCCTTACCTACTGTAAGAGAATAATTTAAGGGTGTTGCATGCAGTATAATCCCTTAAATGGTTCTCTTAGGTAAGGGTAAACGTTAAATGTTTCACGACAGCGACCCAGGTTTGTTGTTATAAAATACTATTGTTGCCATGGAGATGTAACAGAAAAAACGTACGTGTTTTTGCAACAAACATAAGGGTGAACTTAAGGGAAAATTACACTTAAGGTGCTTTATGCAACCGGGCCCTGTTGCTTTATACTGTAGCATATTCAGGTCGTGCATCATGTTTTTGAAAAGTAATTAGTAAAGTAACTAGTAAAGTAACTAATTACTTTTGAAAATAAGTAATCAGTAAAGTAACAGGATTACTTTCTTAGGGAAGTTATCAGTGATCAGTTACTAATTACTATTTCCAAGTAACTTGACCAACACTGGTCCCCAGTGCTTCTATCAACCTAGAAAATGTGAAAAAGATCAACCCGGTAACTAAGTTTTGGTAAACCATTATCTGCAAGCATGTGAAAAAATAGGTAATTGAAATTTGGCTCCCCTTGTGATGTCAGAATACCGCCCTCTTAATCTGCACTATCCAACTACAGCACTGCCATTTAGTGCAGAGATCAGGTCATTTGCATTTAAAAAAGGGCATACCCAAGACAGCGCATTTTGCTCACACCTACAAAGTGTCAATTTTTATCATGTTATAATAAATTATCTATATGATATTTTGAGCTAAAACTTCACATATGTACTCTGGGGACACCAAAGATTTATTTGACATCTTAAAAAAGTCTTGTGAAATGTTCCCTTTAAAGTGAACTGCACAATTAAAAAAATCTCAACACACTCTTAAAATGGCTGGGTTACTTTTTAATTTATGTTTGGTAAATATTGAACAGAACAGATGCTGGGTTAAAATTTACCCAATGCTGGGTTATTGTAGCCCACTGTTGCAAAACCATAACAACAACCCAACACTGAATAATTTTTTTTAACCCAGCATGTGTTCTGTCCAATATTTACCCATTATGGGTTAAAATAACCCAGCCATTTATAGTGTATGTATCAGAGGGTGTATTAAACTTTAAGTTTTAATTAAATGTTTTAACAAAAAGATGCAAGCAGACAACATCAGTAAAATACCCCAATGCATGATTTATGGAAGTGACAAAAATAGAAACAGAAAGTGGCTAATTCATGAATTTGTACGAAGTATATCGTACTTAAAGCGTTATTAAAAAAAAAACAATAATGAAACATGTGCTTAGGCCCATCAGATAAACAGAGTGGATGTAGCCACGGATGATGAGAACCTTAGATATTTTACTCTTCCAGATCACAACACCTGGAATACAAAAAACTAAATTATTTGATTTTTTATATGTACATTAAAAGGTTACGCAAGTTAGCCATAAGCAATCTTTCCTAAAGTATAAAGACACTTATCATCAAGCCATGCAAAGTGTGTCCTCTGCCTGTGAGAGACAGAGTAAACATGCTGTTACAAACTCAAAAACAATGAACCTACAGCAATTATAGTTTAACTATGATATTTTAAAAATCATACTAACGAATTTATCATGGCCCCACTACAGCTTAACCATTATCTTTTTAATAAAACTACAGTAATACAAATGCTAAACAAAAGATGGCTTTATCATAGTAAAAGTACAGATGTATTTCTACTTATCTTGTCTGCATTTAGAAGTGTGCAAGCATACTGCTAATAAAATCACGGCATTGATTAATCTCAAACTTCTTCAACTTGAGTAAATGTGTTAATACACATCTAGTTAACTAAACGTCATTTAATACTAGCAAACTAAAAGAAAACAATGATTTTCACATACCGCAGATCCAGCCACATGACTGTTTTCTGATTCTTCTCCACCACTGACTGCGTGCAAATAGACCATTTTGCAAGATGTAAACAACACTGGTCCAGAAATACTTCCTGTTTCAGTTTGTAACTGTTTTCTTTATTTCACATATATCTTAAAAATATTTGTTAAACTTTTTGATTCAGTTTTATATGTTCTGTTGATTGTATTTGATGTATAGTGTTAAAAAACTAAAAAAAACCTGAAACAAGTGCTTCTGGACCAGTGTTGTTTACACTTTGCAAAATGGTCTATAACCACAGGTGCGGTTTTTGCACTTGAGAGCGAGTGCACGCGACAGGAAGTAAGTGCGCAAGACTGTCCCATGTCTTACAACTGGCAAAGTGCAGTGTGCCCTAAACCCACACTTCAAAGCCATATTGGCCCTGTCCCAAATGGCACACTATGGACTTATGAACTTTCTCAGAGTCCACACTTTGATGACATCATGCAGTGCAGACCTTAGGGACCCTTGATTCGAGTCCACGAGGGAGCTCCGGAGTCGTATTTTGGGACAGACTTGAGCGTCATGCCGGAAATAGGAAAAGAAGTTGTCAATGAACTCCTCCCTTCCGTCGTCTGATTGGTCTGATTGCTTGTTCGCAAGGACTTCTGGGTTGGTAAAGTGAGTGAAGCCTGCTGCAGTGCGGGCTTTGCAGAAGACCGCATCAAAGGTGCAAGATGGGGGGGGGGGCTGGTGGGCACACTTCGAAGTGTAAAAATTACAGATAGGACACCCTAGACTAAGTGGACACATGCCATTTAAGGACTTGTAGACTAAGCGAGCACATGCCATTTAAGGCCATGAGACCGAAAGTCCACATGAAGTGCGCCATTTGGGACAGGGCCATACAAGGATAAGCGTATACCATCATGCATCTTATTTTGGATGTAAATCGTGAGACTTTTGCCCAAACCTTAAGAGATGACGCAGAAACTTTTTATTATAAATTAATAAATGGATATTACATATTACGTTGGTAGTAAAACAAAATGTGTTGCACATGTCATTGGTGCCAGCATGTATTTTGTAAAACATCTGCAAATGCTTTTATCACATAGTAAGAAATGACATCAATTGTGTCGTTTATTTACTAAATAAACAATAAACTTTAATAAAGCTGAATGCAAAAAAATGTTACAGGTGCAAAGAATTCTGCTTCTGAAAGTTTCACTTAAGTGTAGATATCTTTAAGTTCAGCAAATGTTAATTTCAGAGTGATTATGTGTTCATTAAATATTTTATGTAGCCTAAATAAAAAATGAATACGTTTTGGTGCAAATTGCTGCCACTGCCTAGATCAACCTTTTTTGCACTTGCTAAGTATGTCCTATCGGGTGAATAACTCTACATGTACGCTTGGGATCTTCACGTCCATTAAAACACTTGGGCCAATACAGGAAATACTTCAAGTAAGTAGTCAAGTGGTCAAGTGCAAAGACCGCAAGTGTGCTCAGTATTTGCACGCAGCCACTGTCTGCTTCTGGCGCTGTCTTTGACTCAAGCTGATTAAGCAACACACGCTGGCAAGTTGTATACACCCCAATCCCTTGAATCCGTCCAGACACCAAAGCAGTGCCACAAAGTGAAGAGTTACAAATGAATTTATTGGTTTGCAAAATCATTGTTGTATTGCAGAGAAAAAAATCTATTTATATTTTTATTTCTGCTCGGCTTAATTTATATTTGTGAAATTTAATTTTCCTTTTTTCTCTTTCTTTTGTGATCCTTTATTTTTTGCTTGCATTTTTTTTTGCTCAATACTTTATTTAGCTTTGCAATATTTTATTATTTTTTGCTTACATTTTTCTTTTGCAAAACTTTATTTAGCTTTGCAATATTTTTTTGCAAATATATACGGCGCTGTATTGACTCCATACGCGTGTGTATTTTAGTTTATGACAAAACTTTTTGTTAATTTTTAGTCTTAATTTGGTCACAACTTTCTCTGTGTTTCAGCAAATGGGATGATTTTTGGTGACAAATCTTATATTTACACATATTTTAAGAAAATGCTTTGAAATTTTTTCAAAAACTTAACAATTTACCGTGGGCAAATTTATTACCCTTACATGTTGTTAGTGGCCAAAAATGACCACTAAATTAAACTACTGTAAAAATGTATCAGATGAATATTTTTTCCAATTTGTTTTTGCATATATCTGTTAATCAACCTCAGTACTGATCAAAACTACCAAATGTTTACAAAAATGCCATGATTTCAACTCTTTCATTGCCAAGTTTATAAGTGGTGTCACTGATTTGGGAAAAAACACACAAAATGACAGATTTTCATTAATAAAAGTGATTGTGGACTGGATTTTCTTTTACCTTTTTCACAGTCTTGGGCATGCCAAAGATTAGTAAAAACATTGGCTTTGATGCATTTTTAGTTTTTGTGCAGCATCAGATTTTATGTTTTCTCCCTCATTTATTGTTTGTGGCCATTTTTGCCCCATTGACTTCCATTATAACACATTTTTTTATTGCAGAGGCATGACACCTTATTTTCATGCATTTTTGATTTTTTTTACCCTTTGCAAAGAGGTTAAATTTGTCATTTTTACTGTTGATCACCATGTGGCACCATTAACCCTTGCCTGTGCAAAAAACAGAGCTTAGTTCCCTTTCGAGGAACTCGAGCTGCGTCGCCATAGCAACGCTTTGGGGAACGCCTCGGCGTGACTAATCTGAAGCACGTGTAAAACATAAACAATGATGAGATAATTGTATACTGACCGTGATGCCGTGCGGACCAGGGGTATAAGAAGGCATCCTACACAAACACACTCGCTTTTAGTGCCTCAGCAAGTGACTACGTGTATGTTTGCATAAATCTGAAGTATGTTCAAGAAGTTCAAGTATGTGTATCTCCCTGTCAGCGCGATATCACAGACAAGGATACACATGTATATGTGTCTTCGAGCGCAGCACGCACAGTTGGCTTTTGAGGATTTTGGCTGTGTGCACTGTGATCATTCACGTGCACGTGTTGCGCTCCAGCTTCGCGTTTAGAGAAGGATATCTCAGGCTCGCGGATCCGGTCCCGCTTCTGTCGAGGCAGAGCGGTGACTGCACTCGTGCGTGCAGGCGGCGGTATCCCCGCCTACACCCGTGACATCTGTCTCTCACTCTCTATGGGGCTGTTTACACTTGGTATTAAGATGTGTTTTCATCGATCGGATCACAAGTGGACGAGAGAGACACATTACGTTTACACCTGGTATTTAAATCCGTCTCTTTTGTCCACTTTCGACCGCTTCTGTGCTGAATACTATGAGGGGGTGGTCTGTCAGACGGTGGGCGAGTTTATATGGACGCAAACTAATATTATGTCGGAGTGCACTGCTTGTTTAGCAAGTAAACATGCTGCACAGTGTTTTGTACATGAGTATGTAAGAGCTTTCTTTGAATTTTCAGCGCAATTGATGAAATAGGATCGCGCAACTTTCACACGCTTTCAAAACGAAACTACGGAGATCAGCCGCTTAGTTTTATCAATGAAAGGCTAAAAATAGCGCTGTTCACCGAATGTTCACACCAGAAGTCAAAAAAGACGTAAAACTTGTGTTTAATACCTCAGATTAGATAAATGGGCGGAGAGAAGGCGGTCGCGTGTGGCTGTTCGAACGCATTCAACCACATGTGCGTTCCGCAACTCCAAAGCGATCCGATCGAAAGTGGTTTCGACCACCTCTGGATGTGGTTGAAAGTGGTCGAAAGTGGACGAGCTCAAAACGTTTTGAACACCGTTTACACCTGGCATTAACGTCGTCCACTTGTGATCCGATCGACGAAAACACGTGTTGGTGCCAGGTGTAAACAGCCTCTAGGAAGCTTGGGCTCGCGGTTGCGATCCCGCTTTTCAGCGGCGGTTGCGCTCGTGGGAGTCGCCATATGATTTCATGCAGACGGCGGTATTTCCGCCTGCACGTGAAGTCTCTCTCTCACCGGATCGGGAAGGCGCCCTGCGTGAGAGCCATATATTTTCAGCTGTCTGTCTCCGATGGATCCTCTTCATAATCCGCCTACTGTTTAAGGCTAAACGTGCAGTTTCCACGTGATGCCTCCTCTTTTTACAGTATGGAGGTATTATATATACATACGTTTTTTACACCTGTATGTGTAGACTATGTATGTGTATCTGCCTGTCACAGCCTGCATGAGCTGTTTTTGTTCGATGAGTCAAACAGTGAATTTGTGTCTATGCTGTGTGTTGCTTGTACAGCTGTGCACAGCATTCATTCTCCTGATCGGCCGCTGGTGCACCACAAGTCAGATAATGATTTTGTGTGTTACGATTCGAGACCCTCATCTGCTGAGGCGGGTGACGTCTTTGTTTGTGGCACTCACTTTCTTATTGAAGCACAGCAGCTCACACCTCATTCATGGTGCCTGCTTCCCTTCGGTGTGTAGTACGACAGGCAGCCGCCATTAACCTTCATCTGCATACAGCTGGCTCCAGTAGTGGAGCATGGCTACATTCTTGTGCAGGAGGCTGTAGAACCTCCACATGAGAAATGACAGCTTACAGCCTTTACTTTATTGTTCCAAAAGGAGGGGAATCGTTCAGTGATGCGGCTCAGTTCTATGCTGTTACTGAAACCGATTGTGATGCAATCAGATCCGAGGACTGATTCCTTACATTAGAGCTTATGTCTCCATTCAACACGGGAGGGTTTTTCCTGAGGGGAAACCTGTCTCGCATGATCAAAGTCGCGCACCGTTGTTTGCGTGCTTTGGTAACAGGAAGAAAGCCATGGCTTCTGTCCCAAGGTCCTGTGTTGGGTGCGCGTTGTCGATGTGTGACGCTGACAACAGACGCATCCCTCACAGGTTGTTCTGATTATGGAAAGCCAAAAGGGTCAAAAATCGCTGAAACTCATCATCGGCTATGGCACTGAAATTGCCTTGGAAATGATGATGGTATGGGTTGGAGTCCCATTTCCTTCTAGACCTGAGGAGCCATCATGTGTTTGTCTAGACAGGCATCACATTGGTGGTTTCTTAAATAAATTTCTAAGGAGGTCTGCAATCAAAGTCACGCATTGTTGCCTGCGTGCTCTGGTGGTGTGGAGAAGACCTTGGTTTCCATCCTAAGGCCTGTTTTTGGGTGTGCGCTACTGGCGTGTGACGCTGACCAGGCGCACTCCGCACAGGTTGGAGTACATTATGGAAAGCCGAGAGGGACAAAATCACTACATTATTGATTTTGTGGATAATGGCATTGTGGTCTTTGGACAAACTTTGCTCGTTGACGACAGTTTAGATCCCAGGCCACTTGAATATGGCAGATGCCCTGTATGGCAACACCCATTGCTGGGGAGTTGAGACTCCAGCCAGATGTGGTGAATCACATTTGGAGAGGATCTGGACGGCAGAGGTGGATCTGTTTGCGTCTCAGGACCACACACACTGCCCAATGTGGCTTTCTCTTTTCCCCAATCACTCTCCCACAGAAGTTCTGGAGGAAGCTTGCCAGAGATATGGCCTGTTGGTTTGGCCTCGGAGGGGGCCAGGCTCGTAGGCTCAGATCTCCCAACTGAGGTTGTGGAGACCATACTTTACTCCTGACAAACCCAGTTAACTGCCCTGTTTATGTGGTGCTGAGGTTTCTGTAGGAGCAATTCTGTGCTGGCTTAACTCCTTCCACTCTTAAGGTTTTGGTGGCAGCAGTCTCTGCCTACCATACTCCTTTGGAAGGATGTCATGCTCCCAACTGAGGTTGTGGAGACCATATGATTACTCCAGAGCTCCCTCAGGAGCTTAGGCACAACGTGGAGAAACTTCACCTCATGGTGTTCAGCTCACCTGACAGACCCAGTTAACTGCCCTGTTTATGTTGTGCTGAGGTTTCTGCAGGAGCAATTCTCTGCTGGCTTAATTCCTTCCACTCTTAAGGTTTTGGTGGCAGCAGTCTCTGCCTACCATACTCCTTTGGAAGGATGTCATGCTCCAAACTGAGGTTGTGGAGACCATATGATTACTCCAGAGCTCCCTCAGGAGCTTAGGCCCTAAGTGGAGAAACTTCACCTCATGGTGTTCAGCTCACCTGACAGACCCAGTCATCTGCCCTGTTTATGTGGTACTGAGGTTTCTGCAGGAGCAATTCTCTGCTGGCTTAATTCCTTCCACCCTTAAGGTCTAGGTGGCAGCAGTCTCTGCCTACCATGCTCCTTTGGAAGGACCTCATGCTCCCGAATGAGGTTGTGGGAACCAGATGATCACTTCAGAGCTCCCTCAACAAGGAAGCTTATGCCCTACAGTAGCGAAACTTCACCTTTCCGTGTTCAGCTCACCTGACAGACCCAGTCAACTGCCCCTTGACGTGGTACTGAGGTTTCTGCAGGATCAATTCTCTGCTGGGTTAACTCCTTCCACCCTAAGGCTTAGGTGGCAGCAGTCTCTGCCTACCATACTCATTTGGAAGGATGTCATGCTACCAACTGAGGTTGTGGAGACCATATCTTTACTCCACCTTTAAGATATAGGTGGCAGCAGTTTCTGCCTACCATACACTTCTGGACTCTCTGAGGGCAGTCTACATACCAGGCCACCTGAATGTGGCAGATGCCCCTTCAAGACAACCGACATCTCCAGTGGGAGTGGAGACTACATCTAGATGTGGTGAACCACATCTGGAAAAGATCTGGACGCGCAGAGGTAGATTTGTTTGCATCCCAGGACACCACACTTTGCCCACTGTGATTTTCCATAGTACAGGCGGGGCCGAGGCTACGTCTGTATGCCTTCCCCCCTGGTTGTGTTTATCCCTCCACGGGGAAACTTTATTCCCTTAAGTGGGAAATTTTTCACCTCTTGGTGTTCAGCTCATCTGACAGACCCAGTTTACTGCCCTGTTGACATAGTTCTGAGGTTTCTGCAGGAGCGTTTCTCTGAATTTACTCCTTCCACCATTAAGGTTTAACGGCAGCAGTTTCTGCCTACCATACTCCTGTGGAAGACTCGTCGGTGGGTAGACACCCATAAGTGGCTCGCTTTCTTTGTGGAACTCCAGGGTTGCGACCTGTTAGTCGCTCCAGGGTGCCCACTTGGGACCTAGCGGTCGTGCTGGAAGGGCTCTCGTTGGCTCCGTTCGAGCCACTTGAGACTTCGCCAGACAGGTTTCTGGCCTTTAAGACTGTGTTCCTTCTGGCTATTACTTTAAAGCGAGTGGGGGACCTTCAGGGCCTGTCGGTATCCCCGACATGTCTTGAGTTTGCACCAGGGATGGCTAAGGCTTTTCTACACCCAAGGCCAGGTTATGTTCCGAAGGTGCTGAACAATGTGCCGAGGCCCATTATTCTGCAGGCCCTTTGTCCTCCCCCATGCAGGAGTGCGGACCAGGAAAAGCTGAATTTGGTGTGTCCTTGCGAGCACTGGATACATATGTTCACAGGACTGCTCAGTGGAGGAAGTCCGAGCAGCTATTTGTGTGCTTTGGTTCACCCAGAAAAGGTTTACCGGCAACCAAGCAGACTCTGAGCAGATGGATAATGGATGCTATCTCACTGGCTTATGAACATCAGGGTATACCCTCACCCGTCGCTGTGAGGGCCCACTCTACCAGGGGTATGGCTGCCTCTAAGGCCTTAGGGTCAGGCGCTTCACTCCATGACGTATGTGATGCGGCCGGTTGGTCTTCACCGCTCAACTTCGTCAGATTTTATGATTTAGACCTAGACTCCTCTTTAGGGTCCCAGGTTCTTTTGCCTTGACTGTGTTCAGTTATACACGCTGCAGGCATTTGGTAGTATGGAAGCGTGGGCATCTCGTTCCCCAAAGCGTTGCTATGGCGACGCAGCTCGAGTTCCTCGAAAGGGAACGTCTCAGGTTACGTATGTAACCCTAGTTCCCTGAGAAGGGAACGAGACGCTGCGTCTCCATGCCATACTCCCTGCATCCCTGCAGGCACTTGCTTCGGCACTTTCCTTTCAGTCCCATATCAATTCCATTACAAAATCTGCATTCTTTCACCTCCGTCGCATCGCCCAACTCCGTCCATTCATTAGTACTAAAGACGCTGAAACTGTCATCCATGCATTTGTATCATCACGCCTTGATTACTGTAATGCCCTCTTCATTGGTCTACCCGTCAGCTCTATTTCCATATTACAATACATCCAAAACTCAGCTGCTAGATTACTCACTCACACTCACTTTCACTCACATCACTCCAATTTTGAAAGATCTCCACTGGCTTCCGGTAGTCTATCGTATTAAATTCAAAATCCTACTGCTTACCTTTAAATCTTTGCAGGGTTTGGCTCCCCCCATCTCTGCAATATGCTCGTTCCCTACACCCCAAGTTGCTCACTTCTTTCTTTTGACTCTAGTCTTTTCGTTATCCCTCGGAATCGCCTTTTTTCAATGGGGGGGGGGCAGATCTTCGTCTACTATTGCACCCAAACTTTGGAATTTGCTTCCCCGCCCTCTCTGCAGTGAAAATAATATAACTGAATTTAAATCATTACTCAAAACCCACCTGTTTCTGAATGCTATTCCTACTGATTTGATTACTCTTTGATTAGTTTTGAACTCGACTTTGTCTCTATATGCCTCCCTGTACTTCATTGTCTTCTTATTAATTATTCTGTGTAAAGAGTCCTTGGGCTCTGGAAAGGCGCTACATAAATAAAACTTATTATATTATTACTTCCACAGCAGTATTGGGATGATGCAAAACAAAACTTGTATGTAAAATACAAAATAGTCTACTGCTGGAATCTTTATGTTGTTTTTATTTATTTTTGGTGATTGGTGTTTTATTTATTTTTATATAACTATTATATAGTTTGTCCAGGGCGTAAATCTACCCAGGAATGCCACTGAGGGAGGGTCCTTAATAAATGCACTCAAAGAGACCCAGTGCCTTAGTGGTCAGCTTACACATTTTGAAAATGTCCAGCCATTTAAAAAGACATCTGAGAATTTTGAAACACTTACTCAAACTTTTAAATCTTTTTACCACATTATAGAATTATAGTCAATAGGAATAATCAGATCAGAAATCCTTTTTGTGGGGGGAAACACATGCATGCACGCACGCACGCACACACACGCACGCACGCACGCACGCACGCACGCACGCACGCACACACACACACACACACACACACACACACACACACACACACACACACAATGTAGATTGTAACATGAAACCAAAACAATACCCAGAAAGCAAGCTGATAAAAATACTGTACTTTACAGAACTTCACATCTATTCTTAAGTCATCTATTTAAAAAATATTAATTTTAAAATAAAATATATAATTTAAAAAAAAAATTGTAGCTTTGTAATTAAAGAAATTATTCCTGTTTTGTTGGGTGGAACCCCACTGACCCATAAATCAAAACGTTTTTTAGGATCATGGGAAACATTACATTCAAGTGTTAACATTTGCTATCACTGTATGTTAATGTCAAATTTTTTATGCCTTTGTTTCTGTTTCAAATCCTTGAAATAATTTTCCAAAAAAAAAAAAAAAATGTTTACTGCGTCATCAAAAACATCTGACAACATCAAGTTCCTGTTTAAAGCGAGAGATTACTGTTACTAACATTCAATGTTTAGAGGAGTTGAACGAAAGTCACACGGTAAGTTAAACTATAGAAAATTACATAAATACACTGAAAATTTATTTTAAACTTATACTAACATAATACTAGTTTTAAAAAAACATTTTTTAAATAATATAATTGATCAGTGTGATAATTTTACTGACTTTTTTGGGGAAAAAAAGTTATTTTTGGTATTGTAAAATCTCAACATTTTGTTCTATACTTAATTTAAAAGTGTTTAAATATTCTAATATTTTAGAAACTATAATGGTCTTTTAATTGATGAATACACTGTAAGAAAAATTGTCAAAAATGGTCCCAAGCTGTCATTGGGTCAGTACCCTTTTAAAAAGTATACATTTGATACCTTTGAGGTACTAATACAAACTATGTAGGTGCAAAGATATCTTTTTTGACAAGGTACCAGCTACCTCAGCTTTGATCATTTTTCTAACATTGTAGCCGAACATGTTTAAATATAAACCAGTCAAATTTAATAAAAATACAGAATCTAGTATCAAGTCTTGGCGCAGCGCGTAACAGATCTTGAAAGAAAACAATTTAATGTACATGTAGATGATGTAGATGTAGATAATGTAGACTATGTGGGGGGATGTGTCTTTTTTAAGTGTGAAATAGGAGCTGAGGTGCTAAACGAGCTTGAGCCTTAACTGAGAACAAGGAACCAAAAAATGCTAATTTACAGTAGTATGAAAAAGTCTTCATAATGGTTCAAATACATTACTGCACTTTAGACTTGTTGCAAAATGTGTAGACTTTAAAATTTAACAGACAAATTTCACCTCTAGGTTACGAGCCTGCTCAGCATGGAAGGAAACACCACAAATTCAACTGAAAGACCATGTGAAATGCCAGCTCGTACGTTTTTCATATGTGTCTACACACTGATCTGTTCGGCAAGTCTGGTGCTCAACAGTGTAACAATATATGTGTATTTTTGTAAAGTTACTCATAAGTCCAGCATCACAGTGTATCTGAAGAATCTAGCTGTGGCCGACTTGTTCGTCTGCCTGTGTTTGATATTACGCATAATTAAATATGCTGTCAGTTCAGAGGAAATTCATCGTATCTACTGTAACTTTGGGGCTCCAGCTTCCTACCTCAACATGTACTCCAGTATTCTCTTTATGGGCTACATTGCTGTTAACAGGTATAAATAACAGTCTGCTTATACTATTAAGTCATTTTCAGGAACAGTGGCGGCTCGTGACTGCTCATCCAAGGAGGCGCTAATTCAAAATAATTGTTCAGATTGACACGTGTGTGGTTCCCTTTTCCAAAGTATGTGTCCTGCGTGTCGAGAGATCCTGTGTGCATCACGTGTTTTGACAAAAAAAGGGCCTGCTGCACACGCGTCAAAACCGTTTATGATAAAAGAGATGCTCACGTTCCAAAAATACACGCTAGACACTTCCTTAACAGTAAATTGTGATTATGCATGAGATTATGTGAGTATCTGGCAAACGCAAGCGTCTCTTTTATCATAGACCCTTTAGACGCATCTGCAGCAGGCACTTATTTTGGCAGGACACATGATGCACACTCAATCTCTCAAAGTGCAGAACACATATTTTGAAATTACGGGCTACATACATGTTGTGACAAACTTTCATCGTGCGCCCTCAAAAAAAGAAGTCACCAGCCGCCACTGTTCAAGAAATTGTGCCATTTGTGCCTGAACGTTGAGTGTGATTTAATTTTTGTCGAACATTGGTGAGACCAATATGAGTGTAAACATAATTAAATGTTGACCTAGAAAACCTACATTATTTTGTTTAAACCAGTGGTCTCCAACATGGTGCCCACAGGCATCAGGTTGCCCACAAAAGCACGTTCTATTAATAGCCTCAATGTTAACCCTCTACAGGGTGAACATCAATCCTGGAGAGGCGCAGTCCTACAGAGGCTGTGTCCGAAACTACATACTTCCATATTAAATAGTAGGCAAAAAGCAGTAGGTGAACGAACAGTATGTCCGAAACCTCAGTAGACATAAAAGGGTAGGTCAGAATTTGGACCATGTTTTTGTTTGTTGCCACAAACAATATCATATAAAAATCGTTGGTGTTTATAGCAACAAAACAAATTGTGGGTCAAATTTTGGGTCAGGAGTGGTGGGGGGATAAATAGTATGATGCATATTTTATCAGTGGCCCCCAAGCTCCCAAAAAGTTTGTGGGGGGGAATATTTTTCCCCAAAAAAGAAAAAGTCATGCCATAGAGCAGTGTTCTTCATTGCACGGGATTGAGCCGCATGCGACTCGGCAAGCTTTAATTTGTGGCTCACATGGCAGTAAATAATACAGTGATATGATCATGCAGGCATGCGCTTTTTCTGTCTTTTCTGCTCTAACTTTATTAGAAAAGCATACCCGTTATATCAAGACACACGTCGATAAGCGTGTTCAATCGTATGCAGCGCTTGCACAGTGCAATTGTCATATGATATAACATCAAAGTACTGTTAAGACTGCTTTTTATGCTTTCGAATTGCTCTCACGGCAAAGTAATGTCACTCGCCAATTGTTCTGTGCAGCACCGCATACAATTCATAAAGAGAAAGGTGGCCTCCTAGTGGTTCGGGGGGCACTACATACACATATCATAAGAATACTTACCATTAAAATCCTGTTTTTGTCATTAAGGGAAATCATCTTGTCTCAGTTACAAATTTGACTGGTAAATGATAAAGAATGTTTTGTCCTCGTATTTATTGCATTGCAACAGATTGATATCAGACTATTTATGACTGGATGTAAGTTTTGATACTTTGCTGTAAAGGCGGCTCTCCTATTGACTCTGACCTATCAGTGTGGCTCTCATGCAAAAAATAGTGAAGACCACTGCCATAGAGGGTTAATATGTATTTATTGTATATTTTTATTTAACTTGGCTTTATGTATGCTAACATTTTAGCGTAAAAGAAAAATGTTTTGAGTAGACTATATCAAAAAAGTAGCCCTCCATATTGTTTTATCCATAAGCCCTTACTCACAAAAGGATTGGAGACCCCTTGTCTAAACCATGTGGTTACAAAAATAAATATGCTTTCAGAAAAATCAAAACATTATTTTTCACTAAGAAAATTTTACAGCATACATTGTTAAGCAGAAGTGAGAAACAAAGGCAATTCTAAAATTCCTATAAAAATTGCTTAGAGCATTTAAGCAAAAAAGGAAAGACACATTTAGTAGCTTTTTAAAATTTTGATGGTACTGAAGTTATTTTTATTATATTTTAATGGGTTTTTATCCACCCTATAAAAGGTGACGGATGGGTGCATGCATGCAACATTTTTTTACTTTAAAGGTGCAGTGTGTAATTTTTAGAAGGATTACTTGACAGAAATGCAAAATAATATACAAAACTATATGATCAGGGGATCTTTCATAATGAACCATTATGTGTTTATTACCTTAGAATGAGACGTTTTATCTACATACACAGAGGGTCCCCTTACATGGAAGTCGCCATTTTGTGCCGCCATGTTTCTACAACAGCCCTTAACGGACAAACTTTTTTTTACTAAGTTTACAGGTTTGTCCGGTGGTGGCTACCGTGTCTTCTCTATGTGTTTCAAAAGCCAGAGGTGAGCATTAGACTGAGCCGTTAGTTGCAATTCATAACCTCACCACTAGATCCCGCTTAAATTTACACACTTCACCTTTAAAATTGAAATTGTTTTAACACAAATTGCAATGTTTCTATAGATTTGTATAGTAAAAATCATTGCTTTTTTCAGGTACCTGAAAATTGTGCGACCAATGGAGGCTCACATAATGCAAACAATTCGTTCGACCCGCAACATCTGTATAACAACTTGGGCTTTCGTTGTCACTGTTAATTGTTTCTACATGGTTGCTTTTGCACTAAGTGCTGGTACAAGAAGTCCTGCGGAAGGAGATTTTGACTGTGACAGTTATCATAACAGTTTGCTCAAAAAGATTTACAGGGTCATACAAATAACTTCTTTTGTAATGTTTCTGTTTGTGTTGGTATCATTTATGTTACTTTACTGGTGGACCGTACAGAGGCTCAGACAAGCCGAAAGCGCTGCTCCAGCACAAACCAGCAGCACCAAGCTTATCAAGTC
The DNA here is from genome assembly GCF_027580225.2 of Misgurnus anguillicaudatus. Lineage (NCBI taxonomy): Eukaryota > Metazoa > Chordata > Actinopteri > Cypriniformes > Cobitidae > Misgurnus > Misgurnus anguillicaudatus. Next base: position 9,241,932 of record NC_073360.2, read on the forward strand.
TAAGCGTAACATGAAAGTACTAGTTGGAGTTTTCTGTGTGTGTTTTGTGCCTTATCACCTGATTAGACTTCCATATGTGTTCATCAAACCCCAGCTGCATGATTGTATGAAAGCTCAGACTTTCTACATACTAAAGGAGCTGACTGTAATGCTTGCGATGCTTAATGCCTCTTTAGATCCAATTATTTACTTTGTCTTTTGCAAGGCCTTCAGGGCCCATATACGGCTTCGACAGAGATAAAGAACAAAAGGATTGAATTTAAAATGTTTTCCAAACAAGTGCTGTTGTCCAACATTTTTTTAAATTTAATTGGTCAGTCGAACAGATAGTCCTGTCACAAACCCACAGCCAATGTTTAATTTTTGGACTTAAAGGGGACATATTATGAGATTTTTTTAAAGATGTAAACTAAGTCTAAAATAGGTCTGAGCAAAAGTGTGCCGTTTTGGGTGTGTCATTTAAAATGCAAATGAGCGGATGAAGTGCAACCACTGATCACAATGATGGTGGTTTGTTGCAATTGAAACTCAATTGTGCTGTGAAATATTTTATCTCTCTCTTTCTCTCCATACTAAATGGTTGTGCTGTGGTTGGATAGTGCAGATAAAGGGGGCGGTATTACCTTATTCTGACATCACAATAAGGGCCAAATTACAATGACCTATTTTTTCACATGCTTGCAGAAAATGGTTTACCAAAACTAAGTTATTGGGTTGATCTTTTTAACATTTTCTAGGTTGATAGAAGCACTGGGGACACAATTATAGCACTTAAACATGGAAAAAGTCAGATTTTCATAATATGTCCCCTTTAAGAGGAAGCTCAAACAAACTGCAGGGATTCATAATTTTGTGAAAATCAACTATGGTATAAATTTATTATTTATAGTTGTTTCTGCACATTGACCTGAAATCATAGAAAGTATTTTAACATTAAAATATATAATGTATAAGTAAATATTTATTGATTATATAGTACAGTTTGATTTAGGAGAAGAAACCTCATACTGTATAGTGCAACCAGAGCCGGTTCTTGATATTTGAAGGGTCCTACACTGTAAGAAGTTATTTGCTGCCTTACATTTTTTTAATGAATCAAGTCATATCAACTTACTTATATTTATCTTGACTAGAGATGAGTTGCTATAACTATAGATGAGTTGTTGTAACTCATAAAATATAGTTGAAAATAGTCAACTTCATTTTATAAGTTGTAGCAACTCATCTCTTGTCAAGATAAATAATAGTAAGTTGACATGACTTGTAAATCTGAGTTAATTCAACAAAAAAAATTAAAGGCAGCAAAGATATTTTTACAGTGTAGGCAAAAATTATATTGGAGGCCCCTCGCACCCCTCTAATTTTCAAGATAATGTGAGACAGTGTCATAAAGTGTTTTGTTTGCTGTTTTACTTTAAATACAAAAGTTTTTTTAACTTGGATATATTGAAAGTTAGCTCCCTACGCAATGCTATCATGGACACACATTCAAAGTGTCTAAACAGAGTTAGCAGTGCTCAAGTTTGATCTGTCCTTAAATGACGTTAATACACAGAACAAAGCCAAGGTTATTTTTACAATGCATTACAATCATTTCAAAATACCTGTATCATGTGCTACACACGTTTCGCTAAGCAGAAAACAAAGGATGTAATAGCCGCTTTCAGCATCCTTTAAAGTCGGTCAGCTGCAGAGTTTTTAATGTTATTCATCATATAGGCTATAGGCTGCTGTGACTTGATGTGGCGCTTCAATAACCGATAGGCAGATGACATCAAAGTACCGCAAGAGCGACTCAAGAAATTATAAAGAAGAGTCTGCTTATCAATCATTTTCGCGTTAAATTGATATCATCAGCCTGCGGTTCTTGCTGTGCCGCATAAAGTCAAACTCTCCTTATAACTTTGTCTATTGCTGTCAGTAGTGATTTGTGGACTAGCGCACATGAATTTAGCGATTATGGAGGGCCCCTTCAAGCCTGAGGCCTATAGGTAGCACCAGCCCTGAGTGCAACAAAGGAGACCACATCTCAAAGAGCTAATAATATATAATGAAAAGCATGTTAACCCATTTTGTCTTGTTAATACATTGTTCTCTTTAGTCTTATATTCAAAATTTCGAGGGGTAAGAACCATTAGGGAGCAAGTGACATTTTGGTTGATATGGACACACGCACGCACGCATATATATATATATCAAAAAAGCTCATGTTGGGCTCTTTCAGCTGCCAAAAGGATACACGTGAATTTATCAATTTGGAGTTATAAAAGTTTGAAATTAGAATACAAATTCAGATCAGATGCCATTTTTTGTTCTGGCCCCCCTGTAAAGTTGAAATGTCCCTTACGAACCTCTGGCTCTCATCCCTCAATTTGTGCATTTGTACAGTTACATCAATACAGAAAATGTATGTATTTTACATGTAGTATATGCACTTTGTCAGTAAATTGTTTTTATTTGATGGTGGCACATTAAAGAAACTGTTCACCCATATTTGAAAATGATTTCCTTATCCTGTAGACAGAAGACCAGGGCCCATGTTCATGAAAAATCTTAGCGTATCTTAGTTTCCCCTTTAAATTAAAGAAAAGATCCTATCAGTGGCGGCTGGCAACTTATCTTCCAAGGGGGGCAAATTAAAAATATGTGTTCGTAGCATGTGTGTTGCTCATCATTGAAAGGGATGTGTTCATTGCATCGTGTGAGGCATGTGCATCATGCGTCTTGTCAAAATAAGTGCCTGCACATGTGTCGGAACAGTTTGTGATAAAAGAGGCGGTCACGTTAACAAAATACAAGACACTAACTTAAAAGTAAACTCTGATTACAAATGAGATAATGCGAGTATCTGGAAAACGTGAGCATCACTTTTATCATAAACCCTTTAGACACGTGTGCAGCAGGCACAAGACGCATGATGCACATGGTTCACAGGAAGCACCGAACACATATTTTTTAAAAGGACGAACCACACACATGACAAACTAAATACATGTTGCGACGAGCTTTGCATCGTGCGCCCTCGAAAAAGAAGTCACAGGCCACCACTGGATCCTAGTAAAAAAGAAGTATTTCAGAAAGCATCTTAAACCATAAAAGAGGTCTTAAAGTCCAGAACTGTTAGGAGTATTGACGAAGACTTTTACAGTTTTTTACAGACGCTAGGACACATTTCTCAATACTTAGGTAACTTTTGCTAAACTCTTCACACAGTGAGCACAACAGAAGTCTATGTGGGCTAAACTGAGGATCAATTATCATTGCTTTGGCACAAAATGCATTCAATGACTACATCTCTCAAATTACATGAATTCTTTTCTCCTTCAAACACAACAACTGCCAAAACTCTTTATACATACAGGCCAATTTGCACATGCTTACATACTGTTTTCAAAACTGTTAAACCTATGTTCAAAACTATAACATAATACAAAACTTATTAAGACAGCAATTTGCTACATTTCTACAGTAATATGTTAATGAAATATATTTTAAATCTTAAAATGAAATGCTATAAGAACATTGGTCAAATGGAGAATACCAAGTAGATTAGCATTACTACTGTATCTGTATCAGTGGATGGTGTGTATATAAATTCTTGTATTTTGGAATTACTCACTGCAAAAAATAAAAATAAACTACATAAAATATTGAAGAATTCTGCATCATGTCTGATTCATTCCAGTAACATATATTGCAGTGAATTATAAACAGAAAAAACATTGTATAATGCCTCATGTTGTTAGTGTTTCGTGGGTAACAAAGTGTGTTTGTCGGCCGTCAACCTTTGCTAGTGTTCTGGAAGAATGAGTTGATTTGAGACCTAAATAAAGTGTTTTGGTAGTTTTGGTAGAATTTTGAATGTGAAATGAACTGCTTTGCCAAGCTGAAAGTTTGTTAGCAGAACTGTGTGAAGAGTTTTGCAAAAGTGACCTATGTATTGAGAAATGTGTCCTGGCGTCTGTGGAGAACTGTAATAGTTAATCACTGAACCATTTGGTAAACTTATATACTTTCATTTCAGCAATATACAGTATATGGATTTTGAGAACTACAGAAATAAAATGTGTGTTTGTACGAACATATAAATTATGTATAACCACACATGATAAAATACTCTATTGCTAATTGATTTTACATAGTGGTAACCACAGTTGGTCATTATAGTAGATATACTGTAAAAATGGGGGTATAAACACTGGCAATTTCTTTCAACATGGAGTAGGACAGATAGCAATGAATAAGAAGAGCTTGTGGACAAGGGATCCGTCAGAGAGGTGGGCATGAGCACCAACAGAGAGGTCAAAGAGGTGGACGAAAATCTACGGCCAAATGCTCAAGACAGGCTTGATCCAAATGACTGTAATGTAATGTGTGCCCTAAATGTTATGTTTTGTTCTCATTCAGTAACATTATAGAAAGTATAGCTATGTTACAATTATATCTGAACAATAAAACTACTGTAATTTGCTCAAATGATTGTAGAGGATGTCTTCATTGATCCTTCACTTGATTACACATAGGATGGATATTTTGGAAATTATAGATTATGTAAGTGTATTGCCTATTGTGAAACTGTGTAATATGTTTTTTAAAGTACTGTTTCATATTAATTTTAGCAGTTTTAATGCTGATTTGAAACTTGCATTGTTTGCTGTTAGATGAACTGATTGTTAAAAGTACTAAACTGAAAGAAGATCATACCAATGTGTTTCGGTGATTAAACCAAATGTTCTCATTACATATTACAATAATCTTGTATTTGAAACAATGACCACGTTTACATGCACACCAATAATGCGATTATTTCCAATAATGCGAGTATGGTCTTAATCGCAGTAAGATGTTTACATGACTGGAGCTAACCTCTTCACTCCGGTTTACATGCAGTTTTTATTTTCGGATTATTCACACATAGCCCAATGCAGAGCACAAAGGATGAACTCATATGGTCCACTGTTTTAATTTACTTACGTTAAATGACAAACACGTTGTTATAGATGTATTTCATTATCCGGTGATGAAGATATAAATATAACAGTGCCTGTAAAGGGCGTTCACATGATATAAAAATATAGTTTTAAAAATCGTTTTATATTAGCAGAGCTCACACAACAACTATAACGATAGCGATTTTGGCACATGATGAACGATAAACTATTGACAGCCAATAAAATCTATTTGAACTTGAAGTGCACGCGCACTTAAATGCAGTAGAAAGCTCATTCATGAGGTCTATAACATAAAATTACCTCAGGTATCCAGTGCTTATGCAGTTGCTGTGAAATTCAATACTTAATGCTTTTTCTACCACACTGACTACGCCAAAAGGTAAGATATTAACCTACTACATTCATTGTTTAGTTACGCGAAACGCAGCGAGTTGAGGACATCTGCTGGTTTCCCGCTGTGTAAATGCAACAAGAACAGCATACATTCAGTGACATGTAAACAATTTCAAAAAAGTTTTTATTACAAGAAATATCCAATATTAGGTAATGCCGTGCTGGTTGAGCATGAAGTTATCATTATATCATTAGTTATCACTAATATATTTATCGCTGCTGACAGCGAGTCGTGTTGGCAGAGTTCATGCAAAACTTCCTAATGTCAAGTTTAAAACGAATTTGTGCTTAAGGTGCGTGACTACACACGCGCACTTCAGTTAGTGCGGTATAAATGCGATTAAAGCGTTTACATGGACGCATACTGCTATTATAAACGGCGTACGCCACCTCTTTTAATGTGACTATACTTACTGCGATTATGAGCTTAATCGCATTATTTTTATCGAATTATTGCGTTTAAATGAGGTAAAGTATAATCGCAGTATTGACAAAATCCCATTATAATCGCATTGTTGGGGTGCATGTAAACGCGGCCAATGATTATGTGGGCTGTAAACATTTGCAACTTACTGAAAGCATTACATCACGTTCTGAAAGAATGACGTTACAAGTGTGATCAGTTTGGATTTTTGTACTAAGAGTTTTGAAAATGTACACCTTACTTGTGAAAATAGTACCAAAGCGAATAAAAAAACATGTAATTCAAAAACACAAGAATTTGTCTACACACCATCCATTGATAGTAATGCTACAGTTTTTTACAGACGCTAGGACACATTTCTCAATACTTAGGTCACTTTTGCAAAACTCTTCACACAGTTCTAATTCACTGCAATATATGTTACTGGAATGAATGAAACTGTAATCTACTCTGTGCTCTCCATTTTTCCAATTGTTTTTAAAGCATTTATTTTTAAGATTTTAAATAAATTTCATTCACATATTACTGTAGAAATGTACCAAATTGCTGTCTTATTCAGTTTTGTATTATGTTATGGTTTTGAACATAAGTTTAACAGTTTTGAAAACAGCATGTGCAAATTGGCCTGTATATACTGTACAAAGAGTTTTGGCAGTTGTTGTGTCTGAGTGAGGAAAGAATTCATGAAATTTGAGAGATGTAGTCATTGAATGCATTTTGTGCCAAAGAAATGATAATTGATCCTCAGTATAGCCTACATAGAATTCTGTTGTGCTCACTGTGTGAAGAGTTTTGCAAAAGTGACCTAAGTATTGAGAAATGTGTCCTAGGGTCTGTAAAAAACTGTAACAGCATGGTACATGAAAAATAAAGAAAACTTATAATTATATATTTTCTTTATTTTTTATGGAAACTGTATATGTATGTAAAAATATATTTAACACCAGACATGGTGGTACTCATATACACCAGCAGTGTATATTTAACACTGGCGATTTAGATTATTTAGTGCTCTAACAAATTCTAAGATTTGCCTTCTCAGAGTTTTTCAGTATAAAAGTAAATCAAAGTGGTTAGAAAGCTTGAAAGACAAAACTTCATTCTTTTCCAGGATACTATAAAAAGAAGTAATGATATTCAGTATTTTTTTTATAAAGTTTGAAAGACTCATGGTTGTAGCATTTTCCAGGATACTGTTATGATCACCACAGTGGCCCCTTCTACTGGCCACCAGATGCTTCACTACACATCACCATTAGGACTCCATCACCCAGAACCCCTTGCACCACACTGATTACTGCCACACCTGCTGCTCATTATCCGGACTACTTGAACCATCCTCTCACATTGCGAAGTCTTGTTATTGTCACACTGCATATTTTTTACATTAATATAAAATAGGCAAATGTATTTTATTATTTATAACCTAGTCTTTAAAGAGCACCTATTATTGTAATAATTAGCATCTTATTGTAATATCTTGGTCTCCCATAGTACATACATGTTATTAAAACTTAAACTAATGAATTATAATTCTTATAAATTGCTTACATACCTCACCAATTTTGCCCTGTCTGTAAAACACTCAGATTTAGTTCCTGTCTCCGCCTCCCAAAATGTCTAGTGTACTCGGTTTGCTCAGATGACCTACTCAATTGTTATTGGCAACTGGGTTCAGCGTGTGTTTGAAAGGTTACGCCCCTGACTACGCGTTTGTTTTCCGGTCCTGTGTATCACAGGCATGAACGTAAACAAGCAGTTATATTTCTCTATAAACGATGGTGTCTGTACTGCCTTACCGCTTCGAGCTCAATCCAGAGAGTTCAGAAGGCCGTTACGATATAAACGATGTCAGTCAATGAGCGCGATTGGATTTAACTTCTTTAGGTGCCTTGTGAGAATGCTAAACAAAGACGAAAATGTGTTGCAAAGACATAGTAGTATTTATGTACTACATTACTGTACAAACTATATGGAAACACCAAATGTAGCACTTAGAAAAGTTTCATTGAAATGATGATAAAACTATTTCATTTGTTAGTTCTACATTATTTTACTATAGTAAACTTTATTATGAAAGACTGCTTACTTATAAGTGCTATGTTATTACTTATTAGGTTTTAAGCAGAATGCAACAGGTTCCAGGGCCTCTTACCTGCGTGATTCATCATCCAGGTTTTGCACAATTGTCTGAATTCCTACACACAGAACATTTATTGTACAGACTATTGGCCTTTGAGGCGCATGACACTAGAGTAAGTGTTTATAAGTTTTATTAAATTTTTAAACTAATAACACTAAAGTACCACTACAGTAACGAAGTACACAAAAGAACAAAAAATTTAACTTGAAGAAAATAAAGTACTCAGTCAAAAGTTTTTTTATTTATTACAAATATATATTTAAATGTTAAACAATATACAAATAAACATACTATAGTAACCATATTGTGCTCTTCTTTCAAAAATTGATCAATGCACTTCTTACAGCTATCAATACAGATAAATGGCATATCAAAACTTTAATAATAATAATAATAATGCATTTTATTTCATGGCGCCTTTCAGAACACCCAAGGTCACCTTACAAAAAGAAAAAAGTCACTGCATAAGACAAAACACACATCAAAGAACAGCATACATATAAATGACATTTAAATCTTAATTAAAACATTCATAATAAGCCTGTATAAAAAGATATGTCTTAAGATGCTTTTTAAAAGTCAACAAGCACTCGCTATTGCGAACATCAAAGGGAAGAGAGTTCCATAGGCGGGGGGCAGCATAACTAAAAGATCTGGCACCCATGGTAGTAAGTCAAATCCGGGGTACCACAAGAGAAATTGACGTGTCAGCTGGTGCTTTCTAAGACGACACTATAGGGTTATCATCCTGTCGTGTGTTGTTCTCCAGATACGCTTGGAGCTTCCTGATCAGACCAGTATGTTGGCTTCCGACGACCCCTACATTGAAGAATGTGAGATGGCATGCAATCACGTGCTCCTTTGAAGGTCTCTCAAACTGTGATGCCAGGTCCATTGGAATCAGGATTTCCTTCATCTTATCTTCAGATACCTCATCAAACACAAGCCTGATCACATCATCCACATAACTGTAAAAATATTGCAGTCAATAAATCTTTTGTTTTGATAATGTATGAAGCAGGGAAATAAATTAAGTTTTTAAAGTTTTTTTTTAATTTATGAATATATTTGAAATAAAAGTATTACTGCTTACAGTATGTCACTTGGGTTTTTACTGGCCTTGCAATGTATTTCCCCCTTTTGGACTTTGAGAACATAACCTTGTAGTTTCCCTCTCCTGCTTTGGTTACTGCATTTTCATTGTAATGTATGGCTGCAAGGTACAACCTGTAAAAATATAAACAAGCAATACATTTATTGTAAAAGTAAATATTACTTTATTTAACACAGTTACTAAAATACTTAAATACCTGCACAGCATTCCAATAAATGGGAAAATCACATTTTTTGCTGCAAAACTGAGAATCAGGCTACGGACCGCAAAGGCATCCACTGATGATGGTGATGGAAACATTGTGAAACGATGCTACTGCCTGGGTTCCTATGATTTTGCAGAGGAAAAAAAACTTGTCATCATCAGTTATACATTTAAGACTGGTAGTGGTATCACTAGCTAAATACATCATATGTGTTATATACCTTTGCTTCTCATATGCCAGTCTGACGATGTTGCATGTGTTAGGAATAGCACAGATGAACCCAATAGCGGACGATGAAGGGGTTAACAAAGGATTTTAATAATAAGACGACAAACAAAAGCCCAAGTGGGGGCATACAGCATAGACTGCTGACACAAAACACTAGACTAGACTTGACAATAAAACTCTTGACTTGACAAAACTGGATCACACACCGACAATACAAAATGAACCTGCACAGAATTAAGGACAAGAGAACATTATATAAGAGAAACTAAACAAGATAACGGGGAGGGAACAGGTGATGGGAATAAGTAATAATTAACAATAAGCAGGAGAACGAGGGGGCGGGGACAAATGACAAGACACCGGAGGCACATGCCAAACACAAAAACAAGGCATGAACCTCCACACAAGGCCAGGGACTGCCAGAACTCTGCCACCATGACAAAATACAAATATAACACAAGACTTCAAGGCAGAGTCCTGACAGCATGTTTGGCATTGTACATCACGTCTACTGCTGCCTACAGTGTAGAAGGATGTGTCCTGCTGCGAATCTAGGATATAGACAAATAAAACAAACATGTAATCAGTCAAAAAGACATATTATAACAATAGGGTACAACGACTATAAATCGTTAGACTATTCATTAAAACGTTGTCATGTATTACATATAGGGGTGTCACGATTCTCCAAATCTTTGATTCGATTACATTTTCGATTCTAAGGTCACGATTCGATTCGATTCTCGGTTTTTACAAAATGTTATATGTTATGCCATTATTATTTATTATTATTATTATTATTATTATTATTATTATTATTATTATAGTTTCACATTAAAATGCACATTGCATGCTTTTCCTCACATGGGGGTTTGTGGTCTTCACTTTACGCGAGAGAGCGATGTCTAAACATAAACTAAAGTAGTTATCCATATGTATTTGTTCAGTTTTATGCGTTTCATGCGAGCTGAGGCAAATTATCCCTTTTGTTTATAATATAACCCGCTGCATCTTGGCGCCTCTCTAACTCTCGCCCATGTGCAGAGAGCTGCGCTCTGTCCGAAGTCAGATCACTAGGTAGTAATCCATTTCATGATATGCATTTCAAGGAGTTGTAGCAATACGTCCCTTGTGTTTAAAATACAAGTCGCGTTCCGCTGGACCAATGTTTTTAAAGGCACCCCTGAGAGGTTTTTCCCTGCTTGGCAAGCCGACCGGACGTGACATGGCGGCGTGGTGGGGCGTGGCGGATCGACGATCCCATTTTTTAATTCGAAGTTCTAGGTTGTGACTTAATTTCGATCGAATTCGATTTAAAATCGAAATCGTGACACCCTTAATTACATATTACATGCCGCAACCTTAGCAAGACACATTACATGTTTATTTTGTTTCAAAATCTAAGAAAGCTTCAAGTAAATACATCAGTAAAATACATAGAAATAAATCATCTGTACTGAGAGTTTCTTGAGTTTTATCATGAGAACAAACTTTAACGGTAACAGTTTAACTGGAAACTTAGCAAGTTTGTAAACATCTGAAAACGACTTAAAACAATAAAAACAACTGATAGACTGCATAATTCAACATACATGTGGGTAAATATGGCACGTTGTTTATGAAATACAATATAACAACACAAAAACATTAGCTTGCAAGCTCGCTCTACACGCACATAACGTTAAGCTCCGGTAACGTAAAAGGTAATCAATAAACTTGAATACTTACAGCCTGTGTTCCAGAAGTGCACGGTAATCCAACTTTCAAGGGGAGACGTCGCGCAAATCCAGCATCAAAATCATTACGGTTCACAAAGCAGTCATTGTGAAAATGCTGTGAACATATAAACAACTTCTGACTGGATTGTGCCGGAACCGTATTAAACAAATTCTAACCACTGTTTCCTGATGTCCTCTGTGGAAGGCCATAAAGTGCTGTTTTGGCCTCGCATCTAAAGAGACAGCGTCTACTCGAGAGATTTAATCGCTTAAACGATTAAACAAGAGTTTACAAACACACTCGAAACAGATGGACTCAAACCTCCGCCATTTCCATTCTCTTCGGCGCTCTCCACTCCCATTTTTGAGGGCGTACCCAAGCAAAGCAAAGCTATGATAATGTTGGTCTTGTCTAGGTCACCGATCCCAGGAAATCAACTGTTGCCTACAATCCGAGTGTTTTTTGTAGTCCTAGAACGTTGGAGACGATAACTCGCGTCATTTTTTTCTTTGAGGTATGTACTTTTTGAATATTGTTTACATGTACTAATACACACCTACACACAAAAAGATGTTTAAAAACGTGGATCTTATAATCAAGGGTTTGAACCAGTTCACGGAACGAAAACCAGAAACTTTTGATGTTTTGCAAGAAACAGAACGGAAACCAGAAACTTTAAAAAAAATATATGTTCCGGAAAAGAAACGTTTATTTCAAATAATGATAACCAGTTAATACCATTATTTTTTTCGTTCTTTGACAAGATTTCTGTGCAATATGAACTCCATATGTCGTCGTTGACTCATCAGAGAAATGAGAAGCTTGCCACCATCAAGTAGCCAACTTGAGCCCAAGTCTCTAATGCTCAATCATAAGAGGTAAATATTGTAGGCTACCAAGTATCTCAGGATGTTTGTTTTTTACTAATTAGTGGTGTAACGGATCGCAGTTGATACGTGATCCATATAGATCATGACCCACGGTTCGGCTCGCATGTGAGTCGCGGATTAATACGCAAATTTAAATAGGGTGAAAGTTGATCATTTGCACGTGTTTCCAAGGCTTGCAAATGTTAACACTTAAGTGATTTTAAACAATTTAACCGCTAAAAGATGATAAAGTGAGCAATTTTCTGTATGCGCATTTATTTGCCGTGATTGACAAGCACACATACCCTGCAATTGAGCGTGTTTTGTGACCAGTAATGGTCATTGACAACAAGCACACATACATAGCTTTGCACCTTTGTGAGCGGCTTTGTCAAGTACATTAACCCTTTGCCTACTGTTTGCTGTGATTGTTTTTAATGATAGAGATCACAAACCATTTGATATTTGAGATGAAATAAAACTTCCCGCTGAGTTAAGCAGATCTTACTTGTCTTTGTCGTCTATCTATGTGACGCGACTAGTGATGAGTGTCACTCGAAACTCGGATCATTTAACCCAATCCCTAAAATGACTCCTTAGTGACCATTAACCCGAGTCAGTTGAGTCCTCTCAGATTTTGCATTAAAAATGAGAAATTGTATCAAACACAAAGCTCTTCAAATGTTTACAACAGAATTACAACAAATAACTCTACATAAGCTGCCATAGGTTCTATAACTTGCAACAACGAGTTAATCACCAAATGTCGACTGGGGGTACCGAGTGAGCCAAAATCTGCTATTCCGGATCGTAATTTTCTGCAGCTCCGAGTCCGAGTACAAAGGGATGCGTGCGCGCGACAATGAGTTGGTTGGCAACTCGGGGATTCACACAGAGAGTGACTCAACACACAGAGCTTGAATCCTGGACTAGGAGAAACGAGCCTTGTTATTAACCTACTGACTCATGTAGGCTAATCTGTCGCAATATTTGACTGGCACAATGTTTTGGGTAGAAGCTGCAAATGTTTAAAAATGTTAAATACGAGGACTGCTGCAGCAGTGCTGCTGGAAAGATCCACCACCGACGGACAAACACGGCTCCTCTTGTTGACTGAGTCACTTAGAGTGTCGCGAGTGGTTCACTCACAGGACCCGTACAGGAGCGGGCGGCTCTGTCTGGGACTCACTCACAAGATCATGTTCTTGCGCAGATGAGTGACTGTGTGGCTGCATTAACCGAAGCCTATCGTGGATCTTTTAAGTCAATCTGAAACAGGACACGTTCCTCTCACTTCCAAGTAAACAAAGCCTGACATCTTCTAAACGTGGTGTTGATATAATTGTCGTTATGAAATGAAACTAAACACACCGAACTTTTACAATTATGTAATTGATAATGTAACCACGGACATGCATGTTTTTTAGAAGTTCCTCGGGTCACATGAGCCCTTTTTTGCGAGCAGAGGAGTTGTAGACTCGTAGCTGCATGCGTGATCTGAGTTGCTTGGTTGGCATTAGTATGACTTAGCGATTGGAATGGGAGATTTTGACCAAGTGACTCAAGTGACTCGGACAACCCGGATCATATTAGTGAGTGACTCAGAATAACCAGAATCCTTAAAAAGATCCGGGGTGACCATCACTAGACGCGACAGTCAGCACTCAGCACATCATTATTTCAAATCCGTTTACAAGACGAATGCTCTTGTTATGTGTGGGGGCCACGAGGAAGCCTGTCACCTTCAGCACCATGGAGAGCACCATCAGTGGCACCCAGAGAGGTTCAGGACCAGGGATAGCTCCCCTAACACAGGTGTGCTCAGTTTCCCCTCTGACAGAGAGCGTCAGCTGCAGGCAGTTAGCCTCAATCAACAGGCACATAAGAGAGAACGCAGGAAAGGTGAAAAGGGAAGAGAGTGTGTTGGATGGGGCATGTTGTGCAGCCCAGCATTGAAGCAGTGCTCACCAACCCCAGCACTGAAGAACAAAGACCCAGTAAAGGACGTGAGTAGTCTGAACACTTGGACTAACTATACATCTCTTTTGCCTTCCCTCCAGATGTGATTCGAGGCCAAGAAAAGGAACTAAAGAGAAGAGATACCTGAGTTGCAGTTTTTCCATATTCCCCTTTCCCATACCTTTTTGAAGAATAAAGAAAATTTACGTTTTGCTGCACTAACCGTCTGCCTGGTGTTATCTGTTTCACATCTTGAACTAAACTGACCCATTTGGTAAAAGAAGTTTACATATGGTGGAGAATGCGGGCATGATTTGAACCTCGCAAACAGATCAGACAGTGCAAAGAAAAATGGAGGAGGCTCTGCCAGCCATTTTGCAGGCTCAAACCACTCTGAATGCAGCAGTCACCGAGCTATGCCGCAGGACGGAGACACAGGGTAGGAAACCCCAGGATTATCTGACTAAAATGACTAGAGAAGATGATGTTGAAACCTACCTGGATATCTTTGAAAAGACAGCCCAAAGGGAGAGATGGCCAAGGGCAGACTGGGCAAACTTGATACTTCCTCTGCTAACCGGTGAAGCTCAGAAGGCTTGCCGAGACCTTACCATTCATGAAGCAACTAATTATGATGTCGTCAAGAGAGCAATCCTGGCCCAGTATGGGCTCAGCCTGCCTGCCAAGGCCCAGCGCATCCATAGCTGGGAATACCATGCAACACTTCCAGCACGGGCCCAAGTAACCTCGTTAACCCGCATGGTGAGAAGCTGGCTAGAGGAAGGAGATGGACCTCCTGCTGTAGAAAGAGTAGTGATTGATCGATGTATACGGGGCCTCCCCGCAGATGCCAAAAAGTATGTGGCTCAGCAAGGACCACAAAATGTTGATACCTTAATTGCACTCATAGAAAACCACCAGGTGACCGTGAGCTTGTTAAAGCCTGAAGGAAACAAAACCCTCACGTGGAAATCGAGGCAGGAGCGAGAACCACCTAAAAAGTACCCTGAAGTCACCCAAGCAAAACCCTTAAGGGCTCAAGGAAATTGGAAAGATGAGAAACCTCTGCGAAATCCGGTTCCCTTCCGATGCTTCACATGTGGGAGGGAGGGACACCTTGCACGGGAATGCCCAGGCCGAGAGGAACTCATGCCCACAGCCAGTGCCTCAGAGTCATCAAGACTTCCATGCCATTTTCTTACCACCTGTTGGGCCCATGAGCGGGCGGCTGCCCCTAAGATCCCTGTCAAGATTGGGGGCCACGACACAGAAGCCCTTATAGACTCTGGGAGTATGGTAACACTGATCCGACCAGAGTATGCAGGCCCTACCAGGGGACGAGAAATCACTGTCTCCTGCATTCATGGAGACTCCAGGAACTACCAAACCGCAGAAGTAAGCATGGTCACACCCCGTGGGCAGTTTCAACTACAAGCAGGTGTTGTGGATCACCTACCAGTCCCTGTTCTGGTCGGCCGAGACTGTCAAGCCTTCTCTGCCTACTGGACAGGCCAAGATGCAGAGAGGAAGAGACCAACCCGACGTAGACGAAGAGATCGTCTGTCCACCCACCGGTGTCCTCTAACCACCGAAGAGATAACAGATGCAGAAGCAACCAGCCCTGAGGAACCCCTCAATAAAGATGAAGGTGAGAAAACCCGTTCTGACTCCACTGCTACTGCCTCAGAAGATCCCGAAGGTGTACAACTAGTTGATGATATAGAATCCCATGAGGTATTTTCTGAATTTCCCCCAGCAGAGATCCTACAGCAAGGAAAACTGGGTCGATTCGGATCCGCTCAATTGCAGGACCCATCACTGAGCCAAGCCTGGGGGAATGTACAAGTCATTGATGGTCGACTACAAGATGGGGTGAGTGGGCTCACTTATCCACATTTTATGATAAAGAATAAACTGTTATATAGAGTAGAACAATGAAGGGAGGAAATTGTGGAACAGTTGTTGGTACCCAGGCCATATGTCTCTAAGGTGTTATATTTAGCGCACACTCATCTGTTGGGAGGCCACTTGGGGGCAGAAAAGACCTATGAGAGGGTCCTCAACCGATTCTACTGGCCCGGGGTAAAGAAGGCAGTCGAAGATTATTGTCGTCACTGTGCTGAATGTCAGCTTCATAGTCCCAAGGTAACATACCGCAATCCCCTTATTCCCCTGCCAATCATTGAGACACCTTTTAGCAGGATTGCACTGGACATTGTGGGACCCCTGCCCAAGTCCAACCGGGGACACAGGTACATTCTGGTCATCCTTGACTACGCCACCCGATTCCCTGAAGCAGTGCCTCTCCGGTCAGCCACCTCAAAGGCCGTAGCCCGAGAACTGGTCCAACTCTTTAGCTGGGTGGGAATAGCAGACGAGATCCTTACTGACCAAGGTTCATGCTTCATGTCTACCGTGATGAAAGAGACCTACCGACAACTGAAGGTAAAACAACTTAAAACCTCCATATACCACCCGCAGACTGATGGGCTTGTAGAGAGGTTTAACAAAACTCTTAAACAAATGTTAAAAAAAGTAATTGATGTTGATGGGAAAAATTGGGATCAGCTAATGCCATATGTCTTGTTTTCTATTCGTGAAGTCCCACAAAGTTCCACCGGGTTTTCACCCTTTGAACTCCTTTATGGCCGGCGACCAAGAGGAATGTTGGATCTAGCCAAGGAGAGTTGGGAACAGCAGCCTTCACCACATCGCACCATCATTGAACATGTCGAACAAATGCACGACAGAATGGGGAAGATCTGGCCAATCGTAAGAGAACACATGCAACAGGCCCAAGAACAGCAGGCCAAGTTATACAATAGGGGGGCACAGGTTAGAGAATTTCACCCTGGAGAGAAGGTATTAGTTTTAATCCCATCTAATGAATGCAAATTCCTGGCCAGGTGGCTGGGACCCTATGAAATTGTGGAGCGGATGGGCCCAGTCAACTACAGGGTACGACAGATCGGCCGAAGGAAGGGCCAACAAATCTACCATGTAAACCTTTTGAAACCTTGGCATGAACCTATCGCCCCTCCAAATGATGTCCTCACCGCCAGCATCCTTTCCCCTATAACTCCTGAAGTACGAATGGGGAACCAACTCTCCCCCAGACAGAAGCAGGAGCTAAGAGAGCTTTTATGGCGAAACCGTGATGTCTTCTCAGATCTCCCTGGACGGACCTCACTTATAGCCCATGATATAGTTACAGACCCTGGGAAGATTGTTAGACTTCGGCCATACAGAATTCCAGAAGCTAAAAGAGAAGCCATCCGCAGTGAAGTAAAGAAAATGCTGGAGCTAGGAGTTATTGAGGAATCACAAAGTGCATGGTCAAGTCCCATCGTCCTAGTTCCAAAACCCGATGGAAGTACAAGGTTCTGCAACGACTACAGAAAGTTAAACGAGATCTCTCAATTTGACACATACCCTATGCCAAGGATAGATGAACTGATCGAGCAGTTGGGCCCTGCTCGATTCATTTCAACACTTGACCTAACCAAGGGATACTGACAAGTACCGCTAACCCCCCAAGCCAAACCAAAAACCGCTTTCTCCACTCCTGAAGGGACCTTCCAGTACCGGGTTCTTCCTTTTGGGGTCCATGGGGCACCGGCCACATTTCAAAGACTCATGGATAGAGTCCTCCGTCCCCACCAAAAGTATGCTGCCGCATACCTAGATGACATTGTTGTCCACAGCAAGAGTTGGGAAGAACACCTACACCATCTAGAGGCAGTATTACAAGAACTACGCTCAGCAGCTCTCACAGCTAATCCGAGTAAGTGTTCACTGGCCCAAGAAGAGGCCAACTACCTAGGGTACACTGTTGGGAGAGGGAATGTGAAACCCCAATCTAGGAAGATCAGTTCCATACTCACCTGGCCCCGACCTCAGACCAAGAAACAGGTAAGGACCTTCCTCGGATTAGTAGGATATTATCGAACATTCATCCCTGGCTTTGCCACGAAAGCAGCCCCCTTAACCGAGTTAACCCGCAAATACCTACCAAACCAGGTAAAGTGGACCTATGAAGCAGAACAGGCTTTTGTTGAGCTAAAGCAAGCCCTCTGTTATGAACCTATCCTACAAGCTCCAAACTTCAACACAACATTTGTTCTGCAAACCGATGCCTCAGAAGTAGGGATAGGAGCTGTGCTGTCCCAAGTGCAGGAAGGTATGGAGCACCCAGTTATGTTTATTAGCCGTAAGCTACTGCCTCATGAGATGAATTATGCCACAATTGAAAAAGAGTGTCTCGCTGTTAAATGGGCTGTTGAAAAACTGAGATATTACCTGCTAGGTCGAAAATTTGTCTTAGTAACTGATCACGCCCCACTAAAATGGATGTCACAAAATAAAGGAAATAATGCACGAATCACTCGCTGGTTTCTTCAGTTACAGGACTTCAATTTTGCAGTGGAACACCGGGCGGGGAATTCTCATGCAAATGCTGATGCCATGTCCAGGAGGGATGATTGCCTCAGAGCCAGCGCTCCAAACAGGAGCTTGGAGCTGGAAAAGGGGGTATGTGGGGGCCACGAGGAAGCCTGTCACCTTCAGCACCATGGAGAGCACCATCAGTGGCACCCAGAGAGGTTCAGGACCAGGGATAGCTCCCCTAACACAGGTGTGCTCAGTTTCCCCTCTGACAGAGAGCGTCAGCTGCAGGCAGTTAGCCTCAATCAACAGGCACATAAGAGAGAACGCAGGAAAGGTGAAAAGGGAAGAGAGTGTGTTGGATGGGGCATGTTGTGCAGCCCAGCATTGAAGCAGTGCTCACCAACCCCAGCACTGAAGAACAAAGACCCAGTAAAGGACGTGAGTAGTCTGAACACTTGGACTAACTATACATCTCTTTTGCCTTCCCTCCAGATGTGATTCGAGGCCAAGAAAAGGAACTAAAGAGAAGAGATACCTGAGTTGCAGTTTTTCCATATTCCCCTTTCCCATACCTTTTTGAAGAATAAAGAAAATTTACGTTTTGCTGCACTAACCGTCTGCCTGGTGTTATCTGTTTCACATCTTGAACTAAACTGACCCATTTGGTAAAAGAAGTTTACATATGTTTAATATAAAGTTTACATTACATTGTAAAAATTATGAAATTATCTTCATACGTGCTTAATTCATAATGAGAACGTATTAACACAAGCTTTTTTATTCTGCTATAATATATAACCCCAGCTGACATGGAACGTTATTAACCGGTTCGGGAACGAACAAATTGGGAAAATATTCTGGTTCAAAGCCCTGCTTATAATAGATGCTCTTTAATTGAAGGCATGCCAATAATTGTGTCCAGTGTGTGTTTCTTTTTTAATTATAGCTTTAAAGAAGAAACATGTAGATTCATTTTCACAGCTTTCTTTGCTCATATTTACCAAGGGTGCCGCTATTTTTGGCCACCACATATATATTTAAAGTGCTTTTGTTTCACTTTTCTTACAGTCCTGGCTGGAACACTGTGTTATGAACGTAGAAAAAAAGCAGTTTGGATGGGGGTTCATAAACATTTAACAACATTTTATATATATATATATATATATATATATATATATATATATATATATATATATTAAAAAACATTTAAAAATGACTTGTAATGTGTACATATTTGATTTTTTTTAAACAAATGTTAATGGTAGTTCCTCCTGTGCTGCTTTAATGTCATGAACCAATTTATCCACGCAGCATGCATGATGTACAACAAAATCATCTTGCATTTGTTTCCCAGTCAGCATGTGAGATCACAGTGAATTCACACCATTCTCATACTGTGATAATTCACAGTGTGAACTATATGTGAGCTCAATGTGATTTTGTGATTGGCCTAGTGGTTAGAGAGTCAGACTTGTGTGAGTGTGCCATGACTTCACATAGTGATCATAGTATGAGTATCGTGACCATAGACTCATACAACATTTCCAGTGGGATAACATTTCCGGTGGAGAGAACGCTGGCATGTTTGGTTGCCGCTTCTTCACTCGGTACTTTTAATTGTTTTACTGTTTATTATTGTAGTACATTATTGTTGGAGTCCGTGTTATTTCGTCGTGCTTCTACATTCATGACTGGGATTGGATAAACACTCTTTGCTGTGCCTGTGGACTGTAGCGGTGTGCTTGGATTTCTCACTCCTTGTGCTCTCCGTGTTTCTGTAAAACAGTGTGTCTAAGAAGTTCATTTGGTTCTGGATTCGTTTGCTGTCTACTGTCGAATACTCAAACACTTAGACCGTGTCATGATAAGGTACTCTCTGTCTGAACTGCTTTCACTGAAACACCATCTGTTGCCCAACATACGTGTCGGTGAAACCTTACGATCACTTCACCTACTACGTCTGTCTAAATATATTCATAGGGGATCACAGTGGAATTTCAACATTACAGGGACTGATATTAAGGCCTTATGTTCCCGTTCCACATATGATATTAAACAAAACGTCTCTTGTGGTGTTTGCTCTGCGAACCTTTGTTATCCACAAGTCTCTATATACTCTGGCAAAGCACGTCCTGAATTTATCAGGTTCACGCACCTCAACATATGTTCATTAAACAAAAAGTCTGATTTACTTTATCACATCATCTTGGACAAAAAACTTGATGTCTTCTGTATTTCTGAAACTTGGCAACAGCAAAATTACTTTTTAAACCTCAATTTATGTACACCACCGGGATTTACATATCTTAATAAGCCCAGAGCAATTGGTAAAGGGGGTGGCCTTGCTGTTGTGTACAGTACCGAGGTCTCTATTACTGAAATTGCTGTTCCTTCTGTTTTTTCTTTTGAGAGTATTGTTTTTAAAGTTGGTGGTGCTGCTCCTGTTCTGATTCTGTTTATTTACCGACCACCGAAACCTAACCCTCTGTTCTTTGATGAACTTACAGAGCTACTTGCATTTGTAAATCCTCTTTGTCCATCTATGATTCTCATTGGAGATATTAACATTCATGTTGATAATTCTAGTTGTAAACATGCTGCTAATCTTATGGAGACTCTGGATTGTTTTAACCTGACACAACATGTCAATTTTCCTACTCATATCAAAGGGCATACACTTGATTTAGTGTGTTCAGTTGGAGCAGATATTAATCAACTTGAAGGCAATGATGTGTGCATAAGTGACCATAAGCTCTTGAGTTTTCACTTATCTGTTTCTCTACACAAACAACAAAAGAGGGTAATTAGTTTTAGAAATCTTAAAAATATTTATCTTAATCAGTTTTCATGTATAATCAATGATAGTCCTACTGGTAATACTGTTGATCATTATAATTCAATTTTATCATCAACTTTAGATGTGCTGGCCACTAGGAAGGAGCGTACTGTTTCATTTTCTAAGTCATCACCCTCTTTTACTACTGAGCTTAGGGCTCTTAAAGCAAAGAACAGGCAGTTAGAACGTCAATATAAAAAATCAGGGCTCACTGTCCATTAACTTAAGTATAATGAGCACTTGGTTCGATACAGTGAGGATATCAAAATAGCAAGAACTGAATACTACTCTCAAGTCATTAATGATGGTACCGCAAATCCTAACAAGATGTTTAAAGTAATCAATAAGCTCCTTAAAATTGCCAATTCACTTATTTGTTCCTCTGTGCAGCAGTGCAACTCGTGTTTAAAAATTTTTGCTGAAAAAATTGACAATATCTATCTGTCTATTACTTCTGCTTCTCTGGGTGCACCTCCTGAGATTCAGCCCTTAAATTGTCCATTAACTTGTTTTTCTAGTTTTAACATGGTTACTATTGATTACATCTCTGAACTAATTTTGACAATGAGTTCTACTACCTGTATTCTTGACCCTATTCCAACTCATGTTCTTAAAGAGTGTCTGTCGTCTATCAGTCCTCTCATTTTGAACATTGTTAATGCATCCCTTACTATTGGAATTGTTCCCCAAGCCCTTAAGGTTGCCTCAATCACACCAGTTCTTAAAAAGCCTGAGTGTGATGTTTCTGTCACAGCCGGGGGCGGACCCGAATATACTAAAGGTCACGCCCCTCTCAACTCTTCCACCTCGAGGAGTTTCCCAAGACCACCCCAATGACCAGACAGACGAGTATTCTACGTTTAAAATAAACTTTATTAAATATTTAAAAAGGAAAAAGGGGAAAGGGGAAAAGGCAAATTAAAACTAATGTGGCTTCTTCTCGCCTCCAGGGCCACTTGTGACAAGGACTGGGGACAGGGGCTCCTTTGGGGCTCTGGTCCTAAAATCCTGTGGCGCGCTCCGCTTCTTCCTGGAGGCAGAATCAAACAAGAATTATCCAACTGTACTTTGCTACGGGTCACTACTTCTCAAACTCTCTGTTTTCTCTCTCTCTCTCCTGTGCCTTAGGTACGTTGCTCTTCGGATCCTGGAGGCAGAGAATCGTTAGCGAGACGTTCAGGGAGACAACTCACAGTACTGGGGGCTTCGTACACCACAGAGCACTCGCTGGCACCAGGTAGGCAATTACCACAACCGCGTGTAGATGTCACCACACCAAGGTAAGTTACTCACAGCACTGGGGGTCTTCGTTCCCACCAAGCGTGCACTGGAATGCAGATGGGGGTTGCTGCGAACACAGGTAGGGGTCACCACACAAAGGTCAGTTACTCACGGCGCTGGGGGTCTTAGTTCTCACAGGGCCTTCCAGTACTGGGGATCTTGGTTTACACAGAGCATCCACTGGAACACAGGTAAGTGATTTCTTTAAGCACAGGTCAATTTCACTACACAGGATAAGTTACTCACAGCACTGGGGATCTTGGTTCTCACAGAACATTCGCTGGAACACAGGTAAGTGATTGCTTTTAAGCACAGGTCAATATCACTACACAGGATGAGTTACTCACAGCACTGGGGATCTTCGTTCGCACAGAGCATTCGCTGGAACACAGGTAAGTGATCTCTTTAAGCACAGGATAAGTTACTCACAGCACTGGGGATCTTCGTTCACACAGAGCATTCGCTGGAACACAGGTAAGTGATTGCTTTAAGCACAGGTCAATATCACTCCACAGGATAAATTACTCACAGCACTGGGGATCTTCGTTCACACAGGGCATTCGCTGGAACACAGGTAGGGGATTTCTATAAGCACAGGTCAATATCACTCCACAGGATAAATTACTCACAGCACTGGGGATCTTCGTTCACACAGAGCATTCGCTGGAACACAGGTAAGTGATTACTTTTAAGCACAGGTCAATATCACTCCACAGGGTAAATTACTCACAGCACTGGGGATCTTCGTTCACACAGGGCATTCGCTGGAACACAGGTAAGTGATTGCTTTTAAGCACAGGTCAATATCACTACACAGGATGAGTTACTCACAGCACTGGGGATCTTCGTTCACACAGAGCATTCACTGGGACACAGGTAGGGGATTTCTATAAGCACAGGTCAATATTACTCCACAGGATAAATTACTCACAGCGCTGGAGATCTTCGTTCACACAGAGCATTCGCTGGGACACAGGTAAGTGATTGCTATAAGCACAAGTCAAATATCCCTACACAGGGTAAGTTACTCACAGCACTGGGGATCTTTACACTCACTCACAGACAGTGGACTTTCGCTACAGCGTTGGTGCACCGTATTCCTTCACCCGTCCACTCAAGCTTCCGGGCGTCGTAGGGACTGATGGGTCCAGTGGCACGGAGCCGAACGCTTCCCAAAACCCCCCCTCCTGTTTCCACGACCGGGGTCACGAGTTGGGGCGAACTTTCGTCGAGGCTCCGCACACCACGAGCTTCTGTTGGAAAGGTCAGTACACACAGCTATGATCCTCAATCCGCACGGTGCACTTTATACAATACTCACTCCTGTCCACCACTGGGCTTCACCACTGTCTGCTCTTTAGAGGAGTGAAGCTCTCGTTGACACACCCGGGGCCAAAGGCTTGGTTTTCTCTCTCTCCGTAGGACTCAGGCCACAACAGATGTCGTCATCTCGCGACTCGTCCGAGGCTGGGCAGTTTGGTCGCTACAAGCACAGCATACACACAGCAAGCATAGCGTAAACACCATTAATAAGTGAAACTCACCCACAGCACTCTTGTACACACTTCACGTGATTTTTAATCGACCTAGCCACCTGGCTTCGACTCCCTCGAGAGGATAGTTAGGCCACCGATGAGAGTAAGATGTATGTTATTCACAGCCCCGGCGTGTTGTTTATCACTCCTCTGGCTCACCCACGCTTCCTTTTCCCGCAGGGCCACTGCTCTATTAGTAAACGGCGCTTCTTACCAAATGTCTTGTCCGTGTTTCCGGTCAACCCGCGGCTCGCCCACGCTTCCCTCTCCAGTGGGGCCAGGGACCTCAAACACAAATAAAACACACACCAAGCGACTCCTCTTCCAAGTATTACACAGAAAAGTACTACAGCTGTTACTCACTCTTCGTTGTCAATAGTTTCCTGTATCTGCAAACTCAATAGCTCTGTATCCGCTCACTCACGAGTGAAATCACCCAGTATTCCTTCGCCCAGCTGATTTTCCTTTTCTCTCTTCCCCAGGGGAACGATCAGACCAGCGTAGTCCGTCTGCAGAGCAGCAACACAGCGTACACAAAGTACACAACAAGCAACCCGTTTGATGTCTTCAAAGGTCTTTACATCCTCTGCCTCTTCTCCTCATCAGCCTATCCGCAACCGCTGTGTGAATTATCCTCACCTGGGCGAAATCAGGCTTGATTTCGCCTTCGGGGAAACCCCGGAAATTCTGGTGTTCAGAGTAAAACGTCCGGGCGGAACCATCGTCGGGCGGAACCCGTCTTCCACACTTTTGGTTCCGCCCTCACAAACCGTCACTTGTGACATTTCTGATCTGTCTACCTACAGACCTATGTCTAATCTTCCAGTTTTGGTGAAGGTTCTGGAACGTGTTGTTGTCTCACAACTTCATTTTCACTTGTCCATGAATGAGCTTTTAGAACCCTTTCAATCTGGGTTTCGATCAGGGCATAGTACTGAGACTGCCTTGGTCCGAGTTATGAATGATCTCCTTATCTCTGCTGACTCTGGGGCCCTTACTATCTTGGTGTTGTTAGATCTGAGTGCAGCTTTTGACACAGTGTGTCATTCTATACTGATTGAGAGATTGGAGACTTGGCTTGGTATCTCTGGTACAGTGTTGGAGTGGATTAAATCTTATCTCTCTGATCGTACACAGTTTGTTGTTTTAGGAAACAATAAATCTAACATTGGACAGGTACGCCATGGTGTTCCTCAGGGGTCTGTTCTTGGCCCGATACTATTTATTATTTACATGCTTCTTTTAGGGCAGATTATTAGAAAGCATGGTCTGGGGTTCCACTTCTATGCTGATGATACTCAGATTTATTTGAGTACAAAAACCAACATCTCTAGTATATCAGAAACCCTCCATGACTGTCTGCAGGAAATTAAATCATGAATGTACCACAATTTTCTTAAATTGAATGGTACAAAGTCTGAGGTTCTTTTAGTGGGTACCCCAGCTGCCTGTAATGGTAGACATTTTATCTTGCGCCTTGATAATAAAACAGTATCTCCATCGGCTCAAGTTCGTAACCTTGGTGTAATTTTGGACTCTCATTTGACACTTGAAGCACATATTAAGAGTATTTCAAAATCTGCATTTTTCCATCTCAGAAATATTGCCAGGATTAGGCCTTTTCTTTCATTACCTGATGCAAAAAGACTTGTCCATGCCCTTGTAACCTCTAGGGTTGATTATTGTAATGCCCTGTATCTCGGTCTACCGGCAAAGTCTATTAAGCGACTGCAACACATAAAGAATTCAGCTGCACGTGTTCTCACACATACTTCCTCCCGTCAGCATATCTCTGGGGTCCTTAGGAACTTGCATTGGCTTCCAGTCCATCCTCGTATCGATTTTAAAACTCTTATTTTAACATACAAGGCTGTACATAGAACTGCACCTTCATATATATGTGATTTAATTACTCCATATACTGTATGCCCTCTCGGTCTCTTCGCTCCGCAAATTCTTTCCTTCTGAAACAGCCTTCTTGCAAACTAAAGACGATGGGTGAAAGAGCCTTTTTGGTGGCAGCCCCCAGGTTGTGGAATGCACTACCAGTAACTCTTAGGACCACCCCAACATTAATAAGTTTTAAAAAGCAGTTAAAAACCCATCTTTTTATGATGGTGTAGGTGTCTGATTGTGACACTGGTTGTATTTTATTTCATTTTATTTATTGTTGCATTCTTATTTTTGTATGTATTTTAATGTTTTTACTTTTGTTTTATATTTGATGTAGCGCTTTGGGTATAAGAAAAGCACAATATAAATAAAATGCATTATTATCATGGTGACAATCAGGGTTCTAAATTAACTTTTTACTTTTTTGACGATCGTCATTAGAATAACAAGCCCATATAAATTCAAGTCTCCGCCTCCCCCACGCCCTCATTTTACGCCATTGACACACGAAAGACGGCAAAGAAGAGAAGTGAAAAGAAACAAAATTGTTTTATTTGGGAGTTTAAAGAGTGGGATTAAAGACACATTAATAATTGGATGACAAGTTGTAATATTCTTATTATTTTTTTATTATTAATTGATATTTAGAAGAATAATTATTTATTATGATTATTATTTACTGTTGCCTACATGTAAATTATATGTCTGCTTAATGGTTCAGTTATTTTTTTTAAATAATATTTTAAAATGATGTAGTAACTTTTGTAGTGTGTTGTTCTGTATTTACATACAGTTGTTTGTTAGCTGTATCTTAGATCCAGTTTGATACGGAGCTCCGGATATAATTCAAATTAACAATTTGTTTCCACGACATCCACATGTTTTAGCTAAGCTAATTCATAATTTGAAGTAAAAATAATTGTAATAGTAATTACGAAATATTATAATAATTAATTCCAAGGAACAAACTGTTGAATATTGTGAACAAATTCTAAATTTATGGCCATACTTTAGACTAAATAAGAAAAAGAAGTGTCCATAATGCAGCACAAAAAACAACTTGTGGCCATAATTTTGTCTGGATGTCATCATGATCGGATTTACGGCTTCATTCAACACAAGCATTTACCATTTACCTCATCTGTATTTATTTATCATCGAATGGTACGTAATTAGCTTACCTTTTATTGCATTACCATGTTTTCGTAGCACATCCTTGTGCTTTCTTGCAATGTGCCGCTTCAGATTCCAGGAAGAATATTTGCTAACTCTTTACAGTTTCTCCGCAGTCCCTTTCAATTTTTTCTTCCTGCTCAATCTTAACTTTGATTTTTACTTTACATTTATGTATAAGGAATTCCATAACTTATTGCTAGACGTTTTTACAGATTCTCGAACTAGCAAATTATCAAAGGGCGTTCTGGGTTCAACGAGCGGTGCTGAGGGAGCGGAATTTTCGGAATTTTGATTGTAATATTACCGCACTGCTCAACGCTCCGCTCCCACTAAGCTCCGTTCACATGCTCGCTCTGAAACGTCAGGTAAAGCGCACAGGCTCTCAACTGAAGGAATACATATGCATACAAATCAAATGCTTTGGTAAAGTCTCACAAATTAAACATTGAACATTGTTGCATAAAAATAAACACTGAAGTTTATAATTACTATGTTTTTTTACAGTGGGTCATAATATATCATATATTTTAGTTTGTCAGTGCGTTTTGTGGTGTTAGGAAGTGTTTGCGCATTTCTGCACTAACTCAAAATGTGCGTACACCACCTCCTGAGCTGGCGTAGGATTTGAGTGTGCCGTACGCCAACGTCCAATTTGATAAATCTCAAAGTCACCGTGGTTTTGGGTGTACGCAAGGTGTACGCTGGAAATTTGGTGTACGCACCTTTGATAAATGAGGGCCACTGTGAAGTCATGGTACACTCACTGGCCCTCATTTATCATTCTTGCGTAGAAACGGGCGTATATGTTGGCGTAAGATTATGCTTACACTCCTCTCACCGTCTGATTTATGAAGCTGTGCGTACCTCTGAAATTCAGGTGTAAGCAATATCTGCCCTTCATAAATGCCGTGGCTGAAAACGATCGTCATTAGAATAACACGCCCATATAAATTCAAGTGTCCACCCTACGCCCTCATTTTACGACATTGACACATGGAAGACGGCAAAGAAAAGAAACCAGGGAAGTGGAAAGAAACAAAATTGTTTTATTTGGGAGTTTAAAGAGCGGGATTAAAGACACATTAATAATTGCATGACATTTTTTAATATTTGTATTATTATTTTTTTTATTAATGACACTTAATTGATATTTAGAAGAATAATAATTTATTATTATTATAATTATTATTTACTGTACATTTAAATTATATGTCTGCTTAATGGTTCGGTTAAGTTTTTTGAAAATAATATTTTAAAATGATGTAGTAACTTTTGTAGTGTGTTTTTCTGTATTTACATACAGTTGTTTGTTAGCTAAGATCCAGTTTGATACGGAGCTCCGGATATAATTCAAATTAGCAATTTGTTTCCACGACTACCACATGTTTTATATAATTTGAAGTAATAATAATTGTAATAGTAATTACGAAATATTATAATAATTAATTCCAAGGAACAAACTGTTGAATATTGAGAACGAATTTTATATTTATGGCCATACTTTAGACTAAATAAGAAAAAGAAGTGTCCATAATGTAGCATACAAGATAATTCGTGGCCATGATTTTGTCTGCATGTCATCATGATCGGATTTATGGCTCCATTCAACACAAGCATTTTACCTTACCTATTCATGTGTAGCTATTTATTTATCATCGAATGGTATGTAATTAGCTTACCTTTTGATGCATTATTACCATGTTTTCGTAGCACATCCTTGTGCTTTCTTGCAATGTGCTGCTTCAGATTCCAGGATGAATATTTGCTAACTTTTACAATCTCTCCGCACTTCCTTTCAATGTTTTCTTTCTGTCCAATCTTAACTTTGATTTTTACTTTACATTTATGTATAAGGCTTGAATTCCATAACTTATTGCTAGACGTTTTTACAGATTCTCGAACTAGCAAATTATCAAAGGGCGTTCTGGGTTCAACGAGCGGTGCTGAGCGAGCGGAATTTTTGGAAAAAGGCGCTCTGATGGTATTACCGCACCGCTCAACGCTCCGATACGCTCACGTGCTCTGCCCTGAAACGGCTCGCAACTTAAATAATACATATGCATACAAATCAAATGCTTTGGTAAAGTCACACAGATTAAACATTGAAGTTCATGTTGCAAAAAAAAAACAAACACTTAAGTTTATAAATACTATGTTGTTTTTACAGTGGGTCATAATATATCATATACTATTTTAGTTTGTCAGTGCGTTTTGTTGTGTTAGGAATTTTTTTCTGTGCATTTCCTAACTCAAACGTGCGTACACCACCTCCTGAGCTGCCGTAGGATTTGAGCGTGCCGTACGCCAACGTCCATATTGATAAATCTCAAAGTCACCGTGGTTTTGGGTGTACGCCAGGTGTACGCTGGAAATTTGGTGTACGCACTTTTGATAAATGAGGGCCACTGTGTGCTCATACTATGGTCATAATTTTAGGGGAACAGCACACTCATTCTGTTATAGCAGGACAGCACACGTGGTGTGTAATGTATGTACCATATAAACGTTATGGCACCAAGAATCCTAAATAAAGGTTTTAGAAAGCTCACACAGATTGGTGGTAAAAGTGACCAGGATTTACAGATTTGTTTGTCCAAGCATTGTGGCCTAGTGGTTAGAGAGTCAGACTTGGTGGTTCGATTCCCACAGCTGGCAGGAAGTGATTGATTTTTGGGGTGTTGCAGTGATAGTTGCCATGTGTGTGTGTTCATAAC
Source organism: Misgurnus anguillicaudatus (assembly GCF_027580225.2). Taxonomy (NCBI): domain Eukaryota; kingdom Metazoa; phylum Chordata; class Actinopteri; order Cypriniformes; family Cobitidae; genus Misgurnus; species Misgurnus anguillicaudatus. Next base: position 9,271,759 of record NC_073360.2, read on the forward strand.
TTGCAGTGGATGGCTTCACTACTCAGTGGAGGTGTTAAATGCAGAGACAATCATGTCTATTTCATTTTTTTTATTGTCTGTATATTATTTGCAATTAAATGCTGACGTCTCTGGGACATGTTTCCGATTAGCAAGCACTAGAATATTAGTTCTCTGAGCGACATCTGTTACTTTTCATCCCATGTGCTTTATGGGTAGGGCAAACAGCTGTATGTCCGTGTATGTTTTAAAGATCGCTCTGGATCTGATCTCTATCAAAAGTCCTTCACAAAAATGGAAATATCTCAGCTTTTGCTCAAAATTTGGTGTTTTTGATGAAACCTACACATATTTGAGAGGTGATAAAAACAGAACACATGAAGGTAGGATGAAACAGATTTTTTTGTTTGAAAGCAGAAGGTCGGTTCTTTTATTTCATATATTGTATGTTTATATATTTAAAAAGGTACATTTTCTGGAAGGCATTAAACTTTTGTGAAAATCATGAAAAATGCTGGCGGCGAAAGAGTTAATATATGAGCAAACCGTGAATGCGCTGTGTGGTTACAATTCTAGCTCACTGTGACGCACACATTGTGACAACATTTTGAGGATCTTGTAAGCTCATTGTGACTTCACTGAGAGATCAAAGTGTTGAATAGGTTGGGATGCAGTGACATGTGGCTGTATGTATTTGTGCTGTGCAGATCAGAGCTTAAGCGTACCGCACCCTGGTAGTACGGAGCGATCACACTAGGCAAACTGTAGACTCGGAATTAAACCTTTTCCCCGTTATTATTTGATTCACGGGTCCGGACACCAATTGTCTTGCCAAGAAAAATCTTTATTATATATATGTCAGGAGAGAAACCAGTAAAGATGTTCTACTTATGACAGCCTATGGGTTTCTTTTCCTTTCTCCCCGTCATCCCTTAGTTTCTTTGGGATGGTACAGTAAGGTTTGAGCTTTTATACATCACAGAAAGACTTCCTTGTAAGGTAGGAAAACATGTTGCTTGAGCATCTCAAATATAGAACATATATGTCATGCATACACATGGCACAGTCCACTTCTATATTAAGAAACTACCCTTAGTGTATACTTTTGTGGTGCTTTGCAAACTGTACACATCTGACATGTCATTATCAGTGGAACGTGTTACCCTCTTTAAGTCTCCTCATGCATTCAAACACATGCATTTAAAACTCCATAAGACAATACAACTGATTATGAATATAAAGAATAATAATACAGATACATAATATATAATAATATCATTTTAAAATAATAAATTTTAATAAAAGAATAAATTTTAAGTCTTCAAAACGAACTGTACTTTGGGGTTAACATACTCTTGTACAGTATGGTTCACATAATATGAGTACACCCTTAAAGGGGACATATGGAAAAAGTCAGATTTTCATGATGTTTAAGTGCTATAATTGGGTCCCCAGTGCTTGTATCAATCTCGATAATGTGAAAAAGATCAACCCAGTAACTTAATTTTGGTAAACCATTCTCTGCAAGCATGTGAAAAAAAATAGCTCCCCCGTGATGTCTGAAGGGAATAATACCACCCCTTAATCTGCACTATCCAACCACAGCACTGCCATTTATTGCAGATATAAGCTTAATTGCATTTACAAGGGCACATGCATAATTGCAGATATTTGCTCACACCTACAAAGTGGCAATTTTAACATGCTATAATAAATTATCGATATGATATTTTGAGCGAGAACTTTATATACTTTGGGGACCCTAAGATTTATTTGACATCATCTGGACCAGTTGTGTTTACATCTTGCAAAATGGTCTATACCCACACTTGCGGTCTTTCCACTTAAGAGCGAGTGCACACGACAGGAAGTAAGTGCACAAGACTGTCCCTGTCTTAAAACTGGCAGTGCAGTGTGACCTTAACCCACACTAAACCCACACTTCAAAGCGATATTGGCCTTGTCCCTAAAGCACATTACGGACTAATGGACATCCTCAGATTCCACACTTTGATGCCTAATTTAAGGCCTTGAGACCGAAGTACGCAATTTGGGAAAGGGGCCATACAAGTCTAAACGTATCCCATCATGCATCATGTTTTGGATGTAAATTGTGAGACTTTTGCCCAAACCTTAAGAGATGACGCAGAAACTTTTTTATTATAAGGTAATAAATGGATATTACATATTACGTTGGTGTCACAGGTCGGAGCGGACCACAGACTTTGTGAGTCACGCCCCTTCCTAGGTTCCACCTCGAGGAGGCTCCAAAAGCACCCCAATGACCAGACACACGAGAGAGATACGTAAAATATAAGACAACTTTATTAAATTATTTAAAATGACTTTTTAAAAAAATAGCTAAGCAACCACCGAGTCAGCTGTCTTGTCAATCAAATATTGAAGCGTGAGCGCTCTTTTGCTGTTAACTGTCATATAAGCAAAAACTTAAAAAAGAGGTTGTTTGCTCTGACCTTGTTTGAGGGTGAGAGGTGCCCAAACACGCAGGAGAGAGTGAGGGAGTGGAGTCCGGTTCTTCAAAGCAACTGTAAACTTCCCTCACCACAACGTTCCCTCATTTGAGTGGACAATGGAAAGACGCGAATGACGTCGGGCGCTTCTCCGCTCTCAGCTATCCTTCAAAGGCGCTTGCTGCGGCCGGCGGCAAAACCCGCAAGGCGCTCAGCGCGCATAAACAGCGCGGAAACGCTCCCTGCCCATAGAATATCATTTAAAAAAGTCGCCTGCAACTGCCATAAACGCTTTTGGTGTAACTGGCCCCTAAAAGGGTCAAACAGAAAGCTGCATCCTCCGGAGGTCCCATATGCAGGCTGCATACGTCATCAAGGTTTATTTCAGATCATTAACTGAGCATTTACATTCGCAAGTCGTGAGCATATTACAACAACTTGCGATGAACTAAATAATTAGTAAACTTTATAATTGTTAATAGTCTCTAATAAGACAGTCTTTATGAAGTAAATGCAGTTTAAATATGCGACCTCCGAAGGATGCAGTCTTTTATTTGAGATCTCGTAACACCCCTAATCAATAGTAATCACAGGCTCTTTACTCTGGGCTTACGAGTTTCACAAAGTGAGTGTAACTTCAGTTCGACATGCAGGTAAGTATCAATAGCAATCACAGGCTCTGTACTCTGGCTTACGAGTTTCACAAGGTGAGTATAGCTTTAGCTCGACGTGCAGACAAGTATCAATAGCAATCACAGCCTCTTTACTCTGGGCTTACGAGTTTTCACATCACCTCTTGGGTTCGTTCAAAGGCGAGGGGAGGGGGGTTACCGGCGTCCAACTGTGGCTCGTGGGGCCAAGTATGGCCAATGGCACCTCAGTGATATGACCACACTTCAGTGATTTTGAATAGGGTCCGTACTCTACACCTGGCCGAGATCCGCCCCAGAGGAGACTCGAGTTGTGCTGCCCCAAGCGATGACCTACCCAGTCGTGGCAGTCCCGCAGATAACACCAGCTTCACTTCGGCTCGCCCGCCCACTTCAGCATACACGGCGGGGCCGTTAAACAACAGAAAATTACTCCACACTAGTACTTGTATCCGTCGTCAAAGATGTCAATTTCCTGTACTCACTGTGCCCGTGTGATTAACCTTTTCTCCTCTCTCTCTTTCCAGGTACTCACCAAGCGCCCAGTGATGCTGTGTAAACGTCGCCCAGTTACGTTCCTCTGCCAGACCTTCGATGCAACACACACACAAATGGTAAGTATATTTCCCTCCAATGTTGTTTTTCTCACCCCTGTTAGAATCGTCGTCTTCCTATTTCTTCGTTCGCTTAGTGAATACACAAGAGCCTTAGCCTGTTCTACTCCACTTTTGTGTTCCAGCTCACCGCTTTACTCGTAGCGTTTCTTCCCCAAATCGCGTCTCTCTTCCTGCATCTCCGACACTCCTTTTATACTCCTTTCCATCATCCAACTCATCCAATCAGTGATCGCTACGTCCTTTTACACACCTGCCGCAGATTTCCTTGATTTGGGGTTGCCTGGGGATACCCGGAAGCGACGGTGTTTGCAGAATTTGGTCCGGGCGGAACCTCTTCTCTCACTTTTGGTTCCGCCCTAAGTCACTCCGTGACATTGGTAGTAAAATGAAATGTGTTGCACTGCTGTTATCACATAATTAGAAACAACATTAATTTTTGTCTGTAAAACAGCATCCCAAGTGCACATCCCAAGTGATTGAAACGCAGAATTATAGCAGAGTTGCAAATTAATTTATTGATTTGCAAAATCATTGTTGTAGTGCAGAGATAAAAAGGATCAAAATCATAAATCTTCTTTTACAGCAGTCATAGATTTTTTGCATCCACTTATATTTTTGCTCTGGTTTATTTATATTTGAAGAGTTTGGTTGCAAAACGAGATAACTCAGTGTTTTTAATTGTTCAGAAATCTCGTTTTTTGGTTGTGCATTCCAATTAACATCAATTCAACTGCAGTTGGTTTGTTTTGATTTAAACCTTCATAACTTAAAAAATACAGCTAAGTAGCACCATAAAACTAAATAATAACATGATAACATAATAATAAACATGTTTTGACCAAAATTTATAAAAATGGATTTATCTCGTTTTGCAACTAAACTTTTAATTTGTGAAATTTTATTTTCCTTTGCAATATTGTATTTTTTCTCTTAAAGGCAGGATAGGCAGGAATTATCTAAAAAAGCTATTAAACAAATTTGTTTAAACTGTCTTTATATACCAATACATAAGTAAAATGTAAGTACTCTGAAAAAGAGAGTACAAAAATCGAGTGTCTGTAGACCTCTCACCACTGTTTTAAACACAGCTCATTTTTCCATTCACTCCACCCCCTCCCTTCTGGGTTTCTTCTAAAGCCACGCCCCAAAACACATAAACACGCTGACCGGCTCTGCTGGGAGAAGCTTTTAACAGACGAGCAGAGAGGAAGAAGCGTGGTGCATGTAGTAACATCATATCACAATCACATGTAATAATACACCTAACTTTATCACTATGAATAGAAACAAATAGGATTGCTTTTAGTACTCACTATTAAGCCAGTGTTTTGCATGTAAGAGTTTCCGTGATGAAAGCATTGTTGACTCTGATGAGGACTACACTCCGGAGACAATACTGCTACCGCATAGTTGACTCGAGGAAAAGCCACGTGATATTTACTCTCATTTGATTCCTTCGTTTATTCCTTGTTTTGCCGCGTTTGCCTTTGCTGACTGGATATGCAGGTACTGTGAGTTCTGAATGCACTTTCTCTGCCATTCTTTTGCTCCTTCTAGAGTGTCTCGTGCACGTTCAAATCAATCAGGTGTGCGCATGTGTGGGCAGATCCCATAGCAACAGGGGTGGTGCCATGGTCGCGAGAGAGAGTGATAGTCGCGCAAGCCAATCATTTGTTTCGTCCCGAATGGAAATAATGAGCTGTGTTTAAAACTACAAACACTCGAGTTTTATACTCTCTTTTTCGGAGTGCTTGCATTTTACTTGTGTATTGGTGTGTAGGGGCAGTTTAAACAAATTTGTAAAAATGTTTTTTAGATAATTCCTGCCTATCTTGCCTTTAATGCTTCATTTTTCTTTTGCAATTTTTTTCTTTCACATCATGCCTCTGAGCATCACTAAACTGGTCACTACAGGCTTCAATCTGAACTTTCAAGAATACGTAGAGAAGATTAGGTATAAGGAAGGAATATAGGTCTGAGCATCAACCGTCTAAGACAAAGAGGTAGATAGTATCTGCTCACGTTGCAGATTGCCTACACATCCTGGTTGTTTTCACGTTCCAACAGATGTTGGTAAACGGCAATGCCTTCACGTGCCAGTCTCAGGGACATCAGCATGGCTGCCCATATTAGCCAGTCCGTAGATGTTAGCAGGATGACGAGCTGCTAAGGTACGGAGAACACGGTATTCATTGTGTTCTTCCGGTGTTATAGTACTATCCAAGTCCACATTTGTGTGTGATGCCATGTACCCATCAATTATCGAGCAATTGTATCCCTGTTGTTCCGGTCCTCAGCAAATCCACGGTAGCCATCAAGAGACTGATCTCCCACTGCAATCAGCAGTTTGCCACAGATGGAAGAGATGTATTTGAACAAGGTAGACCGGACCTCACTTAGGTCTCGCCGATATAATACGGATTCTCACAGACAATAATAACTGCACGCTGCACAACCGCCCACTCATTGAGGTACATGTGCCGAACTAACGGCCATGGAAACTGTGGATGTTTATGTATCGCACAAACTATCACGTCAAGGGATGTCATTCCAGACCCTGCTGCTTGAGACATGAGGACCCTGAGACGAACTGCCCCAGCGGGCACAAAGCTTAAGCAACAGCGCATGATACCAGACATGATGCCATCATCGACATAATGACCGAATGTGGCCCATGTCATTTCAATGTTGGTTGCATTCAGTGCTTCAGCCGCATAAGAGATTACTGGCTGCATATCCATCACCATACGGGACAACTTCGTATGTGTGACACTGCCTCTAAGTGAGAATGCAGCCACTGAGGTGAGTATCATGCTGAGGGATCTTCCTTGTTGCCGCTCATTGGCGTGTTGGACAACATTCCAGAAGTAGTCTAGCATGTCGTCAAGAGTCGTGTCTGGTACCCATCCATAATTTGGGTTCCTCTCCAGGTACAGGATTGGCAGACAGAGTGGCTCCTATCATATCTTGTAACCAACCATTGTCCCGGATTGCATCACAGTTACGTAGAATGGTGGTCAATAACTCTCGAGCAGCATCTGTATCCTTAGTCAAATCAGTAGGTATCTCAGGTGGAATCGTCTCCAATATAAGGAGCTGTTTTTGTTGGACACCTCTAGAAACATGCAGAGTGCACACTATGTGGGCCACCATCAGTCCGTAAGTGTTAAGCTCGAATTGCTAAACAGCTTGCTCCGTGAATGGGGCAACATTTACAGTCCTTAAAACAGACGGCAGGAGTCCACCATCCCCTGCACAGCATCATTCGAAGATGGCTCTGTTATCAGCTGGACCTCTAGGAATGGTGTTGGTGTTGGACCAGGGAGCAGGGATGGGTGCGGGTCTCAAATCAGCTAGATGAGTGGGCATATCCACAGGTTGATCACGGTTGGCTTCCACCATCACTGCTCTCAATGCCCTCATCCGTTTAGGTGATGGAATCCGCACCGGGAGCAAATGCACGATTGCTCTTTGGAACACTCCAAAATTCAGCATATTGACAATATACACAAGTTCTAAAAGAGAAAGAAACAAGACTGCTTTGAGAACAATTATGTATGGCTTTTCTACATTAACTACTACATGTTAAATAAATCCTGGTGAACAATACGGTTAACTAAGACATATTTTAAAAGACTATAAATTAACTACATATTAACAGTTGCTTAAATTAATTATGATGAGTGTGTGTGTGTGTGTGTGTGTGTGTGTGTGTGTGTGTGTGTGTGTGTGTGTGTGTGAGAGAGAGAGAGAGAGAGCGAGAGAGCTATATGATCATATTTTGATCCATAATGTTTTCTATATTGATTCATGATTAAATCCAATCTATTGTGCTCTTTAAAAATAAGAAACGTAAGAATTAACCCCATCTTAATTATTTAATCATTATCACTTGTATTTATGGTAAATGGTTAATAAATCCATGTTCGATTTGATTATGAATTGAACCGATACGCTGTCACTTTAAGGAGGGGGGATGTGCATGATTACAAAAGTATGCGGAAGTCACTCAGACAGAAAGTGCGCGCTCACTACTCATAAATTAAATATTTAACATTTAGTAATCTGTGTAACTATTAAGCATTTTAAATTATATACATTATGATGAGTCGTATGTTTCTACATGGGGGCAGACAAAGGTCGCTCTACTGTTTGTGTTGTTACTCGCTTCAGGTTGCATAACGTTAAAATGCATAGAACAGGATAGTATCATAGAGACACAGCATAAGAGATGAGAAGACTGACAAAATCATAAATAGACTATGCGCAACACATCAAAAACAAAACACTGGTGACGGCGCACCATAACATATGAAAAAACACTGTTGGTGACAGCACTACACACACATACGCCTAGTTCTAAATACATAAAAAAAATATGCACAATCACATTATAGCGTTTCATTATAAACACATTATAATTTATAGCGGCATATTCCGGGCTTCAGTTCTGGATGGCATGATGTAGGTATGTGACAAAAATTTTAAACATAGTTTAATGCTAAAACTAGTTGTTCAGATAGAAATAGCTTGAAAAAAACTTTAAATGACACCAAGACCATGTCTATGGGTTAAAGAATAACAAAATACTGGCCATTTGAAACTCGAAAATCATCACCTTATTTTGTCCCATTTTGCGGGTGGTAAAACTCCCGTGTGCAATTAAACTAAATGTCTATTACAATTTCAAGAATGTTTTTATTCCCCACGTCGCCTGAGGTAATCTGAAGTTTCGTCGAGAGGAACCAAACTGATGTACATACGTAGAAAGATCGATCCATACCGTTTAAAATCATTTGTTTTTGATGTACATCGGAGTGAACAAGACTGACGGAAGTTAGCGAGGGAAGGTCATAAAAAATTAACTGGAATGCAGAGCTGGTCTCATGTTAAAGTTACAGTATTGAAGCCTATTTTTTCTTTATACAAGCAGGCATATAAAGTGCTAGACAGAAAACCTAATACTTATTATCATTGTGACATTTTGTGCATGTATAATATTCTTGACTGGGAAAATTTACCAAAATACAACGATGCATGCTTGATGTTTAAGATTTTAAATGAAAAAGCTCCACCTCCACTTAGTATTTTTTATAAGCAGAAAAATCCAAATAACAGATCTACAAGATCTGCTTAGAGAGGGAACTGTGTAATTTAATTTAGGGCTACCTCTTTTAGCCAATCATGCTTCTCTGTAAGAGCTTCTCGACCTATAACTAATTTACATATAGTCTTAAGGCTTGGTTTTAAAAAAATCAGACATGTGATCATTTTTAATTATGTTTTAATTTTAGTATTAAACTTGCTGCTAACATTTTCTCCTGAACGTCGCCAGGTGTGCTTGTTTCGTGTACCCAGGGCCATTTTAAGATATTTGGGGGCCCTTGGCAAAAGAGTGAAGTGAGGTCCTCAAGTCCTACCTTAGGAAAAATTTTAAAAAATCTCATGTGATCGTAATCTGGGCTCGTGCATTAAGAGGATTTAGCTCAAAGGAAGTTTTCAAATGCTGTAGCTACAACAGTTGTCTAGTGTGTATTTTAGGCTTAAATTCTGGAAACAAAACAAAGTTGTGTATGACTAGTTGAACTTTCTCACCCTCTAGCAACGCTTACAACTAATGTTGTGTTTGGTCACTTATGTCAAGGTTTATGTTCGCAGAGATGTGAAAACACGTCAGACAGTTGTATTTGGAGATAATAATGGTTTACTTACCACTGTGTTAGTTTTAAATTTAAACGCCCACGTATTGCTGAACGACGGTTTCTCTACACTGACAGCTAGTGGGGGACCTGATGGGGGTGCGCGACAGTGGATGTCACTTCAACATTAGGGCACTCATAGTGTCATTGCATAGGGGGAATCCCTCTAGTTTGGGGGCCCCTCTCACTGTGGTGGTGTTTACAGTGGTTGATACTGTTTGAAGAGGGCAGATACACAACTTAAATGATCATGCGGCCATCGGGGGCCCCCTTCAGCTGGGGGCCCTAGGCAGCTGCCTACCTGGCCTACCCCATTGCGACGGCTCTGTGTGTACCTGTATGATTATTATGCGTCAATGTAGATTGCAGTACTGATTTCAGTACTTGTTTTTTTCTATTTGTTTTGTGTTCCGTTTTGTTTTTTCTTATTGTATTATAAAACATCTTGCCAAAGGACTGCAGTTGAAAATTAACCGGCTGGCTAACACTGGCACATTTACAGAAATGTTGATTAATGTGTGTTGGCCTTATAAAACAAAGAAACAAACAACAAATATACAGTACTGTGCAAAAGTCTTAGACCACCAGAATTAGATTAGTTGTTTTTGCAATGTTATAGTGATCATATATAATTGCTTTTCAGTCTCTTTAATAGAATACATCCAGAAAATACAGGAAATGTGTATATAGTATTAAAAACTGTATAAAAATCTACAGTTAAATAGCTAATATTTCTGCATGGCCAGTTGATAGCATGCTGTTTTTTTAAGGTTTTAAGGAAACTATGGCCACCCTAGCTTAGGCCTTAGGATGAGAGTGATAATGAGTTTAGGTGATAAGGACATTGTAAGGCAAGTCAAGTTAAAGTTTATTTATAAAGCACTTTTTAAAAAACAACAAGTGTTCATCAAAGTGCTGTACACGCGCAGAATAAAAATATAAAAATACAAACAGTCAACACCATAGCAGAAATACATCAAGGGACAATAAAACAATAAAAGAAAGCAACTCTCATATAACATCAAATGCGTCTTAAAGCCCAATTTAAAGCTCACGTTCTGTCTGTGTTTTTGAAGCTTTGATTGTGTTTATAGTGAGCAATATAACATGTGTTCATGTTTCACGTGTAAAAAAACACGATATTTTTCACACAATTGACTTATCTGTATAGCGCTGTTTTCACTGTCCTCAAAACAGGCTGATGTCTTCCTTGTTAGGTGAAGTCCCTCCTTCAGAAATACGTATCGAGTTCTGATTGTGTAGTTTGTTTAGTGTGCTGTGATTCGATAGCAGCTTAGCTTAGCAGAGCCGTTTGAGCCAAAGCTGGTGACTGACGTATTCCTGTGGGCGGAGTTTAGTCAACAAACTGTTCTACTGATGTCATTAAAGCAGGAAATAGAGGGCAGTAGTCCAAACCAGACGTTCGTTGTAGGCTTTTAAAGAGGAATTCTATTGAAGAAAATATATCGCCTGGCAGTGAACTTTGAGCTTTATCATTTTACAGGTATTATTTATGCTCTAACAGCATCATTAAACACTAACTAGGGTTTAAAAAATGACCACACATTAGCGATCGCCAATGGCAGATCCTGAGTGACTCTGGGCAGATCCAATAGTTTTAAACTTCAACAGAGGACCCTCCTTAACGGAAGTAACGCTTTGCAATGGAGGGTGGCCAGACTCTGTACAAATGAAATGAATGTACGAGAGTCTGGTTGGACCAGGCTAGGGAAACATTGCAGTCAAGTGTTTAAATTTGCTATCACTGTATCTTAGTTTTGTATGCCTTTGTTTCCTTGTTTATTTGATTGAATTCATTTTCCAAAAAAAGAAACTGAGTCATCTAAAACATCTGACAACATCAAGTTCCTGTTTAAAGCGAGAGATACAAACTATTATAAACATTCGATGTTTAGAGGTGTTGAACGAAAGTCACACGGTAAGTTAAACTATAGAAAACTACATAAATACACTGAAACTTAATTCGACTTTATTTCAAACTTATTTGAAACTTAATACAAGTTTAAAATAAAAAAAATTTAAAATAATATAATTGACCAGCTTGATAATTTTACTGACTTTTTGGTATTGTAAAATCTCAACGTATTGTTCTAGACTTAATTTACAAAGTGTTTAAATAGTCCGAGATGTTAGAAACTATAATGGTCTTTAAATTGATGAATACACTGTCTGAAAAAAAAATGGACAGAAGCTGTCATTGGGTCCGTACCCTTTAAAAGTATATATACATTTGATACCTTTGAGGTACTAATACAAACTCTTTAGGTGTGTTACATTTCTCCCTATGGTAAGTCCAGGGGGAGGAAGAGCAACAATATTTAAAAAGATAAACCAGGGCAAAAAGAGACCAGGAAGTCAGATTCATGTGCAAACACTCAAGAGTGTATTTATTACAATAGTGGTAAAAGAAGACAGCCAATAGAATAAAACAATAAACAAAACTAAATAATTGAAGAAGCAAAGTTAAATGTAAAATGAGCAACAATGAATTGTCCTCTCTCCAAAGAGATTAAAGGCCAGACACTATTCTGGACTCACAAAAGACTCAAAGGCACATTCAACCCACGGGTTACTGGAAAGTCTCTGTTCTGCTGGGCTAACTGGTTGGAAGTGGTCTGCTCCCGGATATCCCTCCTTGCAGACTGAAAACCAAGCCTTTTTATCCTCCAGGCACTGAGTTCTGATTGGGCACACCTGCCACCACTCACTCAATTAATCAGGCACACCTGCTGCTACTCACTCATGTAACTGAAACAAGAGGAAAAATACTAATAGCTGTGAACACAAAAGAAACTAACACACCCCAAACCATAAACATATCTCAAGGTCATAACACCCCCTCCCTTAAGATCAAAACCATAGGTTTTGTAAACAGGAACCATCATCATTAACAAATACACCATATATTTCTTAACACAGTTATAATCAACAATGGTATATCACTTGTGTTTTACTTATAACAAGTTAAGATAAATCTCACCCACGAGACAGAGCATCGGCAACCACGTTTTCAGACCCTTTTTTGTGTTGGATATTGAGTTGAAATCCCTGGACCATTAAAGCCCAACGCATCAGACGCTGGTTGTGATTGTACATCTGATTCAGGAAAACTAATGGATTGTGATCAGTATACACAGTCACAGGAGATGGGCTGGAACACACATAAACCTCAAAGTGCTGTAACGCTAATAACATGGCCAGCGTTTCTTTCTCAATGGTGGAATAATTTAGTTGATGGCGTTTGAACTTGGTTGAGAAGTATGAAACAGGATGATGCACACCATCTTCTCCAACCTGTAACAAAACAGCTCCAGCTCCAGTACCACTAGCGTCCACCTCTAGCACACTGTTGCCCCTCGGATACTACAGTCAAACCATCATCTCCTTCAGTACCCATGGACACACTGCTAACCATAGAAATGGTGTCAGGAACAGTCGCTTCCACGCTGCATTTCTGCTCCCCTTGATCATTCTCCCTGGAATGGTATGCCTTCAACATATTAATGTGACACAAACGTTTTTTCCTCCTGCGCTCAGGGGTGTGAATGACATAGTCAGTTTCTGAAACTTTTTCCTCCACCACATATGGACCTGAGAAACGAGCGGAAAGAGAAGAACCAAGCACAGGCAGTAATACCAACACCTTGTCACCAGGCTGGAACTTACGCTCAACAGCGTTACGGTCGTACTGCTGTTTCATACGAACCTGAGAAGAGGAGAGAGCTTCTTTGGCCAAAGAGGTGGCGCGATGCAAACGTTTCCTACACTGTGAAACAAAGTCTAATACATTAGTCTTAGAGGAGGAGCAAGCCACTAACTGCTCCTTCAGCACTTTCAATGGCCCACGCACATTGTGACCAAACACAAGCTCAGAAGGACTAAATCCCAGGGACTCTTGTTTAGCATCCCGTATGGCAAACAATACAAACGGCACCCCTTCGTCCCAGTCCTTCCCTGTCTCATAACAGTATTTCTTTAGCATCGACTTCAAGGTTTGGTGCCAGCGCTCTAATGCTCCTTGTGATTCTGGATGATAAGCACTGGCTACAGAATGTGATACTCCTAAAGACTGCAGGGATTGTTTGAAGGCTCTAGACATGAAGTTGGTTCCCTGATCAGTTTGAATAATCTTGGGTAAACCAAATGTAGTAAAGAATTTAGTTAATGCTTTCGTGATAGCTGGTGCTGTTATTTTCCTAAGAGGAATTGCCTCTGGAAAACGAGTCAACATACACATAACAGTCAGTAAGAATTGGTTACCAGCTTCTGTTCTTGGCAGTGGACCCACACAGTCCACCAGAACATGCTCAAATGGCTCACCAACTGCAGGAATTGGTCGCAGTGGAGCTGGATGCACAACTTGATTGGGTTTCCCCACTAACTGACATACACTACATGTGTTACAGAATTGAGTTACCTGAGATTTTATTCCAGGCCAGAAGAAGTGTTTAAGGACACGTCCATAGGTTTTTGTGATACCTAAATGACCAGACCACGGGTGTTCATGAGCTAATCCTAGCACATGCTTACGCCAACTAACCGGAACTACTATCTGATACACTGTATCGAAACCCTCACCTGTCTCATCTGTTGCTGCACTGGCATGCGGAGCCCACTTTCGCATCAATACTCCGTTTTCTACAAAAAAACCTGACCTTTTCTACACTCATTTAAGTCAGCAACCACTGCAGCAAAACATTTTTCCAGTGAAGGGTCACTTTTCTGTGCACCAATGAGTCCCTCACGTGTTAACGGCAGTGGTACCTCAGGAGTGGCAAGAATTTCCGGAACTATTTCATAGACCTCTGTCGACTCTCCATCATCAATCATCCTGTCCTCAGAAAAAACACAAGGAAACATAGAGTCAGACAAAGTTACCTCCTGATTTTTTTTTCGAGCTTGAGCCCTAGTCAACACACTGACTGAGCAGAGTTCTGGATATTTTTGAACCAATTCGTCTGGCTCACTCTCAGAAATGGGTACATTCACAACTTCAGGGTCAGGATACACCTTACCTCCCGCAATGTCATTACCCATGATGAATTGTACTCCATCAACAGGAAAACAGGATCTTACAGCTACAGGGAACCAACCAGAAACCAGTTTAGATTGGACATGAATGCAATGAAGTGGGGCTGGCACATAACACATACCAATACCTCGGACAACTGTACTAACATCACAGGCTGACTTAGCATCTAAAGGCAAGACACTAGAAAGAATAAAAGACCGCGACCCACCAGTGTCACGTAGTATAGTGACCTGCCGCTGATCTTCAACCTGACCTGTGAGTGATACAGAACCAGGAAGGATGAATGGTTTAAAACATTCATCTGGCTCTTGTAAAGGAGTAGGCTCACTTCCAGAAGTGACAGTTTTAATTAATCCCACTCCCTTCGGCTGCTTGATAACTGAACCTTGCTGCTTTTGTTTCATAGTTATACAATCTGCTATGAGATGACCAGCTTTATGACAAAAAAAACACAGTCTATCCATTTTTGCCCTTGAGGTAGAGTTAGTTAAACTATCTCTGGGTACATGCCTGTCACTAGACTTCTTGCTAGCACTAAGATTTGGGGAAGAGACTGAGGAAGAAATTGATTTACTGAAGACACCCTTGTGCGTTAAAGCAAACTCATCAGCTAACATAGCCGCTTGCAGTAAGGTAGCCACTTTCTGTTCATTCAAGTAAACGACAATCCTCTCAGGCACACAGTTTTTAAACTCTTCCAACAACATCAACTCCCGTAAGGAGGAAAAGTCTTCAACTTTACAGGCCACACACCAACGATCAAACAAAGTTACCTTTTCCCTAGCAAAGTCTGCGTATGTCTGGCTAACAGCTTTACTAAGGCCCCTGAACCGCTGTCTGTAGGCTTCAGGCACCAGCTCATAGACCCGCAAAACTGCGCTTTTAACTTTATCAAAGCACAAACTGTCTTCCACTGATAGTACAGCACAAGCCTCCTGAGCCTTGCCAGTCAACTTGCACTGAAGCAAAATGGCCCAAACATCCTTTGGCCAATGAAGAGCTACTGCGATTCGTTCAAATGCGCTAAAATAACCTTCTACTTCTGATTCTCTAAACGTAGGCACCAGTGCTATGTTTTTACTCACATCAAAAGTAGTGTTGGATGACGACCGAATCTCAGGGGAAACTGAACCAGGCTGGGCCATAGCTTGTAACTCAAGCCCACGCATCTTAACAGCTGTTTCTGCCTCCAAGCGTTTCAACTCTAACTCTCTACGTAGCTGGAACTCATGCTCCCGCTCCTCCCTGTCCAGCTGTAAACGAGCTAATCGGACTTTCAGTCGAGCATCATCTCGTGACGAGGAAGAGGACTCTACAGAATGCGGTGCAAAACAAGGTAAAGTAAAAGTTGGCGTGGCAACCTTAGTCTGCTCTAACTTACCTGTTACCTCTACCTGGACTTCTGAGGAGATCTCACCTGCACCCAAGCTAAGAACTCCCTTCTGCACTAACCCACTCACCACAGCCTCCTTCATTTCTTTTTTCACTAAATTACTACTGACAGAAATACCAAAGTGATTAGCAACAAACTGTAAATCAACTTTTCGACACAAGTCAAGCTGATCTAACATAGGATTCGCTACAAACTCTTCCCTATTAAAGACAGCCATGCTAGCCACTCACTAGCACCACTATTATCCACACTACTATTAACCTAATCCAGATACAGATGTAACATCCACACACCCAGTGGTACTCACCATCCAGCGCTTTGTGCAACACCACAACTTCCCCAGTTCCTGCCTATCACTTCTTTTCCTAGTCTATCTTCTGGAGCGTGCCGGGCTCGAGGCGACTTTAAAGGCAACAACTTCGGTGGCCGAAAACCCCGAAATGCCTACCCCCGCCAGGGATTTTAATCCCAACCCAGGATTACTCCGAAAATAAAAAAGGCAAAACAAAAAATGATGTCCGAAGGAAGAACTATTTCAGTTCAGCTGGACACCCCTAGCCTAAACTAGGGAAGTTATACAAGTGTTCACAACCCTGGACAATGACAAAATGTTACAATCACTCAATACCAACTAGGCACAAATAGATCTGATCTCCTGTCTCTTTTAGATCCCGGACGAGCCCCCAAATTGTTACATTTCTCCCTATGGTAAGTCCAGGGGGAGGAAGAGCAACAATATTTAAAAAGATAAACCAGGGCAAAAAGAGACCAGGAAGTCAGATTCATGTGCAAACACTGAAAAGTGTATTTATTACAATAGTGGTAAAAGAAGACAGCCAATAGAATAAAACAATAAACAAAACTCAATAATTGAAGAAGCAAAGTTAAAGGTAAAATGAGCAACAATTAATTGTCCTCTCTCCAAAGAGATTAAAGGCCAGACACTATTCTGGACTCACAAAAGACTCAAAGGCACATTCAACCCACGGGTTACTGGAAAGTCTCTGTTCTGCTGGGCTAACTGGTTGGAAGTGGTCTGCTCACGGATATCCCCCCTTGCAGACTGAAGACCAAGCCTTTTTATCCTCCAGGCACTGAGTTCTGATTGGGCACACCTGCCACCACTCACTCAATTAATCAGGCACACCTGCTGCTACTCACTCATGTAACTGAAACAAGAGGAAAAATACTAATAGCTGTGAACACAAAAGAAACTAACACACCCCAAACCATAAACATATCTCAAGGTCATAACAAGGTGCAAAGTTATCTTTTTTGACAAGGTACCAGCTACCTCAGCTTTTACCATTTTTCTAACATTGTAGATGTACATGTTTAGATATAAACCAGTCATATTTAATAAAAATACAGAATCTAGTATCAGGTGTGTAATGGATATATATCTGGTCAATATACAGTAAATATCAAGATTAAAGAAAACAATTTAATGTACATGTAGATGATGTAGATGTAGATAATGTAGACTATGTGGGGGGATGTGGCTTTGTTTAAGTGTGAAATAGGAGCTGAGGTGCTAAATGAGCTTGTGGCACATTACTGCACTTTAGACATTTTGCAAAATGTGTAGACTTTACAATTTAACAGACAAATTTCACCTCTAGGTTACGAGCCTGCTCAGCATGGAAGGAAACACAACAAATTCAACTGAAAGACCATGTGGCTTCTCTGAAATGCCAGCTCGTACATTTTTCATATGTGTCTACACACTGATCTGTTCGGCAAGTCTGGTGCTCAACAGTGTAACAATATATGTGTATTTTTGTAAAGTTACTCATAAGTCTAGCATCACAGTGTATCTGAAGAATCTAGCTGTGGCCGACTTGTTCGTCTGCCTGTGTTTGATATTACGCATAATTAAATATGCTGTCAGTTCAGAGGAAATTCATCGTATCTACTGTAACTTTGGGGCTCCAGCTTCCTACCTCAACATGTACTCCAGTATTCTCTTTATGGGCTACATTGCTGTTAACAGGTATAAATAACAGTCTGCTTATACTATGAAGTCATTTTCAGGAGATTGTGCCTTTTGTGCCCGAACGTTGAGTGTGATTTAATTTTTGTTAAACATTGTTGAGACCAATATGAGTGTAAACATAATTAAATGTTGACCTAGAAAACCTACATTTGTTTAACCAGTGGTCTCCAACATAGTGCCCACGGGCATCAGGTTGCCAGCACAGAGTATGTGAGTTGCCCGCCAAAGCACGTTCTATTAATAGCCTCAATGTTAACCCTCTACAGCGGGGTGGTGAACGTCGATCCTGGAAAGCCGCAGTCCTACAGAGGCTGCGTCCAAAACCACATACTTCCATACTATATAGTAGGCAAAAAGCAGTAGGCGAACAAACAGTATGTCCGAAACCTCAGTATACATAAAAGGGTAGGCGAGAATTCGGGGCTACCTATACTTTATGTTGGAACACATTTCAGTCGTTTTGCACGCTTGTTTTGGACGTACTGTTCCCTCTGGCTTAAAATAATTAAAGCAAGTATAGTAAACTTTTAAAACTCCAAAAAAAAATTGGATATGCCAATCCATTTATTAAAGGAACAGTTTGTAGGATTGTGGCCAAAACTGATATTGCAATCACAAAACTTGTGGCTAAAACTGGTACTGCAATCACACAACTGGTGGCCAGTACACAAAATGACAACATAAACATCAGTTGAGGGCTGCAACTCCACTTTTTAAATGACAATATCCTGGCCAGACCACTGTTGTGAGTGATATAAGTATTTGAAATGAGGCAACAAAACAAATTATGGGGCAGGGGTGGTAGGCGGATAAATTGTATGATGGATATTTTATCAGTGGCCCCCAAGCTCCCAAAAAGTGTGGGGGGAATATTTTTCCCCCCAAAAAATAAAAGGTCAAGCCATAGAGGGTTAATATTTATTTATTATATATTTTTTATATTAACTTGGCTTATTTTATTTATGTTAACATTTTAAACAATGATAAAACATATCATCAACATGTAAAAGAAACATTTTTGAGTAGACTGTATCAAAAAAGTAGCCCTCCATATTGTTTTATCCATTAGCCCTTACTCACAAAAAGATTGAAGACCCCTGATCTAAATCATGTGGTTACAAAAATAAGTTTTCAGAAAAGGAAATTTCACAGCATAATATTGTTAAGCAGAAGTGAGAAACAAAGGCACATTTTAAAATTCCTATAAAAATTGCTTAAAGTATTTAAAAAAAATAACAGACAAATTTAGTTAGCTTTTTAAAATTTTGATGATACCAAAGTTATTTTTTTATTACATTTTAATTGTTTTTATCCACCCATTAAATGGTGACGGATGGGTGCATGCAACATTTTTTATTTTAAAATGAAAGATGTTTTAACACAAATGGCAATGTTTCTATAGATTTGTATAGTAAAAATTATTGCTTTTTTTCCAGGTACCTGAAAATTGTGCGACCAATGGAGGCTCACATTATGCAAACAATTCGTTCAACCCGCAACATCTGTATAGCAACTTGGGCTATCTTGCTCACTGTTAATTGTTTCTACATGGTTGCTTTTGCCAGTACACAAGGTGCTGGTACAAGAAGTCCTGCAGAAGGTGATTTTGACTGTGGCAGTTATCATAACAGTTTGCTCAAAACGATTTACATGGTCATGCAGATCACTTCCTTTGTAATGTTTCTGTTTGTGTTGGTATCATTTATGTTACTTTACTGGTGGACCGTACAGAGGCTCAGACAAGCTGAAAGAGCTGCGCCAGCACAAACCAGCAGCACCAAGCTTATCAAGTCTAAGCGTAACATGAAAGTACTAGTTGGAGTTTTCTGTCTGTGTTTTGTGCCTTATCACCTGATTAGACTTCCATATGTGTTCATCAAACCCCTGCTGCATGATTGTATGAAAGCTCAGACTTTCTACATACTAAAGGAGCTGACTGTGATGCTTGCAATGCTTAATGCCTCTTTAGATCCAATTATTTACTTTGTCTTCTGCAAGGCCTTCAGGGCCCATATACGGCTTCGACAGAGATAAAGAACAAAAGGATGGAATTTAATAACGTCACCAAACCAGTGCTGTTGTCCAACATTTTTTAAAATTTCATTTTATAAGATGACATTTTTGTCATGACTGGGTAGGAGAGACAGGACGCAAACGCAAGGTTCCAAATAAATAACATTTAATAATAAAAACACGAGGGCTGACAAGGTGAATACAGAAACTCAGGAATATGAACACAGGAAACAGACAGGGTATCGAAGACAATAATCCGGCGACAGGTGTGAAACAGACAGCAGTATAAATACACAACACTTAACAAGGAACAGGTGTGATGAGGAATCAGTCCGTGAATTATCCAGGTGACAATCGGAGACACAAACAAAACATGACACGGACTAGCCGTGACATACAAAACATGACACGGACTAGCCGTGACATAACCCTCCCCTCTACGAGAGTCCAAGGGAGGGGTGGAGGGCTTGGGGACCCTGGCGAAGCCGGCAGCCGCCGGGATGAGACCAAAAGGACGGTTGGCTGGACTGCGCCAGGAGAACTGGAGCGATCGCTCCGAGAACCGAGGCAGACGAATTACCCCCCTCCTGGGAATCGTCGACGATCAGATGCCCCCGGAAATCATCTCCCATCCCCTCGCGGAAACGGAGACCCTTGCTCGGTAGCCAACCTGGGGAAATGATCGGGCGTGGTCCGTTCCGGATCCCCCTGCGAGCAGGATGGTGGTCCTCCGAGGGACCGTTGACGACGACTCAACCGTTGGGGGACCGCCTGGGCCCATCCTCCTCCCGCAGGAGCGAGCGATCGCTCACAGTGGTCCCCAAGAGACATCGGGGCTGATGGGGAATGAACCCCGATGTCACTACTCCCCCCCTACGAAACTCCTGGGGTAGCCGCCCTCCGTGAACCTGCTGCGTCCAGTTTGGCCGGATTATTCTGTCATGACTGGGTAGGAGAGACAGGACGCAAACGCAAGGTTCCAAAAAAATTACATTTAATAATAAAAACACGAGGGCTGACAAGGTGAATACAGAAACTCAGGAACATGAACACTGGAAACAAACAGGGTATCGATGACAATAATCCGGCGACAGGTGTGAAACAGACAGCATTATAAATACACAACACTTAACAAGGAACAGGTGTGATGAGGAATCAGTCCGTGAATTGTCATGGTGACGTTATCGGAGACACAAACAAAACATGACACGGACTAGCCGTGACATACAAAACATGACACGGACTAGCCATGACAATTTTAACAGATTTTTTTACAATGTATGGAAAAATTATGTTGGAGGCCCCTCGCACCCTACTAATTTTCAAGATATTGTGAGAAAGTGTCATAAAGTGTTTTGTTTGCTGTTTGACTTTAAAAACAAACGTTTTTTAACTTGGCTATTTTGATAGTCAACTCCCTACGCGATGCTATCGTGCACATGCATTTAAAGTGTCTAAACAGAGTTAGCAGCGCTCAAGTTTGATCTGTCCAAAAATGACGGTAATACACAGAACAAAGCCAAGGTTATTTTTACAATGCATTACAATCATTTCAAAATACCTGTATTAAGTGCTACACTGTCTTTGCATGCTGGTTTCGCTAAGCAGAAAACAAAGGATGTAATAGCCGCTTTCAGCATCATTTAAAGTCGGTCAGCTGCAGAGTTTTGGATGTTATTCATCATACAGTGTTGTTCAAAATAATAGCAGTGCAATGTGACTGGCCAGAATAATCAAGGTTTTTGGTGTATTTTTTGTTGCTACGTGGCGAACAAGTTACCAGTAGGTTCAGTAGATTCTCAGAAAACAAACAAGACCCAGCATTCATGATATGCACGCTCTTAAGGCTGTGCAATTGGGCAATTAGTTGAAAGGGGTGTGTTAAAAAAAATAGCAGTGTCTACCTTTGACTGTACAAACTCAAAACTATTTTGTACAAACTTTTTTTTTTTCTGGGATTTAGCAATCCTGTGAATCACTAAACTAATATTTAGTTGTATGACCACAGTTTTTTAAAACTGCTTGACATCTGTGTGGCATGGAGTCAACCAACTTGTGGCACCTCTCAGCTGTTATTCCACTCCATGATTGTTTAACAACATTCCACAATTCATTCACATTCCCTGGTATGCGATAAATAGGCCCAACACCATAGTAGGAGAAACATGCCCATATCATGATGCTTGCACCTCCATGCTTCACTGTCTTCACTGTGTACTGTGGCTTGAATTCAGAGTTTGGGGGTCGTCTCACAAACTGCCTGTGGCCCTTGGACCCAAAAAGAACAATTTTACTCTCATCAGTCCACAAAATGTTCCTCCATTTCTCTTTAGGCCAGTTGATGTGTTCTTTGGCAAATTGTAACCTCTTCTGCACATGCCGTTTTTTTAACAGAGGGACTTTGCGGGGGATTCTTGAAAATAGATTAGCTTCACACAGACGTCTTCTAACTGTCACAGTACTTACAGGTAACTCCAGACTGTCTTTGATCATCCTGGAGGTGATCATTGGCTGAGCCTTTGCCATTCTGGTTATTCTTCCATCCATTTTGATGGTTGGCTTCCGTTTTCTTCCACGTCTCTCTGGTTTTGCTCTCCATTTTAAGGCATTGGAGATCATTTTAGCTGAACAGCCTATCATTTTTTGCACCTCTTTATAGGTTTTCCCCTCTCCAATCAACTTTTTAATCAAAGTTCGCTGTTCTTCTGAACAATATCTTGAACGACCCATTTTCCTCAGCTTTCAAATGCATGTTTTTACAAGTGTTGGCTTCATCCTTAAATAGTGGCCACCTGATTCACACCTGTTTCTTCACAAAATTGATGACCTCAGTGATTGAATGCCACACTGCTATTTTTTTGAACACACCCCTTTCAAATAATTCAACTAATTGCCCAATTGCACAGCCTTAAGAGCGTGCATATCATGAATGCTGGGTCTCATTTGTTTTCTGAGAATCTACTGAACCTACTGGTAACTTGTTTGCCACGTAGCAATAAAAAAATATACTAAAAAGCTTGATTATTCTGGTTAGTCACATTGTACTGCTATTATTTTGAACAATACTGTATAAGCTAGGCTTCTGCGACTTCATGTGGCGCTTCAATAACTGATAGGTGGATGACATCAAAGTACTGTCAGAGCGATTCAAGAAATCATACAGAAGAGTCTGCTTATCAATCATTCTCACGTTAATTTGATATTATCCACCTGCGGTTCTTGCTGTACCGCATAAAGTCAAAATCACCTTATAACTTTGTCTATTGCTGTCAGTAGTGATTTGTGGACTAGCGCACATGGATTTAGCGGTTATGGAGGCCCCCTTCGAGCCTGAGGCCTTAGGGTTTTGCCTAATCTGCCTGAAAAAATACTGAAATAATGATTCATTCAATGTACTTAATTTTTAAGATAAGTGGTTGCAATCAATTTATTTAAGCTACATTTAAACCAAAAAGATTAGTAAAATAAAATAAAAAACTTTTGTTTAAATTAGGACCACTTACTTTTAAAAATTGAGTAAATTGAATGAATCATTTTTTCAGTGTAGGTAGCACCAGCCCTGAGTGCAACAAAGGAGACCACATCTCAAAGAGCTAATAATATATAATGAAAAGCATGTTAACCCATTTTGTGTTGTTAATACATTGTTCTCTTTAGTCTTATATTAAACATTTCAAGGGGTAAGAACCATTAGGGATTAAGTGACATTTTGGTTGATATGGAGAGACATACACACACACACACACACACATATATATTAGCACTGTCAAAATTAACGCGTTAATAATGCGTTAACGCACATTCATTTTAACTGCACTAATTTTATTAACACGCGATTAACGCAACACGCAATTTCTGTTTGACCCACAGCTGGATGAATTGAGATGCAGCAAGTGACCCGCGCTGTTTAGATGAGTCGAAGGTTTTCATATAAATAAGAACATTAAGCTCTCGTCTAGCGAATCCAATGCTGTAAATTGTCATTAAACATCTAAAATTATCTTTATCTGCACGTTTCCTGAGAGGTGTACCGTCCCAAATCCATAGAAGCGTCTTCTTTCACTTTTTGGTTTCGTTTTTAAAGCATTCAGAACTTATAGAAAATAGACTGCAGGACTTGCTTGATGTTAAAAAAATTATTTAGAGAGATAAAGTTCGGGTTCTGATTAAAGGGATAGTTCGGCCAGAAACGATATTAAACCCATGATTTACTCACCCCCAAGCTGTCCGAGTTGCATATGTCCATCGTTTTTCAGACAAACACATTTTCGGATATTTTAGAAAATATTTTAGATCTTTCTGTTGATTAAATGTCATGTTACGGGGTCCAGCAATAGTCCACGACCTTCAAGTCCAAAAAAGTGCGTCCATCCTTCACAAATTAAATCCAAACTGCTCCAGGATGATAAACAAAGGTCTTCTGTGGGTAAACCGTGGGGTGTTGTTGTAGAAATTACCATATTTGGAGTGTTATTAACGTTGTGAACTGCCTTCCGGTAGCGCCGCCATCTTAGAGTGATGCGCATTCAGGATAAGAGCTTACGCAGCGTACAGAGTTTCTCTGCTGCTGCTCTGTCCCCCCGCCCTCCGAATTTGTCATACGTCACTAAGAAAAGTGCGTACACTACGCTAATACTCTCTCCTGAGTCTGGGATGGCGGTACTACCGGAAGGTGGTTTGTGGCGTTAATAACATTTTAAATATGGATATTTCTACAACAACACCGCACGGATTACCCACAGAAGACCTTTGTTTATCATCCTGGAGCTGTTTGGATTTAATTTGTAAAGGATGGACGCACTTTTTTTGGACTTGAAGGTCGTGGACTATTGCTGGACCCCGTAACATTACATTTAATCAACAGAAAAATCTAAAATATTTTCTAAAATATCCGAAAATGTGTTTGTCTGAAAAACGATGGACATATGCAACTCGGACAGCTTGGGGGTGAGTAAATCATGGGTTTAATATCGTTTTTGGCCGAACTATCCCTTTAATGTTAAAATAGTTATTAAGAGTGACAAGACTCAAAAGCGATGTCTGACGCAGACGTCTGAAGCGCATGCACACAAACGCGCGAGTGAGCGACCCAGATATATATATATATATATATATATATATATATATATATATATATATATATATATATATATATATATATATATATATATATATAGACATCTTACACAAAATTACAGTTTTAAAAAAATATCTGTTTTGACAAGAATTCACGCAGGTATGACCTATAATCTGTTATATCTGAAGTGAATGTTTGGTTAACTGTTGAGGAAAAGTATCTGTTGTGTAACATTATATTAAACCCTTCCATATAAAGCAGTCTGTCTCAATGTCAAAATTAAACAATAAAAGAAAAACATATATTGATATTGTTTTTGCTTTGCGTAAACAGGTATAGTTCTGTCATGCTTTGTCAGATTCCAACAATTGTTCCAATTGTTTTGAAGTTTTTTAATAGAGAATGTTAAAATATAAATAACACATTTTTGAAAATTTGCTCATCCCAACTCAATTTGCCAGCACAGGTCACAAATGATGCAGCAGCAAACAGAAATTGAGAAAGAACAAGGTCTTCTAAAGGAGAAATCATACATAAAACTATGGCTGATGGTTCTGTTGAAAATGTAAACATGCTGTTGTAAACATATATTTGCATATAGCATATATATTAACCAAATCCATGCTGATTAGAGCATTAACAACTTGAAAAGTGTTACATTTAGGTAAATTTAGAACAGACAAAAATGTGCGATTAATCGCGAGTTAACTCATGAAATCATGCGATTAATCTAGATATATATATGTCACAGTGATCCGTGTCATGTTTTGTGTCTGTTCCATATTGTCATCACCTGGACACTTGTTAATTATCACCTCATTCATTCCACCTGTGTGTCATTAGTCTTTGTGTATTTATACCAGTGTTTGTGTCACACTCATTGCCGGATCATTGTCTTTGCTACCATGTTTTGTACTCTGTTCCACGTTATCTGTTCCTGTGTTTTACCTACCTGCTGTTATTTTGATTCCCGTTTATTTATTAAATGTTATTTATTCAGTCAAACTCTGCACTTGCTTCCTCACTTCACATATCCTGTTATCCAGTCTTGACAGAATGATCCGGCCAGTGAAGGACGCAGTGAGTTTGCGGAGGGGAGCTTCCAAAAGGATTTTTTTCGAGGGGGAGTAAAGGACGTCGGGATGCGCTGTCCGCAGTGTCCCGATGCCTACTGAAGTCAGCGGAGAGCGAACGTTCGGGTCTCCAGGCTCGGCTCAAGTTAGCGGCAGCCACGCTCGATTCATTCCCCGGGGTGGTTGTCGCAACACATGAGTCGGGTTCTGGGAGGCCCGAGTCTGTGGTCATGGTTCCTCGGACGGTCGAATCTTCGGGGTTGATTTTTGGGAGGAGCGCCGCCGTGCTCGATGTGGTTCTGGCATCAGCCGCGGCCATGCATGATTCATTCCCCGGGATGGTCGCTGCGGTATACGAGGCCGTTACCCCGAGACGGAAGGAGTTCATTCCTGGGCCTGTTGAATCCTCGCCGGTTCCCGTGAGGGATGAGTCACCTGAGTTGGTTCCTTTATGGGTCGAATCTTCTGAGTCGACACCCAGGATGGTCGAATCTTCTGGGTCGGTTCCTGTGTCGGTAGAATTTTCTGTGTTGGTTCCCGCGATGGTTGAACTTTCGGAGTCAGTTCCTGCCATGGTTGAACTTTCAAAGTCGGTTCCCATGATAGTCCACACACCAGAGACCGTTCCTGCATTGGCCATGTTGGTGACGTCAAGTTTCGTCCTGTCTCCAGCTTGGCCGAACCCGCCATCGTCTCCTACTCTCCATCCCTCCCCCTATGTCGCCCTCCCAGACTTTTGCTTTGTGGTGTCTGGAAGCCAATTTTTATGGGGGGGTAATGTCACGGTGATCCGTGTCATGTTTTATGTCTGTTCCATATTGTCATCACCTGGACATTTGTTAATTATCACCTCATTCATTCCACCTGTGTGTCATTAGTCTTTGTGTATTTATACCAGTGTTTGTGTCACACTCATTGCCGGATCATTGTCTTTGCTACTATGTTTTGTACTCTGTTCCACGTTATCTGTTCCTGTGTTTTACCTGCCTGCTGTTATTTCGATTCCCGTGTTTTGTTTCCCGTTTATTTATTAAATGTTATTTATTCAGTCAAACTCTGCACTTGCGTCCTCACTTCACATATCCTGTTATCCAGTCTTGACATATATATATATACACAGTTAAAAGAAAAAGTATGTGAACCCTTTGGGCTTACTTGGATTTATTCATAAATTGGTCATAAAATGTGTTCTGATCTTCATCTAAGTCACAACAATAGAGAAACACAGTCTGCTTAAACTAATACCACACAAGCATTATACGTTTTTATTGAACACAACATGTAAACATTCATAGTGCAGGGTGGAATAAGTATGTGAACCTTTGGGTTTAATAACTGGTTGACCCTCCTTTGGCAGCAATAACCTCAACCTTCTGTTGAAGCCATTCTGTTGTTGATTTACTTCTATGCTTTGGGTCGTTGTCCTGTTGCATCGTCCATCCTCTGTTAAGCTTCAGTTGGCAGACAGATGGTCTTAAGTTTTCCTGCAAAATGTCTTGATAAACTTTGGAATTAATTTTTCCATCGATGACAGTAATCCGTCCAGGGCCTGAGGCAGCAAAGCAGCCCCAAACCATGATGGCCCCTCCACCATATTTCACAGTTGGGATGAGGTTTTGAGGTTGGTGTGCTGTGCCTTTTGTTCTCCACACATAGCGTTGTGTGTTCTTTCCAAGCAACTCAATTTTGCTTTCATCTGTCCACAGAATGTGTTGCCAGTAGTGCTGTGGAATATCCAGGTGCTCTTTTTGTCAACAAAAATGTTAGCATGTGCCAGAGATTTCTGTAAGTCTTTAGCTGACACTCTAGGATTCTTCTTCACATCATTGAGCATTTTGCGCTGTGCTTTTGCAGTCATCTTTACAGGACGACCACGCCTAGGGAGTATAGCAACAGTGCTGAACTTTCTCCATTTGTAGACAATCTGTCTTACCGTGGACACATGGACATGAAGGCTTTTAGATATACTTTTGTAGCCCTTTCCAGCTTTATGTAAGTGAACAATTCTTGATCGTAGGTCTTCTGAGAGATCTGTTGTGCAAGGCATGGTTCACATCAGACAATGCTTCTTCAGAACAACAAACTCAAAACTGGTGTGTGTTTTTTATTGGACAGGGCAGCTTTAATCAACACATCCAATCTCATCACATTGATTGGACCCCAGGTTGGCTGACTCCTGGCTCCAATTAGCTCTTGGAGAAGTCATTAGCCTAGGATTTCACATACTTTTTCCACCCTGCACTATGAATTTACATGTTGTGTTCAATAAAACATTAAAACGTATAATGTTTGTGCGGTATTAGTTTAAGCAGACTGTGTTTCTCCATTGTTGTGACTTAGATGAAGATCAGAGCATGAAGAAATCCAAGTAAGCCCAAAGGGTTCACATTCCTTTTATTTCAATTGTGGCTCTCACCCCTCAATTTGTGCATTTGTACAGTTACCTCAATTCAAAAACTATGCATTTTACATGTAGTATGCACTTTGTCAGTAAAAAAAATTGTATGTGATGGTGGCACATTAAAGAAACTGTTCACCCTGATTTCCTTATCCTGTAGACAGAAGACCAGGGCCCATGTTCATGAAAAATCTTAGCGCATCTTAGTTTCCCCTTAAAATTAACTCTCTCCCCGCCATTGACGAGTTATCTCGTCAATCTGAATACCGCTATTATCCACCAGGTGGCGCTAATCCGCAACTTTTTAAACCCGGAAGTATTGCCCTAGGGCAAACAGCTGTAAATCCGTGTATGTTTTAAAGATCGCTCTGCATCTGATCTCTATCAAAAGTCCTTCACAAAAATGGAATTATCTCAGCTTTTTGCTAAAAATTTGGTGTTTTTGATGAAACCTACACATATTTGAGATGTGATAAAAACAGAACACATGAAGGTAGGATGAAACTGATTTTTTTGTTTGAAAGCAGAGGGTCTGTTCTTTTAATTCATATATTGTATGTTTATATATTTATAAAGGAGCATTTTCTGAAAGGCATTCAACTTTTGTGAAAATCATGAAAAATGCTGGCGGTGAAAGAGTTAAGTGGCGGCTGGCAACTAGACCTGTTTGAGTCGTGACTCACTCGGATCTTTCACCCGCATCTTTAAATTAACTCAGGAGTCGCGAGTCTCTAGTATTATTTACCCGGATCAGTTGAGTCTAGGGGTGGAACAATACATGTATTCGTTTCGAACCGAATCGGTACGGGGGTCACGGTTCGGTGCATGAATTTAAACGGAGAATACACGGTATGAAAATAAAAAACTTGCGTGCAAAATAATTAATGTAATGCAGAACTACTGTTAGATACGCGGGTTCTTTATGGACAGCTAATCTGTTGCCCCGCTTTAGCTCTGAAGCTCTGATTGGCGCCGATGCATCCGAGCTCCGCCTATGTATGCGCTCTATCAGAGCCCGTCTACATTCTGGCACTCTGCAGTTTTTTGTCACGTCGACGCTGGTCCAGTCAGTTAGTGAGCAGCGATTGCGAGGATGGCAAGTGGTGTTCCACAAGAGTTAGACGCTCTGCCAGCCTCTTTAAGATCGCAAGTTTGGCAAAACTTCAGTTTTCCAGTCAGTTACAATAGTACAGGCGAGAGAGTGGTGGAAAAGATGAGGACTGTGCGTCGGCGTTGTTCAGCAGTTGTTAGGTATGTGAGTGGAAATACATCTAATCAGGGCTCTCAAGTCTCACGCATTCACCTTGACGCACGCATTTCAGTCAGTTAAAACGCCACACTTTGTATTTCTCACGCTGAGAAGTAGGAGATAAATTGTCCTGCTATATACAACAGGCATACGCAGGGCAGTTCTGTCGAGTTCAGCTGCTTTCATTTTTAAGCGTGCTCAACTTTACGCAGCGCCATCAGCGTCAGAGTACCGCGAGAAATCTTGCGGAGGAGGCTGATTTCAAATCGCTCTCGCGTTACTCTGACGTCATCCACTTGTCGTTTCTTGCAGCGCCTCGTGAAGTCGTACACACCTATTAATTCATCCTACAAGCCTATTTTTTTGTTCTTTAGTACATTGATATGAAATAAAAATGTAATTTTAAAATGTATTTAGGTAACACTTGCAATAATTTGAACCCATATTTGTATGAAAGATGAGTACAAGATTACTTAAAGTGGTATACATTTTTGAAATACAAGATAGTATGTTGAATGCATTTCAGTTCATATTCATGACATCTCAAAATAACACTGATAAGGACACCTATGTTTTTAAGATTAGCTTAAGTACAAAAAAAAATGCCTTCTTCATTTTTGTTTTGCTTTTCCCTCCATTGTACCGAAAGTGAATCGAACCGTGGCGCCTGAACCGAGGTACGAACCGAACCGGGACTTCTGTGTACCGTTCCACCCCTAGTTGAGTCCTACTACAATTCAATGTAAAACCATAAACAGCACCACCACACACACAAACCTCTTTCAACATTATTAATGAGACTTCGCTCGCTCTACATATCCACTCGTGACCGGCAGATCTGCGCGAGAACTGAACCGAGATTCTCATTCAGAGCTGGAAACATTGCAAACTCGAGAGACGACTGACCTCAGATTCTCACTCGGAGCCGGAAACAATGCAGACTCGAGAGACATGTGAACCTGACTCGAGAATCTCTCACCTCGTAACCGGCTGATCCACGCGAACTGTCTCTCGAATCAGAGCCGGAAACACTGTCGATTCTCAGATCTGCCGGAAACATTGAAGACTCGAGACTCTCCGGCTCGGGGGGCTACATAATCAGGACACAGTTTTTTCAATATTTCCTCTATAATATTATGCTATTATTATTAGGCCTATTTTTAAAAAATGGTCGACCATACACACCAAACCTAAAACCTTTAAGCATATTATTTTAGAAGTGAAAGGCTTTTGTTGTGGATTTGCTTTTGAGGAGACTTCAGTCGCTCTATAGATTCAGTAGCCGGCTGATTCGCGCGGCTAATAACCCGGATCCCTAACTTCTTACACCCTGAAGCTATTTTGGGGATTTTCTCCTGGATTTTGCCTACCCAATTTCAAAAGCTTCCCATACCCACATGCAGAGATTTACATACAAAAGTTTGGTATCATTTTACAGGAAACCCTTTGAAATTACATAAAACACTGTTGAAAGTGCTAAACATGGTTGTATGTGATGTCAGTCCTCTAATAAACACAAAAATAAAAAGGCGCTTTTTGATGTTTTTTTTCTAAAGTTTTTATTTTAAAGTGTATAACTCTGGCCCTGCGTGCCTCAGCTACCTGCAGACAGTTTTGTGATTCCAGCTATTGTCAGCTTAGGGGCCAGTCACACCAAAAGTGCTTTAAACGCTTGCAAACGCAAGGCGCGATGCACTGCCTTTTTAAAAAAAAGAGCAGTGCGACGCGGCTTTTCATATTGCTAAGCAACCACCGAGTCAGCTGTCTTGTCAATCAAATATTGAAGCATGGCTTTTGCTGTTAACTGTCATATTAGCAGAAACTTTAAAAAGAGGGCGCTTGCTCTGACCTTGTTTGAGGGTGAGAGGTGCACAAACACGCAGGAGGGAGTGAGCGAGTGGAGTCCGGTTCTTCAAAGCAACTGTAAACTTCCCTCACCACAACGTAAGGCCCGCCTCTCCTCTCATTCGATTGGACAATGGAAAGACACGAATGACGTCGGGCGCTTCTCCACTCTCGGCGCTCCTTCAAAAACGCGTGCGCGGCAGGCGGCAAAAAACCGCAAGGCGCTCGGCGCGCATAAACAGCGCGCAAACGCGCCCTGCCCATAGAATATCATTCAAAAAAGGCGCCTGCAACTGCCATAAACGCTTTTGGTGTGACTGGCCCCTTACAGAGGAAAAATGATTTTTTACTCTATCATAATAAATGCAAAAGTTATTTTACTCCAACTGATGGGAGGAATAATACCCTTTTTGTATACAATTTCTGCCTAAAAACATTTGAAGTGCTCCCATAACCACATACAGTGGAATAAATGCAATTTCTTTATATCATTTTAAAGAAAACCCTTTAAATTTACATAAAAAGCTGCTGTTTGTGACAAATATTGTTATTTATGTTGTTTTTCATATGATAAAACACCAAATTTTCTTTTTTATGTTGTAAACACTGCCTCTGATAGTGTATAACTCTGGTTCTATGTGCTCTAACAGACTGCAGACAGTTCTGGTTGTTAGCAGCAGCAGACAGTAAACACCCAAAGAAAGAATGATCTCTTTAGCATGTCGCATTCAAAAGTTATTATTATTTTACTGAAAGGTGCGAAAATACATTTTTCATATAAATATGAATTTTTTGTTTTGCACATATAATAAATAGCAAGGGATTATTCATGCACACAACCAAAGAAAATGCTGTGAATGGACTCATTGTTTAGAGTAGGGCGTAAGAGAAAAGATGGTGTATCATTTGTGGCTATCTGTGCTATCTGAGGCAGCTCACATTCAAGTTTCACATAAATTTACAAAAGACCATTTTTTACCTTATTATTCATTCAACGATTGTTGGATATGTGTTGATAATAGAACAAAAATAACATTGTAGCATTATTCCTGAGAGTGAGAGCTTTCATTTGATATAAGACTTGCCCATGTTTGTCATATTTGAAAAAATATGAAATATGTGAATATTAAATGATATCAAAAAATATGGGGGGGGGTGATAGTGTAAATTAAGTGTAAATAACTTTCTTACAGTAAAACATATCTCAAAGTGATGCATATCTGCAGAAAGTAAAGACTCTAAGCTTTCAAACAGTATCTCATATGTGTTACTGGGGTCTATAACAGACCATTAAAGATTAAAATAATATTTTATATTTATAAATACGAAATTTTGGCCCAGGGACAGGGTCCTCAGGGTTTAAGGAATCGAGTCTGCCAGGCCTACTGGCAACTTCTCTTCCAAGGGGCACGAATTTAAAATCTGTGTTCGTAGCATGTGTGTTGCTCGTCATTAAAAAAAATTGTTTATTGCGTCATGTGAAGCATGTGCATCATGCGTCTTGTTAAAGTAAGTGCCTGCTGCACACGCATCGAAACAGTTTATGTCTTGTAAGTTAACAAAATACTTGCAAGACACTCACTTAACAGTAAACTCTGATTACAAATGAGATTATGTGAGTATCTGGCAAATGCGAGCATCACTTTTATCATAAACCCTTTAGCAGGCACAAGACGCATGAAGCACCGAACACATATTTTTTAAAATGACGAACCACACACATTACAAACAAAATACATGTTGTGACGAGCTTTGCATTCTGCGCCCTTGAAAAAGAAGTCACCGGCCGCCACTGGATCCTAGCAGAGTCGTATAACAAGAGAGTTACGACACTCACAGATGTCCATTGTAAGAATGGAATGCGGAAGTAACAGCGTGTCATGTAGTGACGCATAGTTACAAACGCAGCACTGAAGCCCATTCATTTCAATGACACCTGCTGGTAAATCGATGAAATTACTGTTTCTTTTTACATTTTCGGACATTTCATGAATATAGTCAACAGTGATATTTTATGAACTCAGCTGTAGGTGATGATTACCGTTAATAATAACTAGTAATTTTTTTATATTTTAATGAGTTGTGTATAATGTGTGATTAATATAGATTTAATGGTTTGATATTTAATTACTGGTGGCCATCTACTTTAATATATACTTATCATATCTTTTTATCTATTAAACACTAGAGTAACACTAGGGGGGAACCTTAAAAGAGGTCTTAAAGTCCAAAACTGTTAGGAGTATTGAGCACTTTTAAGAGGCTTAAGTTTTTTTCAGCAGGGAAAGTGGACAAAACGTGAAGAGGGAGATAAAAATTGTTGCACACAATGCATGACAGTGAATTAATAAGAAACAACACATTAGATTGTGCAGGGATCTTGATTGTGACTGATCTTATTAGAGACATGATAACATCTTTGACACAGTGCAGAAATGCCAAAGCACCAGAAATAGAAGTGGCCTAATAACTACATTGCAAAATGCAACTATGCACCAGAGATGATTTGGGTAAAGACTTCTAAAGTGATCACACAAACTTACAGAACCTTGTGTTGGTGTTTATTTCCTATCAAATACATTATGAATATGAATTATATATTTTCTTTATTTTATGTGTATATGTATGTAAATATATATGTAACACCAGGCATGGTGGTACTCCTATACACCACCCTTATGAAAATTAACCATGATTTTACTACAGTTAAAACCAAAAAACCATGGTTAGTGTAGTAAAACCATGGTTTTGCTCATAGAAATCAATTCACCAAAAACCATGGTTACTACACTTTTACCACAATAAAACCATGGTTAATTTTCGTACGGGCAGCAGTGCACATTTAACACTGGCGATTTAGGTTATTTAGTTTTGTAACAAATTCTAAAGTTTGCCTTCTCAGGGTTTTTTTTTTGTATAAAGTAAGTCAAAGTGGTTAGAAAGCTTGAAAGACAAAACTTCATTCTTTTCCAGGATACTAAAAAAAGAAATAATGCTATCCAGTCTTTTTTATACCAAAAAGAATAGGACAAACCAGTGTATGTTTATAAAGTTTATAAAGTTGTAGCATTTCCTGGATATTGTTATGATCACCACAGTGGCTCCTTCTACTGGCCACCAGATGCTTCACTACACATCACCGTCAGGACTCCATCACCCAGAACCCCTTGCGCCACAACGATTACTGCCACACCTGCTGCTCATTATCCGGACTACTTGAACCATCTTCTCCCATTGCAAAGTATTGTTAGTGTCACACTACATTTCTGAGCAGTTCTCACCTGTTTTATGAGTCCCTGGTTTTCGATCTTGCATGTATATTTGGATGTTCTCTGAATCTGTTTATTCCCTGTTCTATTTTGTTTGCTCTGGTTTTTGGACTGATTACCAGTACATGACCTCCTGCCTGTTTTGTGGATTTATGATTGTGGTTTACCCTTCAAATAAAACGTACATTTGGATCCTCAACCCTTCGTGTCTCGGAGCAGTTCATGACAGATATTATGAAAATAACGGCTGCTATCCAGTTTTTAAAACCAAAAATAATAGAAAAATCAGATGTTATGGAAGGCAGAGGAGCTGATGAAGCCATAGAAAAAAGAAACATGGAAATGAATGACAAATAGCTATCCAGGTTAAAGAAGAGGGTTAGGAGAGAAAGAGATCAAATGAGATCAACCTCACTGCAATGCATACTATCATTAATTATTAATTAAATGGACAAAAAATGAGGAAGAACTGACATACGCAATACAGCAGAGGAGTCGTAAAGATTGGACCTAGCCTACTGAAGCAGTCTAAAAACACACATCGCAGGCCTCGACATCAACGCTTGTCCACTCATCAGGGACAAGTAGATTTTTTAAAAGGCCAAGTGAAAGAGAATTTTACTTGCTTGACCGGACAAGTAGATTAAAAAGCCAATAACAATCACCAAAACACGATAATGATTCTGCATCCTTTAGTCTTAATGGCGACCGAAAGTGCATAATGTAATAACGCTAAGGTAAACAAATAAGCGCAGCAAACACAGAGTGAGTTAACAGTGTGTTAACAAAGTGGGTTAAACATACTGTGGTAAAAAATGTTTTTAATAACATGATACAGTTAAGCAGCATCACATCACGGTTGAAAATGTACAGATTTCATATGACAGTTCAATAAACAAGTAATTCATATTTAGTCACTTACATTTTAGACACAATATTGACTGTTTTTGTTGTTTCAGCGGTGAAAATAGTTCAAAGATCACAGCAGAACCATATGCTAAGTGGCGCTATAGCAAACAACCAAACATTTCGGTGCTCACTATCGACAAACCAATCTAATACATTTAAAATATATATATTTTTTTAAATCAGACCAAACACGTTTATTTTAATTATCTATCTATCTATCTATCTATCTATCTATCTATCTATCTATCTATCTATCTATATCTATATCTATATCTATATCTATATATATATATATATATATATATATATATATATATATATATATATATATATTAGGGCCGGGACTTTAACGCGTTAATTAAGATTAATTAATTACACAAAAAATAACGCGTTAAACATTTTAACGCATTTTAATCGCACTTATTAATAGAGTCATTCGTAAATACTGCAGACCCTGTTTTAGTTCGAGAACTCCGGGGTTGTGATGCAGTGTAAATAAAAGTAGACGGAACCTAAACGAACAGCTGATTTTAACGTGACAACGCATCAATTTCAAAGTAAAAAATGATTTATTCTGGTAAATGGAGGTTTGCAACGGAGGTTTTGCCCAATAAACATCTACCAACAAACTACAGATTATTTTAACATGTATCCTAATGTCTGTTATATGTTAATGTTTGAGTATTGTTGGGTTTAAATATTGTTGTAATGTTGTTTTGTTTTAATTTAATTAGTTTATTACGAGTTTAATTTAAGTTTTGTTTTCTACTTTAAAACGAATTTCGTTTCAAATAATTTGTCTCGTAATTATAAACAATGTTTTGTTGTTAGGTTTTGTGAATATAAATTAAAAAGAACATTAAAAGCAACACCGTGCATCTCATTGATGCATATGCTACCGAATGCCAAAACATGCAGTGAGTAGCCTATATCACTTACTTTTCAAAAAATCAGCCTGGCAGTGCCCAGAAGTTAAATTTACACGGGCATTTAGAGCATAATGTAGCAGCACGTTTGATTTGCGGTGTGCTTAAGACTTTTAAAAATCAACTTCATATTAATTTTAATAGGCTACTTTGACGGAGGACACGGACAGAGAACAGCGACGGCAGGTAAAGGAAAAAAGTTAAACGAATAGAGTCAGTTTGTAAGAACATTTTTAAATTGACTATAAGATCATCAATATGAACTATGAACAATGAACTATTATAAACATAACAGCAAGAAAAGCTGAAGAGGAACTCGCAACATTAAAGCAATAAGCATTTATGTAGGCTAAAGCTATATATCACCTCTTATTTTTTTTTTATTTAGTTAAGTTTCAATGGTAACACTAACGGCGCGTACATTATGCAGCGCTTTTCACATCCGAATCCCACTTAAGAAACCTATAAACGATGTGCAACTTAAAAACTATATTATTCACATTTTTATATATTTTAATTTTAATATAGGCTATATAGTATATTATGTTTTGTTGTTTTTATTGCGCGAGGTGGGGCATCCGCGCACATAGGTACCAGAACACAGACAGTCAAAACCTGAGAAGTCCCGAACCCTGCAATTATTAAACAAATGACTACTTTAAGAAATGCGGGCCAGGAAGCGGGTCGGGTATAATATATATATTTTTTTCTTTGCGGTCCGAGTTGCGGGCGGGTTGTTTATACATTGACCCGCGCATCACTGGTAAGCGTCGATAAGAGCATGGTTGTGTGTAAGATATGCAACAAGGAATTCACATATCACCGCAGCACATCGAGCCTCAAGTATCATCTCAATGCAAAACATACAGCAGCTATGGACATTAGCCCGACTCCGGTACGACTTGGTTGAACAAAAATAAACAATATTTTGTTAAGCTTATGTATTCAGTCATTATTCATAAAAATCCATGTAAAAATACTTCTTAATGTTCTCAGGTCAAATATTTATATGAGATTAAAATGCGATTAATTTAGATTAATTAATTACAAAGCCTCTAATTAATTCGATTAATTTTTTTAATCGAGTCCCGGCCCTAATATTTATATATATATATATATATATATATATATATATATATA
Source organism: Misgurnus anguillicaudatus (assembly GCF_027580225.2). Taxonomy (NCBI): domain Eukaryota; kingdom Metazoa; phylum Chordata; class Actinopteri; order Cypriniformes; family Cobitidae; genus Misgurnus; species Misgurnus anguillicaudatus. The sequence goes on from NC_073360.2 coordinate 9,309,516, forward strand.
TATATACTCAAAACAATAACTTTTAATAACAATAGCCATTGTTTTGAGTATGTGTATATATTAGGGGTGACCCCATATAGTCGAAGATTCGATGCATCTATAGACCGTTTCAGCAGTAACAACATAAACAAGTGGCTGTCGTGGTCCGCGTGAACTTCCGGTAAACAACGCTTAGAATAAATAACAACAAAGTTCTAAATAAACAACGTAGTTTATTTATATAACAAGCAAAAAAACAACACATAGATTACATAGGAAACCAAAACATTTGTTATTTTTGACAAGGCATTTGTTCAAGAGATCAGTTTAGCAACTAGTAGACCATTAAAAAAATGAAACCGGAAGTAAGGTTCGGATCCAGACGTGTATCACGTGAGTCCGATGAAACCGTCTATAGGAGAAGCCTGATTCGACTACCAATCTCACAGTCGAATCATCGCAGATGTGTTATGAAATGAGGATCCTTTAATTTTGGCCGTATATGGGTGCACTGTGCACAAATCTGATTTCACATATAACAGCTTTCTCCCAATATATTAATATACAGCATATTATTATAATTCTGCAAATAATATGTGAAGTATCAGCTTTCAATAAATATTTTTAAAATGCGTTAATAAATCCAGCAACCCCTGTGACCGGGCTACACGTCCATAAGAGGTTCCTATGTTAATAAACCATTGCCTCTTTGTTTCTACATTTAAAGGAAAAAGCTGGCAATTCTGGCTATACTTTCATGCTTTTAATAATTTCTTTATTTTATTTTATTTATAAATCACTCTGGGTTATCTGATTTATCTATTTGGCTTGTGTTTTGTTTTCGTGCACTTGAGGCATTTTGCACATTGTTCTGCACTTTGTTACTTCTGACCTTACTTTATTTAAAAAAAAATGTATTTATTACAAACGTAAATTCTGATGTAATTTAAATCTGTACATTTTGGATTGTTTTTCGTTGTATAGATTTTGCACTATTGCGTGCTGGCCATGCTTGCGCATGCAATTTAGCCGAACGTGCTAGGTGCTCTTCGTCTCATATTTAGAAGTTCATCAAACTAAACATTAAAAATCTGATGTTTTCAACGGGTATACGTTTTTAAAATGTATTAAAAACATAGTGGTTATCTTATCAAAAGTTAAACTACAAAACAGGTAAGCCGTTTCTTTAAATTTCCGTGATGAAATGGAAAATATCTGCACCGAACCTATATTTATTCCTGACACGACTGTCTTTCTTGTGATTTAATATTATGGTCGGTGTTCACTTTCAAATGATAGAAAAGAGATTCCTGAAATAAATATCACCAGTTGTTTCTGTATCTAAAGTGAATGGAGATGATCAAAGTGAAAGCAAGCAAAATAATAACGCGCAGTGTCTATAAAATCATTAATTTCAGTGTTTTTATGAATTGTATATAAAGCTTAGTTTTTATAATTTGCATCACAAATTATTTGTCATTTCTCATTTGTCTGTTTTTTTGGTCATGACTGCTTTGACGCGCTTAATCTCCAAATTAACTAAAAACACTGAATTAGCCGAGGTTTCCAAGGCAGGATCACCTTTGTTATATTTTTAGGTTTAGTTATCAAAATGTTTTTTTGTGTGATGTTCTGTAGATCTTGGCTTTAAAATGTTATGAGAAATAATTAAACAAATGTTGCCTTACATTTTACATTAAAAATATATAATTGCATCGTCAGTTTTGTCTTCGTTCATCACTTGAAAGACAGTTTTGGTCACTTTATCAGAAAGTTGTTTATGTGTGCTGCTTGTGAAAGAAAATAAAAGTTATCAATTTGTACCTGGTCTGACCCCCTCCCAACCCACACACACACACATAGATGATTCGACTATCGGTCGACTATGAAAAGATTCGACAATTCTGATTCGAATATGTAAATCCTTAGTCGAGGACAGCCCTAATATATATTTAAGCAATATCGCTCGAGTAGGAGTGTGATATAGCTCTATATCATCACGGCTGTGATTAGGCCAGAGGCACGAGGCCGCAGGCCGAGTGCCGGAGGCAATCACAGCCGTGATGATATAGAGCTATATCACACGACTCAGAGAGCGATATTGCTTTTATACAACAGTTCGACGGCACACGTTTGAAAAACGAAAACTAGAAAACAACAACGGAGTAATTTTAAAAGCCTCTTTGTTTGAGAACTACTTCTTCTGCCACGGATTTGAGGGCGACCAGAATAACAGGTAACACTTTCGGCTGCTTTGAATCTCATAACAACTCAATGGACGGATTCGCCGTTTTTAAATATTACAATTTCTTGGTCACAAAGTGTAGTTTTAAGATTAGTTCAGTTGAGAATATATATGTATTATATTTAAATCTACAGTCGATTAGTAAAGATAGCGCCTGTTTGAACGTTTGCTTAGTGAGATTCGGTACGTATGAGAACCAAAGCATGAGCGGATGTCAGTGTTCACTCGCCCCGCTGACCACCGCCCTCTCTGGGCTACATCTCTGACAGGGATTCCCTGGCTCTCATGTTGGCCTGATGATCAAAAATTAGATCAAATCAGCAGTATTTGGTGTCATGATGAAACTATTACTTGTTTTCTTATTCTTATTTAGTGTCTTTTGTGTTGTTATTGTTTTGGCGTGAGGTAAAAGTTAATAAAACTATACTTCTATAATGTTACTGTTGGTTTACCATTTCATCTTAACGCGATACGAGCACTCGGTTATTATTAGACTTCGTTCTTATCAGTACTATATAAAACTGTTTTTTATAAGTGTCAATGAGATGTTTTTGCATGCTGCTTATAAATATACCAGTGGCGATATCTCATAACATGTTTTAATAGTCACGTCGCGATTAAACAAATGATCAATGTCCACATTTAAAAGCTGCGGTGCTTACCTGCAGTTCCACTGTGTTTTCGCGTTCTGATAAGAGATATAGCTCCAGAAAAAAATTTGTTTACATTCCTCTTTCTAAGTGTTAATCGTCCACACGATGTGACAAGACATTACTCCCATTAACTTTAACGTAACATCCAAGAGCGCTGATCTTTGATGGAATAATAACTTCTGATTGGGAATTCACAGACTGATTTATGAGCTAGAGAACTAATGAGACACACGGAGAGTGTTTAAAAACAGGGCGTCTGTGTTTTTCCATTCAGAGATGAGCCTGTTTAGGACCTCCATTCACTAGGTGGCGGAATGATACGAAAGGTGAAGCGTTACTGTGCCGTTATCAGTACAATATCGTATGGCTCTTAGCCAATCAGATTCGAGAACCAGAAAGAACTGTTGTATAAATATATATATATATATATATATATATATATATATATATATATATATATACTGTATATATATATATATATATATATATATATATATATATATATATATATATATATATACACATACTCAAAACAATAACTTTTAATAACAATAGCCAATTGATAAAAAAGTGCAAACAAGCAAGGACTGTTGGTTGGCGGGACATGGAGCTGGTGAACAGGTGCAGGCAGACCGCAGGCTCGTCCAGGGCGGACACTAGTGACTCACAGGGCAGGCCCGGCCCCCCAATGCCCGCCCATGGTGCCGGGAGTGGCGCAGAGGCTGTCTCTATGGACACTGTCAAAGGCTTTCTCAAAATCTACAAAGTTGATGTATATTAAGTGCCATTCAGTGCAATGACGTTCAGCAGTAAAAATCTGATCTGTAAATTCTCTTCCTTTTTAGAAACCTGCCTGTTCCATGTTGGTCATCTGCGTCTGATAGCTGGTGGATTATAATTTTTGCTAGGATCTTGCTTGGTGTTGTTACAGTTGCTAAGGGTTCCTTTCTTGGGGATCTTCAAAATGATGCCTTCTGACCAGTCTGTTGGTATCTCTCTTTCCATATTGCTATAAATAGTGGGAGACGCACCTTGGTTGCAAGCTCTGGGTCTGCCTTAAACAGTTCTGCATTCAGTTTTCAGTACTGATGTCAGGATTGTGCTCTGCTGCCTGAATGTCAGCTTCCGATATTGGTGGTTGCCTGTTTAAGGCCATACTAAAAGATTCAGCCCAGTAGGCGTCACTTTCTGTTTAGTTCCACAATATTTAGTTCCACATTTTTTGCCACAGTTTACCTTGGTTATTTTATACACCCATTCTCCCTTGCTAGCTGCTTCTTCAGCCCAGTTTGCAAGTCATCCATAAAGGCTCTTTTGTCTGATCCTGACAATCACTTCATTTCTCTATTTTTTTGGTAACTTAGCTTGTATCCTCTTTCAGTCTCTTTGATTTAGCATTTAAAAGCTTTTAACCCTTTACTGGTAGTTTCTTTTTGTCTTTTCTTTTGTACCCAAGCATACTTCACTTGTCTGAATATATGCTGCTTTTGATATGATATGCTCCCACCTGGTGTTGACATCTAGTAGTTCAGTTTCTATTTATTGTTCTATTAATTGCTGCCTTCCAGGTCATTTGACCCCTGTCTTCCTCAGCTTTATTTTTACTGTTGCTACAATCATATGATGGCAAGGTTGCTTACTCTGAAACACTGGACAAAAAGATGGCCAGCCACAGTGTCAATTATTATCCATTATACAACAGTTCTTTCTGGTTCTCGAATCTGATTGGCTAAGAGGCGTGCAATATTCTACTGATAACGGCACAGTAACCGCTTCACCTTTCTTATCATTCGTGCGTGCGTGTGTGTGTGCGTGTGTGTGTAAAATACTACATTGCAAAATTTTTGTGTTGTACCTTAATACCTCAGCAAGCTTCCTTTCTTTGGGTCTTGCAGACAGAACCTTTGAAAATACACAGAAAACACACAGTGGCCATGTTAACATTAATAAAAATTAAAGCAAAGTTTGGAATACTACATTGCAGTAAAATGTAGATTAAATAAAAATCATTGTTCTAGGTCTGTGTCAGCTCTCCACCGTTTCAGTACAGCTGTGAACTTCACTGAGCTCTGAGTAGTCCTTTAATACAATCTGTGAATAAATTACATTAAACAATATCAAGAATAAAGAATCAGTGTTATATGTAAACTGATTCTAAATATGCACATGTAAACTCTATTTACTAGGCTACTGTCATGAAACTGAAGCACTTATGAACAGATTTAGCCTGTATATGCACAGATGTAGAGTAGAACTCACAAAAACTTAAAATGCATTTTAGCTGTCTTTTGTGTTTTCATATACACTCAGTTTATGTTGTTTGACTTTCTCATCGACTTGAAACAAGTCGCCCTCACCATGATCTCTCATGCAGTGACCTGATCCTTACTGAAATACTACTCACAGTCAGTAACAATCTTATTCCTGTACGTACATTGCGAAAACAAACACTTTAGGCATAACATAAAGACTATATTGTAAGTGTTTACTATTTAACTAAATAGATAAATAAATAATACAAAGATCAATATTAACTGGTGAGAAACAGAGACGAGGATTTAGCATGAGATGAGAATACTTAACGTACTCTCAAAGTTGTTGATTTAACATTAAAAAACACTTCTCTTTCTTACTGTCAGGTAAGACAGTCTGTCTTGCAATACGATTAACGTCATTCACGTTAATCGCGGGAATCTCTTGTAAACAGCGAGTGTATTGTGTGTTATTTTAGCAATATTAATTTATGAAACAATATGAAATAAAGTAATAACTTACACGTATATCCCGCACTTCGTTCGCCATGCTTGGTGGATGACGTGAAGCTTCATTTCAGTTGGTTGCGCAAAAGGTGTGCATTGCTGAGCTCCTTGAGTGCTGCGCTCTTGGCGGGTTATGATTGGTTGAATGGTAAGCTTGCATCTGATTGACTAAAGAGTACTAGTGACCCACGTTGGAGAAGCGCGCTGCCACCAAAGTATCAAAAAACACACACACGAATTCAAAGCAATTCACACACGAAAAAGATGATTCGTACATTCACAGTCATGATACACTCAAAATTTTAAACTTTTCGTACACAGTTCTACATTTGTGAATTGTTTATTTTTTTGTGAAACGTATTTTATGAATATGTATTTTTATTTTGTGTATGTACATCGTTTTTTGCGAATATATATATATATATATATATATATATATATATATTTTTTTTTTTGTGTATGTGAATTAGATTTCATGCATGTGAAATTGTCTACGCATGTGTGAATCATGTTTTTTGCGTGAATTATTAATGAGATTAATCTGTCTCTATTTTCGGGACCAGACAGTAACGTAATTTTACATAAGTACATAAATTTACATAATTTTAGGGCTCTCACACGAAAAAACTGAGTTTCACAGATCGCAAATCACAACATTTATAGTGAAAGGGCTGTATGCATGTTCTGTTGTTGAGTCCCCATCATTTAGGTAATTGTTACGTTACGGAAAATTATTTAAAAAACATTTTGAGCTAGCATAGTAAAGTTTGTTTATGTTTTGTAGCTCTTAAATAAGGTAGGGTTACGGGTCACTCAATAAATACCATAATTTAAACACTGTTATACACTAACTATGTTGTTGTTGTTTTTTTTTTGCAACAATGCAAAATCGTCCAAAGTACTAATTTGTATGAAGAAGTTATAGTACTATTACATCTTCCCCATAGGGTGGGAGAGGAAACCAGCCAAACTGCACTTGACAAACACAGCTTCCCAAATTTAAACCCCCTCTGTGAACCACTACAGAAGCCTCATATGGTTCACCACAGGAGACCACATCTCAAAGAGCTAAAAATAAATCAGGAAAGCACGTAAACCCATTTTATCTTGTTAATACATTGTTCTCTTTAATGCTGTAGTGTCTTATATTGAGTATTTGTGCTTTTGTACAGTTACATCAATACTAAAAATATGCTGATGTATTTTATCAGTAGTATTCACACTGTAAAAAATTATTTGCTGCCTTTAATGTTTTTGTTTAATCAACTTACTAGTTTAAATGAAAAGAGATGAGTTGCTACAATTTATAGTTGAAATATGTCAACTTCTTTTTATATTTTATAAGTTATAACAACTCATCTGTGGTAAAAATAATAGTAAGTTGAATGACTTGTAAATCTAAAATGAAATTAAAAAATTAAGGCAGCAAAGACACAGTGCACTTTGGCAGTCAAAACATTTTTAAATTATGGTGGCACATTAAAGAAACTGTTTACCCATATTTAAAAATAATTTTCCTCCCTCTTATGACTTTCAACTTTACACACAATTTAGCAGTGTCTAAGCAGCTCTTTTCCATATAGTGAAAATTATTGTCAACATTTCAGGGAAAAAATCAATACTAGGGATGACTTTTATCATCGAAGCACGGCCAAAATGTTGTGATGACACAAACAGAAACCGTAACCTGCACGTGTTTGTCTGAAGCAACATGTCTGCGGTGTGGATGTATTTAACCACAAAAGGCGCTAAAGTGAACAGCTTTCTATGCCCTTCAAAGATTAGAACTCTTGATGTGTAAACTTTAGAGAGAGTTGCGCTATTGTGTCTCATACTGTAGTCCATTAACATACATTTGGCAAATAAAGCAATGAAAAACAATGTAAAATTTTTATGTGGAGCGACTGTTTATGCTGCGCTGTTTGGGATTCTTACTCGGTCTCTGTGTGCGTGTGTTTAAGTGCACTCAGTAGTGCATACACAGAGAGACGTGTTTCAAAAAGCAGGACACATACAGGACACATACAAACAAAATGATATCCACAGTATTTTTTTTTCTAATAAAAACATTTGTTTATGTCTTAAGTGTATGTATAGATTACAGTCAAAAACCAGTCTGTGCTTATTTGGTCTTAAAGAGACAGTAACCTCAATTATCCTACTTAAGTCTGTGTCATTAATGTTAATCAAACAACCCAAGACAATGAGAAAATCACTTTCATGCTAATTTCAGACCTTACTTAATATGCAATTTTTTTCTTTTTATAAATGTTTGCAATTTCTTTATTTGTTATTAGATTTTTCCCACCTTTTTTACTGATCCAAAAAACGATCCAATTCGTGCCTTAAAAAACGTAATGTGATCCGAACCGTGAGTTTTGTGATCCGTCACACCCCTAGTAAAGTTAGTACACAGTGATAGCCATAAATGCAATGGTACAAATAATTGGCCTAATAATTTCTTTCGATTTCGGTTTTCGGCCTTGGTTTCCTCTTTTTTGGTTTCGGCCAAGAATTTTCATTTCTGTGCATCCCTAATCAATGCTAACTTAAAATAAGGACTTAGAATATTATATACTATTGATGGAAGTAAAACATGATGTTGTATGAACCCACTTTCATTAAAATTAGAAGAAAAACACAAAAAAAACATTTGTGTCCACCTTAGGCCCTGTACACACGGACATTGGTATTTTCAAACTAGTCAGATCCAGCATGAGAATTGGACGCTCTAACAAGGAGGTTAACTCATTCACCGCCATTGACGAGTTATCTCGTCATTTATGAGTTCATATTTAACTAATAAAAATGCCTTTCTGGACGAATTTCAAAGTGAAAGTGTAATAACCGCTTTTATCCACCAGATGGCGCCAAAACGAATTTATCAAAAACGGATGTTAAAAAGATTTTAAGATTTATTTTAAATGCCTTTATGTTTGATAGTCATTCTGAGTCTGATCTCTAACATAAATTCCTTTAAAAAAAACGCAATTTTTTAAGCTTTTTGCTCAAAATGTTGTATTTTTGAAGAGATATTCATATTTCAGTGGTTAAATTAAGTGGAAAAAGTAAATATATAATGAAACGTTTTTTCCCCATTTTGTTTGTTTGTTTGTTTATTGTTTGTTTGAAAGCAGAGGGTGTGTTCTTTAATTTGATATAATTTGTATGTTTATATATTTATAGAAAATAATTTTTCCTGCAAGGAATTTTGTGAAAATTGGGTTGTGGGCAAATTGCAGGTGGGCAACTTTTCTCAAAAAGGCTGGCGGTGAATGAGTTAAAGGCCATGAGCTGTAATGTCTGTCGCTTAAGTTTACTTTTACTGCACACTTTTACTGCTCTCACACTCTAAAAATGTTATTTTTAGTTATTTTTTACCCATGTTTCGGTAAATATTGGACAGAACATATGCTTGGTTAAAAATGACACTTTTTTAGAGTGCGCTGACTAGCTGACCTCCATTACAGAAACCTAATAAAACAATTATGGAACCTAAACTGTACACGCCAGAATGAATTCCTTCTTTATGCTTTGCACCAGACATGCAAAAACATTTGTTTATAATCACAATATTTAATAGAAAAAAACTTATTCTCAGTATAACAATAAGCAGGCTAAATTTGCCTATACTTAGACAAGACATCAGACTAAGAAAATAATCTGTTTGGTTACAAAGTTTTTTTTTTGCTTTCCTGTGTCATCCTGCGAGTTCCCCTCGATTAACGACAGTAGTTTCTGCTTTCTCAAACTCAATCGTAAAATTTCCTTGGATTGGTTTTGTGATGGATTTGTAATTTGTAATTATTTGGCTGTTTTCGCTGTGGTTGGTTGAAATTTGGAAAGTCCAGGCATGAATTAAAAAAGGATTATGACACAACCTAGATGCACTTTCACCTATTATCACAGGAGGGGAAGCACTGACAGTCCTGATTTTACTGTTGTTTGCACTATTACGTGGCAGTGTTTTTACTTAAATTGTCTTTATTTTAGGCCGTTTGATGATCATTAATCATGGGAGGGATACATTTTGTCCCCACCAAGGATAAAAAAGAATAAATCAAAGGTATTGATGTAAAGACCAGCGGTCTTTAATCCCTGCCACCCCCTCCCCCAGAAAATCGCACCCTGGTTCCGAATCCCATGGGTACTGTAATAACCTTATTTCAGGTTTCTGGCCTATTGGTTTAGCATTCTTCAGCGCTTCACAGCATGTTCTTGCATTTACATGTGGGAACTGATTTTTTTAAACTGTTTAAAGGACAAGGTCTGTATTTTACACTTAAAGCCCTGTTTTCAGATTGTTTGTTTATGATGAAATAGAACGGTTTTGACTGAAATTTGGACATGCTGGCCCGAGGAATTTTCGGGTGTTTGTTGTTTCACCTCCCACCTCTATAATGGCTGTATAGGTGCACTGGAACAATCCGTCCTAAAATGCATTAAACTTTCGTTTATAAAGACGTGAAACTCAGCGAGTGGTCAGGGGTGTTCACTGATATGCTCACACACAAATCGCTGCAAAAGATGCTTTCCAACAGGTTTTATCGTAGTTTTTTGCCAACTTCATTGACTTGTATTAGATGTGCTGTGAGCTACGGTATTACTTTGCGCCGGGAACTTTGTTTGTAATCTTGCAATTGGCAAAGGTGGATTATCGCCATCACCTGGGCTGGAGTGTTTATTATTCAAGCTCTCAACGGAAGAATGTACGGGTGTAAGGCGTTTGGAAAAATAGGTCCACAAGTTTACAATGAATGCTAAAACAGCTGTTGGAACGCGATGCTTTTAACCAAGCATGTATTATCACAAATTTCCGCATTTTTTCATGATCGTATAACGAATTCCTGTTTTCGTGTGATTATCACGCATTGGTTACTCTGTTTTGACCTATTTTCTTACCATTGTCGGTTCGGTTTAGGGTTAGATTTACATAAAATGACATCCCTACCCAAACCCAACTCTAACCCTAACGCCAGGCAACATATAAAAAAAAATATGATTTATTTTTTATATGTAAATGTATAAAATGTTTAGTCACTTAAAAAACTTGATAGTTTTAGTCAAGTTTTAGTCGACAAAAACACAAAAAAGTTTTAGTCAAGTTTAAGTCAGTTTTAGTAAAAAAAGTAGTCTTTAACAAATTAATTTAGGTTAAAAAGTATTGGAAATTGGCTTAGGTTTGACAAGTAGATAGATGTAAAAGCTTTAGCTTACCATGAAATGTGTCACAAGACGATTGTCGAGTAAATTGAATGTATATAATATGTTAACAGCGTGAAAAAATATCAGCGTGATGAGCCTTCAGGTGGTTGGTGGTATTCTTCCCATCTAGTTTGTGGCCACATTTACCGTCGTCTCCCAATATGCATTCTGTTTTTCTTTCTGATGGATTATACTAAAAGTATGTCCATAAATATCTCGTCATTTCCGTGTATTGGCATCACCGCCACGGTCCTTCGAACTCGTCACAGCCACAGGTGTGTTGTTGTTGTGTGAAATATGGTGCGCGTGTGCAGCATTGCTGCAGCCGGGTGGTGGGGGTACCCAAAACAAGGATAGGAACCGGCAGCATTGCTGATACTTTTAAGCTAAAAACGGACAGATTTCACGCAAAATAGGCAGAAATTAAATGCATTGTGAACGACAGACTTCACCATTTTTGTTCCGTCTCGTCTCGTCAACGAAAACTCGAAAGCGTCTCGTCATGTTTTCGTCACCTTAGAGCCATTTTTAGCTAGTCATCGTCGCATAATCGTCATAAAAAAGGTGCGTCAACTAAATAATTTCGTTGTCATCATCGTTGAAGAAAACAACACTGGTCACCAGGGGAAAATGTGTACCTGTGTGAAAGAAATTGTCACAAATATTTGTAAAGATACCAAAAACTAAAAACAAATGTCAGATAATTCAAATATTATTTTCCAAAGACCAAACTATAATCTCATTATTTGTATTATTGAAAGTTTATGATCTGACTGAGACAGTTAATACTTCACTCAGTGAAACGTCTCCTGAGCTACTGCATGAAAGAGCATCAACACTCACTCGGGTACAGCAGGAAACTTAGGAGAAGGAAACTGTGCTTGTGCATACACATTAGTAGAGGAACCTCCTGCAGTGCTGAGCAAGTGTCTGCCCACGCGACATCGCATCCATTCTTTTAGTTCCTGTCATATAGAGCACGCCCACTTCCTTTATATATCATGTGAGCCTCATCTCACTATCTGATTCTTCTGCGCTCCTCTCTTATGATACATGCTGATTCAGCTCTTGAAGTAAGTTCTTTCTTAATAAAGTCTTTGATCAATTAAATTAGCAAAGAATGAAACTAAATTATTTTTAACTAAGAACGAGGCAAAGAGAATATAAATAAGGTAAATAATATTGTTTGGTAGTGCAAGCAACAAGTGCACTTTAAATGTTGTCACTTTAAATAAGAAACTTTGATTCAAGAAAATCAGTAGTTTACTGTGTAACAAAAGGAAATCATGTTTTCAGATTAGATTTGTAGGTATTTTTTTCAAAACTAAACTAAATCATTTATTAATTTGTTTTGGGCCTAAATTGCTTTGTGCCTAAAAGAGGAATCTTATTGTTTATGCAAAGTGCTGATTATGCTCAGAAACCAAACAGAATCTAGAATTTCCTGAAAAACTTATTTTGCAGTATTTTGCCAGTTACTTGATTTCAAAATAACAGAACTTAATATTGACTGATTTCGATAACTTTTAAAGTGTTTAATGAGTAATAAAGTGCTGTTGTGATTACTTGGTTTTAATAAAATCTATCGACACACAATGTCAATTAGACCATTCAGCCCAATGATAAAAATGTATAATCTAACTCTCAACTTTCATGCTCTGTTTAGGGTCTAAAGAAACCACGATTTAAATAGTTATAAAACCATACATACATACATACATACATCTCTCTAAGTTTTATATTTTTTTTGTTGAACTGATTATAAAATCAAATTTTGACAAACATCATGCTTATGTTTGGAGTATGTAAGAATAAAAAACAGCATTAAAATTCAATTATTTTTCTTAAGGTAAGAATTATAAAAAATTGGATTATGCATTATTTTGAGATACATTACGACACCTTAAAGGGATAGTTCACACAAAAAAGGAAATTCTGTCATCATTTACTCACTCTAATGTTGTTACAAACATGTATATATAAGGAATGTTTGTAACCAAACCGATCATAAGCACCCATTCACTTCCATAGTAGGAAAAAGAATACTATGGAAGTGAATGGGGTCGCATGAACAGTTTCCTCAAAATATCTTCCTTCGTGTTCATCAGAAAAAGAAATGAAGAGTTTGGTTCCAAAACGTAATAAAGACCTTTTTTTAATTAATTACCACCAAAATCAGTATTTTATCTTGTCTTCTCTGCAGAATGCAATAAATCCTTTCAACCAATCACAGCGCACCATTCCACGTATTGTAAACAACAATGGTGGTGTGTTGAATACACATAGAATCCTAGTTTTCATAATCTACTTTGTACTTCGTGATCAACAAACAAACAAAATAATACTTTTGATAAACCTGTGGTGGTTTTCTGTTGCGGAGAAGAAACGTAAGCCATCAAAATTGAATAATTTACGCGAGTGGCACTCAGGCGACGGAAAAATGCCGGCGTTGCTTGTTCTCAGAAGACAGCATCAAGCTTCTGTCATCTAACACATTGACCCCAGGAGATCTTATGAAAAACTTTACATTATTTTACTCAAAGTCAACAAAAATCTAGCAGGACCAAAACATTTTACAGCTGATCACCGTCAAAAAGTTCAGTGACGGCGTCCAAAGGATGACAGCAGCAATAACAGTGTTCCTAATATGACAAAGTGTTTTGATTAATGCCATTAATGTTTTAATCAGTGTATACCACTAGATAACTAAATAAATATAACATGGCAAAGATGAATGCACATTCGGAAGTTGAACGTAGGGGAAATGTCGTATTGGACATTCTGTGGTCTAATGTGATGTTGTTCATGTTCTTGTGAACAAGATGACCTGTTGAATTGATTTTGGTATCGACGACTGATTTTAATGTATTTTTGGTCCAGTGCTGTATATATATTAGTATTAGTATTGACCAAGTTCAGAGGCTGCCATATGTCGATCAACTCACTTTGTTAATTTAAAAAATAACTTTTAGATTGCATAGATTTTTGCATTTTGTGGAAAAAAGTATCATTTTTTATAATATATCTTTGAAAATCAATTTTTTATGTTATTATATAACATAAATATGCTATTTAAAAGTTTGTAATAGAAAATAGTGGTTTTCATCTTGTCACTTTCTTGTATAGAAAACACGTTTTTATCGAAATTAGTCAAAACGGATTTATTGTGTTTTGGAACCAAACTCTTCATATACAGGTTTGTAACAACATTAGAGTGAGAAAATGATGACAGAAATTTCATTTTTAGGTGAACTATCCGTTAAATGTCTGGTACTTTGATAAAACCCGTTTTCATGCGCTTACTGTACAGTACATGCAAATCAATAAACCAGCTGCATTTACACAGAATGATGACTCACCCTCATGTCATTCCCAACCTGTAAGACCTCCGTTCATCTTCAGAAACACAGTTTAAGATGTTTTAGATTTAGTCTTTCTGACCCTCCATTGAAACTGTATGTACGGTATACTGTACATGTCCAGAAAACTAATAAAAACATCATCAAAGTAGTCCATGTGACATCAGTGGGTCAGTTAGAATGTGTTGAAGCATTGAAAATACATTTTGGAGGATGAGTCATAATTTTCATTTTTGGATGAACTAACCCTTTAAAGATTTGTCAGGTTTCTCACAGGAAGCGACATACCCACCCCTAGTCATTCAAAATGTTGGTGTTGTTTTTCTTATCATATCTACAGAACCTGTAAATGTAACATGAGTTTTTAAGTTTCTCCGTCAATCGTCGACAGCATGAACAAGGTTTTGAGAAAGCTGGTTAAGGCATTTACTGAGATAATGGGCAGAAATATATCTTTGTGGATCTGATTTAGCTTTAGCCGTTTGTGACCTTTCCTTGATGAAAAAAAAACCGTTTTAATTTGTTAAATATTTAAAAAATATTACATGTCTGAGCATAACCAAAAAGACCTAAAAGATGAAACCACCCGACAATATTCACTCCAATCACTAATCAAGAGCTTTTGTTGTTTCAGAGATGGACTACAACAATGTTACTCAGACAGCAGGAGAAAGAAACGGCACAAATTTTCACAGTGTCTTCACACGTCAGGTTCTGCCTGTCTTCTACCTCATCATCTGCGTTTGTGCCTTCCTTCTCAACGGACTTGCCGCTTGGATCTTCTTCAGGGTTCAAAGCTCCTCAGTACTGGTGGTTTATCTAAAGCACATGGTGGTGGCAGATGTTCTGATGCTCTTCACCTACCCCTGGCGCATGGCAAGCGACTGGGGTTATGGCGGCGTGCAGCTGAAGGCCATTGTTTGCCGCTACACCGCTGTAGTTTTCTACCTTAGCATGTACACTGGAATCGCATTTATGAGCCTCATCAGCTTGGAACGTTATTTCAAGATAGTCCGTAGCACCTCAAGCGTATCGTCCTTTCTACAGCGCGTCACCATGGGAAGGGCTCTGTCGCTATTAGCATGGATTTTTATGATCATCTGCATGTTGCCAAACTCAATATTAACCAACCAGCCCATTCCCAAGCAATATTCCTGCATGGGGTTAAAAAGTCCACTGGGTTTGCGCTGGCATAATGTTTCAGCCCACTTTACTGTGGGAGTCTTCTGGGTGGCTTTTCTCTTGATGATATATTGCTACTCTTCCATAGCTTGCCATGTGTACCGCTCGTATAGAAGAGTGCAACAGGACAGCAGCGAGGCAGGACGGCGATCAAATCGAAGCATTTTTAGCTTGCTGGCTGTGTTTGTGTTATGCTTTGTACCCTACCACGTTTGTCGTGTGCCTTACACTTTCAGCCAAAGGCCCACGTCAGGTTATAGCTTTCACGACCGCTTCATTCTCTTCCAGATGAAAGAAGGCACACTCTTCCTGTCCGCTCTTAACGTTTGCCTTGATCCCATTATCTATTTCTTCATGTGCAGAACCTTCAGAGAATCACTTTTGCAAAAGATATATACAAGCGATAAAAACAGAAGACCTTCCATAGCTATTGGGCTGAGCATCAGTAATCTTTGATAATCATATTTTGGTGAAACTAAGCAAAAGGAAACGAGGGTTGGCATTACAAAAATAAAAACCACAGTTATGGTTTGCCTCGCATGCAACATTAATAGCAATATAGTAGGTGAATGAGAAATAATGATAAGGCCAGACCAAAACAGTGCAAGCAAAATTCAACACAAGCTAATCTAACATCTGTGTTGCTTGTATGCAGTGGCTCCAAATTTTGTATTTGGTGATTTTTGGAAGCCTTTTCTTTTTTCATTTTAACTGTCATTTAACAAAATATTAAATCAAGTAACAACTGCAAACAAATGGCGCTAGACATTTCTCATAACCTCATTTTGAGAATGACTTAACAAATTGGTTTCAAGGTCATTTTTTGAGGATTTGTAAAGTTCACACAGCTTTTGTTCCTCCATTTTGTGAAGTCTAATTACGACAACTAAACTTTAACAAATGTTTGTCTAAAAAGCGAATGGTGCTCGTAATTATATAAGAACCAAAATGTTTTTTTTACTTAGTGTTTTTATTTTGTTTTC
Organism: Misgurnus anguillicaudatus; assembly: GCF_027580225.2. Lineage (NCBI taxonomy): Eukaryota > Metazoa > Chordata > Actinopteri > Cypriniformes > Cobitidae > Misgurnus > Misgurnus anguillicaudatus. Next base: position 9,325,881 of record NC_073360.2, read on the forward strand.
AGTAGAAATATAAAAAAATTCTTAAATCAAGGTGCATTTTCTTGATAAGCAAAATGACCCAAGAAAATAAGTCTAGTTTTTAGACAAAAAAATATATAAGTGAATTTGTGCTTAAAACAAGCAAATACATTTTTTTATTGAATTTGGTGTTTAAGATGAAAAATGTTCAAGATTTTTTGCTTACCCCATTGGCAGATTTTTTTGCTTGTTTTATGCACAAAGTCACTTAAATTTTATGTTTTTGGTCTTAAAACTGGACTTTTTTTCTTGGGTCGTTTTGCTCATCAGGAAGGAGCATCTTAATTTAAGAATTTTTAGGTATTTTCACTGAAAACAAGGCAAAAAAACTAAGAAATTTTTTACTTGAAAATCATTTTTTGCAGTGTGGACAGATTTTTGTTGCTTTTTAAAGTATTCTAAAATTCTAAAAAAGATTTTCTTAGGAAACTTTTTTTCTTAGATAATTTTGCTCATCGAGAAAATACATCTTGATTTAAGATTTTTTAGATATTTGTACTTAAAACAAGACAATATACAAAGTAAGTGATTTTTTTGCACTGTAAGTGTTATGTTGAACCATAAGTTGTGCTATCGTCCTGCTATTCTACATAGGTGAAACAAACTGTAAATAACTGTAAGATATCTTTAAGGTCACTAAATTATTTATGACAAACTCGAAATTATGAAATAACACAAATGAAATTATGAGAATTATGTTATGGCTAAAACCTGTTGTACTTTATAATCTCAAGAGTAGTCACCTTTTGCCTAAAACAGGCAGAATGTACTCTTGACATTTTATCAGACAGCATCTTAAGATCTTTAGCTTTGTAAACAGTATTGAACTAAACTTGCATTCAAGTAAACAGAGTATCAGCTGTGTTGACACTGATGGCAGGCTTACTGTTGTTATGTTTGTTTATATGGTTAATGTTTAGACCGTAATTTACATCTTACAAAAACAGCCTCTCCAACAACCCCATGTGCTTATTAAGCCCCATGCAAAAAACCCTGCCAAGATTTACTGTAACCATGCCCCAACATAACAGAGACTATGAACTATGGGAATATCACTCTCTTAATAAAACAATATTACTTATCAAATCAATAAAAACATCAGGAACATTCTTACTGTCGCTTAATCTTGAAATTAACTCTGTAAGCACATGCAATTTACTGTAACATATAAACATTATTTGTTTATTTATACTAATAATTGGACTAAATACATGTGGGGTTGTTTCATCCCATGGTTATGCAAAATATGCATAAACACAATCATTTTGTTTAAATGAGCCTATTCTGGGCTGTTTCATCCCATGACTGGGTGAAATATGGACATTTTAGGGTCGTTTAAATTAGCGTTTAGGTTTGTCAATATTTGACCCAATTATGCATTTTAAGATCTTGTTGATAATGTTCAATTTTATTTTTGTATTGTTTGTTTTCTAGCCTAAATGTACAGTGGATAGACATACATCCTCCTTGAATCATTTTGTAATGTAAGGATTTGTAACATAATGGCAGAATTTCAGACCAAGTTCATGTAATTATATTATGAACATTCTCAGAATAAAGGGTACAAGAAGGTACAAAAGTATAATTTTGAACCTAAAAGATGCAAATTGGTACCTCAGAAGTATTGGTCCCTTAAAGTGTACTCACATTATGTGAACCGTACCATACCGGAGTACGTTTGACCCCAAAGAGCGGTTAGTTTGGCTGGTGTGATCGCTTTTGTACTGGGTGCGGTACGCTTAACTATTTCCCCACCATTGATGAGTTAACTTGCCAATTAAGAGAAAACCCTTCCCTGGCAATGACGAGTTAACTTGTTAATTAAGGGAAAACGCTTCCCTGCCAATGACGGGTTTTTCTGGCCATCTGTATTTCCACTATTATCCACCAGGTGTCGCTCTATCCCAACTTATAAAACACAGAAATATCAAAAGTCCAATAATTGAATTATCTCTTTAAAGAACCTACCCATATTTGAGAGGTGATAAAAAGAGCAATGTAAGATAAGGATGAAACTTTTATGTTTATATATTTAAAGAAGAACATTTTCTGGAAGGCATTAAACTTTTGTGAAAATCATAAAAATCAGGGTTCCCGCAGGTCCTTGAAATCCTTGAAAGTTTGTGAATCTGGGGGAAATAATTCAAGGCCCTGGGAAGTTTTTGAAAATATACATACATAGATACAGATCATTGAAAGTGCTATTTTATGCAATAAAAATTCATATTATTCCCTGTGTAGTGTAGGATAATATCATAAAAATTCTAGCCTTTTAAGCACACGTGCTAAAATGTTCGCTTTAAATGCTTTTATTTTCTGTATGCAAATGTTGATTCACCAAAATGATTTTTTGCACAGTTGTGTTTGACACATGAAAACGTCTCGGGTTACGTATGTAACTGTTGTTCCCTGAGAAGGGAACGAGACGCTGCGTCTCCCTTGCCATACTTCCTGCGTCCCTGTAACGCCGTCTTTGACAAAATTTCAGATAGCGATATACTTTTTGGATCCCATGTCATCCTGTCTTTGTCGTTAAGCCTCACCATTGCCTCACCAAAGTGTCACCGCCGTGACGCAGTGCGAGTTCCCTCGAAAGGGAACTGTAACAATGTATCTTAAAAGGTAACACAATGTAACCTTGCTCTCACCTGAAATGTGTCCCCACATTTAGTCCTTGAATTTAAGGGTATTGGACCTGGAAAGTCCTTGAAAAGTCCTTGAAGTTTGAAGTTGAAGTTAACTAAGGTGTGGGAACCCTGAAAAATGCTGCCGCTGGCTGGCAACGTTTTTAAAAACACTGGTGGGGAAAGAGTTAAGCGTACCCTGGTACGTTTTGTGCAGGTGGTCTCAGGTACGGTTCGGCATGATTCGGGGGCCTTTTTAACCCTGGAGAACCCAAGAACCCTTTTATTAGCAGCAATTAACATTGGCCAAATTTGACCCCTGGGTTCTCTGGGGTTAAAGGTACCGTCCCAGTGATAACTTTGTACCTTTCTTTTTGAGAGTGTCTGGTTTCTTTGATTTTTCAATAATTTGTTGTGTAGTTGCACTTTCCACTGAAAATAAACTTTTTGTAAGGGAGCTATCTATTCAGTCTCTGTGTTGTGATTTGTTATATTCATTTACAATTTAATCCCATGAGTCCTCTGAGTTCCAGAGATGGTTTTAGTCTGAATGACTTTTGCATGATTTAAAAATACAACAAATTCAAAAATATACACAAACTAAAAGACAGAAATCTGTAAAATAATAAACATTACAAATCTTAAACTATACTATTATTATGCGTCAGGTCTGGAAGGAAGTGAGGAAGATTGTGGTTGCCACAAAAGGACACAGGGTCTGTAAGTTTTAAGTAATATTACACAATTTACACATGCCAACATGTTCAAATCTATTTTTCCAACTCCATCAGACATCAGATTTTATGTAGCTGATGTAGTTGACAAGTGCTCACAAAACCTTTTTATATTGTGATATAATACATTGCACATAGGGAAATATCCCAATATTGTTGAATGATTTTAATTATAATTTTCCTGATTTACATGCCTTACATACATAAAATCTTTACATCAAGCATGCATGCATGCACACACATGCACGCAGTCACGGTTTACTTGACTCCCTAAATAAGGGCCCACACCCTAACATAGCTTTTTCTGCATTTTCCTATATTTGTATTGCGTTTTTACAAATCAGGACATCCCCACAGGGAGGTTTTGCTCAAGTTTGTCAGGTTTTGCTAACTTGGAGGTACAAATTTGTCCCCAAAATATAATTATGTAGGTACATGTGTACATATTGTGTGTGGCACAGTGGCTCAGCACTGTTGCCTTACAGCAAGAAGGCCCCTTTTTCGAGCCTTGGGTGGGTCAAGGTAGCCTTTCTGTTTGAAGTTTGCATGTTCTCCATATAGTGTTTGCATCCCAATTCACTTACTTATACTATACGCTAATAGTATGGAATTTTTTTGTGTTGGGAAAGTTGTACATACTGTTAAGTGCAGAACAACACAGTATGCACAGATTGGGACATACTAACACGTAATGGAAGTGACGACTGTTGCCTGGACGTTGTTGTGATCCTTAGGAAATTCAAACATCAAAAACATGCATATTTGCATTCAAGCATTTCTTCATTTATAATTTGTCATGTAATTTTTACTCTGTAGTTTAACTTATTTATTCAGTGACACATTTTTCTTAAAATGTACCAAATAATGCATTGATACAATATGTTACATTGTTACATAATAAAGTCACATAAATTCTAAGTGCAAAAATTAATCAGAGATGGTTTTACATGTCCATTTACAACCCCAGGGTTTGTCTCGAGAATTAAATGGTCTATTATTACCTTATTTGAAAGGGTCATGAATAATAACGTTGAGCTCTGCTCTGATTGGCTGTTTCTAACAGCAGCTCATTTAAGCAGCTCTGTGTGTGTGCAAACAGACCTTATGTTTGAGTCTGTATCAGACAAAGATACAGATTTTGAGGAATAATCAATTATGTGGAGATTGGAAATGGACATTTCTGAGTGATAAGTTTGTGTTTTATTCAGTATGGACCTGCAAAACAACTGAAAACGTCAATAGTAGAACTTCAGTAACTACCATTTAGCGCTAACTGTAAACCAGGGATCTTCAACGTTTTTTGGGGCAGGGACCCCTTAGATGAGAGAGGCATGATGGAGCAGGGACTCTCTGATATTAAATGTATAAAACAAAGATATTTATACTCTATGAAACGTTGGGTTATTTATTTTACACAAGTGGGTTATACATATTGGGTCGTTCTGTTGGGTTATTCCTAGCATGTTTTGGGTTATGTCTATAACAACCCAGCCATTTGGGGTAAAATCGACCTCACGTCACGGGGCATTTAAAATGTCAACACCTGTGTCACTGCTGACAGAAGAGAGGTAAGTGTTATTTTACCATTGTCGCTTGGGTTTGAGGTTAGAAAAACTTTTTCGAACATAAAATGACATCCTATAACTAGGGCTGCACGATTCATGCTAAAATGTGAATCACGATTTTTCTCCATGGGAATTGAGATCCCCCCCTTTTTTTACAAAAACATTTATTATGCACTTAACTTAAAAAATAATTTGCTACAGGACTTTCAGTTATAATAAAAGTCTATTTTCCTTATTTTAGACCCCTAAAATGTAGAGTATTTAAAATATATTAGCTGTTAAATAGCATCTGCGCTTTTTGTACTATTGATCTGGCCAAACTTTAAAAACACTAAACCTTTAAAAGACTAAACAATCAACATTTTGAGGAATCAGAGAGAAACGCTGTCATGGTTCTGCCATCTTGTCCTTTGTTTAATCTAGTCTTGTGGCAGAATCATGACAGACCCATGTTTTGTGTGGGTTCACGTGGTCTTAGTAATGATTTACTAGACCACGTGTTCCCAGTGTCTTGTCTCTTTTACCCCGCTCCCTTGTCATCCTCCTCATTATTGTTTAATTCCTGTCACCTGTTGCCCTCATTAGTTGTCCTCTATTTAAGATCCTTGTGTTTGTTGTCCTGTGCTTGTGCATTGTTCCTATATCCTGTAAGCAGAGCCGGATTAAATAAATGGACTACATTAGGCAGGCTGCATTTTTTGGGGCCCCCATCGAGGTTATTTATGAATTGAAATCTGAAACTTACCAAAGTTACTAATAAAAGTGAATTCACATTTTACATAGCCTAGTCTTTGCTTACAAATTGGTTGTTTGTATACCAAATTAAGTCATGTGTTGTATATTAACCAGTCTATCAGACAATTTTTTGCTAAATTTATTATTTATACGTCATTACACGGCTCTATTAAATTATATTAAATTATCCTCACCTTATCCATTGGGAGTTTCTTTATTAAGGCAGTAGTACCAGTAAATAACCAATAGGTGTCATTAATCCGCGGGAGAGTTTCGCTGCATATTTCTCTTCAAGATTGAGAATCGCAACGAAATCCTCGTCGAGCAACACGTCCACTGAGGTAAATGTCCTCAAAACACTGGTTATTTATGTTTCAGTTATATGAATTATATAATAACAGTTTTTATATTATGTATAACAGTTTTATCTCGAAGTAATGGTAGTGCTAAACTCTAATGTATCGTTTCTGAGGCTGCTAGATTTTTCTTTACGCTATTCACGTTTGTGAAGTGAATTTAAAGCACACATTGCTTGCATTTGACTTAGTTAGCCACTATCCATTGGTTTTGTTATCATGTTTGGTATCTAACGTGATTTTTGTGGGGCTTAAAGAAAAAAAATCTTGACCCCGCTAGTTCTGCCATTGCAGTCATGAATTATTATGCAAGGAACTGTTTTTTTTTTGCCTCGTTATTATACGCAAACATGCCTTATATAAAGTAGGGAAATGATCGTTTGTCCTTTATTTATTTTTTGCAGCAACCATGTCTGTGTCCTTAAAGGAACTCTGTCAGGTACAGATTAGAACTATGAACTTGAAAATCAACCATTCTGATGACTGGCGTCCCCATCCGAGTCACCACCTCAGACAACAACAGTCATAAACTCACAAACACAAATACACTCAGTAATGGGCTTAATAAAGAAAGACTTAACTATGATTTTATCTGTGTTAACCTATGATATCAGAGTGTATATGTATTTTAAATATTTACGTATTACTAGGCTTATCATACATGCATTGAAGTTTTAAAATGTATCTAATATAATACTGTAATTAAATTGAATGTTTTGGATACCACCATTAAATTATTATGTGCATGTAAAACACAAGCAGCAATGATTTTATTGAATTCAATTTTGAATTAAATTGAATGTTTTGCATACCACCATTAAATTATTTTGTGAATGTTAAACACAAGTAAATGTTTTATTTATTGGAGATAAAATGGCTGTTTAATTAATATAATACTTCTGTTTGTTAGGCACTAACAAGTGAAAATAGTTAGGTTTAAATACATTTATTAAAACTCGATAGCTGTAATGCTTCTGTGCAGAAGGAAGCCCGTGAGCCACGAAGGTAAGTTTGCGAGCAGATTCATTTCCACTTATTAGACAGCAGTCCGCTCATCGTGTTTTGTATTGCATCACTTAAAGATCGTAAACCTTTAAAATTGAGTTTAGTAAGATGTATACTACAGTCAGCTTTGGTTAACTATTGAAGCATCGTCTTTAAGGCTCAATGTGACCGCAGTATTTGTTGAACACCGCTGGCAGCGGCGACGTCTGTGTCCGTACCATTTTATCAATGAGAGCATAAGTTTGTATATCTCTGCTCCCGAGCCATAAAGCTCGTCTTTAATGAAATAATGTTTAATAACTTAAAAAATACGGCGTTTTTTTAATTTCCTGAAAAATAATGGTTTTGGAGATACGGGGATACCCCGCCCGACAGCGGTGAAATTGTAGATGGGACATTTGTAAAAAAAAAAAAAAAAAATCCCCCTCTGTCTGGGCCCCATCCCGCCAATCGGGCCCTAGGCACGTGACGTGCCTAGTTTGCCTTTGGGTTAATCCGGCTCTGCCTGTAAGTACTCTGTCTTAAGTCCAGTCTAGTCAAGTGTGTTATATTTAGTGTATTGTCAAGTTTAGTGTTTAATGTCATAGTCTAGTCTTGTCTAGTGATGGCCAAATGAAGCGTTTCGAAGCATTATTGCTTTCTGATACAATTGTGTCGAAAATGGTTCATTACTCGAAGCTTCATTCAGATAGAAACTGCAGCACCATCTCCTGGTGAAGTAAATGTAATGCAGCTAATAGACTTATATCTCAACGCCCAGTTTATTACGTGTTTACTGAGGCGGTCAGAGTTGACACAGTGGTTTGAAACTCATTATGTATGTGAATTTGACAGATATTGATGAATTTCATGTGTTCAACTCCTTGATAATAAAACATTTAGCATGATATGTGTGTGTGTGTGTAATTATTTCTGTACACAATGAAAGAAAATCATAGACCACTACAATGTGTGAAAAATTTTTCTTGTTTAGCTTTGGGAAGCAGCAGTAATCCCTTGTTTACTGGTGGGACAGATAATTTTGTATGTTAAAAATTATGTGCTTGGGTAACTGGATGTAGTTGTATAATATAGCAGAGTTTTTTTGAATTTTCTGTCTTTGAAACCTGTTTAAATGTAACAATGTTTATGTTTTCTAATTAATAATAATCATAAATAAAATGTGGCAGAGGGTGTGCTTTGGGTACATGAAGAGGGCTTAGACAATGATGAGGAATGTATTCATTAAATATTATGGTTTTTATTCAAAAATATTATTTTCTCCACAGTCTTTGGTGACAGACGATTTCTTTTTTTTGAAACTATTTCACCAGCTTTAGAGAATATTCTCTCGCATGGCACAGATGATGCAGGGGTACACAAAAACAGTTTAGAAAGCTGGTATAAATGAGGATATATTGCTTTGTGGGTGGACCAATAAGCAAGAGGGTCAGCAGAACGCTGCAGTGGGGGATCGGTCATGTAGCGCTGGACCTCTATGGTTGCATCTGATGTTGCACTTTTGTTCCTCCTTGCATTACTTGTATCGTTGTCCAGCAGTTCCCAAAGGTTCAACTGATCTGCAAGAGAAATTAAAAACAAAACCAACATGTTACAAGTAATGCATTTTTTAGTTACATTTTTGGATATTTACTTTACCTTGACCTGTACTTTCAAGATTCTGTGCTGTATCTGGCTGTGCTGAGTGGCTAGAGGTTTGATGAGCAGTGTCTCTGATTAATGCTGTGCATTCAGATGTTAGTCGTCCAATTGCCGTCTGGGCCTGTATATGATTATGAAAAACAAATGATTTAAATCTATGATCTAGTAGTGTAGCTAGTGTCAAAACACTTGTTGGGCTGAAAATGTATCTGCTAATCTTCTTGACAGATTCTGTCCCAGCTGCATTGCAGTGTCATTGGAAATGGTTTTGAGGGTTTCATTTATTGTGTATCGCAACATTTTCATCATGGGAATGACCTTAGAGCCAGATACTCTCTTCTCCTCCGAAAGTTCAACGGTGGCCACCTGGAATGGGGCTAGCACTTTCATGCACTCAGATATTGCAAAATATTCTTCTAATGTCAGAGGAGCCACATCAGTTCTCAGTGTAGCCAGTGCTGCACCCACTGGTTCTCTCTCTTCATATATACGCTGAAGCATTAAATAGGTACTGTTCCAGCGTGTTTCAACGTCCAGAATCAGCTTCTTCACTGGACTTGCCATTTGTTCCTGTTTCTCTCTGAGCCGCTCTTTTGCTGTGGTACTGGTCTTAAAGTAAGTCACCATCCTTCGTGCTCTTGTTCTAATATCTTCCAGACCAGGAGTTGCATCAAGGGACTTCTTGACTACCAAATTCAAGGCATGTGCGATGCATATAACATGCCTAATCTTTAAGTTGTTGGCAGTGGCTATCATATTTGAAGCAGCATCAGTGACCAGGGATTTTATTTTGCTCTGTATACCCCATTCTTCAAAGAGCAACCTTTGGCCTCTGCAAGGTTCTCCGCAGTGTGAGCTTTTGGAAATGACCGTACCCCCAGAAGTACTGTGGCAAGCTTATCCTTGTCATCTACATAATGGCATGTAACGGCCAGATACGCATCCATATTAATAGAGGTCCACATATCTGCAGTTAGGCTCACACCCTCTGTCTTCTGTAGCTCAGCCATGGCCTTTTGCTTCTGCTCCTCATATTTGTGGTCCACCATGACCTTCAGAGCCTGCCTGGATGGTAGTGCATAAGTGGGGTCAAGCTTAGCCACAAATGCTTTAAAGCCACTGTCATCCACAATAGAGAAAGGCTGTGAATCCTCCACAATCATGTCCACTAGAGCCTCATCAAGCTGTTGCTTGCGATTCACTGGACAGAAAATATGCAAATACATGTTAAAGGATAATTCCGGTATTTAACACTTTGAGTCTCATTTCTGGTTTGTTTTGGATGAACTACAATGATGGACACTGAAATTTTGACAATGGGTCGTGTCTTGAGTTTTTGACTCGTTTAGAAGCGTCTCTTGACTGCTTCAGAATGGAAGTCAATGGCCATGCACAAACATGTCATTAAAACAACACTTAACGTTCATTTTCAAAAACGTGCTACTCACCGAGTGGTTCGTGGTGTTCGTTGATGATTAAAAACAAATATATTGGCGCAATGTATGATTTCAATCCGTGTTATCTGCTATAGTGGAACTATTTTTTCAGATACCTCACAACCGCGTATATACTTCCGCTCTATATTTGAGTCTGAAGCGTTAGCACACTCCCGACCACTTGATGGCGACAACCACTTTGCCGTATAGACAGTCACAATCGAGCTCAACTTCAAACCTAAGGCTGGTCACTGAGACATCAAATATGGGAAAAATCTGTGCGGTCAGAAACTGTGGTAAAATCCCTGCAACACGGTGTTGTCATCGGCTTCCTTACCACAACCTTGAACGACTAAAGTTGTGGCTTTCATTCCTCGGGTTTGACATAAACACCCCTGTAGATTTTCTTCGAGAAGCTGACCATCGTGTTTGTGGCTTACACTTTCGGCGCGAGGACTATGTTCAATATAACGTTACAGGTACTCGAAAAAAGTCTCCGAAGAAACTATTTCTGAATAGGGCAGCTGTGCCGACGATAAGTGGACCAACGCTTGACGAAGACGACCTCGGGGTAAGCTAAACAATATACAATGTTGTTATTTGTATGACTAGTTTAGCATGAACATCTGACTCAAAAGTTATACGGACACTAACTAAACTATATATTTTTGGAAAGGGTATTGTAGAAGGAGACAGAAAATCTACGTTTACATTTGTCCAGATAAGAATTGTAAAACACGTCAGCCCCACAATGAGCCAAAAGCCGCTAATGTAAACAATGCTGACTCCTTTATACAATAACCTTTCCAGACATGTATAGTGTAACGTTAGCTAATCTCCCTAAATGACCCAATAAAAATAATTAGGGTTGCATAACAATTAATCGCGTTAAAGTTTTCTATACTTCATATATGTATATAATAATTATGTATGTATAAATACTCACACACATACATGTGTAATTTTAAGAAGAAATATATTTATAAAGCATTTATACTTGTATGTAGTATTAATTATAAATAAATAAATATAATAATGTATATACACATGTAATTATTTCTGGTGTGTGTGTGTGTGTGTGTGTGTGTGTGTGTGTGTGTGTGTGTGTGTGTGTGTGTGTGTGTGTGTGTGTGTGTGTGTTTATACATACATAATTATTATACACAGTAAACATATGTAAATGATGTAAACAAAAACTTTTATTCTGAAAACGGTTAGTTGCGATTAATCGTTACGCAGTCATAAAAATTAATAGTTTCTCTGGCAAATGTAGATGTAGCAAGTTAACAATATTTCTCTAGAAATCATTCAAACCACCATTGAAATGGCACAGTCTGAGCCATCATTACAACAGTGCTTCTATCAGTAATATTGATGAGAGTGTGCTCTGCAACATGTTACAGGCTGTTGGTGGTGAAGAACCCCTTGTTTTCAACGCTCCCCTTTCTTCAACTCCTGTGAAGGATCTGCCTTCTACCTCCAGCCTGTCCTTTGTTCTCACCAGCCCACAGCAACAGCCTCAACACTCCACGAAATTACCAAGGAAGTCCTTATCTGGCAGTTACCTTGCTTTACCTGTGATCAGGGAGAGGCTATCACTATCTGTAAGTTTGTATATTGTTTTGTCTTACTTGTTGTGATGCAATGTTTATTATCACTAGAAAGCATTACTTTGTTTCACTTTTCAACAGCCAGATGATTGTGAAACTGAGATGCTTCAGATGGCTGACAGCATGTCCTCAATCATTGAGGATGACACAAAAGACACGAGCTTCAGCCTCAGTCAACAATCAGCATCAAGCGCAACCTCCAGTTCATGTTCCACAGAAAGGCAAGGGGAGTGGGATGAAAGAAAATGGATTGTGAACGAGTCTAGCCTCATGACACTGTTTAGAACATGCCATACATGTGCCCTACCCATCACTGATAAAAAAGTTACAACTGCAGGCAGCCAAATAAAGATTGAATGGACATGTATGAACAATCACCATGGCAGGTGGGCATCATGTCCTGATGCAAGAGGAATGGCACAGAATAACCTGCTTGTTTCTGCTGCTATGCTTTTCTCTGGAACAACTTTCACTGAAATACACGACTGGGCCAGAATACTAAACTTGCAACTCTTGCAGAAATCGCAGTACTACTCCATCCAATCACACTACCTTATTCCAGTAGTACACTTTGCATACAGGAATCATCATGAGAATCTCATCAAGCGCCTTATGAGACAAAAGGCTGAAGGCTTGTCAATAGAGCTGTGTGGAGATGCAAGGTCTGACTCACCAGGTGAGTGTTTTTTTTTAATACATGAAATTATGGATTGTAAGACCATGTTAGAAGTGTTCTCATCCGGATACTAAGGACTCACATGTTGTCACACTATTACATTCTACAGGCTACAGCTGCAAGTATTCCACCTATTCGTTTCAGCTTCTATCCACTAATGAGATCATCCACTTTGAACTACTACAGGTAAAACCAAAATTCTTCTGCTCTGATTTGTGAAACTATACTCTGGGTGACAGAAAGTATATATAAAGCATAATTCAGTGAGTATTTTATTTGTTTTCCCTTATCCTTTTAGGATCAAAGAGGACTGGGTGGCATATGATCTCTAAATTAAAATGTATTGCACATTCATTCATTCATTCATTTGTATTTTATTTATTCAGGTAACGGAAGCTAGCAGTTCAGTTGCCATGGAGTCCCAAGGCTGTAGGAGAGGCCTCAACCATCTAATTTTTAACGAAGGACTAGACATAGATCTCATCACTACAGATCGGGCCCCATCAGTTCGGAAAATAATGAGGGAGGAATTCCATATGATTCATCACGAGTTTGATACTTGGCATGTAGCAAAAGGTTAGTAGTTGTATCAAAACAGTTTAAATTGTGAGTGACTCAATTACTATCAAGACCCGAAACATACAAGCTTCGGCTTCATCTTGCTCCTTTTGGACATTTTTTTTTGTTTTTGTTGAAAATGTAATGGGAATAGCACATTTTTCATTTTTAAATATTATTTGTAACAATGGATTGATATTGTTATTTTTCATTGGAGTATTGCTACGCTTTTTTATTTTGGTTATGTGTGTATGTATGTATGTATGTTTATACCACGGGTCTGTTGAATGCTGCATTCTGATTGGCTGAGAAATGTTCTATGGGTGTTGATTATTTTTCTGTAAACCGCACACCTAACTTTTCAAATGTCTTAAAAATAGGCACCAGAGCAATATTTGTGGTAACCGTGGTATAAGAGGAATAATTGACTCCGGTCCTTTGAATTATTTGAAAATAATATTTTCTTATAATTGCATGGCCCGTCGTCAATTATTCCTTACGTATATTACATACACATAACCAAAATAAAAAAAGCGTAGCAATACTCTCTCACTCTCTCTATTTATTTATTTTTTTTTTTTTCAAATAAATAAAGACCCGCCATGTCTCAAGACACCACATTTGGCACACCCACATTTAATTTGTTAATTTTGTGTTTTTTTCATTACTATTATACACAGGCATAAAGAAAAAACTACTAGCACTCGCCAACAAAAAGGAAAATCGGGAACTGCAGGGCTGGCTTCGGTCCATCCTCAATCACTTTTGGTTCTCGTGTTCCTCTTGTGGTGGGAGTGCTGAGGTAATAACCCGAACGTATAAAGAATGTATAAAGATAACCAAGTGGCACTGAAATCCAGTCAGCAGATGAACAAATAGTCTTGTTACAAGTAGTTTTACAAATTTATACCACGGGTCTGTTGAATGCTGCATTCTAATTGGCTGAGAAATGTTCTATGGGTGTTGATTATTTTTCTGTAAACCGCACACCTAACTTGTCAAATGTCTTAAAAACAGGCACCAGAGCAATGTTTGTGGTAACCGTGGTATAAGCGGAATAATTGACTCCGGTCCTTTGAATTATTTAAAAATAATGCACACCTGCATTACCACCTTGGTGTGCATTATTTTCTTATAATTCAATGGCCCGTCGTCAATTATTCCTTACATATTCTGTAGGAACTGAAGCGGCGGTGGACCTCAGTCCTTCACCACATCTGTGGGGAGCACACATGGGAGCAAGATGGTAGAAAGTGGGCATGTTTTCACCCTGCTTTACACCCAGATGAGCAAAGGACAAAGCGATGGCTACACCCAGAGTCTCAAGTGTTCAAGGCTTTACGGACTATTGTAGAAGATAAAAGACTTCTGAACGACTTTGAGCAGTTGACTCGCTTCAAACACACAGGTATGTAGCTTTATGAAACAAGTATGCAACTTTTCAACCTGTGTAGTCAATGTCTAATGAAACACTTTGATTTACAGGTGCTTTGGAGGTGTACCACAGCATTATGCTAAAGTATCTGCCTAAACGACTGCATTTTGGATACGACACCATGGTAGCTCGAACACAACTAGCCATCCTGGACAACAATTACAATGTTGGCCGAGAGCAGGCAGAAACTTCTGAAGGTATTGAGATTTCATAATTAAGTCCCTAATTGTGTTTGTGTAACAAGTTGACTAAGCAGTGATGTTCTCTTTCTAGGACTTCCAAGATACAGTATGACATTCCCAAAACAAAGCAAGGAATGGATAGTCAAGAAGATCTATGAGCCTACAAGTCAGGACTTCACAAAACACCTTGTGGAACGCGTGTTGGAGAGAAAGGAGGAAAGAGCACCGGAAAATATGCCACACGTCCAGCATCCTCCTAACATTGCCAATAAGGAGAGACCCCCCAAAGAAGATCTCATCAGGAAACATAAATCCAGATTCCCTTGCCACACTGATGCTTGAGAAACTAAGGGCCTCCTTACATTAGGGATGGGCGAACCTTTACAGTTTGTGTCCTGTGTGTAATTAGTATGTTCAATAGAAATACACACATTCATGTATGTATTTAAAGGAACACGCCCTCATTTTGGGAATTAAGCTTATTCACCGTATCCCCAAAGTTAGATAAGTCCATACATACCTCTCTCATCTCCGTGCGTGCTGTAACTCTGTCTGACGCAGCCCCCGCTAGCTTAGCTTAGCACAAAGACTGAAAGTGAATGGCTCCAGCTAGTAAACTGCTCCCAATAAGTGACAAAATAACGCGAACATTTTCCTATTTATGTGTTGTGATATGTATAGTCACAGGGTGTACAAATAACAATATGAGACACGGCCATCTTTTAACAGTGTACATACTGGGTTTAAGCAGTGCTTCGCCTTCTGAGAATATAGTTCCCAGTATGTTCACTGTTAAAAGATGGCTGTGTCTCATATGACCTTGTTATTTGTACTTGCTGTGACTATACAAATCACAACACATAAATAGGAAAATGTTTGTGTTATTTTGTCACTTATTTGGAGCAGTTTGCTAGCTGGAGCCATTCACTTCCAGTCTTTGTGCTAAGCTAAGCTAGCGGGGGGTGCGTCAGACCGAGTTACAGCACGCACGGAGATGAGAAAGGCATGCATGGACCCATCCAACTCTTGGGGACACGGCGAACAAGCTAACTTCCCAAAATGTGGGCATGTTCCTTTAAAGGGATACTTCACTTTAAAATGAAAATTCTGTCATCTTTTACTCACCCTCAAGTTGTTTCAAACCTAAATGAATTTCTTTCTTCTTCTGCACAGAAAGATAAATATTTTAATGATTGTCAGTAACCAATTGACTTCCATAGTTGTTTTTTTCCTTCTATGGAAGTCAATGGCTCCAGTTAGATGTTGGGTTACTGACATTCTTCAAAATATTTATTTTTCTGTGCAGCAGAAGTAAGAAATTCATACAGGTTTGAAACAACTTGAGGGTGAGGAAATGATGACAGAATTTTCATTTTAAAGTGAAGTATCCCTTTAACACATGCGTATATATGTTTTTATATATTTTATATAAATGTTAGAAAATGATATATGACATTTTTATTAAATTCATACATGTGTTACTTTTACACATACTATATGAAAATGTTTATGCGTAACAGACTGGTTTGTACTTTGTAAATAAATGCAAAGACAAGTGACATAGAAGGAAAAATAGCATTTTATTTTAACATTTTTAATAGAAGCTGAATCCAATGGTAAGTGGGAATAAGTCAGAATAAGTCCTCTATCTCGCTTGGTTTGAACCCCGCATACTGTCCAGTTGGGGATGGGAATGCATCCCTAACAGCCCACACCACGCAACTGGGCAATGCAATTCTACTTCCTCGTCCAAGTGGTTGGCCTTTGAGGGCCCACTCCAGAATTACACGATAAGCCACAAGTCGGTATTGCCTGAGGATTACATAAGAGAGCATAGACTGCGTCAGCGACTAGGAAATACAATATATCAATGTAGCTTACCTTTCTGACAGTTGTCCATTCGGTCCTTCGGGTGTGGGGCGTTTCTTCCAGTTTATCTTTGGTACCCAGAAGAAAGTTTCCAGCACGGGTTTACACATTAGCTGGCGCACTTCGTTGTCTGTGATGCATACCGATGACACATCAGCCTCGTCGACCGAGACATTCAGGCTGGCCATGTCAGCTGTAACGAGAAGGTCCCACTCCGTGCAGCACCGACTTTCTATCTCCGTCGGCATCTGCCTGCATTTGCCACAGGCACACCACCAAGTTCCCGTGATCCTGGGGACCGCTTCTGCCGGAGCTTCAGGCGCCTCCATAGCCATAGCCTGAGCCTCCATCTCCCTTACATGTAGCTCCTCTTCTTTATATTCAGGTTCGAAACGATATCCTCGACGTCAAACTCAAAATCAAACGGGTCATCCAGAATCCACCTTTCATAATTTATTTTAGATGTAAGGATTTTTTGAAAAAGTTGATGTTTGTTATTTCGCTACTCCGAGGGCACAGTTGCTCTGCTCACGCAAGCCTTCTGAGAGAAACCGAGCGAAAAAACTACAACCGCAGGTAAACAGACCCCGTTTCCGGCGGCGGAGTGATATATCAGCGAGTAATTAGTCTTCTTAGAGAAGTCAATGGAATTTTACAAAATGCCAATTAAAACACGACAGAAACTGTATTTCGCTACATTACTTGTTTTTAATCATCAACGAACACCACGAACCACTCGGTGAGTAGCACGTTTTTGAAAATGAACGTTAAGTGTTGTTTTAATGACATGTTTGTGCATGGCCATTGACTTCCATTCTGAAGCAGTCAAGAGACGCTTCTAAACGAGTCAAAAACTCAAGACACGACCCATTGTCAAAATTTCAGTGTCCATCATTGTAGTTCATCCAAAACAAACCAGAAATGAGACTCAAAGTGTTAAATACCGGAATTATCCTTTAAACTTTAAGTAAAGTTTATTCATACTGTAACAGTAGAAAACTATTCCATAAATGACCTACCTTGAGAGCTGGAGTTTTCCATTGACCCTCCAGACTGCTCATGCTTAGCCCTATAATGCCTCAGCATGGAAGACGTATTATTATTATACGCCAATTGCTGATCACACACCAAGCACTGAACCTGTAACAACAATGTTGATCTGTGTGAGAATCATTGCAATTACATATAGGCAAGGCAATTTTATTTGTATCACATTTCATACACATAGGCTATTTTTACATTAATGCATTCATCTTTTAAAACGCGTTACTTTTACTACGTTTACGCATTTCATTTACGCTACACTAGAGCCCTGCATTTCAGCCCGAGCCCGATAGGGCCCGACCTGTTTACGCCCTTCGGGTCGGGTTTCGGGCCAATTTTAACGTCACAGCAGATACGCGGGCCGGACCTCGGGCTTATTTAGGCTTCTCCATCTTTTTATAGTTTTCAATTTAATTAAAAGAATCTTTTGACAGACATTTATGATTGCAAAACAAACATTGGAAGACGTTTAACCTATCGCATGAGTCCGCAAAGAACAGCCACACATTTACAATGCAGCTGTTTTAACAGTGTATTTAAACAGCAGGACATTCAGCGCACCAGGAAAAATTATACATGGAGTACTAGATTAAAACCTTGGATACTGTCTTTGCAGACAGCATCCAAGACATAATCTATTAAAGACTTCTCCCTGTATTAATTTCGTGTAAGAAGGCTGTGTCTTTATTTCTTGTTTGTGTATGGATCGACTTTTTTATAGATTAAATGTTTGATTGATACATGAATATCAATGTTATGTGGTAAGTCCTTACATTTAAAAATATGTATATGCAAACGCGAAGTTGTAAGTTAGCATGCATGTTTATTCTGTTTCATGTGTGTTTCGTTTCGTTTTGTATAGCCCTTTTTATTTTTTTATTTCTGCACTCGTTGCAACTGCGAGCAGCAGAGCAACCTGCCTTCGCTTTTTAAAAATAGAGTGTGTTTATAATAAATGTTTAAACTAACATTGTGATATGCTGAAAATATATATTTTATATAGTTGTTATTATAGGCAAGTGTAGTGTTGATTTGAGAGGATCAATTCATCAAACATGTCGTCAACTTACTGTCGGCCGCTAACCGGTTATCATAAAAAACTTTAACAACAAAAACTGATGTAAAATGTAAATAAAAAAAAAATATATAACTAGTTTGCCATTTAAAACAAAACCGAACTGCTTTAATTGCTGCAAGAGTACAGCTGTACAAGCTGTGTAAGGAGTTATTTTTTGCTATTTCTGCGGATTTCTTTTGCAAATTCTATATGCGGAATTTTAATTAAATTTAATTCATTTTAAAATTGTCCGAGAGAATGTGCGCTGTGAATATTACAAAACAATAAAATATTTTATAACTATATTATACATTTTATTAAAGGATTACCCTGAATTAAACTGGACCAACATGAACCAACAGATAATGGATAATGTGCTGTCACGACCATAGTTTTATATAATATACATATATTACTGTCTACAGTGTAAGAGTAAAAAGAAAAGGCTTCTCATAATAAATGTAGCATATATAGCAAGATAATTTCATCAGTTTAACAACACAATGTATATATATATATATTTATCTTGTAAACGGATTTAAAATAATAAATAATTGTCGCGTCATGTAGCAAGAGAGACGATAGAGATCTCATTAACTTCTCCGCAGAAAGTTTTATTTCAAAAGTTTTACATATTAAATAGGCTATTAAAAAGTTTGTGCTTCTCTCATAAAAACCTCAAAGCAGACAGCACAGACATCTACTCACAAACACACGCGATGCAGTGACTATATCTGCGGACACAGATTCTTAATGGGGAGAATTAAAAAGTTCGGACTCGGGTCGGACTCGGGCTGAGAATTCTGATAAGCTGTCGGACAAGGGCCGGGCTAGGGCCTAAGCGTCTCGGGCCAGGGCCGGGTCAGGGCCTAGATTTTTGGCCCGTGCAGGGCTCTACGCTACACCACCGTTTTCGACCCTCATAAACTGATTTGTTGGCAAACACTGCAGACACTGTTTTAGTTTGAGAACTCAGATGTTGCGCTGCAGTGTAAATGAACGTAGACCGATTCTTATAAACGAACAACTGATGTTAACGTGACAGTGCATCGTTTTCAAAGTAAAAATTATTTTTATTCAGGTAAATGGAGGTTTGCAACGGAGGTTTTGCCAAAAATAGTAAACATCTACCAACCAGATATTAAAAATATTATATCAGATTGTTTTAACATGTATCCTTATAGATAATGTCTGTTTTATATTTGTTTGAGTATTGTTGGGTTTGAATATTGTTGTAATGTTGTTTATGTTTTGTTAAATTTAGTTAGCTTATTACGAAAGAGAGACTGTAATTATAAACGCTGACTAGGGAGTTGTAAAGGCCAATATGAAGGGAGAATTGTAATGGGTGAGACATTATTTTAAGTTTAATTTAAGTTTTGTTTGCTACTTTAAAATAAAATTCGTTTAATATAATTTGTCTCTTAATTTTAATCGATGTTTTGTTGATAAGTTTTGTGAATATCAATTAATAAAACAATAAAATCAACGTCATATTAATATTTAATGCCCGTTTGCGCTTTTTGCTTTTTCTGTGTTGCTAGCGAAGGACGTGCGTCATTTTAATTTTTATTGATCAATTGCAAAGTTCAAAGTGCTTCACGGAAATTAGAAATCAATCTTAGAGAAAAAGCATTTAAAAATCACAAATCATACAAATTGATTGAGACTTTGAAATAACAATGTAAAGAAAATATTTGTGTTTTGATAACATTAGTTTATTAATTATTTTTTGTTTTACAAAAAAATCACACAAAAATAAAACTATGCAGAAATGCCAAAGAAATAACCTTATTCGGGGAAATAAGTTGAAAGTGTTCCCAAACTTGGGAACGACTCCTCTTTCTCGCTGGCTCCATCACAACAATGAAATAATCTCAATACAATCTCCTCAACAACAACGACAATCCAAACTCCGACTACTATAACCCACGGTATCGCCATGGTTTGGCTTCACTTTTATAAGAAATACAGCCGCCACGTTTCAAACCGGTCAACCCCGGATCGGGCTGTCAAAGCAGTCAGGTGGTTCGCTACAGGAGTGAACCAGTGTATTTGCTTCAGACGTCATTTTCACGTGACTAGTGACGTAATGATACAAGCTCCGAAGCACTGGTTCATTGTAAAGACATTTCGAGTTTGAAGCAAGCTTCGGAGCTTCGGTGTCAGACGTAACATCACTAGTCTTGTCCAGTTTAGTGTTGATTTAGTATCTTGTTATGTTGTTTTGCCCCCTCGTGGGTTTTATTTTCTGTTTTGTACACAAATAAAAGTCCTATTTGAGTTATCTGTCTGCATTTGGGTTCGTCCTTCACAAATCATAACAGAATGCACAAGCCAGTTAAGAACCCAGCGGACTGGATGTACCGTCGCTGCGCTAGGAGAGGACGCAGTTTTTCAGTTGTTCTTGAACCGGGTCCCACCTGGTACGATCCTCTTCTGTTTGGACCCGGGGTCAATTCTAGGAGGGAGCCAGCCAGTTCCGCTGGTCCCATCCCTCTGTCTGTCATCCCGGAGGATCGAGCCATGGGAGGTATTGTGCTTGGCGACCCGAGTCTTCCTCCTCCGGCCCCTGAGAGCTCCTCCCCACCCATGTCGCTTCGTGGAAAGCGAGAGAGGAGGGTTTCGTGGGAGTCGCCGTCCGAGGGGTCCTCTTCAGAACCTACTGCTCCCACCACAGTTCTCCCCTCACCTGCCACGGCGTCAGCGCCACGCCCAAGAAGGAAGAAGAAGAGGAGGGGGTTGACTTCTCAGCCTCCGCTGCAGCCCCTGCTGTCTGCGCAGCCACCGCTGCAGCCCCTGCCGTCTGCGCAGCCACCGCTGCAGCCCCTGCCGTCTGCGCAGCCACCGCTGCAGCCCCTGCCGTCTGCGCAGCCACCGCTGCAGCCCCACCGCTGCCAGCCACAGCGCCCCCTGTCTCACCGGCCCCCTTAGTTGCTTCCTCCCGTGCTCCATCGTCCTGTTTGTCTGCCTGGTCCCCTGCTACTGTCTCCATGTCTTCCCTGAACTCTCTCCCCTACCCAGTGAGTCCTGGCTCACCCCCGTCGGCTCCCTTGTCTACCCCTACCATGCCCTGGAACCCTGCCTTGCCTCCTTTTGTTCCCCTTTCCCAGCTTGCATCCCCATCCAAGCCTGCTCCCTCCAAGATCCCCACCAAGCCTGCCCGGACTCCTCGTCCCAAGCCCTCTACTACCCCTGAACCCAAGTCCCCTTGACCACCCAGCTCCACCCTACCTGGACTTCCTCACCTGAACAATGTTTTGCATCCGACCCCCCTCCCTTGTTTGTTGTTTTTATTATGTCACCCCAACCCTCTTGTATTGTATTCTTGTCTGCCTTTGATATTATTTGTCATGTTTTCTTGGTGTCTGTCTATCTGTCAGTCTGTCTTGTCCCGTGTCTAGTGTTCCCCTGGGGAGCGTCTGGTAGCCGCTCCTTTAGGGGGGGATTCTGTCATGGTTCTGCCATCTTGTCCTTTGTTTAATCTAGTCTTGTGGCAGAATCATGACAGACCCATGTTTTGTGTGGGTTCACGTGGTCTTAGTATTGATTTACTAGACCACGTGTTCCCAGTGTCTTGTCTCTTTTACCCCGCTCCCTTGTCATCCTCCTCATTATTGTTTAATTCCTGTCACCTGTTGCCCTCATTAGTTGTCCTCTATTTAAGATCCTTGTGTTTGTTGTCCTGTGCTTGTGCATTGTTCCTATATCCTGTAAGTACTCTGTCTCAAGTCCAGTCTAGTCAAGTGTGTTATATTTAGTGTATTGTCAAGTTTAGTGTTTAATGTCATAGTCTAGTCTTGTCCAGTTTAGTGTTGATTTAGTATCTTGTTATGTTGTTTTGCCCCCTCGTGGGTTTTATTTTCTGTTTTGTACACAAAAAAAGTCCTATTTGAGTTATCTGTCTGCATTTGGGTTCGTCCTTCACAAATCATAACAAACGCAGACATGTTACAATCTTCCCCTCGTGCTAAAACCCCTAATGGGGAACTTGTGGCGGTGACACAAAGTCCGTTTCTCAATCTAAAGGCTGCAGCCTCTGGAGGTCTCATTTCTAAGCTGTGCATCATAATTTCAGAATATTAACA
Source organism: Misgurnus anguillicaudatus (assembly GCF_027580225.2). NCBI lineage: Eukaryota > Metazoa > Chordata > Actinopteri > Cypriniformes > Cobitidae > Misgurnus > Misgurnus anguillicaudatus. Next base: position 9,348,514 of record NC_073360.2, read on the forward strand.
ATTAACATTATAAAGTTGACTACTATTTTTAGTTAAATATAAATTGTTGTAGTATATTTATGACTCGCGAATGTAATGCTCTGTTAACTCAATTGAACCAGGCTTGATGACGTATGCAGCCTGCAGATGCGACCTCCGGAGTCGCCAGGATTTTCCACAATGACACTCGTTTATCCTTTCTTTTTTGTGAAAACTGCCGCTCAAAATCCGCCAAGTAAACGACTGTGTTTAGGTCTGCTGCCCTGCTATACGTCACGCGAGTGACAGCGGAACGCCGCAAATGAGATGAGACAGGAGAGAAACGATCGGCTCTGATTGGTGAATGAATAGGGTTTGGTTTTACCCTGGATGAGTGTGTGTGTTAACAAGTTTGACTGATATTATAGCATCTTGGATTGTAATGTAAATACTGGACACGTGAACGCAGCACCTGAATACAGGGTAATACTGTATATGCAAGTGAATTGCCGTCATTTAAAATGAAGAGTGCATTTATGTATGAATCGAGATCGTGATTCTTTTTCGATTAATTGTGCAGCCCTAATCCTAACCCAAACAACAATTCTAACCCCAACTCCAAGTGACCATGGTTCAAAATTGGACAAAAATGGGACGGATGGGCGTACCATTTGCATGCAAAATTGGAATTTGGCATATGTATTGCATGACGTTTCACACTGTGTACATACGCATCTCTATAAGATTTCAATTTGACTATGAATCTTGCACCATTACGGATTTTAAATGTGAGCGATAGTTTTGTCACAGTTTATAATGCAGACTTGGTGTGGTGTCATCATTTGCCTGTCGAATTAGGGCTTTAGCAACAAATCTGAACAGCTTGAAACAGCCGTCAAAGTTCAGAAAAATAGATGAGAACACACAAATTCGCACTGGTTTTAAAAAAACATTCTGAGAGAAAGACAAACGTGCATATATGATTTACCTGTTTTATGATGCTTTTCTGTCTGCAGGCTAAAATTGCACTGCACGCGGGACCTTTAATAAGCCTACACGGACATGGGAACATGGTTTTAATGTTTTGTACATACGTTTTACTTTTTTTTAATAGTTTGTGATTAAAAATAATTTGGCGGACCCCCTGCAGACCCCTGGTTGAAGACCCGTGCAGTAGACCATCTGGGAATTCATTTAGCAGTAAGTTTAGACTGACAGACATTCTGCTTTTTTAATAAGCAATTTCATTACAGAATGTTTTTCTGGGACTTGGTTTTTCTTTTTCCATAACAACAATGAAGCTACCCTGCAATTCAAATATGAATAATGACAAACCCAACAATATCCAGGATGTAACATTTCTATCAATGCCTATAAATAAACCACAGCCTATATTTCTACAAAATGTACCCAAATCGTAAGGCACATCGAATATGCCCAGACTTTTTGGTTAAACTTTGTTGGTTCCCATCCACCAGATAACATTCCACCCCAACACATTACCAGTAGAGACCATCAGACACTATTATACTTTCCTTTAATACAATTCCTATTAAAACCATTATATCCATTTAAATTTATTTGATGAAGACGGAAAAACTCGAACACTTGAAGGTGCACGTGGCCCAAGCTGAAGAGTTACGAGTACACACAGCATTTGGATACTAATCTAACAGCTCTGACATTAACGAAAATCAAACTTAAATAAAAGGTTTCTTTAAATAACTTTGGCTTACAATTAGATACAGTCTTACACATATGATCCAGAAACGGATACTGAGTCAGTAATTGATCAACAGGAACAACAGCAGCAACGATTACAGCAGGACGTGTCTGTTAATTAATATTTGATTGTTTATTCGCTATTTTAATTTAAAAAATGCGACATAATTCTTGATGGTTTTTTTGTATTTGTCCATTTAAAATGTGTAAATGTCATAAGTGCAGTACAATAACAACTGAGGTGGAAAATGTTTGCTATTGTTCGTGTTGTTTGCATTACATGCACGTATGCGCCGATTGCAAACAAAATACGTGAGATTTTGATTTACTTGCGCCTGTGGTTGCGATCACATTATTTTAAAAAAATGTTTTAACTAATCTAGGAGTAAACAATTATTTAGCTAATTGATAATGAAGTAATTTCATATTTTTTTGGTAATAAAAATACACCCAAGTGAGCAATAATCTTTAAAATTACATGATAATGATGATGCAATAATAATTGGTTCAAATAATGTATCAAAACAAGTAAAAACATTACAAGAATATGCAGCCATTGTAATAAAAATTATGTGTTATAACAAATGCCTGCAGGGGGCACTAACACACCCATTTAAGTTACTTTTACTTTAGATGCATACTTTTAGCCAAGCAACGTTTAAATCCATTTAATTCTTTAATATTTCTCCAATTCTTTACAATAGAAATGATACAGTCACTGTCAGGCACGTGCACACAGAGGGCCATATTTTAACGATCTGAAACGCAAGTGCGAAGCGCAAAGCGCAAGTGACTTTGTGGGCGGATCTTGGGCGCTGTTGCTATTTTCCCGGCGGGAGAAATGACTCTTGCGCAAGGTGCAAATCAATAAGGGGTTGGTCTGAAGTAGGTTCATTATTCATAGGTGTGGTTTGGGCGTAACGTCAAATAAACCAATCAGAACGCTATCCAACATTCCCTTTAAACGCAAGGGCGCAAGTTCAATAGCGGGTTGCTATTATAATGACGGATTTACCAGGCGCACGCCAGGAGTGGTTCACAGCCGAGGAGACCGGCATTCTTGTAAGAGCAGTCAAAGACAGAGAAGTTGTTTTGTATGGGGATGGGACTTGGGAGAAACCCGCACAAATCAGCGTCGGTTAAACAGGCGTGAGAGGAAATATAGCCACAATTGTCTCATCAGCTGGCATCCGCTACAATGATATCAGGAGACGGGGGAATCCCAAGCTTGCCAGCATAAATCGGGCATGCCGTGTAACGGGAGGTGGATCTGCCTCTAAACATGACCTGACGCCAGCAGAGGACATCGCTGCGTCCACCCTCACCGCTGAAAGGGTTTGGGGGCTTTGAAATCGGAAACGCAAGCAAGGTCCAACCCCAAAGTACACTTACAAATCAAGTTCATATACATAAAGGTTTCTTATGAAAACATTTTAATTATTATTTACATAAAATAAATGTAATACAGCCACACAACAAACTTATGAAAATATTTTAATCTTTATTTGCATGAGAATTTTTTAATGCAGCCACACAATACATAAAAACTATCACCACAATGCTCACCACAATGATTTCCCTTATCTCATGTGTTAATATTTTTTATTGTAACAATTTATAATTTGCAAAAATAACTGTTCTGTGTAGATTAGATAAGCAATGCGCGTTGTGCACGCTATACATTATGGTCAAGCATGCCCCCTTAAAATAGCATAATGAACTACACGCAACGCGCCACTGACTTTAGACTAGTTTTTTTTTTTTGGTTAGTAGCGCAAGTGTTTTTTGAAACTGCAAAATAGCATAAGTGATGGTTTGCGCCGGAACACGCCTCCTTTTTTGTGCTGAACTGCCCAGGCAGCGCAAGTTCATTCCCTAGTTTGCCGACGTGCGTCTGTGGAGGGAAAAACCCGCTGTGCGCCGGTGCAAAATACGAAATGATACATGCGTCACTGACAAAGTCAATTGCGCTGGGTGCAAGATAGGGCCCAGAGACATCGAAATGGCTTGAGCACCTGCCCTTTTTATTCCTGGAGAGAAAGTGCCCTTTTTTCTGGGGTGGTTTTTTATTTTTGAAAAATAATATATATTCCTGTTTCTGTTTGCGCAAAACCGGCGCTCAGGGTTTTATTTTTTATTTATTTATGTCAGTTCTCACACGGCTGTCCAATTACAGTGGAGGAGGGGCGGGACATTACCACAGCAACCAACCGGCTCACAGCTGAAGTATCACAGCTAAAAGCGCTCGGCTGAAAACAGCTGGCATTCGGCGTCCTTAAGGCATTTTGCGTTTAATAGTTTTGGTGTGTTCAGCCCAATGTCTGTGGTGAACGACAGTTACACATGAAATGTAATGAAATGTCTGCTAAATGTAGAAATGTAAAATATTTATGGAATTTTCTCCTGTGATATGATTTGGAGAGGTCAGAATCTTTTTGATTGGGTATGTTGTACAGTATGTTGTATGTTGACAGATACTGGTGAGATATAAATAAACCAATTTGTGGTGTGAAAGTACAGAATATTGTGTGCATTCTCTCCCTGCGTAATAGTGATGGGGCATACAGGCAGAGGCGAACCAACACTTGAGCCCTGTGCATACAGGTGCAACACAGTTGCCCAAAAAATCGGTAAAGGGGGCCTTTGAGACATCCGTGCCCAGGGCACATCATCGCCATAATCCGTCCCTGGTGTTGCCATCCTAAAAAGGGAAAAAATTGCTATCACGTACCGTCTTTCGATTTGATCCATATCTGTGGAATGATCTGCTGAATCCGCTGATTCTGTAGCCATCTTTATCTTTATGAATCTTCTGCCAACACTGTGTTAGGCTTCATAGTTTTATTGCACTTATGTATTGCTGTTCTTGTGTTGTTCTAAGTGCTTCTATTCTTTACCTCATTTGCAAGTCGCTTTGAATAAAAACGTCTGTTAAATGACTTAACGTTAATGTAAATGTGACCTCTTGTCTGAGCCCTCTTCATTACATGCAGAGCTTATACCATATCCTATGCATTAGTACCACAATACTGGTAAACTCTGATGTCAGTAAGTGGTTGCCTTTAAAAGGCTCCACCATCAGTGTTGTGTTTGAAAACATGAAATAGAATGACCTTCAAACGTACATAATCTGAATTTTGATTGGTATTTTCATTTTTGTAGTAAATGTTTAAATCCATGCCGTTGTTCATGACCAAGCAACATAATATTAGACAACCTGAAACTGAACTACTGAACTGTAGGGGAAAATTGCAGAGATGTATCTGCAGTAAAAAAACACAAGTAAACACAGCAGCACAAAGAGTGTGCATGGGACGTGGGTAATTCAGTGAATATACATAGTAGGGCCAAAAACAAATCTGTCATGAATTTTCAAGAACAAACCCAAATGCAGACTTAGATGAACACAAAACAGGGTGCGCTGCAGCAGGCTGTGTAGCCGAGACAGCCCACATTTCTCTTGGAGGTCGGTTGACACGACAGGGCCCTCGGGGATGAAGGTGGTAAGAGCCGGATCCTACAGCGTGACAACCTCCACAATGTGGCCCTCCGGGATGGGGGGAAGCCGAACAAACCAGTCAACTCTAGCTGGACCCCCGAGCTCACGGTTCATTGGGTAGTTCATAGGGGTGTGATGAGACACTTAATCTGAGACACGAGATTGGGTTCACGAGAATGAGGCGAGATTTTTACATTTTTTAAGAAATCCTCAATGATAAAATAAATGAATGGGAAACTGAAATCACATTATTTTTTAAATGTTTTAACTAATCTAGGAGTCTGACTGTCCCTAACAATTATTTTGCTAATTGATAATGAAGTAATTTCATATTTTTTGGTAATAAAAATACACCCAAGTGAGCAATAAACTTTAAAATTACATAATAATGATGCTGATGCAATAATAATTGGTTCAAGTAATGTATCAAAACAAGTAAACACATTAGAATAATATGCAGCCATTGTAATAAAAATTATGTATTATAACAAATGCCTGCAGGGGGCGCTAACACACCCGCTTCTGTTACTTTTACTTTAGATCAGGGCGGTTGTCCTGGAGGGCCAGTGTCCTGCAGAGTTTAGCTCCAACCATAATTAAACACACCTGAAGCAGCCAATTAAGGTCTTACTAGGCATACTAGAAACTTTTAGGCAGGTGTGCTGAGGCAAGTTGGAGCTAAACTCTGCAGGACACCGGCCCTCCAGGACCGAAGTTGCCCATCCCTGCTTTAGATGCATACTTTTAGCCAAGCAACGTTTAAGTCAGGGGTGAGGAACCCTGGTCCTGGAGGGCCATTGTCCTGCAGAGTTTTGTTCCAACCCTAATTAAACACACCTGAAAAATCTAATTCAAGTCTTCACAATCACTTGGAAATTAAATTCAGGTGTGTTTGATTAGGGTTGGAACTAAACTCTGCAGGACAGTGGCCCTCCAGGACCCAGGGTTCCCCACTCCTGGTTTAAGTACATTTAAATATTTAATATTTGTCCAATTCTTTACAATAGAAATGATACAGTCACTGTCAGGCACGTGTACACATAGACATCAAAGGGGGCTTGAGCACCTGCCCTTTTTATTCCTGGAGAGAAAGTGCCCTTTTTTCTGGGGTGATTTTGAAAAATAATATAATATATATATTCCTGTTTCTGTTTGCGCACAGCTTCCCTGTCAAATAAATATATTTATTGAAGAATAGTATATCTAGAGCTGCCAACTCTCACGCATTCACCGTGAGACTCACGCAATTGACCCCTTTCTCACCCCACACATCCATTTTCTCACGCAGGCTCATGCCCACCATGAAATTCCATTGAGTGTAATAAAAGTCATGAAATAATTGCCTAATGAGCAAGAGCATGCAAAGATAAATTCATGTAAACTCTTGAGTGAGGGTTTAATCTGCTGAGACACTTTATATCTGACACTGATCAACAGACAATCAAAACGCATCTTAGACGAACATTATTGGAAACCCAAACAAAAAAGCACACGCAGTAAAAGACTGAATATTATGCATTCACATTGCACTAACTTTATACTGATATTAGAACAGTGGTCGTTTCTCAAACTGCATCCTTCGGAAGTCGCATGTGCAGGCTGCATACGTTATCATGCCTGGTTTATTTCAGTTAACTTAGCATTACATTTGCAAGTCATAAGCATATTACACCAATTTACAATAAACTAAGTATAATAGTAAACTTTATAATTGTTAACACTCTGGGGTCGACGGTGGCGCGGGCGCCGCAAAGTCTTTATTTTTCAATCACTCCGCAAAGAGAGTTAGATAACTCTGCTGATTTTGGTCATACAGACATGATTTATACATCATTTAAAACGTTAAAGTGTCTAGTTTTTTAATGTCCACTCCCAATAAAAACAGAATGTTGTGCTTTTCGCAAAATTAAGAAAATAAACATGATGCGTGTTTTGTTCTCTCTCCCTCAGTGAAGTCCTTTTAGAAACACGTCAGAAAAATTAACTGTAACTTAAGGAATACTTGTCATATCAACAAAAGATACATATCTACATAATGCTTGGAATGTCTGCTTTTGGAAGATGTAAGTGAAATCGAAAACAAATATTGTAATTCGTTGTTAACTGTGTTAGAAGAGGGAGATGTACCGTCTTTCTCGTGTTCCTGCATTATCTATAATGAGCCACGCCCCGCTCCATTGAAGAGAAGAGCAGAGATCATCCATATTCATTAGTCAACCCCAGTCAATGGAGACTCCGTCTCTGTAGCCATTCAGTCAGTGGCAGTGCTGTGTTGAGTTTTAATCCAAGTGTTGGTGACATGACATCTACTTGTTTACTCAGACTGTAACTTAAGTTATCTCCAGACGCGAGTGTGTGTGTGCTTCATCAAACAGACGCGATCTACGTCCAAACGCACACACAAATAACTTACCTCATATTTGACGCGCTTTGTGGTATCATTATAAGATATGCGATTGTAAACATCACATCTACTTGTTTACTTGCGCCTAAAGTTATCTCCAAACAGACGCGAGTGCGTGTGCTTCGTCAGTGACGCGATGTCCAAACGCACACAAAAACACGATGCCTCATATTTGACCCGCTTTGTGGTATTCTTATAAAAGGTGCCATTGCAAACATCACATCTACTTGTTTACTCGCGCATAAAGTTATCTCCAAAAAGACGCGAGTGTGTGCTTCGTCAGTGTGACGGGATCGAGGTCCAAACGCACACAAAAACACAAGATGCCTCATATTTGACGCGCTTTGTGGTAAAATTATAAAGTATGCTCTCTCGCCTGTAAATACAAGTTATCTCCAGGCGCTTATGTTTTCTTTGGGCTTCCGTCAGGCCCGGTTGACGGCCAAACGCACACACAAACACACAATGCCTCATATTTGACGCACTTTTGTATTAAGACGGATCTAAACACATCTAAAACCCTGTTTGTTCGCGTATATCTCTACACGGTAAGTTTATTAAACGCAGGATCACGCATGGGAAGGCATTTCTTTTGTGTTGCTTTCACAAACAAACACGTAACAAGGCGTCGTCTTACTGCCTAAAGGCATTATGCAGCTCATTATGCAAGTGTTTTGTTCTTCAGCTGTCAATCACAGATTATTCAAGAGCTTCCAGCCTCCTTGCATATTGCCTTCCTAACCAAAAAGTGACTTTGAAATTGTAAATCAATATTATTGTCTTATGTAAATGAGTAAGCAGAATGATTTTCACATCATTTTAAAGAAAAAACTCTAGACTACTAGATCCTGTTTTAAAAAGTATTGGGAAAACATGTTTAGTATGAGTTTTTTTTTACTTTTATCAGTCACTTAAAAATTTAGCTTTTTCAAAAACCACGCATAAACATTTTTCTCTCAAAAATACAAACATGTACATACATGTTGATCATATAATCTAGTAGCCCAGTTTGTGCTGAACACAGTGTTATAAGACTTTTGCCATTATTATGTTTTTAAGCAACTGAAAAAAGCACAAATGTCAGTGCATGTCAAAACTTCTCCAGGGCCCTAAAAACCCCTTAGACCCCAGAGGGTTAATATTCTGTAATAAGACAGTCTTTTTGTATGCAATCTACAAATGCGACCTTCAAATGAATATGAGCTGAATATGAGCTTCAGCTCTGCCTCGTCAAAGACAGAGCTCCTTTCTGACTTCAGGAAGTTAATAACAAAGTCCTTAATGTCAGCCTCCTTCTGCCTGAGGCCGAATAGCCCAGGTGGACAAAGAAGTGTCTATATCAATCTGCTGAGGTCTGTGTTGGCTGATTTGTTGTGTCATGATGACAAGAACAGACTCAGATGCGGGGAATGCAAATCACTCTGAGTCTATTGACAACGACCAGGAAAAACACAAAATTGTCCTTCGTGTCACTGAGAAAGAGCGAGTCAGATGAACCAGCCCGGCATTGGCTGGAAGAGGAACAGTCCTTCCACTGGCACGCAGCAAACTGCCAGGCGTACATGTCAAAGAGGCAATTACCCAGTCGATGTCAACTAGGAGAGAGAAAATTGCTTATTAAAAGCATAAAGTTTAATTTAACCAGAAACAAAAGTAAATAAGTATAACACACATTATACTGAATTATTTCAGTATGGGGTGCGACCCCATGATTTGCTACGGCCTCCTCTGGCCACCCCAATCAACTCTTTCCCCGCCATTGACAAGTTTTCTCATCAATTAAGAGAAAACAATTGCAAAAAACACAACTTGCAGTGAAAATACTCTGTAGGGCCTTTATTTAGCAATAAAGATTTCTCCAACACAGTGTATGGCCCCTGCCGTGAAGCCGAGAATTTACCAGCGGCTTTCTGGATTAACACAAAGACCTTGTCACCAGGAAAAAACTCATGTGCTTGGGCTGGACGGTTGGACATCCGCTGCTGGGCTCGTTGGGACTCTGTTAAATGTTCTTTTAAAAGAGGCATAACTCCATCTATCCTTTCCTTCATCTCCTGCACATGCTCAATTGGAGTTCGATGTGGCTATATCTTTGGCTATATCTAACAGCCCTCGTGGTTGATGCCCAAAGAGTGAATCCGTTAGAGGCCTGGGGGACTTCTCAAATTCTAAACAGTACATAAGGAATCATGATGAGGTGGGAGTGGCTCGGTGGTTCATGTAGGTCAGGGGTCCCCAACTGGCGAACTCCGGTCCGAATCCGGACCGCGAGATGCGTCAATCCGGACCGCAAAGACTTTAAACACAATACTCTACATAAATAGCAAACGCTATATAACGTTATTATAAAATACAATTTATATCAGGCACATATATGGTCAGCCCAGTAGCGCTATATGGGTCCTACATCGACACAGGTTTCAAGTGCGGTGCAGGGAAGAAAGCAGAGAGCCTCATCTGCTCGCGAGTCTGTTGCGGTTGTCAAAAGTGGGGACATTAAACACCATTACGAAACTAAACAAAGACACTTTGAAGAAACTTACCCTCAGGTCCGAGGTAAGGGTGCAAAAAATAAATGAACTAAAAGCCCAGTCACACGGGTCCTCTCTCATTCACTGCCCAACAAAGAGTTATGACGAGTCATCAATGAGTGTTCACTGAAAATACAGTGCGTTTTAGGAAAGCATAACAAGCCCTTTACAGCTGGGAAATAGTAAAGGAGTGCGTGGATGCTGCATTTTTGGCTCAACGTATAGTTGCGAGTCAGCATTCTCAACACTTAACATTATCAAAAGTAAATACATGTCAAGAATGATCAATAAACATTGTTTTTTTTAACTAGGACTTTATGCTTTCGTCTTTAAGTTCAACTTAGTTCAGCCTTTTTTATTTATTTTTCATTTGAGCTTATTAACATTTCTATAGACTTGAAGGAACAGAACAAATTAAGAGAGAAATGTTTTACTGCACTTTTTCAGTTTTCCAAAACTGGCAGTTTAGTTTTGTCTGTTTGTGTTTCTGACTGATATTGATGATGATCTTTTACCAGTGCAACTTAAAGCACAGAAGAGAGTGTTCAACATTACATTTAGTTTAGTACAGACAATAAATGAGAATTAAGGTAACATGTGATATGATTTGATTAAGCCAGAGAGGTTTGTCTTCATTGATTGTTAATCTCAGTTTAGCAGAAAAGAGCACTTTAGTTTTCCTTTTAAGTTGTTATGTGGAAATGAATGTGTGTTTTGCAGATTTAGAGATGATTGCATTTTGCACTGTTCCCTTCATATTTTTGTCAGACATTGTTACTGGATAAATTGAGATATTTTGTACCAAGCAACTGAAATGACACACAGTAACAGAACAGCATTAACATGAAATCCATTTTATGAAGGATTATTTATGCTTATACATATGAAGAAACATTATTCAATATACTTGATAACACTATATTTTGTTTAGTAAAACAAATATTTACACTAATTTAATTCTAATTTAATTTAATTCTGGCGAAAGCTGTCAATTTATGTTTTTACGTGCAGTACATGTCCGGACCTCGGCTGGTGCGGAGGGTTCATTTACTGGACCTCCACCAATTTTAGTTGAAGACCCCTGATGTAGGTTGTCTACAAACCAGAAGGTTGGTGGTTCAATCCCCGGCTCCACCTGACCAACTGTCGAGGTATCCTTGAGCAAGACACCTAACTCTAGCTGCTCCCGAAGAGCTGGATGACGCCTTGCATGGCTGACACCGTCGTTGGTGTGTGAATGGGTGAATGTGAGGTAACTTGTAAAGCACTTTGGATGGCCATAGATCTGTTAAAAGTGCTATATAAATGCAGTCCATTTACCATAAGGAATCATGATGTCCCAATCATGCCCATCTTTAGCTACCAAGGTACCTCTATATTAGGCAGTGGGATCAGCGGGCTGGGAGGAGGTTTTTGTAGGGCAGTACGCTGAAAAACATCACAACTTCTACAGAAAAGTTTTACCTCTGCATTTACCCCCTGGCCAGTGGAACCGATCCCTGATCCTTTGGAAAGTGTTTTCAGGGCCAAGATGCCCTGCATTTGGATGAGAATGGGCCAGGGTAAGGACCATTTCTGCTTTGGTATGGGGCACCACCAACAGACGCTTTTCTTCACCTCTTCTGATTGTCACGCAGTATAGCAAACCATTTACCACAATAAATTGCGGTGTTGGATGGGGATTATTCAATCTGACCTGATCCCAGACGTTTTTAAGGTGCTTATCTTCTCTTTGTGCTTTGCCAAACGAACCCCCACCTGCTGAAACAGATCACAGTACACATTTAACTTAGAGACCTGTGGCTCGCCTTCTAATTCCGTGTCTGTGACAATCATCCTGGAGGACACCCCGCTTCCTTCCTGCTTTGCGTGGCTGGCGGCGCCTGGCCAGCTGTATTGTGGTTGACAGAAGACGGAAAAATCCAGGCCAGTCACGCCCAAGTAAGAGGGGTACTGGCAGATCCTGTACTATCCCCACTTCCACCTTCAAGCTTCCTGGGTCTGCGGTGATAGTAACTGTGCGAGCTGGCACATAGTGTGTATCCCCATGCACACAGGTAATTGCCATCAAAATTTTACTTCCATCTCTTGTTGATGTTACATCAGAACAGGCCAGGCATACTGAACTGCCAGAATCTAATAAAGCTTTCACTGGGTGCCCATCAATCCTCAATCTTCTTTCAGGAGCCCGGTGGGATTGGCCCTATGCCCAATACAGCTTGCCAGTCATGCCCGTACTTTTGGTGGGTGGGGTCAGTGGGCATGGGCTCATCATGTGGGCCGGGTGTGGCTGCTCTGCCTAGTGGTGACCTCCGGTGGACGTCGGCCAATCGGCACCCTTCAGGGAAGATAGTGTGTGGAGGTAGGCCTCTACATCGTCACTCCCTTTCAACTTTGTGAGCAATTGGTAGTCCATGGCTCGGTCACTGGGGAGGGGAACTCATTGGGAGTTATCTAAACAAAGTCGTTTAAACTTATGGTCAGTCCTCTCCTGACGCGCAGCCAACTCCTCCGCAAACCTCTGTTGGCGGTGTGAGACTTCCGACAGATGCCGCAAGATATCCTCCATGTTACTCTGAAGACAGAATGAAAGAGAGCCGGGTTTTATAGGATAATTGAAGAAAACACAAGTTTGGTTAGTATCTGTACTTAATTTCTACATGCCCGCATTCTCCACCAGTTGTGGCAGGAAAATAAGGTTCAGACACAACTTGCAGTGAAAATACCCCGTAGGGGCCTTTATTTAGCAACAAAGGTATGAATTAGTGATAGAAGAGCTGGTGTAGCAGCACTGGAGAATAAGAGTCAACTTGCTGAAGAACTGCAGCATGGGTCCTTTAGTATTCACTGGAGCCTGCAGGGGAAAGAAACAG